>NC_134836.1:13210227-14410227 GCF_004210375.1 Tachypleus tridentatus | reverse complement strand
AGTTAATTGCCTAATAATATAACCCTTTCACAACAGTTCACTGGTCAAAGGCCATGCCATCATGTTCGTTGAATTCAAAATTTTACTGAATTACTATTTTATGAATTTATATCAATGAGTTTGGAATAAAATTGTAGATTATAATTCACGCTTTAACATTATATATGAGTTAATTTCTTAATTTAAAAATGAACATTAAAAGAACATCTCAATTTTAGTGAGCCACATGTTATGTTGAATGCAGCACTGATTAAAATTAATGTTTGTGATGTCAAAATACTAAGTATATAGTTTCGTACAAACTAGAAATTCAAATTACCAATATTTATTAACAAAATAGTATATAAAATAAGATCCTCACATCTTTTTCATTTTGCTGAGATATGGCTTATGTACTGAATCAAACACTGGCACTATTTACCTCTTTCAATTTTTGGAAATGATCCCTTATATACACTTACTTCAATATATGACATGTGAATACCAATCAACAGTTTAGAATGTCCCCAGAGTGGTTTTCTCAGCCATTTGTATCTGTGAAAAGGCTATCACATTCTTTTGAATCAAATTTTCAAAGAGGTAGGTTATATCTTTAGTCAGCTCCAAGTTTCATATTTTTTTAAACATAAATACATCTTAGTTACTAAGCTTAATAAATTATAGTGAAATTCTATGGTAACAATGTAGTTATTTATGAGTTTTTTGGTTATTCAACTGTATATACATAAAACCTAAAATAAAACTTTGTTTGATATCCTCCATGTATACAATTTTAAAAGGCATAGCAACCACCATCTAGCAGCAACCAGGTTCAAAGGTTGTGGCTAGAAGAGATAATTGTTTGCTTTACTTCTTTATTTATTATTCCATATTTTAAGAAAAATAAGTTTAATCATTTATTTCTAAACAATAATAAGCTATATAAATATATAATTTATAATAATTTAATTGTGACTGCATATTACAAAATACTAGTCCATTAAAACCAGCCAAGACAGTGAAGACTAATGTCATTTTTATATTATAGGATATGTAACATGAATGCATGTGCACCATGTCAATACAAGTTATGTAATGTTAACTTGGCATGATTGGAAGGCCCATACAATAAAAAATAACGAATAATATATAAATATATATAGCATTATGAGACTTAAGCTACTCAGACTGAACATTTGTATTTTCATGTTATGTAGTCACTCTCGCACATAAAAAAAAAAACAATTTGTACTTATTTCCTAATTTTTTTTATGATGGTTACAAGGATGGTAAAGTGATATACCTCACATAGTTAGGGTATAGAAAATAACAAAATATAAAGTCTTAGTGAAAACAAATGTTTGAAATGTATTTTTGAGATTTTCTTTCTTCCATTCCAAGTTTTGATGTCCCTCAATCATATACAAAAACTACAGATATTTACACATACAATATAAAGTAAGAATTGTCTACCCTTTTTCACTTTCTGAAATATCAATAAATTTACCACATTCACTACAAAAACTCTTTCCAACTTTACAAGCTTTTCAAATCACTTATCTGCTCACTTCTATTTGTCAATGGCACATCTATAACTCATACAAAGACCATTCTTGAACTATATAATTCTGAAGATTGACACTTTAGTGTTTTGTGAAAGCTGCTATTTTGTAAGTAGATCTTTATAGACATAAGTCCAAACTCTAAAGAGTGAATTTTGTAACCTGTTTACAACATAGTTATAAAACCAGATAAATTTTTGCAGTTTTGGAACATCTTATTATACTGCCTTGGTTTAAGGTGAACCGCTTAATTTCTTATTTTTTTAATGGATATTTTTATTCACATAATTTTTTTTCTTACAAATGTACCAAAAAAGTAAAAATTAAAAACTTCATTTTGTTATACATGGACATTTAACTGAAAATGTTTTCATGATCACATTTGAGGAGCATACCTAGTTTAGACATTATGTGTTGAAACCTGAAACTTTGTTTAACCTCACTCTCTGCACTCATGCTGAGTGATTGATCGCTTGCCACCACAGTTAGTCACATTTTAGTAAGCAATAAAACAAACTAAAAAGTATTTTTAATTTAATTTCATACTTTTAACTTTCAATAATTATAAATTAGCAGAGTTAGCATTTAATAAAAAACTTTTGAAAGTCATTTAAAAGGTGCTAGAGCTTGTGCATATGAAATATAAAAACTTTAAGGTGAAAAGACGTATTTTACTCTGAGCATGAAAATTACCTTTCATTCAGGTTGACTCAATAAATATTCATACATTTTCAGATATATTTTTAGCAAAGAAACTTTAATAAAAATATTTTTCTTTGTGGAACAGACTGGAATTATTTACTACAAACTTGTCAGGTTTTGATAAGATATACTTAGTACTTTCAGAATAATAGTATGCATAGTTTCATGTTTGCATAGTGGTCACAAAGACAATCAGAATGATCAAACTCATACACAGAGAGTTGAGACCTTAGATGTGTTTAATTTGAAAGTCTTAGATCCCTCGTGGGACAACAGTAAGCTTATGCACTTACAATGTTAAAATCCAGTATTTGATTCCATGTAGTGGACACTAGCTTTGCTCTAAAACAAACATACTTGAAAGTTTTAGAGAAAAGCCAGATAAACATATGGCATAATGAAGTGTGTTAGGCACTGTCTCTCTTAGTGTATATGTTTTCTTATAGCAAAGACACATTGGGCTGTCTGCTGTGTCCATCGAGTAAAATCAAATCATTGATTTGAGTATTGTAAATCTGAAGACTTACTACTATCCCACTATGGTACTCTCTCTTATTAATAGTAGCACTGAGATGTGTTTTTAACTGCATTTCTAACTAGGATTTGTATTATACACATTTATTGACAATATGTGCCTAAAAGCCTGCCCAATATTGAGCGTGTATAAGTATCTAGAAAAAAAAAAGGTTTGTGTTATAATAGCAGAAAAAAAGTTTAGAGGTTCATAAAAACACATCACAGTCACATTAAAGTATCTCACATTAATACTTCAAAGTACCTTATGTACTAATCACAATCAATACTGTAAACAAATACTTCACAGTAACATTCCAAAGTACCTCATGCACTTGTACACATATCACAGTCAATACTTTAGCCAAATACCTCAAAGTACCTGTATATCTTCAGCAGAAAAATTTTCCAATTTTTTGGCAAATTCCTTGTCTTCTTCTAAAGCCTGAATGACTTGTTTTAGGTATCTTCCATACTCAAGACCCTGTTAAAGATAAAAAGTAATTAAAAAGTTAAGTAATTTTTTAAAACTATAATTCTGCTATGATTTCTAAAATTCAATCAAATTTTTACAATACTTGAATAAAGAGTAAATGAAGAAAAAGGTTTCACTTTCTTCAAATTACCTAAGTTGTATTTTTAGCTATGAGATATTTTACAAACATTTTTATACTTTCTATGGTTAATAATACATATAAATTATCAAATTCTACACCATTCAAAAGTATCCCTCAAAAATTTATCAAACTGATTTTAAAGCAACAATAAAGTATATATTTTGCCATTAAAATCTAATTTTGATTACTTTGATAATCTGAATAATCAAAAACACTAATTTCAATTATTTAATTATTTTCATGGCATTAACCAATTTAATTATTATTTTGATCAACTGATTATTTTACTTAACAGTAATTCATTTGACTGATGCTCACAGGTAATTGATTTTGTTGATTAAAACAAGTTAACCTCCCATCACTAGCAATTACATAATTTTAACCAAATGAAAAAACAATACCTCCTCAAGAAATTATTTTGCAAATTTTATGGGAAGAACAAAGAATAAAATTTAGCTGTTAATTATTATTACAACTGAAATATCAAACTGAACTTGAACATATTTTATAAACTTACTCCATTTAAGTTGAACTGAAATAAAAAATAAAGATGAAATTTAAAATTAATAAAACTTAGCCACAAAATATAAATTTAGTATTCAATGGTAATTCAATCCATAAAAGTGTAAACACATAAAACTATTTTCATAAAAATTAATAAGAATTAGTTTTGATACAAAACATTTCAGCTTTAGCCAAACATCAGATGTAACATAAATATTAATGCTTGAAATACATAAATGTTTTAGAAAGTTTATAACAATACATCCAACATCTTTATGTATCCATGTGGTGATTTACATGTATTATCAAATGTTGTTATACATACTATTGTTAAGAAACAATATCATAACTATATGATATGCATGTTTAACATTCTTCACTTGAGATAAAGAAATAAATATATAAAGACAGGCCAGGAAATTATTCATTTTTAGGACAAAGACATTTGGCCTTGGATTTTCTCTTATTTTAAAGGGAACCACGATCAAACCAAAATTCACTAGAGGGCACTAAGGCCTCAATACAAATAAATGTTGATTGAACAGAAATGACTTACTTAATTAGTGTAGAAAATACGGGGGTTGGGAAGTTAATCTATCTTTCCAGATTATATTTACCAGGTAGGTAAGTATTAACTTTAAACTAATGAGACTTGCATAGTAACAGTACATCAGCTTTAAAATTAAAAAAAAATGAAGTAACATACTAATGTAAAATGCCCTGTAACCTTAATATGATTCCTGGTTTTTGCACCCTCCTGACCCCAAATTGCTCACAGTTTTCAATCACCTCTCTCTCTCCACTTGTTAATTTGTTTAACTTTGAGAAAATTAAAACAAAATACCTAGGGGCAGAAGCATTTTGAATGTTTTCAGGATTTGACCTCTGTCCTATGACCTTAGAAATCAAATTTCAGGCATCTCTAGCCACTTATTAATTTATCAAACTTTGACGAATATTAAACTAATACATAAAGAGAACAAGTACTTTATCAAATTTCTAGCTTTTGTCTCTTCCTGACCCCAAATGAGCTTTGATCTAAGAACTATACTTTATCACACAATGCATTAGACAACTCATTACTTGTAATTTAATAGCACTAACCTTAACTAGCTAAATGTAGTAAGCCTAAGCCTTTGGTGTGTTTCTACATAAAATATATTGAGCAAAATTATTGACATATCCCATTTCCTTTCACTTTCTAAAAACAGTGAGAGAATTCTCAATTTCTAAAGCACTTCAAATTCTTTGAGGCAGAATTAAATTTGTTGAATGGCAAGTTGCAGACCAGTATTTTCAGAACTCTAAGTACAGTTATTTAAAAAGTAGGCAATAAATCTTACAAAATCATCAATGTCTGCATCATATTCCTTATTATCGTTCTTATTTTTTTCAGTTCCTTTGTTTTTATCCACTGGACGAGGGGCAGCAAATACTTCAAGCAAGTACAAGGAAATCAAAATCACAAATAGCTTCATTTCAAACTACAGGAGAAAAAAACAAAACATTTTAAATGCACAATCAATAAAACAGAAAATAGTTCAGGCAATTTGTTGTTTTAAAAATAATTTAAATATTTTATACTTAAATTACAATTACCAAGCAATGTAAACATATCTTATAATCACATAAAAATTGTCAATAATTGTCTTTACTGTTATTTAGTTGGTTGTAGTTAAGCACAAAGCTACACAATGAGCTATAAGTGTTATATCCACCACAAGTATCTAAATATGGTTTCTTGTGGTACAAGCCCACAGACACTCTGTTGTGCCACTGGGAAACTGTTATGTAGTATAATGACTGAGGGTTATAAGTATAAAATCATGATTTTAACCCATGAATTTGCAATATATTCAGAAAAATATATAATGCTAAACATTCTTATTAATGATATGAATTTAAAATATATATTTGTTCTTAAAAACAACATTTCAATGCTGTCCTCTAATTTAGCTGTTATTTTTTTGAATATCAATACCTCAATTATAAGACTAACTTCTTTAAACAATATCAGCTTTTGGGGCAGTTGTTCTGTGGCATGTATTTAGAAATACTTAAATCTGAAGAAGCATTCAACTATGACCCAGAAAAATCTGTGATGATGAGAAAACCCACTTGTAGAGAAAATTATGTATTTAAAAATGGCTGGTATGGGTAAAGAAAGCACTAGTAGAGGAGCACACAATGTCTCGACTTTCTTCGGTCATCATCAGGTTCATGATGACTGAAGAAGGTTGAAACATTGTTCGCTCCTCTATTAGTGCTTTCCCAACCCATACCAGCCATTTTTAAATATATGATCAAGAACAAATTTCATCTACAAACCAAAAAGAAAATATAAAAGAGAAGTAAGAATTTACAGATGCAGATACTTATTTGAAATCCATTTTAATACAAAAAACGTTAAGATACCAAGGATAAATGGCTGTATGCATAGTACTCAAATTAACCAGGAGACAGATATGAAACAGCTAAAATTCTAAAAATGTGCAAAGCATACTATTCCTAGAAAAAAATATTTGTTAACTATGAGAGCAAGCAAACTAAAAGCTTCTGCTCCACTAAAAATACTTCATAAGAAAATATAACACAAAAAGGAAAAGAAATGAAATTATCACGAGAATGACAAAAGACATGAATAGTTCACTTCAGTCCAAAAAAAAATAACACAGAAAATTGATCACAAATATCAACCAATTTTTCTAAGCTATACAAATGAACCATGTCAGCCAAGCTATTACAATAGTGAGACGAAATAACCTTGATTGTCAATCAAGTATAGACTCATTATAATTTTGGAACTTTCACCATAAAAAATTATTCACAGATGAATGCCACTGAAATATTCAAATTGTTTTTTGTTTTTTTTAGCAATTTCCATCTTTATGTGTGCATGTTCAAAGTGAATAACCATGAATTAATTGAAAAGAATAAGGAAAAATCACTTTCCAGAAGGTTTACAATTTCAAAACATCTCTGCCCAAATCTTTCTTTCACATCAAAGATATAAGCATGATCAGTGTTGTGACAAATAACTTATTTTGTATTAACTTTAAAAGATATCAGTCAAGTATTAACCCAAATAGTCTAAAAGTCCAAAACTGTAGCATGTAGAATAAGTTAAAGGAATTTTTTGTGTCAAATTGTTAGAGGGAAGTCATGTAAATGGCAACATAAATGTGAATGCTAAAGATCTGTGATAAAATGGATGCACAAAGTTTTAAGTAATAAAGTACATTTTTTTATGTGTGAAAAATTATAAAGAAAAAACTTTCTTCAGACAAATAAAGTGTTACTAATTTTTTACAAAGTTTCAATTTCAATGGTACCATGCTTTCAACCTACATATAACAATACAAAACCTCTGGAATGATTTGTACCTTGTATGGCAATTTCTTGTAACAGTCATATGTTTCAATGAAATTTGCATTTGAATCAACATATGAACTTTTTTATAGCAAGTATATAGCCAGGCAGCCAACTTCCGCAAGGATAACACTGCCTTGTAATGATTCATTACTTCTTTAATTACATCCATTTCTCAGCAATAATTATTAATTCAACCATATTTTTATAGCGAGTTTCAAAGCACAATTTGCAAACATATACATTCATATCCCTTCAAATTAACAACTACTATTGTCCTGAAACACAAATACACTTGAATTGTACAGTTCACCTTATACTACAAAAATATTAAATCTAATAGAATTATATACCAATTTTTTGGGACTTTTATCATTTTCACCAAAATAAATATAAACATAAACTTTTTATTAAAATTTTTATGTATATTCAACATGAAGTATAAAATACAACCTGTAAGTATTCTATTCTAACTTTAAAATTCCTACTCCAATAACACTTACATTATAAACTTTAAGTTTACTCATAAAAAGGAAGACATACAGGGTAGTAAAAATTCAAGGAATCTCCTTTATCTAAAGCTTATATGGTAATTCACTGTGGGCTTTATCAAACAGATTGTGAAAAGGAATGATATGAACAAAACATTAAGTTTTGTTGAGGTCACCCCCATTATGCTAATGAGGATGTCACATCACATGTGGAGATGTTTCATCCTATGTCATGAAAATGAAAGCCAACACACATTTTCAATGATTTTTGGATTATTACTCAAACTTTTTGTTAGCCTGCATCAATACTACATATGTAAATATGTAATAAAGTTTATTTCATGTCCACTATCTATATTTGATAGGGAATGCCTAGACATTTTGCCCACACTTTAGTTTGCATATTACTGTTACCATTAGTTTTGAATTGTGGCTCAGTAATTGTTTTCAAATTATGTAAGTGTGCTTACTTAATGTAAGGCTAATCTGTAATAGTTTCAGTATTCAACAAACTACTTAAGTTAATAAAATATAAATCTAAACCTTTTGAATAAGCTATCCTGTTATAATGGACTTTGCAATGTAAAAGTCCAAAACTCAAATCTCAGAAACTATCACATTGTTCATTACCAATCATAACTAGACAACATTTTTATTGCTAATACATAAAACAACTGGAATTTCAAAAAGTGATGTTTCAGACTTAATCAATAAAACGAAGCAAAACGGAGTGATTTTCAGTTTTAATCAATAAAAATTACAAAAAAAGTTTCGAATATAAAACAATAAAAATAAAATTAAAAACATTGTTTTTCTTTAGAGAAAATCTCTCAAGTGTTGCAACAGAAAAGGCACTTTCATTGATAAATGCGTCTACAAAGAAATACTTCAATAAAATTTACTCTATGATTTAATGCTGTGATAATTGCTCATTTTAAAATTAAAATTTCAATAACATCCTTTTTTCACATGGATGGTTAACATTACTGAATGCCAAGCATGAGTAGTTTGAATACATTATTTCAGAACACTCAGACAAAAGGTGACAGGATATGTGGCTGTATTAACTGCATTATTTATTAATTTCTTATATAACATTTACAGTGGTGGCACATTATCCTTAAAAAGGATAAGTTATTACTGAATAAACTCTACATACCACTAACATAACACACAACTTGTGTGTTATGTAAATATAGGCCCTGATACCAAAATCTTACATAAATCTCAACCTATGTTAACGATACTCTTACTTACACGTCACTTACACCACGTTCTATTCACCATAGTAAACACATGCTTCTTCTACGCACAGAAAACTGTATTTCTTCAAATTCAAATTTATTATCTAAATATGTATTCATCTGCTGGTAAAATTTAATGTGTAAGTTTATTCAATATACTAAATACATTTTGTTATTTTAATATTAATATGTCTAATAAAATAAAAAAATTCTGAAGAATTTATTTTAAAATTGACCAAGGCATATTTACGTTATATCGTACATATGTAGCCTATACAGCCCTGGATTAACCATTAAGCAAAATAAGCACATGCTTTGGGCACTAAGGGAAGGGGGGAACCACAGAGTTTTTTCCCTAGCTATCATGCCCTTAGTTCTTTCACTGTTACAGTCAACTTTAGTCGATTCTTTTGTAATTGTCCTTAACTGCCGAGACCCCCAATGGCTCAGTGGTATGTCTGCGGACTTACAACGCTAAAAACCGGGTTTCGATACCCGTGGTAGGCAGAGCACAGATAGCTCATTGTGTAGCTTGGTGCTTAATTAACAACAACAACAACAACCTTAACTGCCGTGTTCGACTTTACTCCGCATTGTTAAAAAAAACGTTTTGTTTGACTTGGTGAGTGACTAAAGTTTCGAGAAACTACTCAACTATATATCTGAAGTAAGAAGTCATTGGTTTGCGAAATATTACTGTAAAGAGCAGTACAAAATGTTGATAAAAGTTCAGGTAAAAGGTAATCGTATGTTATGATGTTTGGCCTTGAAAATGAAATATTTTTCTCAATCATTCCTTCTGTTGTGGCTATTTATAAGAAATTATAAATAGTGGAACTGTTTTGTTTTACCTTTTAATACTCTATTCAGTCAAACCTACAGAAAAATAAGAGTATAATACCACAGAAATATAAGTCAAACGAAATGGTGACAGATGTATGCAGAGACATGGCTAGTTTATGTTTTTCGGCTTCTATTTTTGTACGTTATATTTGGGTTATTGTCTCGTTTGTTTTAGTTTTATTTGCGTTAGTATTGCGTTATTCATGTGTGTTTTGTAATATTTTAAATAAGTGTGTTTCTCACTGAAGCTTTTCTGAACCGTAATTTTTTTTTGGCTTCAAAGAACTCGCTGTAAAAAAAGCTTCCTTTGTGTGTGAGTGTCTGTTTTGAAATTTATCATACCAAGAAGACATTTAGAAAGGAATGTCAATGTAGCAATGCCACCGTTCATAGATTTTATGTAATCTATAAGAGTATTTGGGCATGTAAGAGGGCTGTTCAAAAAATACGCGGACTGACATCATAAAACAAAATGTACTTTATTTAGAAGTTACAGGTCTGGGACCCCTTCAAAGTACTCTCCTCCCCAACGCACACACTTATCCCAACGGTGTTTCCACTTGTTGAAACAGTCCTGGTACGCTTCTTTTGTAATGTCCTCCAGCTCCTTCGTCGCATTTGCCTTAATCTCGGGAATCGTTTCAAATCTTCTTCCTTTCAAGGGTCTTTTGAGTTTTGGGAACAAGAAAATATCTCAAGGAGCAAGGTCAGGTGAGTATGGGGTGGGGAAGAACAGTGATCGAGTGTTTGGTCAAAAACTCACGAGTTCTGAGGCACAAATTTCGCAGCAACGCGGTGCATCTTCAATTTTTCGGTCAAAATCTCGTAACAAGATCCAACTGATATCCCACACTCTTCAGCAAGCTCCCTGACAGTCAGACGTCAATTTGCCCGCACCAGGGTGTTGATTTTGTCGACGTGTGGGTCGTCAGTTGACGTGGAAGGACGTCCAGGACGCTCATCATCTTCAATGGACTGTCGACCATCCTTAAAACGTTCATGCCACTTGAAACATGCCGTACGCTTCATAGCAACATCACCGTAAGCCGTGTTAAGCATAGCAAAAGTTTCAGTCGCAGAGTTTCCAAGTTTAACACAAAATTTCACAGTGAGTTGTTGCTCCTTCAGGTCATTCATTCTGAAATCCGCCAAACGAAAAAATCGCACTTCACTTAAAACCGCGTAGCTAATACACAAATGAAGATATCTGCAATCGGGAAATGGCGTCGTAATCAGCTGATCTGTGCAAACCTAGCGACACCAAGCGGATTCCCGTGGAACCAACTGGAGCCGCGCAATTTAAACAGTTCGCGTATTTTTTGAACAGCCCTCGTATGTATTCCGTTGTGATTATGTAATAATATAAACAGACCTGAAGCTCAGATTTACTTAGGGGATAAACAGCCAACAAAATTTTGTCAAATGTGCCAGTTTTAGATCCAAAAATTGAGATCACAATTATATTCTCCTTACTTCTTCCTTGATCCTATCCTGATGTTATAATGCTTCGACTCGGCCCGGCCCTCTGGTGATATTTTTATGAGACGAAGAAATAATCCGAGACAGAATCACTGAGACAACAACGACAAACTTTTAGGTGTAATTCAACTATTTTGAATTACATGCTAACATACTCAACTCGCTTGCGACAAGAGTTGGAAAAACAAATTAAAGAAGAGTGCAATTACTAAGAACGTGTCTTGGATCGTGTAATAGCTGTTATTCGTACCTTAGCTGAACGTGGCCTGGCTTTTCGAGGAACATATGAAAAATTTGGTTCACTGCAGAATGAGAATTTTTTAGAGATGCTTGAGCTCATAAGCCAGTTTGAACCACTTTTAGCATGGTACATTTCGAAATATGGAAATTCTGGAAAAGGTAATCCTTCTTATTTGTCTAAAACCACCTGTGAAGAACTCATTGAATCAATGGCTCAGAAGATCCATGCATTCATCATTGATGAAGTAAATTCTTCTGGTTATTTTAGCTTGTCAGTTGACTCAACGCTAGGTCACGGGTTTGAATCCCGGTCGCACCAAACATGTTCGCTCTTTCAGCCGTGGGGCGTTATAATTTATGGTCAATCCCACTATTCGTTGGTAAAAAAGTAATCCAAGAGTTGGCGGTGGGTGGTGATGACTAGCTACTTATCCTCTAGTCTTACACTGCTAAATTAGGAACGGCTAGCACAGATAGCCCTCGAGTAGCTTTGTGCGAAATTCAAACAAACAAACTATCACATATAGATAAGTTAAGTGTTGTACTTCGACACTTAAAAGATGGGCAGTTTATTGAACGCTTTTTAACATTTCTGGAAGCTATACCGGTAATGAAATGACAAACCAAGTATTGCAGTACTTACGTGAAGTTTGCAAACTTAATTTTTCAATTATAAAGGACATTATAAGGGGATGCAGTAAAAGATTTTAGAAAATAAATTTGTCATATATGTGTCCTGTGCAGCCCGTTCACTAAATCTGGTAGGCCGAAGTGCTGTTTAGTGCTGTCAAGTGGCAGTTAATTTTTTCTTTACAATGCATTTGCTCTATACATTTTATCAGCTTGAACCACCTGGTGGAAAATTCTTAAAGCTTATCGTGGAAATGAAAGTATGTTAAAATCCCTCTCTAATAACAGATGGGAGGCACATGTTATGGCAACAACAGCAATTCTAAAGTCTTTCTTTAACATTTTGGAAGCTTTAGAATGTCCAATTGAAGACCAGTCACAAAATGAAAGTATGTTAAAATCCCTCTCTAATAACAGATGGGAGGCACATGCTATGGCAACAACAGCAATTTTGAAGTCTTTCTTTAAGATTTTGGAAGCTTTAGAATGGCTAGTTGAAGACCAGCCACAAAAGGGATGCACTAGAAGAGTAGCAGACAATATTACAAATAAGATGCAAAGCTAGAATTTGTTTTTATGTTGATCATGTGGGATGAGATTTTGAAAAAGTTTCATAAAGCAAGTCAAGTTCTGCAAAATGAGGATGTGAACTTAAAAACGCGTGCAGATCTGTACGGGTCAAGCTGACTAACTACACATTTTAAGGGATGACTTTGAAAGATTTGAAGCAGTTGCAAAGGAAATATTACCATATGTTGATAACAATGCAGCTTAAACTCGCAAATGTGTGAGAAAGAAGGTTCTCAATGACGGAGATGTACAAGAAATAGATCTGAATGCCAGAGATAAATTTCGTGTCACTACTTTCTACACAATTGTTGACAAACTAGAAACCCAAATGAGAAGAAGAGAAGTGTACAAAGAAATATCAACAGATTTTCGTTCTTAAGTGATGTGTCAAATGATGTCACTTCATCTGCTGAAACTGAAAGGTACTTTTAGTGTTCCCAAAAGCTGATTGATGCTTACCCAAAGGACTTGGACACTAATCTTCTTGCCGTGCTCATTAGTTTCACTCATATATGCGCCATAAGTTCAGTACAACAAAAACTGTAAAACCAGATTCAGTTATGCTGAATTTTATAAAATCATGTCAGAAGACAACATTGGGTGTGCGTTTCCAAACGTATATATATATTGCATTGCGTACATTTTTAACATTAATGGTGATAAATTGTACAGCTGAGCGTTCATTTTCTCAACTCAAGTATATTGAAAATCCCAACAGAACAACTATGCGACAAGACGGGCTGGATGCCTTGTCTCTGCTGAGTATAGAAGCAGATTTGTTACGCCAGATTAGTGTTGAGGACTTGATCAAAGACTTTGCAATTAAAAATCTGGAATAAAACTGTTTAAAATTTAAATAAATGTTAAGGTATAAGTAAGTAATTTGTTTACAAGCTTATAAGTTCAAAGTGAGAAATTATTGAATCAAAGTGAGAATTTTTGAATAAAAGGGTTTTGGGTAAATTTTTCATTTTTGTTGTTATCAAAGTGAGAATTGCTAACTCAGAGTGAAAACAAATGTACAGTAAAAATAATTCATTCTAATTATTAATCAAGGAAGTGATTTCTTCATCATTTATAAATAAAAGACCTAAGACATTGCTTGATTTTGATCAATGTCTGATCTGTTAAATAAATAAAGTTTTTATTTAATACAGTTGTGGGGCCTGTCCTGAAAGAAAACTGAAGAAGGGTTATAAATTTTCAAACTTTTATTTCACTTTCAGCACTTATTGAGTCTTAATGTGTTGTCAGTTAAGCAGTGGAGGGGCCGAGAAGGGCACCATTGTTGGGCTGTGCTTAGGGCATCAGTTTCACTTAATCCGGCCCTGAGCCTATAGTAAAACATTTTCAGCATAGTTTGTTGCTCTAGTCATAAATGCAATTGACATATGTAAGACATATAAGTATGAATCAAGGAGTCAAAGCATATAACATTGAATATACATACATGAATTGTCAGGTTTATTAAAAACTATTAGTTTTTATTCTTTTATAACTCAGAAATTCAACATATTTTATATAGGTGTATCTAGGAAGTTTTAAAAAATGTTTGTGCAACAGCTCAGACTGTGTCAAAAACATTCTTTCTTGAAGCTGTTTGCTGGATAGTTTGATTTCATACAGGAAATAGTGTCCCACTACGAAGTTGCCATGAATTTGAAACATAGCTTTTTGGCAGCGAACGTTTTCTCTTCGGAATGTGGCTTTGTTCCATTGGCTTCTTTAAAGATGTTGTCCTCTACAGTCCAGACCAGAACATCATAAATATCTTGCAGCTGGTGTTGTTTTCGGAGGGACAGTGGTAAGTCTACGGATTTACAACGCTAAAGTCAGGGTTAAATTCTTCTCGGTAAACACAGCAGATGGCTCTATGTAGTTTTGCTACAGAAACACAAATATACAGCTGGTGTTGGAGTGTGTTAATATTATCAATTCTACTTTGTTATTGTATGCAACTAAATGATTCTTAATTTAATATGTAACATATTGTAGCAATACTTTTCAATACGGTTAAAGCAGAAAAGTATACATGTGTAAGTTTCAAATGAAACCGAAGAATGCCATATTTCGATGCAACAGCGACTGCATTATTCAATATGATAATTAATATTAATGTTTTGGGAGGTGCTCCAGGGTCAAAGCTATTTCCTACTGTGTGCCCTTTGGTCATTTGAAATTGGTAAAAAGAATTGTATGTTTTGGAAATCTTGCAAGAAATAAAACAATGAAATGTAGATGACATGATATTGAACTCATTATTTTCGTACTTCTGCACTAACAACTTGTCCTATGTACTTTATAGTAAGTTCCCTTCCCTCTCATTAGATTCATTTTGATTAACAATAGTTGCACCTGGAAGTTAAAATTTGACAATTTACACACACACGCACACATATGCTAATTTCTGGTGGCTTTCGTCTTTACAGACGTTTTAGTTATGAGAAGCTACCTATTGTTTGGGGCTATTCATCAATGCTATCAGTGTGCCTACTCATTCGAAATACTTCTTTTTAAAAGTAAACAATGATCTTCTCTATTGGTAGGCTAAGTATTTTCTTGAATATTTGATAACTTATTGTAACCACAACTTATGATAGAAGTGTTCAGAAGCCATGAAACTAATGCTGCAAAGTTGTTAAGAATACACAGCTCTTAACGCCATGGGGGCCTGGCATGGCCAAGCGCGTAAGGCGTGCGACTCGTAATCCGAGAGTCGCGGGTTCGCGCCCGCGTCGCGCTAAACATGCTCGCCCTCCCAGCCGTGGGGGCGTATAATGTGACGGTCAATCCCACTATTCGTTGGTAAAAGAGTAGCCCAAGAGTTGGAGGTGGATGGTGATGACTAGCTGCCTTCCCTCTAGTCTTACACTGCTAAATTAGGGACGGCTAGCACAGATAGCCCTCGAGTAGCTTTGTGCGAAATTCTAAAAACAAACAAACAAACAAACCTAACGCCATGGATATTACGAAAACTATTTTTATATTTGTCTTACATATTGTGTTGTTCCAAATCATTTCTTTCAAATTGTTGTCTATTAAGCTTCACTTCACACCTCTAGATCCTCCCATATTTATGGAACTTGATACTTATCTGTAGTCAGTGGCGTATTTAGGCAGGAATTAAGGGAACTTAGCTTCAGAGCCTATGGTCTTAATAGGAAATAATTGATAATTTTATGTAAAATTACATGTAATGTAGAGCCCACAGGAATTATTAGCCCCTTGAATCACATGACCTTAAATCTGCCACTGCCTATAGTAGGTTTTCTAAGTGTTTTAGAAGGAAAAAAATACAAGTGGTTTAGTTCACTCTCTGTAACGCATTTACTGTTATACATTTATTTTAATACTTGTGTTTGTTTTAGTTTGTGCGATTCTCGCTTGTTCTCTAAATGTAAAGAAAATTCTAAAGAGTAAGGACCAAAAATATATGTTTTACGAAAACACAAGTGTATCTTCGAGTAACATTGAACTTTCGAGAATCTCGCCTAATGAGTATGTAAAAGCTAACCATCGAAAAACGCCGAGAAACAGTAAAAGAATATTGTTGGTCAGTTCGGAGGCTATAATTGTGTTTAACTGTTATTAATCGAAAAAAAACACATATTTGATCAGGAACGTTTACAGATTTCGAACGTTACGAACCGTTCACTTTCAGACATTAGTATTTCTACAAAGCTATCGCATAACTTCAGCAGAAATAACTCGCATGTAAAGAACACAGCAAGCTAGCATTCCTGTCAAGTGAAGTGTACCTGTGTATCAACAAAAAAAAAAGTAATTTGCGCCTCGTGAACCTAAACCGTTGATAAAATATTCAGTTCCAGACCCGATAAAAGATTAAGTATTGTTTGTGAGTTGGTAAAATTTTGCATATAATTAATTATTTATAAAAAATATTTGAATAACCGTAATTATAAATTGCATTTTTTATATATATATTAAAATATATTTATATGAAGAAAGAAAATTGTGTGCATCAATCTTGTTTGCAAATATCATAAATTTGATACAAATCGAAATTTCATTAATTTCTAAATTAAAATTAAAATACCCGGTCATTTGAAATCGTAATACGTAACGTACATAAAATAATAAATTGGAGACTCTTCCGAGATAAATTATAATACGTAACATAATAAATTGGAGGTTCATGTCCAAGATCTCAGTCAGAGGCAAAATTCATTCTCAATTGAAAGTCTAATTATAATTCGATTTATATTTATCAGTGCCAACAATATTTGATCATGTCTGATTATCAAGATTTTCTTAAACTACCCTCCCCCTAACAACTGGAAAAAAAAAAAAAAAACTTAATTTCTTGAAACTGGTAAAATTTTTAGAATTAGAAGAAATCAATGAGGAAAAACAAATTAAAAAACGTATTGTTGAAAATATTAGTCAATGATGATTTGTTAGTCTTAGAGAGCAACACAAGAATACTCTAGTGTTTCCACTAGCCAATCGGAGTTGAGTAATAAAGATAAGTTGGAAATATAATTAAAATACAAAGAAATCGAGCTTCAATAAGACTGCAACGAAGCAGAGAAAGAATCATCCCGTATCGAAGCAGAGAAATGAATTAACCAGAAAAAAATGGAAATTAGACTCAACTACGATTGACCAAGGCAAAATGACAACTTTGAACTCAATCGGTATATTAAGGTACCATCATTTAATGAAAATGAAGTTGATAAATATTTCAAACATTTTGAGGAAGTTGTCCAAACCATGGGATGGGCCACCAGAAAAATGGTCATTATTATTACAGCGTACTTTAACAGCAAAAAGCACAAGAAGCTTATATCACGCTATCTTTAGAAGACTGTAGAGATAAGGTTAAAGCAGCTATTCTCTAAGCACATGAATTTGCACTGGAGGCTTATCGCCAAAAATATCGAGGTTGTCTCAAGCAAGATAGTCATACTTATATAAAATTTGTTCATGAAAAAAGAAGCTTATTTTGATCAATGGTGTAATTCTAGACATATTGGCAACTGTTTCAACAAGCTAAGACAATTATGTTTAATTGAGGAAATAAACGCCGTACAATTGACGACCTCATAACTTACTTGCACGAAAAGAAAGTTAAAACTCTACAGTGAGCATCTGTTCTTTCCAATGATTATATTTTAACTCATAAAACCATTTTTCATAGAAAGAAATTCCCACCATCTCAGCTCCTCTATTCGAAACTTTTAGACAGTCAGGATAAAACGTCATTCAAAATCATCAAGGATTGTCTGTCATTTATGTAAAAAACGAAAACAAACCTGGTCATGCAATGTATGATTGTTGGAATTTTTATATACACATCGGCATATTTTCACCAGATCATCCGATGTTTTGATTTGGCCACTGATAAAATTCTGATGTAGTTAGGGACGAATTTAGACTTTTTGTGTTTGTTGGTTTTATATCTTTCACAAATGACTCCTAATCCCATACCCACACGTATTTTATGTGATACCGGGGTGACTCAGTCATTATTGTTAGAAAGTATATTGCTTTATATTCGAGTCTGCCACTGGTGAATCTATTATTGTTTAGGGTATTGAGGGTGGCTTTGTTAATGTCCCTTTTCATAACATTTATTTAGCATCAGACCTGGTTGCAGAATCAGTTACGATTGGAGTAAGACCTACTCTGTCAATTAAGGTTTTATCATTATTCTTAGCTGTTAGGAAACGATTTGGCTCGGGAAAAGCTGTTGCTGATCCCACGATGTTTAGCGAGCTAATCAATGTTTTGTCTAAGGAAGATGTTATTGTTGAGGATAATTCAGACATGGTTCCGTCGTTTGCTATGACTCTAACTTAAGTGAAGAAACTAAGCCAAAACTAAATGATTGACGCTTGTACAGAGAACGATATTATATATCTGTCTCAGACATTTTTGGATTCGACAGGGATCTTGTGAATAATCCTCCTACTGAAAATTCATTAGTGAGTGAAAATGATGATTGTGAGGGATCTAGCTCACCTTGTGAAGCTCCATTTGCAAAAAGTAAACTGATCACTGAGCAAGGAAAGTATCCACAGACCTCTTCACAATTTAATTATGCACTACGAAAAGATGAACTGGAGAAAGTTCCATATGGTTACTTTTTAAAAAATGGTGTGCTCATACGAAAATGGAGACCATCAAGCGTACCAGCTTCAGAGGACTGGGATGTAGTTTATCAAATTGCTGTTCCAAAAGCATATTGTTCTTAAATATTGAAACTTATCTACGAACATCCCATGGAAGGTCATTTAGGTGTCAAAAAGACATCTAACAGAATTTGAGACATTTCTTTTGACCAAAATTGAACAAGATGCTTTTCAGTTTTGTAGAACTTGTTAAACCCGTCAACTGGTTGAAAAGCCTAACCAGAAAATTCCCGTTACTTCTTTGAAACCTATCCCAGCTACCAATTGGTACTATCTTATTTCATTGTTTTCTTTTTCTAATTTTTATTTCAATTATTTTTTTATTTACTTGGGAGAGCAGTCACCTTTTCATAACAGTCTGCAGGCAGTGAAGGATGGTATAGATGTTGGACATTGTGGACTTGAGCATCCTCTTCTCGCTCTTCTAACTTCTAGTTCTATATCTATTACTACTCTTTTATTTCTTAAGTGAGACTGGCGAATGGAGGTTAAGATTGATAGATGGTGTATTCCCCCCGCAATGTATGCCCTACATCTTGAGTCACCTTCAAAAACCTAGGGTACATTTTATAATCCCATATTATAGCTTGTACCCTGGGATCTTTTCAATTAGTTCAGCGTTCTTTGTTTAATTTATTATTATTTTGACTTGTTTTAAGTTATAACAAACTAATATATATATACATATAGTTACATACAAAATATCTTAGTTAAAAATTGGGGTTAGACAATTTAAATTTTTTTTACGAGGGAATTGTCATGGATTTACTGTTATACATATATTTTAATATCCGTGTCTGTCTCAGTTTGACACATGTGACGTATATTGTTGGATGTGTATTGCGCAAGTCTAGCCTGTTTTCTAACTTTGTAGAAGATTCAAGAGAGTAAGAATCAACAATATATACATTTTTCGAAAACACTGTCGTATCTTCGAATATTGTTGAGCTTTCGAGATTCTCGCTTAATAAGTATATAATAGCTAGCCATCGGAAGACGCCTAGAAACAGTAACAGTACATTGTTGGTCAGGTACAGTCAGTAAACTATAATCTTCGGAAGCTATAATTGTGATTAACTCTTATTAATCGGAAAACTTCACATATCTGACCAGGAACATTTATAAATTTCGAACATTACGAACCGTTCAACTTCAGAGAATTAACTTCTGACGTTAGTATTTCTACGAAGCCATCGCATAACTTTAGCAGAAAGAATTTACACGTGAAGAAGAGAGGTAGTTAGCATTCCTGTAAAGTGAAGTGTACCTGTGTATCAACATAAAAGTAATCTGCGCATCGTTGACAAAATATTCAGTTCTACACCCGATGAAAAACTGAATATTGTTTATAGGTTTGTAAAATTTTTGTATATAAATAATTATTTGTAAAAACTATTTGAATAACCGTAACTATAAGTTGTATTGTTTTTTTTAATATTCAGATATATTTGTGTGAAGAAAGAAAATTATGTGGAAAATATCATAAATTTAATACATATTGAAATTCATCAATTAACTTCTAAATTAAAATTAAAATTTCCGGCTGTTTGAAATCGTAATACATAACATACGTGACATGATAAATCCGAAGTAAATTGCAATACGTAACAATCTCCTATCTCTTTTTTTTTTTCAGATCAGTCAAACGAGAATTAAGTATAACACTGCAATAAAAGTTTTGGCATAACCCAAACATTTTTACTTGTTAGAAATCAACGAGCTTGAGGATGTCTCGGTGTAGCATCATAAGGTTGAAATTTTGGTACTTTAACCAAAGGATTTGTATTTGTCGGGTTTTCTCTACTTTTGGCATGTGTGGTTTTTGTATTCCTTTATACTCTCGAGAATATTAAGCTTGAACTTTGATAATGTTTGGAAATGCGTTCTTCAGTCGAAGAACTTATGGATGCAAGAAAGAGTTAGCAACTAAAGATAGATCATAATCTAAAAATGTAGTATTGTCTTGGATAAGACATTGCTGGATTTAGGTCTTTTGTCATTCATCCAGACATGAAAGTTCATAATCTCAATTTAACAAGGAGTTCGTAGGGGAAAACTGCAGCAGCCTGATCAACCAAACTGTTGATCCGGTTCTATCCTTGAACTTAAATTCCAACACGTATGAAATAGGTATAAGTAGTGGTTAGTTTTAGTTCAGGTTCTGGTAGCTAAGTGAATGATCAACAGCAGAAATTGTGAGTCGGTTTTGTAACACCATGAAAATAAAGAAACATATATTAAGTTGTTGGGTTTGATATTTCCGAAAAGGTTGTGCCACAACTTTAATAGGTGGTCTATCACTCAAATGACGCTTTGGACAAAAGTAATGAGATGCTTATTATTACAATTTTGTAAACAGGTAGGCCATTTTAAACAAAATTGCCGGAATGTTTTTCACAGGCCAGTTAGGCATAATCATTAGTTCCTTGAACTTCAAAATTTATGTAGAAGGGATTTATTCAATCTATGACTACAACAGCTCTCATCCATTGGGCCGACAGATGATCCAAAGGTTTTGTGTTTAGTCCCATTGCATATGGCTAGATGGAGTTTTGTAAATCTCAGTAAGGTGCACAGAAGCTAATTTGCGTTCCTTATCTATATAGATTTATCATAATCTTTCCAACTTTAAAGTTTACTGGGTACTTAAATTAAGCTATAATTTTGGTCATTTTCTACACATTTTATTTTGTCTTACAATTATGAGTTAGATATAATTGAATAAGCATATCTCCAACTTCGTTTTGATTTCTTCGTTTGTACAAAAGTTTTAATTTAGTCACTGTTAGCTCAGAGATTCAGAAACACATTAAATTTTGCTTGTGCAACAGCTTAACTGTAGTCCTATTGGAAATGAATTTGACTGAGCTTGAAACAATGAAATGCTTGAGTATCTGTTTGGGAGGAAGACAGTGTTTCTAAATGTACATGTGATGTCTTGTGGTATATTGTGAACATCTTCTAGTACATTATTATTGCCTGCTACTGGGATAAAGTAAATGCATGAAACACATTATTCTCTGTCCAGAAACCATGCTGCACTTACCAAAATTTTATTTTTTCTACTGCTATTATCCTGGCAAATAAGTATATTAATCCTTTTGATATTTCGAACTTAACTTTTATTTCCTATGGCAAACAAAGATAAACAAGAATGATGATATATTTTTCTTGGATGGGAAGCAAGTGCATTAAAAGTAAATTCACAACTACCTACTGGTACCCTTTATAATACTGGTAGATTAAAACAATTGAGGCAAACTGCTGTGCCCAAGGACATCAAAATGGCATGCATAAACATCAAACACAAAAGCTTTTTAATATCATTCTAAAGCATTAATTACTAGGTAAAGTTACTTCCATTTTTTCTGATCTGACCTGTAAGTATGGATTCTGCTATTCTGCTTCCTGCTGAAATGGTCACTGACAAACTAAAAGAAGTAGAAATAACAAGAATTATCTATATATTAGACTGGTTTGGTATCAATGCATCCAAAAGAAAATACATAAATAGCAATCTAAGATTGCTATTTATGTATTTTACAAACAATTTGGACTCAACAAAAGTTAGGATCTCAGTTTATTGATGAATCAGTGTGGCAACGTATTCATCAGACAAGATAGCCATTTGGGTTATAAAGTACCACCATACTGATACAAGAAACATACGTAGTATCGAGCAATTACTGTGCTTGCTTTCCTTTAACAATAAAGACTTCACTATTGCTCGTTATCAATGAAGGATAAGAGAGGTCATTATCTCAAGAGATCACCCGAACTGCCAATGGAAAAGAAAACTGCCTAACTTCACGTGCTGCAGGTGGCTTTGTAGCTATCATTACCACAATAAAGGTAACATGTATTATTCTAAGAGAATGATCCAGAACAACAGGTAACTAGAGCAACAGTAACTTAATGATTTTATTCACCAGCATATTATGTGTTGTACGTCCCTGTGTGGTTTAGGAATATACCATGTATTTCTATCTTTGTGTAACATTGTAATATTTATTTTGAATCTATTTTTTATTTGTATATGTTTCACATAACAATGATCTAGAAAACCGTTGAGCTAAATTCGTACCAGTTGCCTTTATTCCTTTGTTTTCAAGTAAATAATACCTGTTTTGTCCTGGGTTGATACTGATGAACTAACGCACGTTGTGTAAGGTCGTCAGTAGTAATGGCCTTCATTTAGGTGGTACCTAGACTCAATAGATGTTACAGCTCTACATATATTACAATGAGAATTACTAATGAAATGGGTTACGCTAGTCGCTCTGAATAAATGCGAAAGTTCATGTTTGCTTGTTTGTTTTTTTTTTAATTTTGTGCAAAGCTTCACGAGGGCTATCTGCGCTAGCCATCCCTAATTTAGCAGTGTAAGACTAGAGGGAAGGCAGCTAGTCATCACCACCCACCGCCAACTCTTGAGCTACTCTTTTACCAACGAATAGTAATATATTATTACTAACTGTAGCGCATGAAATAGTAAATAATGTATAACTTGTCAGGGTTTTTTTTTTATGATATTTAAATAATGAATATTAGTGACTGTGATTGATATCAAAATTATTGCTTTACTTTGGTTAGCTAACGGTATTTGTTATCTGTTTCAAGGCAAGATAAAATATTGTTCCGATAAAAACCATTAATTTCAAACTCACACATGGATTTATATTATGTGAATAAATGAAATGAAAATTATCAATAATCAATATTAATAATAAAGTATGAGCTTATCTTTGTACCAGCCAAAGTATACAAGAGATTTTGTAATCACACTGATTGTAAATTTGAAATACTGTGATTGACATTCAAATCACTAGTAACCTCTACCCATTCTGTGTCATGCCATGATATGAGTGTAATTGTGTCAAGTGAAAGTTTGCCTTGATTGTATCACTAATATATCTAGTGTTGTGTTTTTCTTAAACTATTGTAGAACACTTTCGTCTACATGAGTTGCACCCAACAATTCTTGATGTTAGTCTGTCATTACAGTCATATGATTTTGCCTAGTAATTTGATCACCATTTTGACAAAGGAGCAGATAATATGGAGTACAGCTGCTGGTGTGCAATTTATATAGGTCTACTGAATACACATGTTACTCCTGTGCAAACTCTTTAATTATAGTTCATATATTATTGTTTGATAGTGAAATTATCAATTGCAACTTGTTTCCAATATGTGGAGAAATTGTCAATTGAGGCAATAGTGAGATAACCAGTAAAGTTACAATTAATTGGGCTTTATTTTTGACCATTTCACCATTTGACTCATGGATCAATGACCCAACAGAATAGCTCACTGTTCAGTACTCAAACATGTACAGTTATAAAATGAACTGAACACATATAGTCAGACTGATTCCCACAGCTTTTCTGTTGATTTCGGTGCTCCACAGTTGATAGTTTTCAGCCACAACACATCTCTCTTGTTTTTTATGGGAGAACATTTTCTGAAAGTAAACTACCAAGTACAACTAGTTTTTAAAGCAATTATTGATAATTTGTCTTAAGACTATTCTAGTCTAGGAATAGATTCCTACAAATGATTGCTTTATGTTTACTATTAAGGTGAGCTGGAGAACTAGATAACAAATAAATGAAAAGTTCAGGTATTTTCAAGCTGTGATTGGTGAAACTGAATGTGCAACAACTGTTCACCATATTTTCAGGTGTTGAACAACAAAAGTTTGTCACAGATGCAAATAGCCACTACAAATATGAGCCCAGACAGTGGGTAAGTGTACAGATTGAGCTGAATTTCCCCTTAGTCTTGCTATTTGTTTGCCACATCATCTCGGTTGTTATGCAGACATTGCATTGTAGGAAGACAAAGTTCCTGGATGTCTGACCTCAAGAATGTGATGTATTGTAAACTGTTGTCAGAATAACAAATTGTATCTTTACACCCAGTGATATGATGTAAAGCAGCTTGTTACCAAGCCATTGTGTATTCTGTTTACATTTCCCATTCATTGTTTGTAGACATACTGTCAGTTTGACTTTGGCAAATATATTTGTGTATCAGTCTGTACATTATGTAATCCAGATCACGAACTTTGTTGTATGGTTTTGTTTCTAAAGAATTTAGGACATGTAGCCCTGATTTAGCTTTCCGTGAAATTCAAAAACAAGCAAACAAAGTTTTGTTTGTGTGAAAAGAACTGTTGATGATATGTCACTGATCCTTATTGGTCCAGCCAGTTTGAATGGACACCTTTGCTTAAACATTCGTTCACTGTCAAATGACAGTTATGGTATGTAATTGCAATGTTTTTAAAGTGGAATTACAACTAGTGGGAGTATTGTTGCCTTGAATTAAATCATGTAAATTCAGCATGTATTCATACTGTAATGTTTTCCATTTGTTTTTTGGTGTACATTTATTAGTATTTTGTTTATGAGATTTATATATATTCTCAGTTGTGATTTTGTACTCACATACTTCCCTAGTTAGGAATTATATTCCTCTGGGACCTTCTAATTTCAATTACTCCAATGTACTACACCCTTATGCAAATTAATTGAAACAAATGGTCATTTTACAATATTTTCAGCACGGTGGCCGGTGTAGGCTCGCTGGACCCGCTGATTTCCTTTAATAGTCATTTTTTCACACAGACGGCGTCATTAGCTGTGTTTTGCAGTACGTTCGATCTATTTTTGGGATATATGACGAAAGTTTGAGAAATATTACGTCATTCAAAATTGCGTTAGAAGAGCAAGGAGACCAGTCAAAAAACAAATTCTTACCAACTCAATGAAGTAAAAACGGTATCAATTGGGTCTGAAATACAAGGACTGGACGCAAGAACAATGAAGGAAGGTGTTATTCAGTGATGAGACTAATTTCTTCGTACAGGGTCAAAGAAGTCTGCATGTTCGCAGATCTCCAAGTAAGAAACTTCGAGAATCTCACATCAATCAGTTCGTAAAACATCCCTTGAAGAAGATGTTTTGGGGCTTTTTCAGCTAGTCGAAGGCTTACATATCGTAGAAGGTATGATGCGAGGGCCACAGTACATCGAAAATAGATTTCCAGATGGATCTGACATTTTTCAGCAAGATCTGGCTCCGTGTCACACATTGAAACTTGTGAAGAATATTATGACTGCAACGCGAATAAAGGTGCTGAACTGGCCTGAAAACTCTCTGGACTTAAATCCTATTGAAAATCTTTGGGCGATTTGTAAAGAAAGACTTCGGGGAAAAGACTGTTCTACGAAAGATAAGCTAATTGATGCCATAATTGAGGTGTGGTACCGCGATCCAAAAAATTAGTAAGGATTGCAGTCAACTCGTAGACTCGATGCAAAAGCAGATTAATGATCTTCTGAAAAATGAAGGCGGTCATATCATGTATTAATTTATGAGTAATTTTTGGATTATCAGAAATAAAACGCAAAAAATTGAAAAAAATCGTAATTTTCCGTCTTGTTTCAATTAATTTGCACAAGGGTGTATATTGTAGTAATTTGTACAGTTTAATGCAGCATATGTTTTTTGAGATTAAAGGTTGTAATGCAATTTGAAGAACAGATTATACAATGCAAAGTGCAATCTATTATAAATTATGATTATTTGATTTGAAAGCAACTTTTGTTCTCATAATTTCAAACAAGAAAGAGCAAGACAAAAGGCCATTTTGCCCACTGTCAGTAAAGTCATTCTGTATCTGCAATAACTCACAAACTTAAACATTAGACAAACCATTCCACATGGTTATAGATAAATGAAAAATAATTTTTCTGAAGAATGCACTAATAATGACTTCTTTTCCAAAGTTTAAACTTTACTTCCAACATTTAATTTTGTATTTCTAATATTTTTATTTCACTACTTAAATCTTAAACACACCATCCATAGTTTTTAATGATATTGAATATCTAAATTGCACCTTTTTGTTTAAGAGATGTATCTAAAGCATTAATAATTTTAACACAATGTCAGGGGTATGTGATCAGTTCATCATGTTTCCTGTTTCAACATATTGTGACCATTCACAACATATAAAATACAGGCTTTGAGATAGTTCAATTTTAAATTTATTTTACACTACTCAAACTTTTCCATTCATGGAACTACATGTAGTTATTTATATTAATGAGTAAAATATTGTTCACAAAATCAGATATGTCTGGTGTAAGTTTAAGTGTTATTTACCCAAATATATAGTTTGTTGAGTTTCAGGTTGTGATAA
This sequence comes from Tachypleus tridentatus, assembly GCF_004210375.1. Classification (NCBI taxonomy): domain Eukaryota; kingdom Metazoa; phylum Arthropoda; class Merostomata; order Xiphosura; family Limulidae; genus Tachypleus; species Tachypleus tridentatus. Next base: position 14,383,118 of record NC_134836.1, on the reverse strand, counting down.
AATAGCTTTATGTTATTGTATGAGGTCATATGATATAATTCATTGAGAACCAATCTGTAATCTTTGTGCATATCATATTTCAGATAACAACAAGACTGCTGTAAAGAGCTAAGTACAATTATATATTTGTGTCATTTCTGAGTGTAAGAGAACAACATGGCAGCTGCCATAGCTTGTTTGTTTGTTTGTTTTTTGGAATTTTGCACAAAGCTACTCGAGAGCTATCTGTGCTAGCCGTCCCTAATTTAGCAGTGTAAGACGAGAGGGAAGGCAGCTAGTCATCACCACCCACCGCCAACTCTTGGGCTACTCTTTTACCAACGAATAGTGGGATTGACCGTAACATTATACGCCCCCACGGCTGGGAGTGCTGCCATAGCATCAAGATGTTTAAAAATAAAAAAGTACAACTTACATATTATAAAAGCTACTATTTCAAGGTTCATTTTTCGGTTTGCGTAATGAAAATGAAAGATATGGGGAAAATTGTTTACTCTCTTAAGTACTCTTTCAGTTTCACTGGTCATTTATTTAACATGAGTTATGCAACACATAATTCATTCAACCACTAGAATTGTTGTAACTTCTTTTTTTAATAAATGTAGAGACATGATTCAAAGTTCACCTTTTTGTGCTTTGTATATATTAATTATTGACTTTGAGATGTTTCTAATTCAGAAAATTTACTTAAGTCCCTTGCATCAAGTTGTTTTCTCTTGAAAAGAAAAAAGAAGAGTTGGGGGATTCTGATTAAGATTTAAGTCTTGTACATACCAAGATTGGAGAAACAATGCAATAATTGATCAATAAACTAGCAGAGATTCCTAATTGCTCAGCTCATTTGTTTATGACAGTTTCTATGGCCTGCTCAATGTTATGACGTTTTTCTCTTTTCAGAATCTTGGCTGTTGTATCAGAATTTAACATTTTGTTACACTCTTACTGCCAGACTTTTCACAATGAAATCTTAAACTGTATAGCGTTTCCAATATTTTACTTATTATGTTTATTCAGTACATCGTGTTCTAAAATTTCAGGAAGTGTTAATATACTTCTTAGTTGTTAATAAGCTAAAATGTTTGTTAATATTACCAATACAGTACAACACATGATGCAACTCCATATCCAGATATTTAATAAATGTGTTCACTCCTGACTAAAAACCTTCACTAAGACATTCAATCAAAGTACAATAAGAGGTTTGAATTCAAAATATAAATAGTTGTTGGTCTTTTAAGTATTATTTTGAACTGGAAGTTGTTAGTAATCCTTGATTATTTTTAGCATTTTAGTCTAACAGTGAGAGTTAATAGAACACAGCTATGTGAAAGTCAAGATATAATAGTGCTGAAAGTATTAAGAATATTGATTTAAGTTTTAACATTTAAGTTATTTATTTATCTTTTTTTTTTCTTCTCTGCTCACAAACACATCACCACTACCTCTTCATTCTTGATGATTTGCTCATAAATAATGCTCAGAAATGCCCCTGGATTTTGAAGAGCTAAAGTTATTTCTCCCTACTGCAGTACTGTTTCAGTATTTGTTACCCATGGAAGACTTAATTTCTTTTTCTGATTCATCATTTAAAGACAACCACAATGGTTTAGATTTTGAAGTATTTTTAAGATACAAATCTAATCAAAACCTGCCTATACAATTTTTATTCAGTCATTCACATATGCCACCTGTTGCAAAAGTTTACTGTACAAATTTAGTTCCCACAGTTCATGACAATCTTCAGTATACTTGGGCACAGTTGCCATCATATTGTCCTCAAAGACCCAGAGTTCTACCTTTGAGAGCACAGCATTTGCCACAAATCTCTCAGTGTCCCTTTCATGCAGGTACATGCAAGTTTACTTCTTCCAGTAATTGTTCATATAGTATGAAACACAATAATTTTACTCCAGACCTGACCCATTCTTGGATAAGTCCTGAAGATGGTTCTAAATCCACATATGCCAGTGATATTTGTCCTCAAAAGGTTATGTTCTAATTGAAGTTTTTCAGAACAAACCAGTAAAATGAATTGCATGGAAAAAAAGAAAGAAACAGTGATTTAATATACTTGTGTGATGTCAACTCTGAAACCTCTTTGATTTCTAAAGTTCGCTTAATAATGGAAGATGACATTCTTGAGTTATTTGAAAGAGTTATTGAAGTTGAAAGTAAATATACAGAAAAAGCCAATAATTTAGAGTTTATTTCTAAACAATTTTTGCATATTTCTATGGACACGTGAGCAAATGCATAACAAAGGTTATAATGACAAGAATCTTGCAGATTTTTCTTCTTCTAGTGATAGTGAAAATTCAGAAATTGAAGAAAAGCTCAAGTCTTCTTTTAGCACACAGAAAAAACAGGCTCCAGTAATAATTTATGTGAAAATTCCAATTTGAAAAATCTATAAGAAATCAGTAGTAGAGAAAATATTTGAATATTGAAACAAGATAACATATTTAGTACTGAACTAATAATTTCTTGTGCTGAAGTGAAACAGTTATCATCAAAATTCATATATAATGATCATAACACAAATGAAGGGCTAGTTATTAGTGCACTTTTAGAGAAAAAGTACAACTCTTCATACAATATAAAATTAGAAATATACTCTGAATTGTATGTTGGACCCATCTCATTTACCTGTGATTTGGGAACAAGCCTTTGTAGATGAACCCACTGAGTCCCAGTCTTGATGTTTGTGGATTAGATGTACAGTGCTGTAGCTACTTCACCTCTGACACACTTCCACTAAAGCTTGTTTTCAGAAGTCCAGATAAGGTGGCAAAATCAGTGGAAGCTATATACAAGGCTAGGGACGACCTGCATTAAGACATGCTGACTATTCAAGTGATAAGAATTATGGGCAAAATATGGCTGAAGGAAGAACTAGACTTAAAGATTATCACTTTTACATGCATATCTAAAGCAGTAAGAAGAGGCATTGTAGAAATAGTAACAGAATCTGAAACATTAAGAAAAATTCAAACTGAACGTGACTTGACAGGCTTATTCAGAGATTGTTCTACAGCAGAATGGCTTTAAAAGCATAGCACTTGTGAACTTGAATATCAGCATGCAGTTGAAAGCTTCACACTTTCTCGTGCTGGATATTGTGTTGCTACATACATTCTTGGAATATGTGATAGACACAATGATAATATAATGTTAAAGACATCATGACATGTATTTCACATTGATTTTAGAAAGTTCCTAGGTGATGCACAAACATTTGGAAACATAAAAAGAGATCATACACACTTTATCTTAACCTCAGACATGGCTTATGTGACAAACCATCAGAAAAGTTTCAAAATTTTGTAGATATTTGTTGTCAAGCTTTTAATATCATCCATAAACAAAGAAATACTTTACTGAATATCAGATTGGCTTCATCTGATATCCCTGGAGTTACAGAGAATGTTATTTACTCATCTGATATCCCTGGAGTTACAGAGAATGCTATTTACTCATCTGATATCCCTGACAGAGAATGTTATTTACTCATCTGATATCCCTGGAGTTACAGAGAATGTTATTTACTCATCTGATATCCCTGGAGTTACAGAGAATGCTATTTACTCATCTGATATCCCTGGAGTTACAGAGAATGTTATTTACTCATCTGATATCCCTGGAGTTACAGAGAATGCTATTTACTCATCTGATATCCCTGGAGTTACAGAGAATGCTATTTACTCATCTGATATCCCTGGAGTTACAGAGAATGTTATTTACTCATCTGATATCCCTGGAGTTACAGAGAATGTTATTTACTCATCTGATATCCCTGGAGTTACAGAGAATGTTATTTACTCATCTGATATCCCTGGAGTTACAGAGAATGTTATTTACTACGTAGGAAATAAACTTCTAACCCAGTTTACTGAAGCTCATGCTACTGAACATTTCACATGGATGATTGAAGAGCACTTGAAATCCAGATTTATTCAGTTTAATTCTTTTATTCACAGTTTAGCACAGTGACGATTCACAGCCATTGTTGTCTTTCAGTGCTAAGACTTTTACTAAACATACTGATGGGTATATTAAATCTGTTGAGATGATAGCTTGCCAGAAACGATATGATCCAAAGAAGTACTATGTTTATGAACTCAGAGTTACTAGCAAAAATGTCAATCAGTCACTGAATGTGTATTGTACTTATTCAGAATTTCATCAGGAGCTATGCATCCTTTATCATGAGGATCTGTTGTTGGTTGGTCCAACATACAAGAGGTTGCCAAACAAAGAAGAGTTGAAATTGAATGTTTTTTGAAACAACCCCTGAAAATGGCTGAAGAAATAGCACACTGCTCGTTCATTTATACTTTTTTCATCCTCTCCTAAAGGATCAAGAAAGCATGACTCAGAAATGTTATACCAAGAGGTACAAATGTACTGACTCAAGAACAAAAGTCGTTTGTTAGAATAAAAAGTGAGGTGAAGCTTTCCATTACATAAAATAACAATTATCTTCTTATGATGGTGATGCATGCCAAAAACCTCAGGTCTTCTAAATACAGTGTTCTTGATTCCTATGTAAAACCATACTTGATTCCTGATCCATATAAACTAACAAAAAGGAAACAAAAGTTGTGTTTAAGAGCACACACCAAACATTTATGGAAATGCTTGTTTGTGGCCTTTCCCTGAATGTTGTAAAAAAGCATACTCTTCATCTATCTGTATGGAATTTTGACAGAGTGCAAGAAAATACATTTCTGGGCTCAATTTATAATTCTCCCTGAAGAGCTAAATCTAATGAAGGAAAATATGAGGTAGTATCCTCTGAATAGCTTATCTCAGTAGAAATTAAGTAATGCTCTTGTGCCTTTCTCACTTAAAAGACTTAAGAACAGCACATCCTTTTTTATGGTCAGATATTAACTATTGAGTAACATTTTATTGATGATATTCTCTGTTGGTAAAAGTGCAGCAGTAAACTAATCAACTGAATACCTAAATTAATGAAATTATAACATACTTTTGTCTTATCTATTTTTAGATGTACATTTGTATGAATGATAGTTGGGTACAGGGTTTATTTTGTAAGAGATTTCTAAAAAAAATTTTCTTATAAGCTATAGATGTTTTGGTTATGGTATAGTTTTGTTTTTTTGTAATATCAGTGCTTTAATTGTGACCAACTCTGAACAGATTAGTTTTTCATGTAAATAATGAGATTTTTTTAAAGTGTATCATGCTGTTTTTTTTTTTAAGTTCAATGGACTATTTGGGTTCCTCTATCCACATAGATAGAAATATGTATGTTATTTCTCACTATACTTCTCACAACATTACTTTTAAAATCTAAAAATAATGGAGGTTAGTAGGCAAGAAATAATTGAATATCTGAAGGCATTTTTTTTAGGGAGAATGAAAGTTTGATTTAATTTTGTAAAACTGTTCAGTGCATAGAAGTATACTTTTTTAGAAATCTTAGAATAATGTATAGGATAAAGTATGTAATGTGTTTTGCATGCAGTATTTTAAACACTATAGTTTCTAACTAAGAAAAAAATATTTTTTTTTGAAATTGTAAAATTATATGTAGTTTAAAAGCAGTGTATATTTATACATTTTCAAGTTTTCCAAATAACTTAGGAGTTTCAAAACAACTCTTAAAATAGCAAGAAACTGTTTGTAAATTATTATGGTACATAAAATGTGTAGTCATTATCTTCATATGTGATATTATTATTAGTGAAAATTAACCAACATACATTTATCTCCTGAGAAGTGTAAGGTTGTATATATTAAATTTAATGTAATTATTGATGTAATGATATGGACTTTTTAAAAAAATGTCTTTCATCATATACCTGAAATACATATCTGAACAAGATACAAATCCAGATGAATAAAATATATTCAGTGATGTAACAAAAGTGACACTTTTTGTCTTTCTGACAGTTTCAACGTATCATTTGAAAATAAATCATCTGTCTTTAATGCATGAATTCTATAATCCTTTATCAAATATCTATCAGTGTATAAAAGGATTTGTTTGATTTTATTGGGAAATATGAAATTAGAAGTAAAATAGTAGTTTTTTTACATAACAACATAAATTTACTATTATTATAATATGTATACACAATTATCTAAGATAGGCAAGTGTCTTTATATGTCATTAAGCACAAATATAGCTATGAATGGTGAAAATTGTAGGAATGATTTAATTTTTTTATAATATATAAATGTAAAAATTTAAATATCTTATGGGTATGAGTAAGGGTCCAATACAATATTTGGTTAATGCTGAATTTATTAGTTAATGTCATTATAACCTGTGTATATGAATTTAAATATAAAATAGCTTTATGCACAGATCTGTATATTGTGCAATCTGTGTGAGAACTTAACATTTAAGAATCTTACAATTCACTAAACATTGTACTCCTTTTAAGATGAGATCTTGAAGTTGAAGTAGCACTGTAAGAAACTTCAAATTAGTTTAAATATATTCATTCAAATTTAGTAATTTTTATTTTTTGAACTTTTTTATTATTTGAAAGTGTATAAGGTTGAGTTTAAACTGAATTACAACATTGTTTACATGCATCTTTTGTACAACATTGTCAATAGTGTTTCATGGATATTTATAAATTTATATTTTAAATACATAAAAATCATTATGCAAAACTTTAATGTATAATCCCAAAATCTGATGCTAAAGTTTAACTGAACATTCTGCATAAAATTAATTAATGTATCTTGCCATTAAAAATCATTATTATTTAGGAAGTACCTTGATGCTAATATGACACACACATACATATATAGTATTGAATTCTTCGTGTGCCACTTTACACTTTATGTTAAACTCCAAATCCTTTAAAAATAAATGTTGGCACACCTAATTTAAGTTATATATACATATATATTTTTACTCATAATTTAATATGTTAACTGATATTATAATCAGTTAGCAGGTAAAATTCTTGAATAGGTCCATTTGAATTGAACCAAATATTAGGCTCTAAGTAATTTACTTTGAAATTTCAGTTATGATGTAATAGTAAGTTTAATCATTAAATGGTATACTGAGAATTAGTACTACTTTGAAGAGGTAGTTCTAATTTCATTCTGATTGAATTTAAAAATCTAGCTGGTAATGAAATTGTCAAAATATGCATACAGCATTACAAACTGAACTTCCATATTTCATTCAAAAATTAAATGTTAAATGTGGGTTGTAATTTAGTTCTTAAAATATGTGCTTTATAGAAATGTTGAATATTTTGTGAACTGTTTACAAACGTTCAATAGTGTTTATGGTAATATTATTGATTTCTCATTTAAGAGTTTATTTTACTAAATAATATGTTAAAGTCATTACTTTGATAACTTAGAATGTGTAATATTGGCCAGTTTAATAAGTTGTTTTACATGTGTCTCATAAATAATAGAATGAAGAGAGCAATGTCATTACTTTAGATTCATGGTCTTTTCTTACCTAGAAATGTACCAAATTATTTCATTTGTCTGTTTTTGAGAATTGTAAGTGTTAATAAGGTGAAGTTTGTGAGAACACTAACCAACCTGTGTTGTGAAACAAATTAATACTTATGTTCTGCCCATTAATACCTGATATTAATATCAAGAAATCAGCTGTTCATTTTTTGTAAAATGAAGGTTAGTGTTGCCATCCTGAATTATATTTTAGCAGTAAAGTATTAATAAATCAAAATCAAGTATAGAAATTTTACTTTTTTAAAGCATTTAAATATATATGAAAAAGTTCTGTTCCTTTCTTACATACATAACTCCTTTTACAAGTGCATTTAATAAAGTTTATATTCAATAAATTGCTCATCAGAGGAAATGGTTACTGGTTTTATTCCTGTCACTAGAGTATACCTAAAGGTTTATTGTGAATGATTTCTACATGCAATAACAAATGTTCTTAAGCAAAAATAAGCATTTTGCATTAAATGAACAATTTTTTATTCATTATTTTTATTTTAGTGGAAGTTATAACTCTACTTCTTTTATAGATTTTAAGCTTCCAGATGACACTTAAATGCCAGAAAATATTATATACAAAAGTATGTGTATTATTAAAAAATATGTAACTTGCAGAGTTGAGCAATTAACTCAGTTAATACAAATAACAAAGTGTTTAATGTCACAAAATTATTGAACTATAATTTTTTTCTGATTGTTACAGTTTTTATTATACTGACTGTCCAGTAATCAATATTGTGATCGAATAAATTAATGCCTCATAAATAATCATCAAATAAAAATAAGTGTATGTTTTTTATTATTTCAGCTCTTTATGTAATCAAAATTGTGATTAGTGTTATACAAAATAATTAGTTACAGTTGACAAATGTCACAAAACTATTCATCTAATAGCAATTAGTATTTACATTTATTGTAATACTTTATTGTTTGGGCAACTTTCTCAACATGTTGGAAATATTTATCAACTTCATTTTCATTAAATGATGGTACCTTAATATGTCTACTGAGTTCAAAGTTGCCATTTTGCCTTGGTCCATTGAACTTGAGTATAATTTCCATTTTCTTAACCCTAATTTCTTCATTGACTTGAATCGGGGCTTGTGAGGTCTCGTTATGTTTACTTTCTCTTTCTGCTTCGACGTGGGATAGTTCAAGTTCGCTTTGTTTGAGTTTTAAATGGATTTCTACCCACCCTCTACCACTCAACTCTAACTGGCTAATAGAGACACCAGAGTGTTTCTCTGATACTTCCTCAGGCAACAAATCATCATCACCTAATATTTCAACAATTCGATTTTTAGATCATTTTTCTCTCATTGATTTTTTAACACCAAATTTTAAGCAATTCACTTTTATTCTATTTTTCTAGTTGTTCGAGAGAGGGTTATGCAAGAAAACCTTGATAATCAGACATGAAATCTTATTGGCACTGAATAAATATAAATTGAATTAAAATTTTATTTTAATTTCGAACGAATTTTGTCTTTTATTCAGATCTCGAAAACAAATTTTTAATTTATTATATTACGTATTATAATTTATGGACATGAATCAACCTTTGTGTAATAACAGTAAATGCTGTCCAAAATGCTTCAGAAATGCATAATTATTTGTTCTTGTAGGTATTCGAATATGTAATAATCGGTGTAATCACAACACCGTTTATTTGTTAAATAATTATAAGTTTTCATGTATACTGCCAGAGTATTTTTAGTTAATTATTTACAGTTTGTAATACATTGAATTTATTGATTTTATGTTTAATGCTGTTTATTAATATTATTATCATCTAAATTTTACAGTGCTTTACTCACTATAATAATAATAATGCAGTGTTAATTACTATAAAATGTATAATGAACAGAATTTCATGCTACTGTCAACAAGTATTTTCTGTTAAATCGTAACGAATCTTTCTTGTGTTTCATTATATGTAAAGATAAGCTCCTGATGAAGCTGTGTGGAAAAAATATCGAGCAAATATTTGCTAGTAGTTTTTATTACAGAACAATTAAATAAATTCCTTCTTCATATTGTTTTCTCGGTACGTGACTTGACCTGTTTGACTGAGTCTTCGTTTTAAAACAAAGTTACATTGGCCTCATCCGCTATATTCTTCACGGGTAATAGAAGCCTGGATATTAGCGTTGTAGGTTCGTAAGGTTACTTCCGTCCCACCGATGGACATGAGTCAACCTTTATGTAATAACAATAAATGTTGTCTAAAATGCTTCAGAAATACTCACTAATTGTTCTTGTACGTATTCGAACTTGTAATAATCAGTGCAATCACAACACAGTTTATTTTTTAAATAATTATAAAATTTCATGTATACTGCCAGAGTATTTTTTTAAATTAATTAATTACAGTTTGTTTTCTTGTCACGGAATTGTCACTTAACTCTGTGTAAACAGTACAGATATAAAATTTCAGCCCCCACCCCGAGGGAGGTCATGTCAAAGCCGATCTTTTAGTTCTACAACATAAAGTAGAGAATGAAAAGAGCTGAATCAATCTCAAAGTGACCATACTTCTGAGCCATAAGAGGCAAATTAGATTGAGAGGGGTCCAAAGTTTATTTGACGGAGCGAAGCAGGAGCTTCTGTGCCATAGACACAAATCGTTTTAGAGCCCTGGGAGCTCTTGAGTTCTGGAATGAATTTTGTTCCGCTTTTCCTGAAAATATATTCCCGATTTTGACTGGTATATATTAAAAAAGTGGAGGGAGAAGACACTTCATACGTCTCTGCCATTACTAAAAATTTGTAATTATCGTCGTTTAAAGTTTATTCTTAAAATATTATATTGTTTTACTGGATGGATTGGTTACGTTTGTTTACGGTTGTTTTCTAGTCGGAGTTTTTGTTTTTTTTTAATATGTTGGCGATGCATTAAAACTAACAATTTTGAAATATCCTTTGACTGAAAGATGAGAAACTTTGATGGTCTTTTTTTTTTTCAAAAGTTTTCGTTTTGAGTACCATGTTTGCTTGAAGAAGAGAGTGGGTTTGTTTGGTTTCCCCCCCCCCAATCAAGTTATATCTTTTGTTAGTTGGCGAATATCTAACTTTCGCGTATTTATTTGTGTTGAATTAATTAAATTAGTTGAATGAAATTAATGTCATTTATTAATCGTTTCAAAAAAATTAGTTAAACTATTACACTTAAAGCGTTTTTTCTAAATTAAGTACCAAACTTTATCATCATAAATTGAAATTATAAATAGTTCAAGTATAAATATATTCCATTTATTTTTAAAATGTTTGTAAAGTAATAAGAATCTTATATCGCAAATCTATATCTACACGATACTAACTAAACCAGTAGAAAAATTAAAATAAAAACTTGTTACGGGTAATGTAACATATATATATATATATATATATACACTTATAAATACAGTAAAGTGTCTGTATTTATATATTACAGTTTCACAGGCCTAGTTTTCATTAATTTTATTTCTAACAAGCACTAACTAAACCAGTAGAAAAATTAAAATAAAAACTTGTTTTATAAGTAGAAAGCGTTGATAAAATATCTCGAGTGATGAAGATGTAAATGAGAGGCATTTTGTGTAAACGTGGGATATACGTGTGTGTACGCAAATTACTTCTGTTGGGGCAAAGATGGATACTACGTGATCCATTTTATATGGATTACATACTTTTATTTAACAGTGTCGATTGACAATATTCGATAGGAACTAAATATTCTAAAACTAAAATCGATTAGCCAAAGGATTAAGACAGTGACAGTGCGGTATTAAAACGATTGGTATTTCAGATGACTGCAAGTTCCTAGGTCTTGTTCTAACAGCAACTCTTTGAGGCTTCGCAGCATTTGCAGACATCACATCGACAATTAGTGCTGCATCGTCTTTTAGAAGAAACACAGCATCTGCACGTTTCACATTTACAGCTTCGGCTACATCTTTCGGCACACACAGGTTTGGCCTGGGTCGTAGCTGCTTCACAACACCTGCATACCTCACATCGACAGTTATCGTTACACTTAGGCATCGTTTCAGTACAGAATGCTAGAGAAAAAACATCAAAATATTCTATAAAGATTTTTAGTACTACGTGGTGGCCCTCTAATGGAGAGTTTGTACCTTTAAGCCTTAAAAAACAATGAATGCTGTTACTTCTAAATAATGGGCAATTTTTCCAAGTCTGAATGAAATAAGATTTAAGCGACATATCTATATCTATGTATATATAGAAGTTAAAATGAAAACAAACGAATTATTTTTTATGCAATAATGTCTTAAAATATTATATTAAGATCATAGTAAAATAATCTGGCATTTAAATAATGCCTTTATGTTGTTTCCTATCCTGCAAGATGTACATAATTATCTATGGACACAAGTTATTGTAGTTATCAGATTAATTTTATTCTATATCGAAAGTGAATAATGCAAGTTTTGGACAACATTATAGTATAAAAGAACATAGAGTATCAAAAGGGAATTTGCGATTAGCTATATTTCCTCAAAACGGGATGTACTAAACCAAACAATGTACAAAACTTTGTGCAAAAGAAGAACATTTTACAGATCTAAGCGTTTTACTTTAAAAACAATTACTTTAACACTCGTTTCAAATAGAACTGAGACATTAATACCAAATATAACTTTTATAAACATTTATGCATTTAGTAAGAAATGTACTTACTCAATTAGTCTTCAGGACTTTTCTTTAAAACTTTTAATATCTTTTGACACTAAATTAATACAATACGCAGTCAGTTCTTTTATAGAACCGAAAATGTATAATATTTGTGTCGTGTGCAAATATTAACACGTCCCATAAACTCGAACTGTATAATATTTGTGTCGTGTGCAAATATTACTAGGTACTAATATTACGTGCTACACGCCTATATTGTAGAAACGTGTGCAAAGAAGGTGTTACCTACAGAAAAAGAAAGAACGAACACCTAAAATTAGCTGAATAAAAATATTATTTATACTATATTATTCACAATTTTTCTATAGTGTCTATAGAACACTGTAACATCTAGGAAAACTCTTTGTTCGTATTTAAACTTTGTAATCATAATGTATAGGTTTTTTTACGTCATAGCATGAATCTTAGGTTACGCTGTAGACACTTGATAGTTTGTTTACAAATAAACGTTTCATAACGCCAACGTTTATTTCATCACCTGAACTGAGCAGTGATTGGATATGTAGGTTTTATACAAAACGAATCAGACTGAAGGAAAACAAAAGTATGCACGCGGCACATAATTTTGGTTGCAGTTGGTGCGCTACTGTGTACTCCAGGCGCTAGGTATTTTGCACACGAATCATTGTACGTATAGCGTGTGGTGTGAAATTTATGCACACGAACCACTAGATTCTTGTGCACTCCACACTTTTGATACAAATAAAAGCACGTGAAAATCGTTTCCTAGTAACTATCGATATCCACCTTTTGTCAAATTTGAAGATCTCAACAACTTATCTAAAGAATGGATACTCCTGGTAAGTACTTTTTTGATTAATGGTCCAGCTGTATCACTGTTCTAAGAGTAAATTAATGTAGATGCATATTTTGTTTAAGAAGTGGTTATTTAATAAAATTAAATGATATTCCATATAATTTAAAGTCGTTAAGAAATTCTGCTCCATGATAAGGCAAAAAACAAAATTATTGTTACTTGTACGATTAATAGTTTAAGAAAATTAGAGAAGTCATTATAAAGTTTTCCATAACTTGTGTATACATGTGAAAGTATAGTAAGTTTCTCGTCTGTTATACAATACGCTATATTATTGTACAAGAAATATATATAACTATACAAAGATAATAACTCGAAATATAAACTGTTTTCTAGTATTCATGCATTACACTTTTAAGTGATGTAATATAGTTGGCAAATTGCACATTAAGTAACTAGAATATTTGTAGTTTTTCACTTGGGCCTTTAAGTATAATTAAACTTTTCATATTTGATCTTTTAACATAAAACATGAATATAAACTTGAAACATGTTATTTTGTGTAACTCATAATAAGCGAACTATTAAGCTAACTTGGCTACTTGTAGCCTAGTTTCAACTCGAATTATTTAATAAAAGTGTGATTGCTTCATCCAATTTTACAGCAACTAAACTATCACTTTTATCTCGTCATAGTGAATATATTGATGTAAGATTTTAATTTCATAACTGCAGAATTCGCCTTAATATTACATTGACTAATTGCCTATCTTGCAATTTTCCACATAGTTGCTGCCACTACACTGAGATGCAGTGTTAACTGCCGTTGTGAAGTCTGTCGATGCTGTAGCTCCGTGAAATCGCTAGATCAACAAACCAGATGTAGTTCAAACTGCAGTTGCGACATTTGTCGTTGCTGTGATGCAGTTAAACAAAACAAGGAAAATGCAGTAGCAGCTGTCGGTGCGAGGTTTGTAGGTGCTGCGAAGCTGTAAAGGGAAGATGTAGCCCCAACTGCAGATGTGACGTTTGCAAATGCTGTGAAGGGGCAAAATGTTAATGTTTTCAAGTTTTAACTTGTTATTGTTTATACAATTGAAATATTGTATAACATTTTAATAAAATAATTAGTGTTTAAATATAATATAGACTGAAGACTACAAATTTTCAAGCACTATTAATTTGTTTGACAATAGCCACACTGTTACTTTAATATTTGAAACTTACCTACTTGAGAACCTGTACATCATTCTGAAATAAATGTATCTATTAGGATGTTTTTCTGTTTTAGTGTTCTAAAGCCCACAAAAAAAAAGGGGGGAAGATTACACTTTCAATACGTATTCATTTGAATTTGGAATATATATTTTTTTAAATCTTTAAGTACACTTCCCTATTGTTTAATGGGTACAACTTACTCATTGGTAAGGACTGAGACTGGAGGAGAGTGCTGTTGTTAACAACTCCAGGTAAGTATCAAGTTAATATGCAACCATTCTTACTTTAATTACTGTGTTTCCGCTTTAAACTAATAGTTGATAAAGCAACAGTTTCCTGACCTAAGAACCGCAAGAAACCTACTGTTGCACTTTTTACACTGTGATAATATTTTAAAGTGAAAATTTTATTTTTTTAATGTTCGTTGCATCGTCTGTTGGTCAGATGCTACTTTGTCACAAAAGTGATCGAATGTAAGTTAGCAAAAAAAAAACGCAAAACAACTCAACATCTGAGGTTTCAACAATAAAAGCTTCTAATATTACATTCCAGTAAGTAATATGCAAATTATTTTCCATAAACTGTACCAGTCTACTACCAGTAAGTTTAAGTGCGTAACAAGAGGGAAAACAAGGGTCCTTTCAATGAGTATCATCAGAACGATTCCTGTACAATGAATGGCAAAATGTAAGTGCTCTCATTTAAATTACAAAAAGAATAGTAACATTTTAAAATCATCAGAATGCTTAAAACCAGTGTCGTAACCACAATGTGCTTCTTTTTGTTCTTTTCTTTTTATTGTCCAAGAGTCTGGTAGCAAATTGGCAAGAAAGATCACTGATAGATATAAACAAAGAATAGCTGCGCTAGCCGTCCCCAATTTTGCAGTGTATGACCACCCACCACCAATTCTTGCACTACACTTTTGCCAATGAATAGTGCAATTCACCGTCACGTTATAACTACTCCACGGTTGAAAGGGAGAGTATGTCTCGTGCGACGGGGATTTGAACCCGCAATCCTCAGATTACGAGTCGAGTGACTTAACCACCTGGTCACAACGGGTCTTTGAAAAAGTGCAGTTCAGTCAAAAAGAGTGGTTAACGAAAGAAAACGTAAAGTTAGCCGGCATGTGAATGATTAGCCATTATGGGCGATATTTTAAAGTGGGTTTCACAGTTTAACACAGATAAAGAGCATTTGTCTAATCAGAGCATTTAACCCGTCTGTATTTAAAATTCGAGATATGACAAAGTAATGTAAATGGATTATTGGATGATAAGCGTAAAGAAAAAAATTTGTCAATTGGATTTTAAAGTAGTTCAGTCAGCCTGAGTAAACTTTTGAAGTAGTTCAGTCAGCCTGAGTAAACTTTTGAAGTAGTTCAGTCAGCCTGAGTAAACTTTTGACAAAAAAAAAAAAGAAAATCCCTCCAGTGGCACATCGGGCTCTCTGTTGAGTCCACCGCAGGGAATGATGAAACTCCCTATTTTAGAGTTGCAAATCCGAAGACTTACCGCTGTACAAGCGGGGAACTTATTGAGAGTTTTATATATAACTATGATATCCTACAGCGTAAATAATTTTTGTACATCCATTTGACAAGTTTCGAATACATTCTTTTAAAAAAGTGTATTGTGTGCTGTTTACTTATCTCCAACAAGTAAGACACCTGTAGAAATATCCAAGCCCATACACATGAAACCAGGACAAATGGTTACCATGGTAAGAACCCTTTCACTTTCTGGAGGTGAAATAAGAAACAAATAAATGAGCATCTCCTGAAGCAAAACGTTTTAAATTCACAAATTTATGTTTCTTAGTATATTCCATCTGTTCATAGAATCATCTATGAAGATCAGGATCATACCTAAAGGTCAAGGTCAAACTATGAAACTAAACTGTTACTGTTTGATTTATGTTTTTTTACTCTTCTAACTACCATAAAAAGATGTAACTTCAATATTTTATATACAAACAGCTTATGTTAAAGAACAGAGAATAAGCTTTTAAATAATAAATAACGTAGGGAGACTGTAGGGTGAAAAATAAGCATTATCCTGTTTCCATGGCAACTAGGTTTTGAAAATATCAGGAAAACAAATGAAAACATAAAGTCTTTTATATGCGTTACTAAAACTCTGTAAACTTGGTTTAAAGGACTATATATATATGTTTCTTACTATGCTCTAACAGTTAAAACGTGAAATCCTCTACATTTTCCTATTCCCAAGGTTTGACCTTAATGTTTTTCATTTGAATCTTTTCTCAGTCAAATAATTGTCAGTTTTAGGAACAAGAAGCATTAGGACTAAGGATTAACTTGTACAAAGTACAGTCACGATAACATTGTTTATGGACGTCATACAGTTTTACTATTATAAAGATGGGCTTAGAATATAATTGTTTCTACAGAAAATATTATTTAAAACAGGACGTTGTATCTGCATTAAGAAAGTTCTGAAGATCTGCAAAACACCAACTCGACGAAAGTGTTGCGCGTAAGAACGTTCTTGAACGTCTTTACCATAGTACCGAATGTTTGCAGTACAAACTTTGCGAAGGGTAGCGTAAAAGGACCCTAACCGTCCACTAGTTAAGCTGGAATTGGTGAAATTTGGAGATAGGTTTTTATTCTTCTCCACTATACCTAGGACTGATTGAGTTCTTTAGAAGTCGGTTGGTTGTTTGGCATTCATTGGCGCAAAGTAACTAGGATATTTGCGCCAAACAAGCAGTAAAAATAAATAAAGTAAAATTATTAAAACATGTAAAAAGAAATCACGTTAAAACAAAATAATATAGAATTATGAAGGTCAATAGCCCTTAAAAATTTAAAATCACAAGTGAGGTGGACAGTGCCACCATCACAAATGACATTGTGTAACGTCAGGGGTAAACCCATGATAAGACATGTCTAAAATGGCGACGTCGTAACTACGGCATGACAGTGAAACGTAGGCTATTGTGACTTGAGTGTCACAAAAGCCACGTATTGGTGCATCAGTCTCAGATAAAAGAAAACGATGAGCTAAAACCTGTGACCAATTCGTAGTCTTGCCAGGACAACTTCCGATCCTTACTGAAACAAGACGGGTAAAGGGCAAGAGAAAATTTGATCTGGGAAAAGCCTGTTACGATGTTGTTCACCCCAAGTCGATTGTCACCTAGTGCGAAGCAGTACCTGATCCATATATAGAGTACGCTCCTGTATTAAAGGCTCGGCAAGGTGGGAACATGCTGATCGACTGGTATTGTCATTCCTCCAAGCACTCGTCCATAACACAACCTGTTATTTCGGAACAAAGACAACTGCTGAATAGTGACTGTATTGGAAGGTTTCAAAAAGGTTTTCTGTAAGAAAAGAAACACAATATGATAAGAATCAATCAGCATCTTGATATCATCCAAATTAGAACGAAAACCTCGATAGTTCTATTGTGTCAAAGTAGCCATTTTTAGTAAGATGGAGGAGAATTGGGCAGATAACCCTTTTGCTTTCAACCACTTCGTTTTCCTTCAGTTGAAGAAGGTCTATCGACCTCCATGGATTCTGTCCTAGGTCGAGAGGGCAGATCTCTGTCAGTGGATGTAGATTATAGCGACTGAAGGTGTGAACGAATAATCTTTATGCATTTCGAGATGGAAGAAGGAGACGCTGAAAGCTCGTAGTCTATAAATGTTGCACCTCTTTCTCCCAGGCAAGAACGAGAGTAAGAGGGGTGGGAACTGTTACACCTAACACAGTGATGTTCCAGTTTGCACTCTTGAATGCACTTTTATCGAATGACCGAACCACTAACACTGGAAATATCGAAGTGGATTTGGAATATATGGCCATATCCTACAGTTCAAGTAACCTGCCCTGATAGTTGCAGGTGAACGTTGTAATGTAAACGTCAAAATAAGTGCGTTTTTAGGTAACATTATTCTGTTCTCACGAGTGAACATACGGTGCACTGCAAAAGTGCCTTGGTTGAAAAAACCCAACGAGGATGTTCAGTTCCAAAATGTTCTTTAAACCAATCTCAACATTAACTCCTTTTGAGGAGTTCAAAGTAGCATTGGAAGTAACCTTGATGAGTATATTCCCAATGGTCTTCGAATTCAGGAGGAGTTTGGTGTGTTGTGGTGTTGATGTTTCTACCAAAATGTCTCCAAGGCACAACCTACTTACTAACTTGGGGGAATCAGCAATCCCCTCTAATCCCATTTGTATGATAAAGGGAGACATCTGCCCTGAGGATTTCTTTGATTAAAATGGTGAATCAGAAATCGATGTGTTGAGTCCGACTATGATGGCGATTGTGTAACAGAATCGTCCATACGTGGTTGTTTTCTGATTATCCATTTTTTCTTTTTTTTCTTCTTCTTGGATTGAAGTGTCCATAAATAAATAAAATAAATTTCTGACTCTGCCCACCGTGGATCCCTACGAGGGAATGCACTACAACGCCAAATAAGGACACTGCAGCAGTGCCAGAGTTTCGTGAGCACTATACCGAAACACTAGCATCAGATATAATGTCCATAAAACATACTGAGAACGCCTAATACTGGTACTCGGTTGACCTTATCCCAAGAGGACCAGCCGATTGACTCTGTGGGGCAGCCCGTCGACAGGAATTCAAGGCTAAAGTGGCGAGTTGTGGTTTGAACTTTCAAGAACCTTCACGGGTCTCCACGTACAGCAAACACGTGGGTGGATGTTCATATCTCTGAGAAGATAATCTGAAAGATAAGAATCATATAAAACCACTGTAAATTTAATATTCTGGTAGCAGTCGAGTTAGGTGGGTTAATTTGAAGTTATGTTAACAGTAAAAGGATCTGAAACTAAGACCCTGGAAGCAACTGATTTTGACGAGAAATAGTAGATATCTTCAATTGTAAGAGCTTAATTTAATACCAAGATTACACAATGTCACACGTCAGCAGAAGCTTGATAAGCTGTTTGCGAGCACTTTGTCAAAGGTCGAGTATACTCGTTCTCTACTGTTAGTCTTCGGGCTGGAATTGTTAGCATCACGTGCAAACTCGCTGATACCACGATTTTATCAAGTTAAAAATTACACTTTTCAACAATATTTTATGTTTCTTGACGTTATATATCAGAAGTCATACTTTTTTAAGATGCATATGATGTTGTTGTTTCTGAAATTCTCCAGTTTGTGCCTTTAATTAAAAACTTTAGTTAAAGCAAAATAGTTTAAATTTTGTTCATGAATCAGTATACGTTATAGACGATTACCATTAATATTTTTGTTTTACAAGCATGACTATACTTAGTGTTGAGCTGAAATATTAACATTTTGAAGAACTTAACGTTAAAATTTAATATTTGAAACTTTCATCCACAATAGCTGCGATATGTGACAAGTAAATAGAAATTTTAAATTAGATTATTTTAAATGGCGTTCGAGATCAATAAGTATAGTGTCGCTTATACAGTTTAAAAACTCTAATTTTATGGAGTTCTACTCATCTAATTACGTAACGTGGTGCATGTTTATATGTTTGAAATGATTAATTGAAAATTACATAATAATAAAAATTACGTGAATAAAATAAAAACAAAGGGGTGTAAATAATGTTCAAACATGACTAAATTTTTAAGGTTTAATTTTTTTGTTAAGATATATATATATGTGTTTGCTTGTTTGTTTTGGAATTTCGAGCAAAGCTACACGAGGGTTATCTGCGCTAGTCGACCTTAATTTAACAATGATTTAACAATGTATGACTAGAGGGAAGGCAGCTAGTCATCACCACCCACCACCAACTCTTGGGCTACTTTTTTACCAACGAATAGTGGGATTGACCGTCACATTATAACGCCCCACGGCTGAAAGGGCGAGCATGTTTAGTGTGACGGGGATTCGAATCTGCGATACTCGGATTACGAGTCGAGTGCCTTAACCACCTGGCTATGCCGGGCCTAGATATATATATGTGATACAGCTGAACTCAAGCATATTACGTATAATATAAAAAGCTGACATTTTTGGATCTGATAAGCAGTTGAAATTTTCAAGTACCTTCGCTGTATCAGAGAATATACAAATCTCTTTAATTATAATTGTTTCTTTGTTCATGCTAACATTTGGCTTAAAATATATCTTCGCATTCAAGCAATATCATTGGTGAAATATGTTTGTTTGTACAAAGCTACACAGTGGGCTATCTCTGTCCTGCCCACCACGAGTATCGAAACCCGGTTGATAAAAGTGGAAGGCCGCAGACATACCGCTGTGCCACTGGGGTGCCGTTGGTGAAATAAAGTCTAATAAAGTTATATGAAGTTTTGCTATCAAGTGAGTCTAGAAACTTTCTTATATTCGTATCAAAAGTTTCTAAACAAACTTCATGAATGAGCAAGAAGGACAAAGACCTAGCTGAGGATGTTCGGGTCACAAGTGATGAACTGTGGAATTTATTTTGTCCTCAACGCTTTGTAAATGAAACACGCAAGTCATGCGCTGTAATGGTGTACTTTGAGTTAAAGTCTGGTTATTCCACACAAGTTTCAAAGCCTATAAAATCTGGATAGAGTATGTCTGTGACTGTTGATGTTGCTACCATGGCAAAAGCGGAGACTGTGTTTTTGAATGTTTTGATGTAACAATTTTGGTGTCTGGGATTTTCTTAAGAAATATTGTGCATCTCGAAACGTATCGGATGACAGTAGTAGTGATGACGATACAGTCACCGTTGTGTATCTGTCTCGTATGTTGAAAAATTCCAGGGTAGTTCCATGAAAGATGCACAATGATTTTCTACATTATTGGGAAAATTTAAATGCTGCATATGATTTCTATGGTTTAAAACGCATTTTATACTGACAATAGATTCATTTTCTACTTTTTTTAAAAGGCATGTGTCATATAAGTAGAATAAAGGACATTCAAAATTTGGAAAGCTTTTATTTTGTAAGGTAATAAGTGTATTAATGACCATTTCAGGCTAGTTTCAAACAAATTCGTTACAGGCTGATTTGGTGTCCTAGACAACCTTTATGTTAAGTATTAATTTTGTGTCTTAGTGACAACTCCTCCTTTAAATGTTTATTTTTGTTGCCTTAGTGATAACCTTTCAGGGTTTATTTAGTGTCTGTAACTTCTTTAAGAGTTAGGTGTCCTAGTGATAAAACGCTTCCATTAAGTTTTCATTTCGTATTTTAACGATAACGTTTTGGTGGTTTCTTTTTTCAAACCCACAATGTAAGCACATAAGTGAAGACTTTTCATTTCAATAAGTTTACCTGAAAGAAAAAGCAAATAAAATTTCTGATTTTTGAAAGGCTAAGAAAACACAACTGAAGTACTAAAATTAAAATTAAGGTGGTTAATTCACATGTAATTTGTTGATCAATGCTTACCTGATTAAAAAATATAAAAAAGATATAATTATGTTTTTAACAAAATAATATTCTAACAACAAAATATTATTCGTTTCTAAGATATAATATGACAGTTGAATCAGTAAAATATTTTTATGGATGATGAGAAGGAGGTGATAATTTTGTGATAACATGGCAATAGCGACTTAAAACAAACAACGGCTTAGCTAAACATTTTTTTCTTTCTTAGTGACTTAACGTTAGAAACAGAGTTTCAATACCCTTTGTAGGCTTTGTGTAGCTTGTGGTAGAATTTTTATATCACTATTTTTTCATACAAAAATATTTTTTTTTTGGCTGTAAGACATAAGTTTTCTGTTATGATTCGAATCGGAAGTGTACAATTAAAGATTTAAATACACGTATTTTAACACTCAAAGTGCTGGCTTATTGATTTTCTACCTTTCCTTTCTGGTTGGTTCCATCTAGTATATAATATCGAGTAATTTTTATTTGTTTATATGTTATACTACTTATTGTGAAGCACTGATAAAAAAGGAGAAATCACCTCATTTTATGGACAAAAATGCATACATGGCCACTGCTTGTGATACAATCTGTTCTGTATCCTCTAGTGAAAACAAAAGATAATATATAACAACACATAACACTGACTGGACACTGAAAGTGTTAACTACTTTGTTTGTTATTTAATTAGAGTTTTACGAATACATTACACAAAGATCTATACAAAGTGTATACATGTAGGTGTATTTGTTTAGACTCGTAAAGAAATTACAGTATTTTCCATCTTCTTATTAATATTTACAAATAATACAAACTGAACTATACAAGAACCATAAATTCAGGAATGACAATATTGTATTAGCTTTCTTATTACTAACTATCCAATTCTAGTAACTTCATACTTATATTAGACTCTCTTATTGACACGTTCAGTTGTCACATGGCCACTGCTTTAAATATAATCTGTTGTGTATCCTTTAATGAAAACAAAACGTAATATATTTTATCTGATATGTATAATAACATTGAACACTGTTTGGACACTAAATGTGTTAAATACCTTGTTATATCGCGCTATCGTTGGAAACTTAAGTATGATTAATATCAAAGTGGACGTTGTTCAATATTGTAATTTAGTTCTAAGTTTTGGATCTCACGATGAAAGATATGGTCTGCAACCATGGTTTTATTTCATTCAACTTCAGCCTATCTATTGTTTTATGTTGTTCTAAATGATTATTTTCTGCTGCTGTTCCAACATTTGCAACAGTAGCGATTTTTATAAAAATTGAAACAATCATAAATTATAACTTGTGTTTTTTCCAGTTCTCTTTTCATCAGAACGACAATTTTGTGTTAATGATCTTTGATACTGGTAATACTCTTACTAAATGTTGACGTCTAGTCTTTTGTTTTTTAACAGTCATTATTTCACACTGTTTATATGTTTATATATATATTTCTAATAAATGAATTTTAGAAATTTTTACTATTCTTTTGTCATGATTGAAAAGTTATTGTATCATATCTTCTTAACTGCTATGCCAACAATTCTTTATAATTATTGCGATTATATATTCTCGTTTCTGCTTACATGAGTATATAATAATTTAACTTCATATTGATTTCTTAAATGTTAATATTTAAGTTTTTCTTTACAGTCCAACTCGTAATTTCTTACTGCTATTTATATCTTTCTAACAATGTTTTTTTTTTTTTTTTTTTTTAGTTTTTCGAGCTTCTGGTAACATTTCTAATTTGTTGCTTTTATACAACTTGTGATTGTAGGTGTTTGTAAAAGGATCATTTCCATTAAGAATTTTTCAGCTGTTTCTGAGATTATTTAAATTTCCTACAATACGCGTTAAAGGAAGTTGATAAAGAAATATTACTCTAGGGCAGCTTGTCATTCTTTTAAAGTCACACCTATTTTGTTAGATTGTAGAGAGCAGTGTAAAGCAGTGGTAATTTGAGGATTGTTGTATTACAATGACCAGTTTGTGCGTATATTTTGTCACCCTGGAGGAATGTAATGTTACCTGTGAAGAAAGAAATATTGAATTTAAACAGTTGAGTGGTTAATTTCTTTCAGGTAAGTTTGTAAAGAAGCTACTTAGTCTAGAAAAGCAACAATTCCATATATGTAAAGCAATTAAACACAACCCGTGAGATTGTTTTACATTGTATCGAATATTTTTATTTCGTTCTTAGAAACTTAGCTATTGCTCTACGGATGAGTTAGTTTTACCTAGAGGTATCACAAATTGGTAGTAAAGTGAAAGTTGAATGTAGAATTTGTTTCTGCTTTTGCTTTTTTCACCTAGTCTTGTGAGGTATAAGTTTAAAGGTGCTTTATATTGAAGGACATACAGTTAGAAAGATTTACTACTAAGAGAAATAGCCAGTCTCTGAAAGGAGACACTTTTACGAGAGATTATTTAGCTCTAGGAAGGCTCTTACCTTGACAATGGACTTTAACCAATGCTGTGAAACTCCAGAACATTCATCACATTACAGTCAATTACTCTGATGTACACAGAATGATTGTTATAAAATTTCAATTTACGGTCGACCTCAGTGGGATGGAAAGAGGAAAACATGGATTGTCATGATATTGTGCCATTTGGGAAAGATAAGAACAAATGAGGCAGTCTCCATGGATTTCCATGCCTAAACGAACAAGAACAATTTAGCCTCAGTGCTGGTCAAAATCACCAGAGAATACTAAGGAGCATTTATAGTAGCACTGGTCATAGCATCCTGTAATAGGAGCTATATCACCAACAGTTAATATAAATGGCACCAAATATCAGATATGAAGGTATTGTCACTGTCAAGTTTTGAAACGACTACATAGGAAGAGACGTTTTTAGCTTTAATGTGGAATTTCTGGGATTGTTCTGGTGAGAAGAGGGGAAGAATCTTATAATTGCAGCTGCAAACGTTCTCTCCAGGCTTAACTATGAGATTAGGTTTGGCCAATAACTGGTACATCATGGTGCTTTGATGTGATTTATATTGGCATTTAGTAAGTAGACAGTTCCTCCATGGTTTTTGTGTCACAGCTTCTTAAAGCATGCCTTCACCTGAACGCCGTTCTTGAAGAGAAGAGCAAAGCACTTGCTTTGCATGTGAATCATTGAGCAACTTTTTGGTGAAGTGCTCATATGATGTCAAGTAGTGAGATAGATAATGCTTGTTAGGAATAGAAGTTATAGTTTTCAGGAAATTGATTGAGTCGGAGTTGAATCTAGTCACCAAGTTGAATAAGTGTAACAGAGAACTTACAAATTAGTTTAGTGGTCAGCGCAAACTTTATTAGGACGGTGTGGATCTTTTTATATATATTTCAGCATAAAATGGGAAAAGATAAAGTTACTTAATTGGTACTTTTGTACCCAGAACGCTAGAATATTTTACAGTATATCAGGTGCTCTTAGCAAAACTACTTTTTTGGGTCAGTTTATCCAAACGTTGTTATAGTAAATAGAGATACATTAGACATGAGTTTCGATATAATTCTCTAAGTATTTCTAGAAGAAATCACAAAATACGTGTAGTCATGTCTAGTATTATGTCAGATATATGTAGTATTATTTCGTAACCCTCCCAGGGGCATAGTGGAATGTCTGTAGTCTTTCAAGACTAATAATAGGGTTTCGATACACGGCTGGGCCGAGCACAGATTGATATTTGTGCTAATTCAAAGCAACAACAAAATAATAATTGTTTAGTTGATTTTATTGTGGTATAAAGATAGAAACATGTTATATTAATTTTTAGCCACGCCGTAAATAACATGGCTACAGAAGTCATTAAAAATTGGCTTTAACTTTATTATAGATGAGAGGATTACAGAGAACTCGTGAATCTTTTAATTTATAGTAAATTATAACCAATATTGTTTTAACTTGTTTATTATTTTATTATTTTGCTCCTAAGATTATGTGTCGTAGATTTAACATTTTTGTCTTTCTCAATGAGAAAACGCTAGAAACCGAATTTCTATGGCATTTGTAGATTTCCTGTTGCTTAATGTAGAATTTTATATCATTATTTTTTCATGGAAGAAATATTTTATTTTGGATGTAGGTTTTCTGTTATGCTTTGAATTGGAAATGGACGATTAAAGATTCAGATACACGTGTTTTAACCCTCTAGTTGTTGGCTTATTTATTTTCTACGTCTCATTCTTGGTTGGGTCCAGGTACTCTATTATACTGAGTAATTGAGTTTATATGTTCTACTATATACTGTGAAGCACAGATAAAAAAAGTAGAAATTATCTCATTTTATGTTCAAAAAATGCAGAAAGAACTAGCGGAACTAATTGTAACAGTTATGATGTTTACGATTAAACTTTTTTTCACATATGATTTCTCTGTTATTATATTTCTTGTTCATTTGTTTTTGAATTTTGTGCAAATCTTCTATTTGTCGTAGTTTTCGCTTATTTAGCAGACAGTGAATAACTAGAAGGAAGTCGATAAACATTACTCAATGTCGGTTACTAAGCTACAATTAATCGGAGTGACCCTTATATAAAGTGAGCACTAAGCCATTGGGTGAGAAGAGATTTCATCCGAATGAGAATGCATCCGAGGTCATGAACACTGCAGAACCATTTAATATGATTGAAATTTTAATGGTTCCATAGACCAGTAGTTCCCAACCTGTGGTATGTACACCTACGGCAGTAGAAATGCAGACACCTTTATGGTGTAACTAGATGAATGTTGAAAAATAGTAAAAAGAAAATAAATCTCTCCTTTTGTTATAATGCAATCTAGATGAGTTATAAACGTTTTCCATAAGCTAGCTCTCAACGTATACTTCAAGTATTTTTTATGATTTGATTTTTTATTAATATGTGATACGTAAGCAAACATTTTTCTTCTATCATCTATGGTGTTATCATTGTTTTTCTATTATAAATTATTGATTATTTAGTTCATACACTTTCATGATGACAATACACGATCCAGTGTATCTAATAGTAGTTTGTTTTAGTCCCTTGAGTTGCTCTTTTGCTAGATGATATCTTCTAGTGTATCATTTTGAGCTTATATTGAAGCAGTTATAGCTAAAATATCCTTTGCTGCCTGAATTATGCCATCAACTAGTACTGATACCTAGCCAAAGATATCAGGTAAGAGAGGACATGAAATGATCTCATCGACTACACAAATAAAGCAAGGTGATGTGTGAAATACAGGTACACTTCTTTGTCCTGTTCTACTTGCTTTCATCATGAGAATCTCTTCTGATTAATCTTGAGAGGCAAAAATCTCGCGCTCAGGTAAAGAGTAGGAAGAACATGATGGCACTAGATGTGCTCTTTACCATACTCTTTACAATTACTGCCATGAAGAGAACGCTTATTTAAATATCCATGCAATTAACTTAACATAAATTGCTTACATTTTCAACAAGTTAACTTCGTAGTATTCACATAACTCTGATCTTGTAAAAGAATATACACAATCAATTTTGATTTAAAATTCTGGTTATATTAGGTTGAGGAATAATTCGTGAGCGTTTTTAAATAATTTAATTCAAGCATTACATGCAAGACTATACAATACTTCAATGCATGAACACATTACACCCAAAACATTTATTATGATACTTTATTTCATGTAATACCTAGGTATATAGTATGCATTGTTTTAAACGAAATTGCAAGAAATTAAATGCGAAAAGCAGATGGTGTCGAAAATGCTCGATTTTGTCCACTTGACATTCCATTTAATGAGCTGAAAATGAAAGCAAAAATTAAAGACATATGAAAATCAAACACACCATCTATTAGAGCAAAAAATATCTACCAAATGACACGAAATATTTTGCGAAAGCGTTTCATTTATGAATATATTTTTTAACTTGAAAAAACGCTCACGAATTATTCCTCAACCCAATAGTTTAGCTTCTTTATTTAAGCACACATTTTACAATTAATGTCTTGAAAAGGATGCATTTTTAAATATTCTCATTGTTACTAGTTTGTCTTTACGCTCTATATTAAAGTATAGACAAAATATTTCAGCATTTTTACAACATTTCTATGGACCAAATACGTTGTTATTAATGAGAAGAGTGTTACTTTAGCTACACGGAATATGTGCTATTTCACTTTCACAAGTCAACATTATAAATATTATCTATTATTTAAATGAAGAAGTTATTACAACCTAGGCACGGCATGACCGGGTGATTAAGGCGTTCGACCCCTAATCTTAGGGTCGCAGGTTCAAATCCCCGTTGCAAAAAACATGCTCGCCCTTTCAGTTATGCGCGAAATTCCAAAACAAACAAAATTACAACCAATAATTTACTTTTCATATTTTTACATTCCGAAAAGAACAATTATTTTGCTAAAAATGAATATAAAAAATAAATGTCTAACCGTTTATCTATACCATTTCTACAGAACATTTATATGAAGAAAAATACTTATTTTCTTCAGTAGACCTTGAAAATCACTGTTTACTAGTAATTTCACACGCCAGAAGTGTTAGTACTGCTATCAAGACAACTGATTGTCAGGATGTGTTATTGATGTGTTTCTTATTACAGTTTCAAATAGACTAAAACTTAGGTAAATGATATGAATGCACTAGGTGTTGTTTCCTTTTTCTCTTTCCAAACAACAACATTACCAGTTTTTTTTTAGAAAAATGACAGACAGGTCTTGATGATTTTGATGAAGTTCTATTCTTCTCCAGCCTAACTATTGTTTTATGTCATTAAAAATGATTATTTTCTACTGCTGTTCCAACACTTGCAACGGTAGCGATTTGTTTTCTCTTTCAATTTGTAGAAATCATAGTTTATAACTTTAGTTCTTTGAAATATTAATGTTTTCTAGCAGTTCTTTTTTCATCACAACAGTTGTGTGTTAATGATCTTTGATACTGGTAGTATTCATACTAAATGTTCACGTCTGTAAAAGTGGTGTTTTCTGTCTAGTCTTTTATTTTGAATAATCATTATTTCACATTGTTTGTATATATTTCTAATGTATGAAATTTTTGAGATTTTTGCTATTCTTTTGTAATGATTGAAACGTTATGGTCTCATATCTCTTTATCAGTTATATCAACAATTATTTATGATTATTGCGATTATATTTCCCGTTACCTCTTATATGAGTGTATAGTAATTTAATTTCATATTGATTTCGTAAATACATTACATTAACAGTTTCTCTTTATAGTATGGTTAATTGTCAGACTCATAATTTCTTACTGCTATTAGTATCTTTTTAACAATGTTTGCTTTTACTTTTTCGAGCTTCTTGTAACATTTCTAATTTGTTGCTTTTATATGCGATTCTAGGTTTTGTATTAAGATGATATTCACCTGTTTATCACAATGAGCAATTTTCATGTAATACATGATAAAGGAAGTTGTTAAATAAATGTTATTCTAGCTGCCTTTTCACCTTGTCATTCTATTGAAGTCACACCTATCTTATATGAATGTAGACAGCAGTGTCAAACAATGGTAGTTTCAGGTAATATCTCATTGTCGAATGATAATGACCAGTTTTTGGGTATATTTTGTCACTCTGAAGGGATGTAACGTTATTTGTGAAGTAAGAAACATTGAATTTAAAGAGTTGGGTGGTTAATTTCATTTTGATCACTTTGTAAGGAAGCTACTTAATCTAGTAAAATCAACAATTCCATTTCTGTAAAGCAAGTAAACACAATCTATTTGTGTTTGTGAATTAATTGTGAGATTGTTTTACATTGTATCGAATATTTTTATTTCTTTGTTACAATCTCAGCTATTTTGATAAGCCTTCTGCTATTAACCACTGCTCCATGGTTAACTGAGTTTTACCCAATGGCGCCCCAAATTGGTAGTAAAGTGAAAGTTGATTGCAGAATTTGTTGTTTTTGCTTTTGCCCTTTACTCCTACTCTTGTAAGGCATAAGTTTAAAGGTGCTTTATATTAAGAGACATACAGTTAGAAGGATTTACAAGTAAGAGAAATAGCCAGTCTCTGAAGTGTAAGACTAAATGAGACAGTCTGAATAGAAGTGACATTCCTTAGCTAACCAGAGAAATCCAACCTAAGCTCTGGTCAAAATCACCTGAGATTAGTATCTACACGATACTAACTAAACCAGTAGAAAAATTAAAATAAAAACTTGTTACGGGTAATGTAACATATATATATATATATATATATTTATATATACTTATAAATACAGTAAAGTGTCTGTATTTATATATTACAGTTTCACAGGCCTAGTTTTCATTAATTTTATTTCTAACAAGCACTAACTAAACCAGTAGAAAAATTAAAATAAAAACTTGTTTTATAAGTAGAAAGCGTTGATAAAATATCTCGAGTGATGAAGATGTAA
Organism: Tachypleus tridentatus; assembly: GCF_004210375.1. Lineage (NCBI taxonomy): Eukaryota > Metazoa > Arthropoda > Merostomata > Xiphosura > Limulidae > Tachypleus > Tachypleus tridentatus. Next base: position 14,353,228 of record NC_134836.1, on the reverse strand, counting down.
ATGAGAGGCATTTTGTGTAAACGTGGGATATACGTGTGTGTACGCAAATTACTTCTGTTGGGGCAAAGATGGATACTACGTGATCCATTTTATATGGATTACATACTTTTATTTAACAGTGTCGATTGACAATATTCGATAGGAACTAAATATTCTAAAACTAAAATCGATTAGCCAAAGGATTAAGACAGTGACAGTGCGGTATTAAAACGATTAGTATTTCAGATGACTGCGAGTTCCTAGGTCTTGTTCTAACAGCAACTCTTTGAGGCTTCGCAGCATTTGCAGACATCACATCGACAATTAGTGCTGCATCGTCTTTTAGAAGAAACACAGCATCTGCACGTTTCACATTTACAGCTTCGGCTACATCTTTCGGCACACACAGGTTTGGCCTGGGTCGTAGCTGCTTCACAACACCTGCATACCTCACATCGACAGTTATCGTTACACTTAGGCATCGTTTCAGTACAGAATGCTAGAGAAAAAACATCAAAATATTCTATAAAGATTTTTAGTACTACGTGGTGGCCCTCTAATGGAGAGTTTGTACCTTTAAGCCTTAAAAAACAATGAATGCTGTTACTTCTAAATAATGGGCAATTTTTCCAAGTCTGAATGAAATAAGATTTAAGCGACATATCTATATCTATGTATATATAGAAGTTAAAATGAAAACAAACGAATTATTTTTTATGCAATAATGTCTTAAAATATTATATTAAGATCATAGTAAAATAATCTGGCATTTAAATAATGCCTTTATGTTGTTTCCTATCCTGCAAGATGTACATAATTATCTATGGACACAAGTTATTGTAGTTATCAGATTAATTTTATTCTATATCGAAAGTGAATAATGCAAGTTTTGGACAACATTATAGTATAAAAGAACATAGAGTATCAAAAGGGAATTTGCGATTAGCTATATTTCCTCAAAACGGGATGTACTAAACCAAACAATGTACAAAACTTTGTGCAAAAGAAGAACATTTTACAGATCTAAGCGTTTTACTTTAAAAACAATTACTTTAACACTCGTTTCAAATAGGACTGAGACATTAATACCAAATATAACTTTTTATAAACATTTATGCATTTAGTAAGAAATGTACTTACCCAATTAGTCTTCAGGACTTTTCTTTAAAACTTTTAATATCTTTTGACACTAAATTAATACAATACGCAGTCAGTTCTTTTTATAGAACCGAAAATGTATAATATTTGTGTCGTGTGCAAATATTAACACGTCCCATAAACTCGAACTGTATAATATTTGTGTCGTGTGCAAATATTACTAGGTACTAATATTACGTGCTACACGCCTATATTGTAGAAACGTGTGCAAAGAAGGTGTTACCTACAGAAAAAGAAAGAACGAACACCTAAAATTAGCTGAATAAAAATATTATTTATACTATATTATTCACAATTTTTCTATAGTGTCTATAGAACACTGTAACATCTAGGAAAACTCTTTGTTCGTATTTAAACTTTGTAATCATAATGTATAGGTTTTTATTACGTCATAGCATGAATCTTAGGTTACGCTGTAGACACTTGATAGTTTGTTTACAAATAAACGTTTCATAACGCCAACGTTTATTTCATCACCTGAACTGAGCAGTGATTGGATATGTAGTTTTTATGCAAAACGAATCAGACTGAAGGAAAACAAAAGTATGCACGCGGCACATAATTTTGGTTGCAGTTGGTGCGCTACTGTGTACTCCAGGCGCTAGGTATTTTGCACACGAATCATTGTACGTATAGCGTGTGGTGTGAAATTTATGCACACGAACCACTAGATTCTTGTGCACTCCACACTTTTGATACAAATAAAAGCACGTGAAAATCGTTTCCTAGTAACTATCGATATCCACCTTTTGTCAAATTTGAAGATCTCAACAACTTATCTAAAGAATGGATACTCCTGGTAAGTACTTTTTGATTAATGGTCCAGCTGTATCACTGTTCTAAGAGTAAATTAATGTAGATGCATATTTTGTTTAAGAAGTGGTTATTTAATAAAAGTAAATGATATTCCATATAATTTAAAGTCGTTAAGAAATTCTGCTCCATGATAAGGCAAAAACAAAATTATTGTTACTTGTACGATTAATAGTTTAAGAAAATTAGAGAAGTCATTATAAAGTTTTCCATAACTTGTGTATACATGTGAAAGTATAGTAAGTTTCTCGTCTGTTATACAATACGCTATATTATTGTACAAGAAATATATATAACTATACAAAGATAATAACTCGAAATATAAACTGTTTTTCTAGTATTCATGCATTACACTTTTAAGTGATGTAATATAGTTGGCAAATTGCACATTAAGTAACTAGAATATTTGTAGTTTTTCACTTGGGCCTTTAAGTATAATTAAACTTTTCATATTTGATCTTTTAACATAAAACATGAATATAAACTTGAAACATGTTATTTTGTGTAACTCATAATAAGCGAACTATTAAGCTAACTTGGCTACTTGTAGCCTAGTTTCAACTCGAATTATTTAATAAAAGTGTGATTGCTTCATCCAATTTTACAGCAACTAAACTATCACTTTTTATCTCGTCATAGTGAATATATTGATGTAAGATTTTTAATTTCATAACTGCAGAATTCGCCTTAATATTACATTGACTAATTGCCTATCTTGCAATTTTCCACATAGTTGCTGCCACTACACTGAGATGCAGTGTTAACTGCCGTTGTGAAGTCTGTCGATGCTGTAGCTCTGTGAAATCGCTAGATCAACAAACCAGATGTAGTTCAAACTGCAGTTGCGACATTTGTCGTTGCTGTGATGCAGTTAAACAAAAACAAGGAAAATGCAGTAGCAGCTGTCGGTGCGAGGTTTGTAGGTGCTGCGAAGCTGTAAAGGGAAGATGTAGCCCCAACTGCAGATGTGACGTTTGCAAATGCTGTGAAGGGGCAAAATGTTAATGTTTTCAAGTTTTAACTTGTTATTGTTTATACAATTGAAATATTGTATAACATTTTAATAAAATAATTAGTGTTTAAATATAATATAGACTGAAGACTACAAATTTTCAAGCACTATTAATTTGTTTGACAATAGCCACACTGTTACTTTAATATTTGAAACTTACCTACTTGAGAACCTGTACATCATTCTGAAATAAATGTATCTATTAGGATGTTTTTCTGTTTTAGTGTTCTAGAGCCCACAAAAAAAAAGGGGGAAGATTACACTTTCAATACGTATTCATTTGAATTTGGAATATATATTTTTTTAAATCTTTAAGTACACTTCCCTATTGTTTAATGGGTACAACTTACTCATTGGTAAGGACTGAGACTGGAGGAGAGTGCTGTTAACAACTCCAGGTAAGTATCAAGTTAATATGCAACCATTCTTACTTTAATTACTGTGTTTCCGCTTTAAACTAATAGTTGAACAAGCAACAGTTTCCTGACCTAAGAACCGCAAGAAACCTACTGTTGCACTTTTTACACTGTGATAATATTTTAAAGTGAAAATTTTATTTTTTTAATGTTCGTTGCATCGTCTGTTGGTCAGATGCTACTTTGTCACAAAAGTGATCGAATGTAAGTTAGCAAAAAAAAACGCAAAACAACTCAACATCTGAGGTTTCAACAATAAAAGCTTCTAATATTACATTCCAGTAAGTAATATGCAAATTATTTTCCATAAACTGTACCAGTCTACTACCAGTAAGTTTAAGTGCGTAACAAGAGGGAAAACAAGGGTCCTTTCAATGAGTATCATCAGAACGATTCCTGTACAATGAATGGCAAAATGTAAGTGCTCTCATTTAAATTACAAAAAGAATAGTAACATTTTAAAATCATCAGAATGCTTAAAACCAGTGTCGTAACCACAATGTGCTTCTTTTTGTTCTTTTCTTTTTTTTTTCCAAGAGTCTGGTAGCAAATTGGCAAGAAAGATCACTGATAGATATAAACAAAGAATAGCTGCGCTAACCGTCCCCAATTTTGCAGTGTATGACCACCCACCACCAATTCTTGCACTACACTTTTGCCAATGAATAGTGCAATTCACCGTCACGTTATAACTACTCCACGGTTGAAAGGGAGAGTATGTCTCGTGCGACGGGGATTTGAACCCGCAACCCTCAGATTACGAGTCGAGTGACTTAACCACCTGGTCACAACGGGTCTTTGAAAAAGTGCAGTTCAGTCAAAAAGAGTGGTTAACGAAAGAAAACGTAAAGTTAGCCGGCATGTGAATGATTAGCCATTATGGGCGATATTTTAAAGTGGGTTTCACAGTTTAACACGGATAAAGAGCATTTGTCTAATCAGAGCATTTAACCCGTCTGTATTTAAAATTCGAGATATGACGAAGTAATGTAAATGGATTATTGGATGATAAGCGTAAAGAAAAAAATTTGTCAATTGGATTTTAAATTAGTTCAGTCAGCCTGAGTAAACTTTTGAAGTAGTTCAGTCAGCCTGCGTAAACTTTTGAAGTAGTTCAGTCAGCCTGCGTAAACTTTTGAAGTAGTTCAGTCAGCCTGCGTAAACTTTTGTAGTTCAGCAGCTGCGTAAACTTTTGAAGTAGTTCAGTCAGCCTGCGTAAACTTTTGAAGTAGTTCAGTCAGCCTGCGTAAACTTTTGAAGTAGTTCAGTCAGCCTGCGTAAACTTTTGAAGTAGTTCAGTCAGCCTGCGTAAACTTTTGAAGTAGTTGAGTCAGCCTGCGTAAACTTTTGAAGTAGTTGAGTCAGCCTGAGTAAACTTTTGACAAAAAAAAAAAAGAAAATTCCTCCAGTGGCACATCGGGCTCTCTGTTGAGTCCACCGCAGGGAATGATGAAACTCCCTATTTTAGAGCTGCAAATCCGAAGACTTACCGCTGTACAAGCGGGGAACTTATTGAGAGTTTTATATATAACTATGATATCCTACAGCGTAAATAATTTTTGTACATCCATTTGACAAGTTTCGAATATATTCTTTTAAAAAAGTGTATTGTGTGCTGTTTACTTATCTCCAACAAGTAAGACACCTGTAGAAATATCCAAGCCCATACACATGAAACCAGGACAAATGGTTACCATGGTAAGAACCCTTTCACTTTCTGGAGGTGAAATAAGAAACAAATAAATGAGCATCTCCTGAAGCAAAACGTTTTAAATTCACAAATTTATGTTTCTTAGTATATTCCATCTGTTCATAGAATCATCTATGAAGATCAGGATCATACCTAAAGGTCAAGGTCAAACCATGAAACTAAATATTTCACTGTTGTTTTTTACAGTTCTAACTTCCATAAAAGATGTAACTTCAGTATTTTATATACAAACAGCTTATGTTAAAGAACAGAGAATAAGCTTTTAAATAATAAATAACGTAGGGAGACTGTAGGGTGAAAAATAAGCATTATCCTGTTTCCATGGCAACTAGGTTTTGAAAATATCAGGAAAACAAATGAAAACATAAAGTCTTTTATATGCGTTACTAAAACTCTGTAAACTTGGTTTAAAGGACTATATATATATGTTTCTTACTATGCTCTAACAGTTAAAACGTGAAATCCTCTACATTTTCCTATTCCCAAGGTTTGACCTTAATGTTTTTCATTTGAATCTTTTCTCAGTCAAATAATTGTCAGTTTTAGGAACAAGAAGCATTAGGACTAAGGATTAACTTGTACAAAGTACAGTCACGATAACATTGTTTATGGACGTCATACAGTTTTACTGTTATAAAGATGGGCTTAGAATATAATTGTTTCTACAGAAAATATTATTTAAAACTGGACGTTGTATCTGCATTAAGAAAGTTCTGAAGATCTGCAAAACACCAACTCGACGAAAGTGTTGCGTGTAAGAACGTTCTTGAACGTCTTTACCATAGTACCGAATGTTTGCAGTACAAACTTTGCGAAGGGTAGCGTAAAAGGACCCTAACCGTCCACTAGTTAAGCTGGAATTGGTGAAATTTGGAGATAGGTTTTTATTCTTCTCCATTATACCTAGGACTGATTGAGTCCTTTAGAAGTCGGTTGGTTGTTTGGCATTCATTGGCGCAAAGTAACTAGGATATTTGCGCCAAACAAGCAGTAAAAATAAATAAAGTAAAATTATTAAAACATGTAAAAAGAAATCACGTTAAAACAAAATAATATAGAATTATGAAGGTCAATAGCCCTTAAAAATTTAAAAACACAAGTGAGGTGGACAGTGCCACCATCACCAATGACATTGTGTAACGTCAGGGTAAACCCATGATAAGACATGTCTAAAATGGCGACGTCGTAACTACGGCATGACAGTGAAACGTAGGCTATTGTGACTTGAGTGTCACAAAAGCCACGTATTGGTGCATCAGTCTCAGATAAAAGAAAACGATGAGCTAAAACCTGTGACCAATTCGTAGTCTTGCCAGGACAACTTCCGATCCTTACTGAAACAAGACGGGTAAAGGGCAAGAGAAAATTTGATCTGGGAAAAGCCTGTTACGATGTTGTTCACCCCAAGTCGATTGTCACCTAGTGCGAAGCCGCACCTGATCCATATATAGAGTACGCTTTTGTATTAAAGGCTCGGTAAGGTGGGAAAATGCTGATCGACTGGTATTGTCATTCCTCCAAGCACTCGTCCATAACACAACCTGTTATTTCGGAACAAAGACAACTGCTGAATAGTGACTGTATTGGAAGGTTTCAAAAAGGTTTTCTGTAAGAAAAGAAACACAATATGATAAGAATCAATCAGCATCTTGATATCAACCAAATTAGAACGAAAACCTCGATAGTTCTATTGTGTCAAAGTAGCCATTTTTAGTAAGATGGAGGAGAATTGGGCAGATAACCCTTTTGCTTTCAACCACTTCGTTTTCCTTCAGTTGAAGAAGGTCTATCGACCTCCATGGATTCTGTCCTAGGTCGAGAGGGCAGATATCTGTCAGTGGATGTAGATTATAGCGACTGAAGGTGTGAACGAATAATCTTTATGCATTTCGAGATGGAAGAAGGAGACGCTGAAAGCTCGTAGTCTATAAATGTTGCACCTCTTTCTACCAGGCAAAAACGAGAGTAAGAGGGGTGGGAACTGTTACACCTAACACAGTGATGTTCCAGTTTGCACTCTTGAATGCATTTTTATCGAATGACCGAACCACTAACACTGGAAATATCGAAGTGGATTTGGAATATATGGCCATATCCTACAGTTCAAGTAACCTGCCCTGATAGTTGCAGTGAACGTTGTAATGTAAACGTCAAAATAAGTGCGTTTTTAGGTAACATTATTCTGTTCTCACGAGTGAACATACGGTTCACTGCAAAAGTGCCTTGGTTGAAAAAACCCAACGAGGATGTTCAGTTCCAAAATGTTCTTTAAACCAATCTCAACATTAACTCCTTTTGAGGAGTTCAAAGTAGCATTGGAAGTAACCTTGATGAGTATATTCCCAATGGTCTTCGAATTCAGGAGGAGTTTAGGAGTTTGGTGTATTGTGGTGTTGATGTTTCTACCAAAATGTCTCCAAGGCACAACCTACTTACTAACTTGGGGGAATAAGCAATCCCCTCTAATCCCATTTGTATGATAAAGGGAGACATCTGCCCTGAGGATTTCTTTGATTAAAATGGTGAATCAGAAATCGATGTGTTGAGTCCGACTATGATGGCGATTGTGTAACAGAATCGTCCATACGTGGTTGTTTTCTGATTATCCATTTTTTCTTTTTTTTCTTCTTCTTGGATTGAAGTGTCCATAAATAAATAAAATAAATTTCTGACTCTGCCCACCGTGGATCCCTACGAGGGAATGCACTACAACGCCAAATAAGAACACTGCAGCAGTGCCAGAGTTTCGTGAGCACTACACCGAAACACTAGCATCAGATATAATGTCCATAAAACATACTGAGAACGCCTAATACTGGTACTCGGTTGACCTTATCCCAAGAGGACCAGCCGATTGACTCTGTGGGGCAGCCCGTCGACAGGAATTCAAGGCTAAAGTGGCGAGTTGTGGTTTGAACTTTCAAGAACCTTCACGGGTCTCCACGTACAGCAAACACGTGGGTGGATGTTCATATCTCTGAGAAGATAATCTGAAAGATAAGAATCATATAAAACCACTGTAAATTTAATATTCTGGTAGCAGTCGAGTTAGGTGGGTTAAATTGAAGTTAAATTGAAACTAAGACCCTGGAAGCAACTGATTTTGACGAGAAATAGTAGATATCTTCAATTGTAAGAGCTTAATTTAATACCAAGATTACACAATGTCACACGTCAGCAGAAGCTTGATAAGCTGTTTGCGAGCACTTTGTCAAAGGTCGAGTATACTCGTTCTCTACTGTTAGTCTTCGGGCTGGAATTGTTAGCATCACGTGCAAACTCGCTGATACCACGATTTTATCAAGTTAAAAATTACACTTTTCAACAATATTTTATGTTTCTTGACGTTATATATCAGAAGTCATACTTTTTAAGATGCATATGATGTTGTTGTTTCTGAAATTCTCCAGTTTGTGTCTTTAATTAAAAACAGTTTAAATTTTGTTCATGAATCATTATACGTTATAGACGATTACCATTAATATTTTTGTTTTACAAGCATGACTATACTTAGTATTGAGCTGAAATATTAACATTTTGAAGAACTTAACGTTAAAATTTAATATTTGAAACTTTCATCCACAATAGCTGCGATATGTGACAAGTAAATAGAAATTTTAAATTAGATTATTTTAAATGGCGTTCGAGATTAATAAGTATAGTGTCGCTTATACAGTTTAAAAACTCTAATTTTATGGAGTTCTACTCATCTAATTGCGTAACGTGGTGCATGTTTATATGTTTGAAATGATTAATTGAAAATTACATAATAATAAAAATTACGTGAATAAAATAAAAACAAAGGGGTGTAAATAATGTTGAAACATGACTAAATTTTTAAGGTTTAATTTTTTTGTTAAGATATATATATATGTGTTTGCTTGTTTGTTTTGGAATTTCGAGCAAAGCTACACGAGGGTTATCTGCGCTAGTCGACCTTAATTTAACAATGATTTAACAATGTATGACTAGAGGGAAGGCAGCTAGTCATCACCACCCACCACCAACTCTTGGGCTACTTTTTTTACCAACGAATAGTGGGATTGACCGTCACATTATAACGCCCCACGGCTGAAAGGGCGAGCATGTTTAGTGTGACGGGGATTCGAATCTGCGATACTCGGATTACGAGTCGAGTGCCTTAACCACCTGGCTATGCCAGGCCTAGATATATAAATGTGATACAGCTGAACTCAAGCATATTACGTATAATATAAAAAGCTGACATTTTTGGATCTGATAAGCATTTGAAATTTTCAAGTACCTTCGCTGTATCAGAGAGAATACAAATCTCTTTAATTATAATTGTTTCTTTGTTCATGCTAACATTTGGCTTAAAATATATCTTCGCACTCAAGCAATATCATTGGTGAAATATGTTTGTTTGTACAAAGCTACACAGTGGGCTATCTCTGTCCTGCCCACCACGAGTATCGAAACCCGGTTGATAAAAGTGGAAGGCCGCAGACATACCGCTGTGCCACTGGGGTGCCGTTGGTGAAATAAAGTCTAATAAAGTTATATGAAGTTTTGCTATCAAGTGAGTCTAGAAACTTTCTTATATTCGTATCAAAAGTTTCTAAACAAACTTCATGAATGAGCAAGAAGGACAAAGACCTAGCTGAGGATGTTCGGGTCACAAGTGATGAACTGTGGAATTTATTTTGTCCTCAACGCTTTGTAAATGAAACACGCAAGTCATGCGCTGTAATGGTGTACTTTGAGTTAAAGTCTGGTTATTCCACACAAGTTTCAAAGCCTATAAAATCTGGATAGAGTATGTCTGTGACTGTTGATGTTGCTACCATGGCAAAAGCGGAGACTGTGTTTTTGAATGTTTTGATGTGACAATTTTGGTGTCTGGGATTTTCTTAGGAAATATTGTGCATCTCGAAACGTATCGGATGATAGTAGTAGCGATGACGATACAGTCACCGTTGTGTATCTGTCTCGTATGTTGAAAAATTCCAGGGTAGTTCCATGAAAGATGCACAATGATTTTCTACATTATTGGGAAAATTTAAATGCTGCATATGATTTCTATGGTTTAAAATGCATTTTATACTGACAATAGATTCATTTTCTACTTTTTTAAGCTGCGAAAGGCAAGTGTCATATAAGTAGAATAAAGGACATTCAAAATTTGGAAAGCTTTTATTTTGTAAGGTAATAAGTGTATTAATGACCATTTCAGGCTAGTTTCAAACAAATTCGTTACAGGCTGATTTGGTGTCCTAGACAACCTTTATGTTAAGTATTAATTTTGTGTCTTAGTGACAACTCCTCCTTTAAATGTTTATTTTTGTTGCCTTAGTGATAACCTTTCAGGGTTTATTTAGTGTCTGTAACTTCTTTAAGAGTTAGGTGCCCTAGTGATAAAACGCTTCCATTAAGTTTTCATTTCGTATTTTAACGATAACGTTTTGATGGTTTCTTTTTTCAAACCCACAATGTAAGCACATAAGTGAAGACTTTTCATTTCAATAAGTTTACCTGAAAGAAAAAGCAAATAAAATTTCTAATTTTTGAAAGGCTAAGAAAACACAACTGAAGTACTAAAATTAAAATTAAGGTGGTTAATTCACATGTAATTTGTTGATCAATGCTTACCTGATTAAAAAATATAAAAAAGATATAATTATGTTTTTAACAAAATAATATTCTAACAACAAAATATTATTCGTTTCTAAGATATAATATGACAGTTGAATCAGTAAAATATTTTTATGGATGATGAGAAGGAGGTGATACTTTTGTGATAACATGGCAATAGCGACTTAAAACATACAACGGCTTAGCTGAACATTTTTTTCTTTCTTAGTGACTTAACGTTAGAAACAGAGTTTCAATACCCTTTGTAGGCTTTGTGTAGCTTGTGGTAGAATTTTTATATCACTATTTTTTCATACAAAAAATATTTTCTTTTGGCTGTAAGACATAAGTTTTCTGTTATGATTCGAATCGGAAGTGTACAATTAAAGATTTAAATACACGTATTTATTATCTAGTATATAATATCGAGTAATTTTTATTTGTTTATATGTTATACTACTTATTGTGAAGCACTGATAAAAAAGGAGAAATCACCTCATTTTATGGACAAAAATACATACATGGCCACTGCTTGTGATACAATCTGTTCTGTATCCTCTAGTGAAAACAAAAGATAATATATAACAACACATAACACTGACTGGACACTGAAAGTGTTAACTACTTTGTTTGTTATTTAATTAGAGTTTTACGAATACATTACACAAAGATCTATACAAAGTGTATACATGTAGGTGTATTTGTTTAGACTCGTAAAGAAATTACAGTATTTTCCATCTTCTTATTAATATTTACAAATAATACAAACTGAACTATACAAGAACCATAAATTCAGGAATGACAATATTGTATTAGCTTTCTTAGTACTAACTATCCAATTCTAGTAACTTCATACTTATATTAGACTCTCTTATTGACACGTTCAGTTGTCACATGGCCACTGCTTTAAATATAATCTGTTGTGTATCTTTTAATGAAAACAAAACGTAATATATTTTATCTGATATGTATAATAACATTGAACACTGTTTGGACACTAAATGTGTTAAATACCTTGTTATATCGCGCTATCGTTGGAAACTTAAGTATGATTAATATCAAAGTGGACGTTGTTCAATATTGTAATTTAGTTCTAAGTTTTGGATCTCACGATGAAAGATATGGTCTGCAACCATGGTTTTATTTCATTCAACTTCAGCCTATCTATTGTTTTATGTTGTTCTAAATGATTATTTTCTGCTGCTGTTCCAACATTTGCAACAGTAGCGATTTTTATAAAAATTGAAACAATCGTAAATTATAACTTGTGTTTTTTCCAGTTCTTTTTTTCATCAGAACGACAATTTTGTGTTAATGATCTTTGATACTGGTAATACTGGTAATACTCTTACTAAATGTTGACGTCTAGTCTTTTGTTTTTTAACAGTCATTATTTCACACTGTTTATATGTTTATATATATATTTCTAATAAATGAATTTTAGAAATTTTTACTATTCTTTTGTCATGATTGAAAAGTTATTGTATCATATCTTCTTAACTGCTATGTCAACAATTCTTTATAATTATTGCGATTATATATTCTCGTTTCTGCTTACATGAGTATATAATAATTTAACTTCATATTGATTTCTTAAATGTATCATATTAACAGTTTTTCTTTACAGTCCAACTCGTAATTTCTTACTGCTATTTATATCTTTCTAACAATGTTGTTTTTTTAGTTTTTTTGTTTTTTTTTTAGTTTTTCGAGCTTCTGGTAACATTTCTAATTTGTTGCTTTTATACAACTTGTGATTGTAGGTGTTTGTAAAAGGATCATTTCCATTAAGAATTTTTCAGCTGTTTCTGAGATTGTTTAAATTTCCTACAATACGCGTTAAAGGAAGTTGATAAAGAAATATTACTCTAGGGCAGCTTGTCATTCTTTTAAAGTCACACCTATTTTGTTAGATTGTAGAGAGCAGTGTAAAGCAGTGGTAATTTGAGGATTGTTGTATTACAATGACCAGTTTGTGCGTATATTTTGTCACCCTGGAGGAATGTAATGTTACCTGTGAAGAAAGAAATATTGAATTTAAACAGTTGAGTGGTTAATTTCTTTCAGGTAAGTTTGTAAAGAAGCTACTTAGTCTAGAAAAGCAACAATTCCATATATGTAAAGCAATTAAACACAACCCGTGAGATTGTTTTACATTGTATCGAATATTTTTATTTCGTTCTTAGAAACTTAGCTATTGCTCTACGGATGAGTTAGTTTTACCTAGAGGTACCACAAATTGGTAGTAAAGTGAAAGTTGAATGTAGAATTTGTTTCTGCTTTTGCTTTTTCACCTAGTCTTGTGAGGTATAAGTTTAAAGGTGCTTTATATTGAAGGACATACAGTTAGAAAGATTTACTACTAAGAGAAATAGCCAGTCTCTGAAAGGAGACACTTTTACGAGAGATTATTTAGCTCTAGGAAGGCTCTTACCTTGACAATGGACTTTAACCAATGCTGTGAAACTCCAGAACATTCATCACATTACAGTCAATTACTCTGATGTACACAGAATGATTGTTATAAAATTTCAATTTACGGTCGACCTCAGTGGGATGGAAAGAGGAAAACATGGATTGTCATGATATTGTGCCATTTGGGAAAGATAAGAACAAATGAGGCAGTCTCCATGGATTTCCATGCCTAAACGAACAAGAACAATTTAGCCTCAGTGCTGGTCAAAATCACCAGAGAATACTAAGGAGCATTTATAGTAGCACTGGTCATAGCATCCTGTAATAGGAGCTATATCACCAACAGTTAATATAAATGGCACCAAATATCAGATATGAAGGTATTGTCACTGTCAAGTTTTGAAACGACTACATAGGAAGAGACGTTTTTAGCTTTAATGTGGAATTTCTGGGATTGTTCTGGTGAGAAGAGGGAAGAATCTTATAATTGCAGCTGCAAACGTTCTCTCAGGCTTAACTATGAGATTAGGTTTGGCCAATAACTGGTACATCATGGTGCTTTGATGTGATTTATATTGGCATTTAGTAAGTAGACAGTTCCTCCATGGTTTTTGTGTCACAGCTTCTTAAAGCATGCCTTCACCTGAACGCCGTTCTTGAAGAGAAGAGCAAAGCACTTGCTTTGCATGTGAATCATTGAACAACCTTTTGGTGAAGTGCTCATATGATGTCAAGTAGTGAGATAGATAATGCTTGTTAGGAATAGAAGTTATAGTTTTCAGGAAATTGATTGAGTCGGAGTTGAATCTAGTCACCAAGTTGAATAAGTGTAACAGAGAACTTACAAATTAGTTTAGTGGTCAGCGCAAACTTTATTAGGACGGTGTGGATCTCTTTATATATATTTCAGCATAAAATGGGAAAAGATAAAGTTACTTAATTGGTACTTTTGTACCCAGAACGCTAGAATATTTTACAGTATATCAGGTGCTCTTAGCAAAACTACTTTTTTGGGTCAGTTTATCCAAACGTTGTTATAGTAAATAGAGATACATTAGACATGAGTTTCGATATAATTCTCTAAGTATTTCTAGAAGAAATCACAAAATACGTGTAGTCATGTCTAGTATTATGTCAGATATATATAGTATTATTTCGTAACCCTTCCAGGGGCATAGTGGAATGTCTGTAGTCTTTCAAGACTAATAATAGGGTTTCGATACACGGCTGGGCCGAGCACAGATTGATATTTGTGCCTAATTCAAAGCAACAACAAAATAATAATTGTTTAGTTGATTTTATTGTGGTATAAAGATAGAAACATGTTATATTAATTTTTAGCCACGCCGTAAATAACATGGCTACAGAAGTCATTAAAAATTGGCTTTAACTTTATTATAGATGAGAGGATTACAGAGAACTCATGAATCTTTTAATTTATAGTAAATTATAACCAATATTGTTTTAACTTGTTTATTATTTTATTATTTTGCTCCTAAGATTATGTGTCGTAGATTTAACATTTTTGTCTTTCTCAATGAGAAAACGCTAGAAACCGAATTTCTATGGCATTTGTAGATTTCCTGTTGCTTAATGTAGAATTTTATATCATTATTTTTTCATGGAAGAAATATTTTATTTTGGACGTAGGTTTTCTGTTATGCTTTGAATTGGAAATGGACGATTAAAGATTCAGATACACGTGTTTTAACCCTCTAGTTGTTGGCTTATTTATTTTCTACGTCTCATTCTTGGTTGGGTCCAGGTACTCTATTATACCGAGTAATTGAGTTTATATGTTCTACTATATACTGTGAAGCACAGATAAAAAAAGTAGAAATTATCTCATTTTATGTTCAAAAATGCAGAAAGAACTAGCGGAACTAATTGTAACAGTTATGATGTTTACGATTAAACTTTTTTTCACATATGATTTCTCTGTTATTATATTTCTTGTTCATTTGTTTTTGAATTTTGTGCAAATCTTCTATTTGTCGTAGTTTTCGCTTATTTAGCAGACAGTGAATAACTAGAAGAAAGTCGATAAACATTACTCAATGTCGGTTACTAAGCTACAATTAATCGGAGTGACCCTTATATAAAGTGAGCACTAAGCCATCGGGTGAGAAGAGATTTCCAGTCAATACACAGAATGCATCCGAGGTCATGAACACTGCAGAACCATTTAATATGATTGAAATTTTAATGGTTCCATAGACCAGTAGTTCCCAACCTGTGGTATGTACACCTACGGCAGCAGAAATGCAGACACCTTTATGGTGTAACTAGATGAATGTTGAAAAATAGTAAAAAGAAAATAAATTACTCCTTTTGTTATAATGCAATCTAGATGAGTTATAAACGTTTTCCATAAGCTAGCTCTCAACGTATACTTCAAGTATTTTTTATGATTTGATTTTTTATTAATATGTGATACGTAAGCAAACATTTTTCTTCTATCATCTATGGTGTTATCATTGTTTTTCTATTATAAATTATTGATTATTTAGTTCATACACTTTCATGATGACAATACACGATCCAGTGTATCTAATAGTAGTTTGTTTTAGTCCCTTGAGTTGCTCTTTTGCTTGATGATATCTTCTAGTGTATCATTTTGAGCTTATATTGAAGCAGTTATAGCTAAAATATCCTTTGCTGCCTGAATTATGGCATCAACTAGTACTGATACCTAGCCAAAGATATCAGGTAAGAGAGGACATGAAATGATATCATCGACTACACAAATAAAGCAAGGTGATGTGTGAAATACAGGTACACTTCTTTGTCCTGTTCTACTTGCTTTCATCATGAGAATCTCTTCTGATTAATCTTGAGAGGCAAAAATCTCGCGCTCAGGTAAAGAGTAGGAAGAAAATGATGGCACTAGATGTGCTCTTTACCATACTCTTTACAATTACTGCCATGAAGAGAACGCTTATTTAAATATCCATGCAATTAACTTAACATAAATTGCTTACATTTTCAACAAGTTAACTTCGTAGTATTCACATAACTCTGATCTTGTAAAAGAATATACACAATCAATTTTGATTTAAAATTCTGGTTATATTAGGTTGAGGAATAATTCGTGAGCGTTTTTAAATAATTTAATTCAAGCATTACATGCAAGACTATACAATACTTCAATGCATGAACACATTACACCCAAAACATTTATTATGATACATTATTTCATGTAATACCTAGATATAAAGTATGCATTGTTTTAAACGAAATTGCAAGAAATTAAATGCGAAAAGCAGATGGTGTCGAAAATGCTCGATTTTGTCCACTTGACATTCCATTTAATGAGCTGAAAATGAAAGCAAATATTAAAGACATATGAAAATCAAACACACCATCTATTAGAGCAAAAAAGTATCTACCAAATGACGTGAAATATTTTGCGAAAGCGTTTCATTTATGAATATATTTTTTAACTTGAAAAAACGCTCACGAATTATTCCTCAACCCAATAGTTTAGCTTCTTTATTTAAGCACACATTTTACAATTAATGTCTTGAAAAGGATGCATTTTTAAATATTTTCATTGTTACTAGTTTGTCTTTACGCTCTATATTAAAGTATAGACAAAATATTTCATTTCACTGGTGTGCTTTTTACAGCATTTCTATGGATCAAATACGTTGTTATTAATGAGAAGAGTGTTACTTTAGCTACACGGAATATGTGCTATTTCACTTTCACAAGTCAACATTATAAATATTATCTATTATTTAAATGAAGAAGTTATTACAACCTAGGCACGGCATGACGGGTGATTAAGGCGTTCGACCTCTAATCTTAGGGTCGCAGGTTCAAATCCCCGTTGCAAAAAACATGCTCGCCCTTCCAGTTATGCGCGAAATTCCAAAACAAACAAAATTACAACCAATAATTTACTTTTCATATTTTTACATTCCGAAAAGAACAATTATTTTGCTAAAAATGAATATAAAAAATAAATGTCTAACCGTTTATCTATACCATTTCTACAGAACATTTATATGAAGAAAAATACTTATTTTCTTCAGTATACCTTGAAAATCACTGTTTACTAGTAATTTCACACGCCAGAAGTGTTAGTACTGCTATCAAGACAACTGATTGTCAGGATGTGTTATTGATGTGTTTCTTATTACAGTTTCAAATAGACTAAAACTTAGGTAAATGATATGAATGCACTAGGTGTTGTTTCCTTTTTCTCTTTCCAAACAACAACATTACCAGTTTTTTTTTAGAAAAATGACAGACAGGTCTTGATGATTTTGATGAAGTTCTATTCTTCTCCAGCCTAACTATTGTTTTATGTCATTAAAAATGATTATTTTCTACTGCTGTTCCAACACTTGCAACGGTAGCGATTTGTTTTCTCTTTCAATTTGTAGAAATCATAGTTTATAACTTTTGTTCTTTGAAATGTTTTCTAGCAGTTCTTTTTTCATCACAACAACAGTTGTGTGTTAATGATCTTTGATACTGGTAGTATTCATACTAAATGTTCACGTCTGTAAAAGTGGTGTTTTCTGTCTAGTCTTTTATTTTGAATAATCATTATTTCACATTGTTTGTATATATTTCTAATGTATGAAATTTTTGAGATTTTTGCTATTCTTTTGTAATGATTGAAACGTTATGGTCTCATATCTCTTTATCAGTTATATCAACAATTATTTATGATTATTGCGATTATATTTCCCGTTACCTCTTATATGAGTGTATAGTAATTTAATTTCATATTGATTTCGTAAATACATTACATTAACAGTTTCTCTTTATAATATGGTTAATTGTCAGACTCATAATTTCTTACTGCTATTAGTATCTTTTTTACAATGTTTGCGTTCACTTTTTCGAGCTTCTTGTAACATTTCTAATTTGTTGCTTTTATATGCGATTCTAGGTTTTGTATTAAGATGATATTCACCTGTTTATCACAATGGGCAATTTTCATGTAATACGTGATAAAGGAAGTTGTTAAATAAATGTTATTCTAGCTGCCTTTTCACCTTGTCATTCTATTGAAGTCACACCTATCTTATATGAATGTAGACAGCAGTGTCAAACAATGGTAGTTTCAGGTAATATCTCATTGTCGAATGATAATGACCAGTTTTTGGGTATATTTTGTCACTCTGAAGGGATGTAACGTTATTTGTGAAGTAAGAAACATTGAATTTAAAGAGTTGGGTGGTTAATTTCATTTTGATCACTTTGTAAAGAAGCTACTTAATCTAGTAAAATCAACAATTCCATTTCTGTAAAGCAAGTAAACACAATCTATTTGTGTTTGTGAATTAATTGTGAGATTGTTTTACATTGTATCGAATATTTTTATTTCTTTGTTACAATCTCAGCTATTTTGATAAGCCTTCTGCTATTAACCACTGCTCCATGGTTAACTGAGTTTTACCCAATGGCGCCCCAAATTGGTAGTAAAGTGAAAGTTGATTGCAGAATTTGTTGTTTCTGCTTTTGCCCTTTACTCCTACTCTTGTAAGGCATAAGTTTAAAGGTGCTTTATATTAAGAGACATACAGTTAGAAGGATTTACAAGTAAGAGAAATAGCCAGTCTCTGAAGTGTAAGACTAACTGAGACAGTCTGAATAGAAGTGACATTCCTTAGCTAACCAGAGAAATCCAATCTAAGCTCTGGTCAAAATCACCCAAGAAAACTAAGAAGCATCTAGAGATAACATTGGTGAATAGCATATTGTAACAGGAGCTTCATCACCAACAGGTAATATAACTGGCATAAAACGATAATGTAAGTGAAATATGGTCTAGTTATGAACATCTTCAACCCTGGAGTGAACTGTAGATCATAGAGGTACCAGAGGTCATATAGAACTGATGGATGAGATTCTTATGGTAACTCTTTAATATAATACCGTAGGCCATGGACTGATCATTTGGATGAGAGCTAGAGTTGTTCCCACAAACCCGAAAACATCCTTGTCAAATTATGCCTGGGAAGTCGTAAAGGGAATATTCTATGTTCTAGATGTAGTGAAGGAGACCTTAAGACTATTTCTTGATTCATTTTGGGCAGGCGCTTAAAACAGCTGGACTTCAGAGAGGAATGTTCAATCCTTCATCGTGAATTTAAATGATCTGCCTTTAGTCTTCATTAAGCACTTAAGTGAATAAGAAGTTTGAGACTGTGAAAGTTATTAGCAAGTTGTACGAGAGGCG
The DNA here is from genome assembly GCF_004210375.1 of Tachypleus tridentatus. NCBI lineage: Eukaryota > Metazoa > Arthropoda > Merostomata > Xiphosura > Limulidae > Tachypleus > Tachypleus tridentatus. The sequence continues at coordinate 14,333,933 of NC_134836.1, read as the reverse complement.
CAATACTATGAAATTGGCAATTCATTTAGGCGAGTTTAGGGCTTAGAAGCGGTGTGTCACAAAGAGCTAATTCTTTATTTAGATATCCTGGACCACTTTTACAGAGAAGATTGGCATGAAATGTCTCATCAGATATGAAAGTTGTCTCACAGCCAAGGTTTTGCAAGGACTGTTTAGTAAGGGATCTTTTTATCTTTACTCTATTTTTTGAGATGATATGATATAAAACACAACTATGATCTGATAATAAGAGGGGAAGAACTTTATAGCTGCAGCTGTAGGAGCTTCACTATGAGTAAATGTGCTCTCCATGTATCCCTATCACCAATTAATCAATAACTGATACGTCATGGCGCTTTGATGCGATTATATAGGCATCTAATAAATAGACAGTCCTTCCATGGTTTTCGTGTCACATCTTCTTCCAGTATGACTCCACCTTGACGCCATTCTTGAAGAGAAAAGCAAAGTACTTGCTTTGCTTGGGGAGCACTGGGCCAATTTGGAGTGAACTTCTCATATCATGTCAAGTAGTAAGATAGATAATGATCTTTAGACATAGAAAACCCAATAACGATTGGTATACAATGCCATTATAAGTTCCATGAAATTGAGTGTAAATTGAATCTAGCCACTAAGTTGAGGAAGTGTAACATTGCTTTAAATTCTTTTAAGACAGTATGGATCTTGTTATGTATCTTTCAGCATATAGAGAACTATATGTTATATTTATTTAGCTACTCTTAGTAGTTAATTGGCAAAAAAGCCTTCTAAAATATATAAAAAAATATTTCATTTTAGTGTATTTACATATTTTATTAGTCGTTGTATATTATTAGCTCGTTTTGATACAACTCACTGATTTCTGTGTCGCTAAAACATCATCATTGTATTTAGATCGTAGCTACTAATAAAACTACACTAAATTTTCTATCAACATGAACGCTGCCTTACTATCTATTAATGATTTTTGCAGCAGTTTATTACATGTGAGTACCTGTTGGTAAGGCATTTATATTTTATGATATTTTAATTAATTTGTTTCAAACTTGAGTTCTCTAATCGTCTCCTGCCACTTTAGAAAGTATTCTTTTCACCTACATTGTAAGTACCAGTATCAGATGATTTATTTAGCATAGATTTTACCTTATATATTCAGCTTAATATGTGCATGTTAATTTCTGTTAAAATTATGGGGCTTCACATTTACATTCAATAATATCTCTCCCTTCTCGATAAAGTCTCGTCCCCTTCAAAATTTTTTGTATGGCTTCACATATATTGCCTTAACCTGAAAGACATTTTAAAATATAATTTTGACAACAAAGTGAGAAAAAAAACGTCTTACGCAAAAAATAGGAATTTAACTTGAGTATGACAATTTGAGAAGGTGCAAAAGTAGGGAAACAGTTTATTATATTTAATCTCTATTTGTAAGTACCACATGAGAAGAACCAAAATTATTTACATAGGTGGTACTTTAACCCATAACGTCCCACAACTACACGTCCAATGACTGAATGAGAGATCGGTACTAAAAGCTTTTCAGGTCTTATCTAAAAGCTTAGTGTTTGGAATATCCTATTATAGCGATAAGAATCCCTTCTGAACAAGATTTTTTTGTGTAAGTGTTATTATTTAGCTTATTTATAACTTACTATCTAATAATCGATTAGTTTCCACGACGGGAGTATTGAAGATTGATTGTTTTAAAAGTGTTAGTTGTGCAAATTTTTGTTACGTAATTCTATGTTTGCAATTAAATTGTTGCCCAGGGTTTATTAACTTTGTTGACGTCACATTACTCGAAACTTCTGAATTTTTCTCGTTACTTTGAGTATTGTTATCTTATAGAGCCACTCGCGTAGTTTATAAAAATTTCAGGCCTCAGTTGGGCAATGTATATATAGGTGACTTAGCGAATTCAAGTTAAGTAAAGTTTAAAAATAAGTTTAGTGAAAGTGCAGTTCAGTCAGAAAACTAGTTAACGAAAGAAAACGTTAAGTTAGCCGGCATGTGAGTGATTAGCCATAATGTGTGATATAATAAAGTAAGTTTCACAGCTTAAATAATTGGTCTTATCACAGCATTTAACCCGTCTGTGTAGACTTTGACAAAAAGAAAACAGTCATTTAAAGTTCGAGATAAAATTATGTTAACCCACGAGGTAATGTAAACGAATTATTCTCTGATAAGCGCAGAGAAAAATAATTTGTGTTGTCAATTGGATTGTAAAGTGATTGAATCAGCCTGAGTAAACATTTGACAATAAAATTCCTCCTGCGGCACAGCGGTAAGTCTGCGAACTTACAACGTTAAAAACGGGGTTTCGTGGTGGGCAAAGAACAGATAACCCATTGTGTAGCTTTGTGATTAATTCAAAGTAAAAATAGTTGACAAGAAAAAGGAATTATTTAGTTTTATATACAACTGTGATATCCGATAGCGTAAAGAATATTTGTACACACGTTTGACATGTTTTGGACATATTCGTCATATCCAAGCCCATATGTTCGAAATGAGAAACATAAATGAGCATTTCATGAAGAAAAACCAGTAAAAGTTTTAAGTTCACAAATGTATGGTATTTAGTATATTCTATCTGTTCATAGAATCATCTTTGAGGGCCAAGGTCAGAATCATCCTTAAAGATCAAAGTCAAACAATGAAACTAAACTGTTACTGTTTGATTTATGTTTTTTTACTCTTCTAACTACCATAAAAAGATGTAAGTTCAATATTTTATATACAAACAGCTTATGTTAAAGAACAGAGAATAAGCTTTTAAACAATATCTAACGTAGGGAGGTTTTGGGGTGAAAAATATGCATTATCCTGTTTCAATGACAACGAAGATTTGAAAATATCAGGAAACAAATGAAAGCATAAAGCCTCGTATACGTATAGCTAAAACTCTGTAAACTTGGTTTAAAGAACTAGATATATGTTTCTTACTATGCTTTACCAGAGGAAAGCGTGAAATACTCTAAGGTTAAACCTTGGGAATAGGCAAATGTAATGTTTTTCATTTTCATACTTTTATTAGTCTAATAATTGTCAGTTTTAGGAATAAGGAGTAGGACTAAGGATTAAATTGTACAAAGTACAGTCACGATAACATTGTTTATGGACGTCATACAGCTTTACTATTATAAAGATGGGCTTAGAATATAATTGTTTCTACAGAAAATATTGTTTAAAACTGGACGTTGCATCTGCATTAATAAAGTGCTAAAGATCTGTAAAACTCCACCTCGACGTGTTTCTCTACGTGGAAAGTGTTGTGTGTAAGAACGTTCTTTCACGTTTTGACCATAGTATCGAATGTTTGCAGCGCAAACTTTGCAAAAAGGGGCGTTAAAGGACCCTAATTCTCCACTAGTTAAACTACAATTAGTGAAATTTTGAGATAGGTTTTCTATTCTTCTCCGCAATACATAGGACTAATTGAGTCCTGCACAATTTGGTTGGTTGTGTGACGTCTGTTGGCGTAAAACATCTCTAAAATGGTGACGTTGCTTACGGTCGTAACGACGGTACGACAGTGAAACGTGGGCTATTGTGACTTGAGTGTCACAAAGGCCACATATTGGTGCATCAGTCTCAGATAAAAGAAAACGATGAGCTAAAACCTGTGACCAATTCGTAGTCTTGCCAGGACAACTTCCGATCCTTACTGAAACAAGACGGCTAAAGGGCAAGAGAAAATTTGATCTGGGAAAAGCCTGTTACGATGTTACTCACCCCAAGTCGACTGTCAACTGGCGTGAAGCCAAGTCTTTAATACAGGATAGTAGTCTGTATATAGGGCAGGCACGACTGTAATAGCACCAGAACATACACTTAGATACGGTGTTAGCGAGCTCGTTTCCGCGAATATCGACATGGTCTGTTATAAAAATAAATCTGGATAGAAATGATGTTAAAAAGAAATAGGGTGGTCGGTTTTGAATATCGATGAGAATAGGGTGAGGACTAAAGTGAAGTGATTCCAGGGCCAGAAAGCTAAGCGAGTTGGTATAAATAGTACAATTGGTGTACTGCGTAACTTTTACGTGATTCAGGGCAAGAGAAATGGCATACAGTTTGACAGTGAACACAAAAACTGTAGAGGGGATCCTGTGTGTAACCACTGAATCACAGCAAAACATGGTAGAGCCCACAGAGTCACCTGATTTCGAACCATCTATATAAATGGAGATGAGAGGATGGTTTGAAAGATGTTCAGCAAATAGAAAATGGTAATTCCAAATAATAGTATCCACCTTTCTCAGATGACTCAAGGAAAGATCACAGGTGGGGATAGTAACAAGCGATGGTGGGATGGGTTGACCAGTGGATACAGAGATGTCATACAAGGATAGACCCAATTAAGCCAGCTGTGTCTAGGTACAAAAGTCCAAAGGAAAAACGTGGGACCGTTTATTTTAAAAATGCATAGTCTATTAATGAAGGTGTGATGCTGTGTTAAGGATCGAAGTTTTGAATCATAGAGTAAACGAAGCTGTAAGCTGTGGAGGTGTAAAGATGGTTTGTGAGACTCATTATATAAACTCTGGGCTATAGAAGTATAGAAAGATAAAGAACGGGGTCCAATATCTTTAAGGCCGAGGTCATGGCAGAACTATAATCCAGTTTTGAACGAATGAGGGCATGGCAGGACTTTAAAATGGAACATCAGTCCACTCCCTAAGAAGTGGAAGAGAGGACACGTTGGATGTTCAATGTCCTTGTCAATTGATATGTAGGTGTTTGGTGTGCGAAATAAAGGTCGGCTTACAGTATACAGTAATTCCCAAGAACTTTGCCTTAGGGACCAACATTACCTAGATGGATCTCAGGATAGGGGTGAATACCATTTTGGCCTCACAAGTGCATGCAAACGGTTTTAGAGAAAGAAAAGAAAAAACAGTTTGATGTTGTCCGCTTCAATAAACGATTGAGCATAGTCTGAAGATGCTACACAATAAACCTTATGCTTGACGACTGACACGAGATGTGAAAATCGTTGACAATGAGACCATTTGCAAAATAAGGAGGAAGTTGTGAAAAAGAATGGGAAAGCGTTGAGAATTGGAATAGTTTGTCCTTTTGAAACATTATGTACAAAAGTGGTTAAATATCCATGCAGGGAGATTTATAGGCATACCTACACACAGTATCGTAGAATAGAGAATACAGACACAAGATGTCACTTGAGAAAGGCTTCATTAACTGACGTTTCAAGTTGAATTAGGTGGTTCATGGTGGAGCACTGTCGTTGGAATCCATCCATACTGGGTAGGCGAGAGGAGGTTGTTTGATTCGAGGAATCAGACAAAACAAGCATTAACCATACTTTCTAATCTTGTTCCATATGACTCTAGAACAAGTGGTAGAAGCGATGCTAGTTGTGATGTCTTACGTGCCGATTATGTGCACGGGACTGCTGAAAAGCAATGAGGTTTGTAAGTATGGTAAACATATAAAATGTGTTATAGGCCCGTTTTCGAGCTTTTTTGTCCATGCCATTTGGCAGGCACGATTTTATCACATACAAGAATATCGTGGAAAACGTGTCTAAATTTTAGGAACAGATTGAGCAGTTACCTAAACAATATAGTCAGTCAAGTTGAGAGAGAGATCAATGAAAGTGGGCTAGTTGGCTAAGACCCTTAAGGGTATGTCAAGTGGCAAAGACAAGGTGGGTACGTACTAATCGACTAGTAGTGCTACCCCTTCATGCACTCGTCCATCACACAATGTGCCATTTTGGTACAAAAATAACTGCCAAATGGTGACTTTATTGGCAGGTTTCATAAAGCTTTCCTGTAAGGAAAGAAACGCAAGATGATAATAATCTGACTGTACCCTGATGACATCCAAATTAAAACGGAAACCTCGACAGTTCTTCTGTATCAAAGTTAATTTTAGTTAGGTGGAAGATAATTGGGCAGAGAGCACTTATGTTTTCGATCACTTCGTTTTTCTTTAATCGAACAAGGTCTATTGACCTCTGTGGATTCTGCCCTAGGTCTCTGTCAGTGAATGTAGATCATAGCAACTGAAGACTTGAATGAATAATCATTATGCACTTCAGGGTAGAAGAAGGTAGCGCCAGAAGCTGGAGCCAAAGGAATTGATCCAGGGAGCCACTGAAAGGAATGATGGGAACAGAGGTAGGCGTAGACGCTGACTTGTCAACTTGTCAACGTGGTTTGAAAATGACTCAGTCGGAGGCAAAGAAAGATATGTCTGCACTCTCACTGTAGTAGTGGAATAAAGTGCAGCAGCACATGTTTAAAATGGCGTGGGGAACAATAACTTCCAAGAATCTGGGTAGAAAATAATGTTCATAGTCTATAAATGTTGCACCTCTTTCTCCCAGGCAAGAACGAGAGTAAGAGGGGTGGGAACTGTTACACCTAACACAGTGATGTTCCAGTTTGCACTCTTGAATGCACTTTTTTCGAATGACCGAACCTCTAACACTGGAAATATCGAAGTGGATTTGGAATATATGGCCATACCCTACAGTTCAAGAAACCCGCTTTGATTGTTGAAGATGGACGTGGTGATGTAAACTTCAAAATAAGTGCATTTGTAGTTAGTATTATTTTGTTCTTACGAGTAAGATAGGACGCACCGCAAAAATGCCTTGGCTGAAAAGAAACCAGCGACAATATCTTTAAATCCTTCTCAACAGGAACTCTTCTTGAGGAATACAAAGTAGCATGGGAAGTAACCTGGACGAGTATATCCCCAATGGTTTTCGAATTCATGAGGTGTTTATTGTATTGTAGTATTGATGTTTCCACCAAAATGTCTCCGGAGCACGCTTCCTTACTGACTTGAAAGATCCAGCAATACCCTCTAATCAGTCTAATCCCTTTCTCATTCAAACATTCCAGTGTGTAAAGAGAGAAACATCTTTTTCTTTCACAGAGGCTGGTGACCAGAGTCAGTTAAAGACACTGTGGTCACATCCATGCCTTCCTGCAAAAGTGTTGTTGTTATTTTGGAAATGATCCTGTCTAAAAAGTTTGAAGTCATGTAGGTATACAGACCCATTGTCTATAAGGAATGCTGGTTCAGTTTATATGTGTTGATAGTTATATTTTGTCAACTTGAGTGGATGTTCGGGCTACCATAATGATTTCTCTGATTAAAAATGCAAAATCATAAATCGAGATGTTAAGGCCGACTGTGATGGTGACTGAGGTTGTTTTCCGATTATCTGTTTTTCTTCATGGACTTGAGTATCCATAAATAAATAGAATACATTTCTGACCCTACCTACCTGGGCCCGGCATTGCCAAGTAGTTAAAGCACTCGACTCGTAAACTGAGGGTTGCGGGTTCGGTTCAAATTTCCGTCACACCAAACATGGTCGCGCTTTCAGCCGTTGGGGCGTTATAAGTGATGGTCAATCTCACTATTCGTTGGTAAAAGAGTAGCCCAAGAGTTGGCGGTGGGTAGTGATGACTAGCTACCTTCCCTCTTATTTTACACTGCTATATTAGGGACGACTAGCGCAATGGCCCTTGTGTAGCTTTGCGTTAAATTCAAAACAAACAAACAAACAAACAACCATACGCATTATGGAGCTTTACGAGGGAACGCACTACCATGCCAAGTGGCACTGCAACAGTGCCAGGGTTCCGTGAGCACTATACCCAAATAACAGCATCAGACATTATGTCCATAAGACCCATTGAGAACGTCCAATACTGGTACTCAGTTGATCCTAGCTGAAGAGGACCAGCCAAATGACCCTCTGGGGTTGCCCGTCTACAGGAATTCAAAGTCACGCTCAGCAAACATGTGGGTGGATGTTCAGATCCCGTAGAAGGTAAACTGAAAGATAAAAATAATATATACCACTGTAAATGTAATATTCTGGTAGTAGTCGAGTTAGATGGGTTAACCTGAAGTTATGTTAACAGTAAAAGAATCTGGAACTAAGACCCTGGAAGCAACTGATTTTGAAGAGAAATAGTAGGTATATTCAATTGTAAGAGCTTAATTTAAAACCAAAATTATATAATGTCACACATCAGCAGAAGCTTGATAAGCTGTTTGCAAGCACTTTATTAAAGGTTGAGAATACTCCTTCTTTACTGTTAGTCTTAGGGCTTGAATTCGTGACGACGAATTTAAAATGTATGACAGGACTGCTAGTATGGGTATTAATACTTTTACTGATAAAGCAGAGAACAACGTTCTCCTACTTAGTAAGATCTTAAAAGATATAACTATGTCTTTAACAACGTAATATTATAACAACAAAATATTATTCGTTTCTGAACAGATAATATGACAGTTGAATCAGTAATATATACATTTTTTTTTTATTATGTGGAGGAATAAAAATTTTGTCAACAGATGGCAACAGCTACATAAAACTCTTCACGGTTTAGTTTACCCTAAAATACCAATTAAACAATTTATTGTTCCTCATAATTGGAAGTGGACCATAACAGCTTTAAATATACGTGTTTTAAAACTTTAATTGCTGGCTTATTTATTTTCTACTTATAGTTCTCGGTTGGGTCTATGTACTGTATTATATCGAGTAATTGTATATGTTTATATGTTGTACTACTCACTGCGAATATATTAATATATTAAAAATAGGGAAATCACCTCATTTTACGCACAAGAATGTACACAGAACTAGCGGAATTAATTGTAACAGTGATGATGTTTACGATTAAGCTTTTATCGTATATGATTTCTCTGTTATTAGGGTTTCTGTTCTTTGTTTTTGATTGTACCAGCTTTTCCTTATTTAGCAGGCAGAGAAAAACTAGAGGGAAGGCTGCTGGTAAATATTACTCAATGTCAGTTATAGTGAGAATAACAGGTGTTACAAATAATGATTTATGTACAAATGTTTTATAAACATACAAACAATACTAAGTTCGACCCGCAACTTCCTTGGATGTAGATACAGTTCACTTAATCTGTGGTTTTAGCTTGTCACACGCTGATTTTTATCTATGCAATTATCAATCATCTGAAATTACATAGTTTGAAATGTTCGAACTATGCAGACGTTCTTGGTCAAATATTTGAAGTTACCGATTAATAAGCGTAAATCACAGCTATAGCTTCTGAGGTTTCCAAAATACCGAATATAGCAAAGCAATAATATATGTAGAGTGTTTCTACATATATTTAATGTTCACTAGAGCCTTTCTATGCCACTGAATTTGAAAGTCAGTAAACAAAGTTTCTTCACTTTATATAGTCTTACAAAACACTAAACGTGTATTTACGACGTTATATTTCTCAATATTTCACCTTTTTTAATGCTATCTACTCAATACTGTACAAGACATACAGCAAACGGTGAGAAATTCAAGTTGTGACAGTTCGATTAAATTCTACTTTTAATAGCAACTTAGACATCAACATGCAATATATAAGATTCCGTTATACAAAAGATGGTAATGGATGGTGTTGATAACTTCGGTCACAGGTTCAATCCACAACAAAACGTCTTGGTATTATTTAAATACCAACAAGTTTCTATCAGTGTAAAATCACAAACTTTAAATAAGACAATTATCTTATAAAATTAAGATAAAATCACCGATTTAAATATCACACATACTGAAACAATTATTAACAAACCTCAAGATACACTAATAAATTATTTAAATTAATTTACTCATTTCTGACCTTTTCCAGTGGCACAGACCGCACCTCTAAAATTCGGACTTCGTGGGCAGAGTACAGATAGCCCATTGTGCAACTTTGTGCTTCATTGCAAACAAACATGCATAATCTTTTATTATAAATAAAAACTTTTGAATCTTATTTACTAATGGTATATGTAATTATAACTTTCTCAGGATGTGATGGTCTTGAAAAGGACCTTTAAATTTCATACGTTTACAAAAACGTTTTCTTTAGAAGAAAAATAGCTTTTTCTTCACTATCTTCAGTACAAAGTCTCATCTGAAATACATTTATTTTCTATAATAGTAAACCAAACAAACCTCTATAAATAAAATACATAGGACCCTCACCAACATGGTTTGTACGGAGATGATGATAACATGATATTACATTTGTAATCCATGTCTGTACGTATGGCGGGCTCGAATCCCCGTCACACCAAACATGGTCGCTCTTTCAGTCGTACGGGCGTTATAACGTGACAGTCAATCCCAAGAGTTGACGGTAAGTGATGATGACTAGCTGCCATCCCTCTAGTCTTGCACTGCTAAATTATTTTTCTAGACACATGTATATAATCCAGACCAAAGGAACTCTCTTCCAAATGACGCCAAGTGGTAAAATACTATGATTGATGCTTTCACATTTGTTAGTTATCTACTGCTTGAGAAAAACATGTACCTATTCGTTTATATATATATCATAAATTCCGTTTTTGTGTCTCTTACGTTTCTAACGATGAAAGACAGAAAATGCACATCTCTTTTCACGTTTTATAAATTCGACATGTTTACTCCCCATTATCAAATAATATAAACTGACAAAAAAGGAACTAGTCCGTTTTTTCTTATATAATTTATCTCAGTGTTCCAAATGTGATCATATTTTTATTTTTTTAGGTAGTTTGCTTCATTTGAGTTTTATCTGTATTCATTTTTTAATGTGTGACGAACGGTAAAACATGGAGAAATAAAATTTTTAAAAATGACCAATATCACCAAAACTGATATCCCATATGAAACAATACTTTAAAGAGTTTGAAACACTCAATATTTAGTGTAATCTCCACGGGCTGTGACACACTCCTGACACCGATTTGGAACATTTCGAATAAGTCTATCGATGTTATTTTGGGGTAGGGCAATCCATTCCTCTACCAGGGCTTGTCGGAGTTCCTGTACATTCTGAGGAGGGTGCTGGTGTTCACTAACACGACAACATATCCCAACAATGTTCAATCGGATTTAAATCTAGAGATCTGGCGGGCCACTCAAAAGTCTCTATTCCTTCCTCATCAAGGAAGTCCATATACAGTCTGGCGACGTGAGCTCAAGCGTTTATCTGCATGAGAATAAACCTATCGCCGATAGCACCGGCAAAAGGCCTCACAATGGGTTCCAAAATTTCGTCTCTATATCGTCGTGCGTTCAAAGCACCCCTGTCGCGTAAGTCCGTGTAGCCACCCAAGCATATGTTTGCCCAGACCATTACAGAATCTCCTCCATAAGCGTCGACTTGTACAATGTTACAGGTGGAAAATCGCTCTCCTCAGCGTCTCCACACTCTCGCACATCCATCATCACGAGATACAGTGAACTTGCTCTCGTCTGTCCACAGCACGGTGGCTCATTGACGAAGTTCTCAGTCCAGAAGCTGACGAGCAATCTTCAACCTGGCTGCATGGTGTCGCTCTCTCAGAATAACTCCTCTTGCATGCCGTCTGATCCTAAGGCGTCCTTCGTGCAGACTATTGCGAACTGTTTGGGTTGACACGCGGGTTCCAGTAAAATGCTGAAGATCATTTTACAGTGACCAAGCTCTATCTAATCTGACCCACAGAGCAGTAGTAACGATGTAGCTGTTCTCTCTGGCTGTTGTGCAGCGATGAGGCCTTGACATTGTCTCCTGCCATAAGAGTTTGTCTCCTGGTAGCGTCGCCAAAGTCGATTGATGACGCTTGGTGACACACCGACGCTCTGTACCATCCTCCTTTGGGTCTGATCATCCTCCAGCATCAGGACCGCTCTGGCCACCTCGTTCTTTGTCAGATGGCGCCTGACTTCTTTTGTACACAAGATGAAGGTACACATTGACAAAACGAGTCGCAAATTATCCATGTTGGTATCTGTTTCGAGAATTAATGACGATTGCATACTGTAGTTTCACGTAACAGCCTTATATAGGGTACCTTGAGTTGTATTCTCCTTGAGTAAGGTGAGTTTCGTTTGAGGTGCTTCAAACTTCACTCGCAAACTTAAAAATACACTTGTAGACGAATGAATATGTTTTTCGTACATAAATTTAGTTATGACTAAAATATACTGAAATATGTAGTTGTTCCTTTAATTTTTTGAGCAGTATATATTAAAATCAAAATGAACTGCTATGTTCACTACACTTTAAGTCTAACAACGAAAAACGAATTTTGTATGTCACTAAAAGAAAATTATCTATTCTTGCACTTTACATAATAAGAAAAGGCTAAGTGTAAATTCATGAAATTCTCAATATTTGATGGTACATTAGGAAACTATTTCTGCTTTTTATTTATTACTTTTTGCTTTCTATCCAGAACTCATATGTTTGTCGTTTAAATACAGTTTTATGAATATTACACAAAGATCTATACAAATTCTAACCTTTGGAAGATGTATTTATTAAGACACCTAAAGAAATAACAGTATTTTCCATCATCTTATAAGATGAATTTGGGTTGTGTTCTTCAAATCTTTCCGAGGCCTAAATTCCTTTATTTAGAGGACAGCTCCATCAGATTTAATATTTACAAATAATACAAAATGAACTATGCATGAAACATAAATACAGGAATGACAACATTTGATTAATTTTCATGCTACCAACTACTTAATTCTTGTATACTTTATACTCATAGTAAACTCTCTTACTGACCCTTGTTCAGTAATCATACAGCCATTATTTAAGACCCAATCTGTTCTCTATCCTATAATGCAGTGGTTCCCAACCTTTTTTATGCCCCGTACCCTTAAAAAAATTGAATATGTGTTCGCACCCCTCACAGTAATTATTTATTTAAGAATAAAGGTGAAAGTGGTCAAAAATTTTTATAGCTAGTTTTTAATGATATGTAAACATAAAACGAAACATCTGGAAAAGAAAAAATATTACAACAAACTAAAAGTTGCATAAACCCTACATGGCCTACAAAAAGTATGTAGGACAGTACCCTTAATATAAACAAAAAAACTGAAAAGTTATCTCGCACCGCTGGTTGGGAACCACTGCTATAATGGAACCATAGCTAATATATTTCATCTGGTATATAACAACACAGAACTCTGATTGGATACTGAATGTGTTAAATACTTATTACATCGCGCTATCATTGGAAAAAATAAGTGTCATTAATATTAAAGTGGACGTTTTACAATATTGTGATATACTTTTGGATCTTATGATGAAAGGTATGATCTCTATGAAAGACTTGCATGAAATCCGTTTATAAACAATGTTCCTATAAACTAACACAAATATTCGCAAATGTGATTATATTTATCTCTACTGTTTTAGACAGTACTGTTTTAGTACTGTGCAGAAGTGCTAGGATAAGAGAATATTTTATCATTATTTACATTTTACGTGGCTAATTCTTCTTATTGGAGTGTATTAAAGCCGTTTGAGTGAAATTCCAAAGGCCACCTATGTTGCAATAATACCTGAAAGAATGTCTACAGTTATTAAACTGAAAGGGGGACACAAAAAATATTAACTGTCTACTGAACTATAGCACTTCTACTGAATATGAAGGCTAATAAAATTTTGATATTGCATCTCTTACATTGTTCTTTAAAAGCAGCTTGAAATATAATTTTTACTTTGTTCTAATACTTTTGCACAGTACTGGTACAATAGCAAATTGTTTTCTGTTTCCGACTTAGAGCTCATTTATTTGTCGTTTGAAATTACCGTTGTTTACAGTTATAACTTGCCAAGAGCTATACAGACCTACAAAACTTATGTTTAGTCTATACTAAACATACGACGACTTTTGTAAGTTTAAAGCACGTCTAAATGCATAAGTCTGTCGTCGTTGAGGGAGGGGAACTATCGCTCGTATATCGGCTATAAATGTAACGAAATATTAGTCCAAATACTGTGTAAGTCTAACGTTACATCAGTGTTTAAGATATTTTACTACAGAAACTCCCACCCCTTATTTCTTGATCGAATCTGCTGTTACTTGCGGATTTGCTTGTCTGATCGGGGTCGAAAATTCGACTATTCTCAAGTCGTAAGAGGTTTTTAGTAAATTACTGTATATGCGTCACAGATAAGCTATCAATTTATAGATCTGACTGTGTGTACGCAGAATAAAATGGTTGGGAATCGCTACTTTAGCATTTATGAGAGCCTCTATTAATGTTTTTCTATGTTTTAAAACAGTTAAAGTTTTAAATTTCTACTAGAGACTAGATCATGTATTTTAATTTGTAGATAAAGATATTGTCTTCTCAATATTCTTAAGAACTCTTCCAAAATTCCAAAGCACGAAGACACTTTATCAGTATCTTACGATTAACATTTGTCACGAACCATTTTGTGGATTAACAGCTTTTACTTGTTCTCTATTTTAGACGTAAAGATAGAAAGGTATTTGCGCTAAACTCATAGAACTAAAGACTTTGCTGAAGTGAAATGCATGAGATAAATATTTATAGTTCTTTAATATTCAACAATTGTTACCACGTCTCGGATAAGGTTTTAAGAATAAAGAAATATACCTTAACATTACCGAAAAATCACTATTTATAGGGTGTGATTAGAATTAAATGAACAACCTACATTTTTATCTTATATTTTTGACAGAAGTGAGCTTTAACGGTATGCCTGTAATCGTCGGATAAAAATGAAGTATGATATGCAGTTATTGTCTAACTTGAATATTTTAGGCCACTTTCGAAAATGGCAAGTAGTTTGTTAGCAAAGGTTCTGGTTATTATTAAAACGTTAATGAGAGTTCCAATTACTATTTGAAATACGTTACGGGTATATCTCTTGATATACAGAATCCTTGATCAACATCTTTAGTCAATCTGTAACTCTTTTCGAAAAGCTGAAAGCACCATTTCTAAACGGAGTTCAGAGTCAGCTGAAGGCTTCGAACAATTATTGTAATATGCTATAATCATATTGTAAGCTAAATACGAAAGACGCTAAACAACTTTAATTTTCTATAAACAGACTGTAATATGAAGCAGTGCTGATAACTTGGAAATTTTCTTTAAACATATTTTACTCTGAATACGTGTTCTCAACGTATATAGAAATATAGCTTAGATTAATTTTATGTATGTCAAATTAAAGCAATACTTAATTGTTGCTTTATCTAAAGATTGGCCCGGCATGGCCAGGTGGGTTGAGGCGTTCGACTCCTAATATGAGGGTCGCGGGTTCGAATTCCCGTAGAATAAAACATGCTCGCCCCTTTTAGCCGTGGGGGCGTTATAATGTTACGGTCAATTCCATTATTTGTTGGTAAAAGAGTAGCTCAAGAGTTGGCAGTGGGTGGTGATGACCAGCTGCCCTCCCTCTAGTCATAATCTGCGAAATTAGGGACAACTAGCGCAGATAGCCATCGAGTAGCTTTGCGTGAGATTAAAAAACAAACAATCTAAAGATTATCTTAATTTGTATTTCTCTTTAAAGTTGGTTGATTTAAAAATAGAAGTAAATACCAATTTACATAAACCTGGTACTAACAGTGTTAAGTGCATTTGAAAACTGAGACTTTTATTTTACTCAACTTAATTGACATGAAAACTGCTTTTGCTTTAAAAACAACTTCTTCCCAGTTCTTCAAATGTACAATAGAATTAAATAATTTTCAATGGACTGAAAACAAAATAAAAATAGTACAATCATAGTAACCATCCATATCGGATCAATGTCAATGCATATTATACATCAATAGATGCTTACTCTTCCCGTTTTTTCTTTCTCTGTAGAGAATAAAAAATATCACGAGCTGAATAAACTAGCCAGCCCTACGTTCACTAAGTCGATAAAAATATTTCCAGTATCCATTAGCTGGGAGGATCATTCTCAGTAACCTTGAAAGACAAAAGCTTTCCGTTATTATCTATGTAGTTCAACAACAAAGTACTCTCCTCAGTGAGTGTAACCAGAGAAACAAAGTGTACCAAAAATCTTCAATATTCTTACCTAAATGGAGGTTCACTATAGCCTCTTTCCATGCTTTTATGATAAGGACTCAGCATACCGATTAATTTCGTACTGATAACATTTTTTTTGTATTACTTTCAAAGACAAAGTAAATGTTGATGATTTTCATGACTTCATCTTTGTCACTTAAATTTGTCAGTATCAACTTTTAAGTTAAAACCCTTTGTAACCGTTTCGTATCATCATATACATCAAAACACTTTTCTCAAATTTGTTTGCGAATTAAATGGGCAAATAGCTTACTATATATATGTTTATATATAACTCTATTGTATTTATATTTTCTACGAAGTCATGTATAACTGAGTTAAATATATTTCTTTTCCACCTTTCAAACTCTTGATTCACGCGCATAGTTCATACCCCTGCAGTACCATAGTTTCTCACTCCTCGAACATGTTTATAAAATCAGATATTTAATAATGCTCATTATTTGGTTTTGCTTGCGAGTATCTTAGCATTTTGAAATTATCTAACGACACCCTTATCTCTAATAAAAATTCGTAAAATTTTAAAGGGAAAAAAGAAACTTATTAGCCCTTTATATGACGATCATAATGGATGTCTCTTCCACCTCCCAACTATGACCAGTTCTTACTACTCATGTATACATCTAATCTTTTCTTAAACTCAGTTAAATTTTCTGCCTCCAACACCCTTGAAGAGAACTCATTCCGAAAGACAACCATTCTGTTTGAAAAGTAATACTGTCTAAACTAGAGACAACTCGTACGCTGCAAAGATGTAAATTTATGACTCCTTGTCTCTGTTTTCACTGGTAAACATAAAAACTTTCGATGGATTAATATTATCAATGCCTTTAATAATTTTAAATACTTCAATCAAATCCTCTGTGATTATTCTCCTGTCTAGAGAAAACAAGTTTAGATATTTTTAGTCTTTCCTCATTGGACAATCCAATCATCCCTGGTATAATCCTACTGGGTCTTCTTTGAGACTTCTTTAACAATTTAACATACTTGTTAAAGAAGGAAGCTTACAGTTGTACACACTACTCTATAAATGAGGCCTTCTTACTGATCTATACCCTTTGTGCTGTATTCAATATTTCTATAGATGCTACCTAAAATTATATTAGCCCTATTACGAGCTACAATACGATGTTTATACAACTTAAGTTTTTTCGATCACAACACCAATATTTTTTTTCTCATTTAAAGTGTAACAATAATTTGAATTGTAAAAGCCTACCTGCATCACCTTACATTTTGGATAGTTAAACATTATCTTCCACGTATTGGCC
The DNA here is from genome assembly GCF_004210375.1 of Tachypleus tridentatus. Classification (NCBI taxonomy): domain Eukaryota; kingdom Metazoa; phylum Arthropoda; class Merostomata; order Xiphosura; family Limulidae; genus Tachypleus; species Tachypleus tridentatus. The sequence continues at coordinate 14,316,781 of NC_134836.1, read as the reverse complement.
TAATCAATGAAATTATCTAAATCTCCCTGTAAATCTGCCATATCTTTGATACAAATACCCATGCTAAAATCTGAAAGTCATTTTGCAAACTTCAGTTCTCCTAGTAGCAAAACGGAATGTCTGCAGATATAAAACGCTAGAAAGCGATTTTCGATACACATGTTAGGCATAAAATAGATAGCTCTTGGTGTAGCTTTGTGCTTAAACTACGAGCGAACATAAAAATTTCGCTCATGATTCCCTCAAAAACAGCAAGTAGTGAAATGACGAATAAACTTTTTATTACTTTTTAAAGATAGTAAAAATTACAGTTTGCCCATAGTATTTTATGCACTTATAATTGTAATTCCTTACATGCATGTTCTAAGATTGAACAACCACAGATTCTTAATTTTAGATTTTTTGGTCGTTGTTAACAATCGTAATTTAATATTGTCTTTTAAAATTTGTGTTTCTTATCATCCATGTTTGCTATAATTTACTTTTAATAATGATGTATACTCCTGTTTTTTATATTTGTAAAAATCGTATTTTTAACCTTTCATTAATTGCTATTATGATCATAAATTCACCCTGATGCTTTATACTTGTAACAATGTTAATGATTAATCAATCTTTCATATTTTAGCGATGATTATTTTTGACATTTATTTAAGAAGTTTTTATTATATTTTTATTAATTTACATTTCTTTTTGGCACATACAATATGTTCATATCAAAATAAAAATGATACCATGAAGCTTAATCAACTCATTTGTGGAAAATTTCTTAATAACTATGACAAAAATTTCTATACATGTTAACAAATAAAACACAAAAAGGCGAAATTTGTATTACAAGTCTATCTTAATCATTATTTTATATTATCGTATATCTGAAATCAACATTTTATTGAACATAATAGAAAAATATAATATTAGAATATCCTTTATCACAAACAAGTAATTAACGAAAAAGTTAAATTAATTATAACTTAATCCTATGAACATCAGTTACTAACAATTTTTTAAAGTTTATTCTATAAATAACTGAGGAGTTATTTCATTATGTTTGTTATTTCGTACTCTTTTTACTCTTGCTCCATAATTATTATTGTAATTTGGAAGTTCACAATACTTATTGTCTAAGGGTCTGGTATTATTCATATGATTTTCTAGTGCTTTATGATTTAAACTATAATAGGAATTCAAAATATAACAGGAATGGATGACTGTAATGTAATCCTGATATACACTACATGACCAAAAGTATGTGGACACTCGACAATCATACCCATATGTACTTGTTGAACATTTCATTACAAAACTATGGGTATTAATATGGAGTTGGTCCCCTCTTTGCTGCTATAACAACCACCACTCTTCTGGAAAGGCTTTTCACTAGATTTTGGAACATGGCTGCAGAGATTCCATCCTATTCAGCCAGAAGAGCATTAGTGAGATCTATCACTGATGTCGGGCGAGAAGGCCTGGCTCGTAGTCGGCATTCCAATTCATCTAAAAGGTATTCGATGGGGTTGAGATCAGGGCTCTGTGCAGGCCAGTCAAGTTCTTCCACACCATCCTCAGCAAGTCATTTCTTTATGGACCTCGCTTTGTGCAAAGGGCATTGTCATGCTGAAACAAAAAATGGTCTTCCCCAAACTGTTGCCACAAAGTTGAAAGCACACAATTCTCCAGAATGTCATTGTATGCTGTAGCTCAAACCATGAAAAACGGCCCCAGACCATTATTCCTCCTCCACAAACTTTACAGTTGGCACTATGCATTCAGGCAGATAGCGTTCTCCTGGCATCCACCAAACCCAGATTCGTCCATCTGACTGCCAGATAGTGAAGATTGATTCATCCCTCTAGAAAACGCGTTTCCACTGCTCCGGAGTTCAATGACAGTGTGCTTTACAACACTCCAGCCGACGCTTGGCATTGCGCATGGTGATATTAGGCATGTTTGCGGCGGCTCGGCCATGGAAACCCATTTCATGAAACTCCCAACAAACAGTTCTTGTGCTGACGTTGCTTCCAGAGGCAGTTTGGAACTCAGTAGTGAGTGTTGCAACTGTGGACAGACAATCTTTGCGCACTACACGCTTCAGCACTCGGCAGTCCTGTTCTGTAAGCTTGTGTGGCCTACCGCTTCGTGAGTGAACTGTTGTCGCTCCTAGATGTTTCCATCTCACAATAACAGCACTTAAGATTGACTGGGGCAGCTCTAGCAGGGCAGAAATTTTACGATCTGACTCGTTGGAAAGATGACGTCCTATGACAGTGCCACGTTGAAGTCATTGAGCTCTTCAGTATGACCCATTCTACTGTCAGTGTTTGTCTATGGAGATTGCATGGATGTATGCTCGATTTTATACACCTGTTAGCAATGGGTGTGGATGAAATAGCCGAAACCACTAATTAGAAGGAGTGTTCACATACTTTTAGCCAGGTAGTGTATTCCAAACCCTGTTAGCCTCATTTTCAGATAGCTATCCTTCTAGATTATGTTGTGAACTGTTGTCTGGGGCACGTGTACAGCTTTTGCCATTGACCTTTATATTAGTAGTTGCTACAGGACGCCACACTTTGCTTGTTACTTAAGTTGATCCATATTCCTTTCCTTCCAACACCATTAAATAGAAGGATATCCTCATTTTGAAAATTATAAATTCCCAATCAGAACACGTATTTATAACCTAAAGGTATGAATGTTTTATTCATGAGAAAGGACGATTATGTACCTTCAGAAAACCAATCAATATTCAGGTACATTATAATTGAATCGCCAAAAAATGGTAACATATTCTGACCCACTGTAACTATTATGGCTATAGTTTTTATGTGTATTCAAACTTCTCCAGTGACGGATGAATAACACTAAACACCGGGTTTCTATACCTAAAGTAGGCACAGCAAAGATAGCTCTTTGTGTATCATTTTGCTTAATTACAAGTAAAGTGTTTTAATACAATCTACTCAAATTCTTACTAGTAACTATCATATTATCTCCAAATGGGTCAGCAACAACTTTACAATACTAAAATCTGCTGCCTGATTCCATTATTGTCTTTACAATAACTAGTTTTTTGTGCTAGGTTATGTTTGTAGCAACAATAGCTCTTTTTTGGTCTTTTATATTTAGTGTTTCTGATGTCTGATGTTATTTCTTTGTTTTGAAGCTCAAAGATACCGAAGGTGTCGATTCTCGACTTTTAGCTTTATAAGCCCTCACACTAACTGTTGATTCCCAACTAACATAACACTTGTAATGTTTATAACAAAGATGGTTCTGTATTTTCTCTATTGCTTTTAGATACTTTAACATGATTACTTTTAAAACTATTTTCGTAACAATCGTTGTACTGTTATGATATCACTGCACAACAAAGTTTTTGCTTCTTGAACACTGTTTGGTGTTCCTTATCGAGTTTTGGCTGCTGATCACGAAAATCACACTCCAATATGCCCATCCTGTACCGTTTTATCGAAATCTTCAGTTTCACCAGGACATTGCTACAATGGAAAAACGATATCAGGGCGACTGGAATTCATTAATGCTTGCTGACTACTGTTGAACACTGCAACGTGGTGCACCGGACATTGAATACAAACGAAAATCAGGAGCAAAACACTTTTAATTATGTTGAACTTAATGGCGTATTAGAAACATAAATGTAATTAAATACGTTATTGTCGGTAAACAGTTAACTGTCTATTTTTCAGAGTTCCTACGTGATGAAGCAAAACCAAAACTATATTTGTGCATACCTACCAGGTACCTGTCACAATCAGCAAAAACTTTTCAGCAAGCAAAACTTTTCAAACAAATTGTTGTGCAGTGTAATTTATGTTTAGGTCCACCTTTCAGAAGTAAATTTACAGACGTACAACATTCATATATAAAGCTCAACTCCTTGTGGTGGGCAGACTACGGACAACCTGTTGTGTAACTTAAAACTAAAAGTTTGTTTGTTTTTGAATTTCGCACAAAGCTACTCGAGGGCTATCTGTGCTAGCCGCCCATAATTTAGCAGTGTAAGACTAGAAGAAAGGCAGCTAGTCATCACCACCCACCGCCAACTCTTGGGCTACTCTTTTACCAACGAATAGTGGGATTGACCGTCACATTATAACGCTCCCACGGCTGGGATGGCGAGCATGTTTGGCGCGACGGGGATGCGACCCTGCGACCCTCAGATTACGAGTCGCACGCCTTAACACGCTTGGCCATGCCGGATTCTTAAAACTAAAAAGAAAACAAGTTTTATGTTTGTAACAATAATGGTTCCTTAATGTTTTTCAATAATTTATGTTTGTACATTTGTAGCCAACATGATTGCTTGCTGCTCTATTTGTACTAATAATTTTTTTTTGCTGTTCTTTTATAGTTGAAAGAATGTTTTCTTATTGCTCTTTTATATTTTTTATAATTAGGGCTCCTTACTCTTCATCTGTATTGTAAAAATTATGGTTCATTATTTATTTATTTTTTGTAACAACCTTAGTTTCTTACTGGTGTTTTATATTTATATTTCTTACTGGTGTTTTATATTTATATTTCTTACTGTTCTTCCATCTATACGGTATTCAATGATTTTCACTGAAAGGAGTTTTTCAAGCCTTTTACCACTATCCATTTCTCATTATGCTTTTAAATGCATAGCTTACTTATTTTGATATTTTAATTACTTCTTGGCAATCTATACTTGTGATAATCTAATTTTTTATCGCTCATATAGATATATTACTATTAATATCTTAATAAAACAATATTAATGTCTTACAATTATTTTTCACAATAACATTTCTGCCACATATACACGTTTAATGCCAGTGTTGTGATTTAGCCTGTTTTAAGTATAGTGTGAGTATTAAATTGGATTATCTTTAGAACCATAGTTGATCATAGGCTTAAATGCGTACGAAACGTTCGTTATGTAAAACAATAGTTCCGAATTGACGTCTGTTGTATTATTGTGTCATGTTACTAGTTGTGTTGATTGAATATTATTGCATCATAACATCTCGCAATGAGTAGGATGTTTTAAAACTCGGTCAGGATTTTAACTACACATAAAAATGTAGTTTGAGTTACTTATATAGATATATTAGGTCAGTGCATGATTGTACGTTTAGCCATAAAGAGTACATAACAGCGATTTTTTAAAGTGAAGTAGCCAGTTTGAATTGTAAAAACTGCTTATGCATGTATCTAACAATTTTATTTCATATTGATTTTTTAAATACATTACATTAATAGTTTCTCTTCATAGCAGGGTTAATTGTCAGACTCATAATTTCTTACTGCTATTAGTATCTTTCTAACAATGTTTGTTTTTACTTTTTCGAGCTTCTTGTAACATTTCTAATTTGTTGCTTTTATATGCGATTCTAGGTTTTGTATTAAGATGATATTAATCTGTTTATCACAATGGGCAATTTTCATGTAATACGTGATAAAGGAAGTTGTTAAATAAATGTTATTCTAGCTGCCTTTTCACCTTGTCATTCTATTGAAGTCACACCTATCTTATATGAATGTAGACAGCAGTGTCAAACAATGGTAGTTTCAGGTGATATCTTATTGTCGGATGATAATGACCAGTTTTTGGGTATATTTTGTCACTCTGAAGGGATGTAACGTTATTTGTGAAGTAAGAAACATTGAATTTAAAGAATTGGGTGGTTAATTTCATTTTGATCACTTTGTAAGGAAGCTACTTAATCTAGTAAAATCAACAATTCCATTTCTGTAAAGCAAGTAAACACAATCTATTTGTGTTTGTGAATTAATTGTGAGATTGTTTTACATTGTATCGAATATTTTTATTTCTTTGTTACAATCTCAGCTATTTTGATAAGCCTTCTGCTATTAACCACTGCTCCATGGTTAACTGAGTTTTACCCAATGGCGCCCCAAATTGGTAGTAAAGTGAAAGTTGATTGCAGAATTTGTTGTTTCTGCTTTTGCCCTTTAAACTTATACCTTACAAGAGTAGGAGTCTGGCTATTTCTCTTACTTGTAAATCCTTCTAACTCTATGTCTCTTAAATGTAAGACCAAATGAGACAGTCTGAATAGAAGTGACATTCCTTAGCTAACCAGAAAAATCCAACCTAAGCTCTGGTCAAAATCACCTGAGAAAACTAAGAAGCATCTAGAGATAGCATTGGTGAATAGTATATTGTAACAGGAGCTTCATCACCAACAGGTAATATAACTGGCATAAAACGATAATGTAAGTGAAATATGGTCTAGTTATGAACATCTTCAACCCTGAAGTGAACTGTAGATCATAGAGGTACCAGGGGTCATATAGAACTGATGGATGAGATTCTTATGGTAACTCTTTAATATAATACCGTAGGCCATGGACTGATCATTTGGATGAGAGCTAGAGTTGTTCCCACAAACCCGAGAACATCCTTGTCAAATTATGCCTGAGAAGTCGTAAAGGGAATATTCTATGTTCTAGAAACAGTGAAAGAGACCTTAAGACTATTTCTTGATTCATTTTGGCCAGGCGCTTAAAATATCTGTACTTCATAGAAAAATGTTCAATCCTTCATCGTGAATTTAAATGCTCTGCTTTTAGTCTTGATTAAGCACTTAAGTGTATAAGAAGTTTGAGGCTGTGAAAGAGTTATTAGCAAGTTGTACGAGAGGCGCAATACTATGAAAATGGCAATTCATTTAGGCGGGTTTAGGGCTTAGAAGCGGTGTGTCACAAAGAGCTAATTCTTTATTTAGATATCCTGGACCACTTTTACAGAGAAGATTGACATGAAATGTCTCACCAGATATGAAAGTTGTCTCACAGCCAAGGTTGTGCAAGGACTATTTAGTAAGAGATCTTTTTATCTTTACTCTAGAATTTTTGAGATGATATAATATAAAACACAACTATGATCTGATAATAAGAGGGGAAGAACTTTATAGCTGCAGCTGTAGTAGCTTCACTATGGGTAAATGTGCTCTCCAGGTATCCCTGGATCACTTTCACAGAGAAGATTAACCTGCAATGTCTCAACAGATATGAATGTATTTTCATAGCCAAATTTGTGAAAGTAAGAGATGTTTTAGGTTTACTGAGGAATTTTTTGGGTGATACAATACAAAGTGGAAATACAAACTGGTAACAAGAGAGGAAGAATCTTACAGCTTCAGTTGTAGTAGCTTCAGAGATGGCAAACGTGCTATTCATGCATTCCTATCATGGATCAACCAATAACTGTTACATTACGGCTCTCTGATGAAATTATATAGCATCTAGTATGAAGAAAGTATTTCTATTGTTTTGGTGTCACAACCTCTGCCAGCATACTTCTACCTGGACGCCATCGTTGAAGGGAGAAGCAAAGTACTTGCTTTGGTTGTGGAGCATAGGGCTACTCTTATGTCTAGTAATAAGATAGTTAATGTTCCTTAGAGATAGAAGACCCGATAACAAGTGGTAAACAATGCCGTTATAGTTTTCAGGATATTAATTTAGTGCAAACTGAATCTAGTTGTGTAAGTGTAACAGAGAAGTTATAAATTAGTTCAGTGGCCAGTCCAAAATTGTTTAGGTCTCTATGGATCTTGTTATGTATCTTTCAACACAAAAGGGGAAAAGATAAAGTTACCGGTTGGTAATTCAGTACCGAAAACGCTAAAAGAGTTTACAGCATATCAGGTGCTTTGAGCAAAATTGCTTCTTGAGTTAGTGTATCCAAACATGTTATAGTAAATAGAGATACATTAGATATAAGTGTCGATATAATTCTCTAACCATTCCTAGAAGACATCACAAAATAAGTATAGTTACATGCTATGTTTATTATTATGTCAGATATAAAAGTGTATGCACATGAAGTATTATTAATTAAATCCCCCAGTGGCATAGCGGTGTGTCTGCAGACTTTCAACGCTGAAAATCGGGTTTCGATACCCATGGCGGTGCATGCACAGATAACTATTTGCGCCTAATTCAAAATAACAAAATAAAAGTAATTAATTTGGTGTTTGTAATTCATTGTTGTCGAGGCTATAGAGATGTTCAGGAGGTCTAAGTGACAAACTTATAAAAACTATGGCGATTCGAGTATACTAAAAGGCAGACGGTTATTTAAAATTTAGGATACAACCGTGGGAACTCACACGACACCATAAGTGAATTAATTATATATGGATACTATTGGGTTAAAAATCGAGATAAATAGTTTGGATTGTCAACTGAATTGGCTTAAAGGGACAAGAAGAAAAACTATATAGTTATTTAAGATGCAACTATGAACTCCATGGTGTAAATAATTTTGTCAATGTTGTTACCTTGTTTCAAATATATATAATTTTTAAAACAAGTGGATTGCATGGTGTTCATTTAGTGCCGAATTTATTGCGAGCAACTCACTAATACCTACTGTAGAAGAATTCTTAGTGCCACATAAATAGTATGGAGGTTATAATTACCCAATAGAACCATGCCAAATTTTGATAAATGGATTGTAAAAGGTGAGTGTCTCAGATTAAAAGACGGTGAATTACAAAATTTGTAAAACAATAAAAGGAATTCGAGAGAGAAAGGTAGTAATAGAAGAGGGTAAAGGAGAGCCGAGAAGAAGAGTAAGAAAGACTGAAATGTGGAAAGGAGAAAATGAAAAACGGAAAGACTGAAAATATATAGAATGATTGTGCAAATTTGGATTGCAGTGCTCACCAACTAAAGAAGGACTCAAGAGTGACAATACAGTCAGGGCCAGCTGACCCAAGCAACTCAAATATAATGAACAGAACGATGATATGGATGCTTTCCAGGAATGAGCAGGAAACTATAATTTTCTGTTCAGGAAGGACACCGTATTAACTTGTCAAAATTTATCTCTATTGAAGGAGGAATTTAATCCAAGTATTTCTGCAATTACGGATATTTGGTTATTAAGCTCCACAATGGAATGTGTTCGGTTTGTAACAACCTTAGTTTATTTCATACTTCTTACAACTGTGATTTCATACAAATCTTTTTTATGTTTGTGATAAGGACATTTTATTATTCTTTTGTTTATCAACTAATATTTGTCTGTTGTAACTGGTACTTTTATGTTTGGAAGAATCGCACTTTTAAATTGTTCTTTTAACCTAGCAATTTGCTTTAATCATTACTGTTATGTTTATAATAATGATGATTATTTGCTGTAACACACTCCTCTTGCATATTTGTATCAATTAATGTTTTACAAGATCTGCTTCGACACATAACAATTAGGTTTATAATTAGTGTATTATGTTTATGACAATCACAATATTTAACTTCTTTTTTACTTTTAATATCTCTCATTTCTGGATCTATTTTAACTTTAATACTACTGTTTGAGAGTGCTCTTTCATGTTTCTGAGAATCACAGTTTCTTACGGCCTTTCACTGATAAGTAATAGGTAAGAAAATAACGATTTATAGGCATAAGAGGAAATTTTATTGATGGCGGAACGTTGTATATGTCTTGATAGAATATTGGCCTGTCTTCAGGAATGATAAGTGATAAGTAAAACAAGGTTTATACATCGTTATGGACACAGCGTTTACAAAATTCAAATTTTTTTCAAATTTAATTTGAATAGAGTGTGTGTGTGTGTTGCTCTTTTAGCAAAGCCACATCGGGCTATCTGCTGAGTCCACTGAGGGGAATCGAACGCCTGATTTTTTTAGGGTTGTAAATCCGTAGACTTACCGCTGTACCAGCGATGGACAATTTGAATAAAAAAAGGCACTAGTTAGTTAATTTGCTGTGGAGATGATAAAAGTTATTTATGGATCTTTGATAATAGAATTATTTTAGTTTAACGAATGATAATCATTAAGCGGGTTTCAATTCCTTCATCCACATTTATTCCATATGACCAAAATGGAATTAACAGGTGACACGATATAGGTTGAAGCTAAGTCTAGTCAAATGTATGAATAGCGAATAAACATTGCCATATACGATTATCACGGTTTAGTGAGAGATCATTTACTTTGATGATTTCTATAGTTTCTAAACAGTTTCTTTATTTTTTTAGTGTAGGAGAAAAAATAATAATAAAGATCTTGTTACCTGCTTTTCATAATTGAAAGTTTTGACTCTTTTATAATTTTGAGAATGATGATTTTTGTACTATTCCTTAGTGCTGATAGCAACCATGGTTCTCCAATGCTTTTAAAATTTTTCAACAGTATTGGTTTCTTGACGGTTTTCTCTGGTTTCAAGAGTTTTAGATTATTTTACAATTAACAAACAAGGTTTAATATTTCTTTAAATTTTTACTGTTCTTTTATCTTCGTAACGTTGTGATTTTTGTAATGCTATTTTTTCTGTGGTTTATGAATGTTCTATTATAACAGTAACATTTATTATTTAATATTGCTCTTTTATTTTTGTGAGAATGATGATTTTTAGGTTTTCATTCCTGTGTATAACAATCACAATTTTCCATTTTTTATGCTTTTTAGAAATCATGGTTTCAAACTCATCTTCTATATTTACGTTTGTTAATGATTTAGCTTACATTTAATAATTGTGGTTTTATACTGTTTTCTAATGTGTGTTAGAATTGTTTTTACTTATTCTCTAAATTTGCTTTGTTTTCCATATTACTAGTGGACATTTTCTAATATTGATGATCATTTTACCATCTTATTACAATGATCATGATTCTTTATTGATCTTTTATGTTTGTACGGATTGTGTGTGGTTTTATATTCTTTTAACCTCCTAATAATCTGAATTTGTTATTGCTCTTTTAACCTTCTAACAATCTTAGTTTTGCATTGCTCTTTTGTGTTTATAACAATCACTATTTCTCACTCTAACTCTTATAACAACCATGCTTATTTATTTTTCTTGAAAGTGTTATTGATTCTTTATAGTATTTTGTTTATTTAACAACGATGGGTCTTTTAGTCGTCTATATTTTTGAAAATGGTGTTTTTTTACTGCTCTTTTCTATTAACAACTAGAAATTTTTACAACATTTTTCTATTTTGAAAAATAGTAGTTTTAAAGTTATGTTTATTCGTAACAATAGTAGTCACTTACTCCTCAGTTTTGTTTCTAAAATGATTGTATCAAATTGATTTATTTTACTTGTAATAGCATTATATTTTTTATTGGTCTTGATGTTCTCGTTTGCTCACGAGCCTGGCGTTGCCTAATGGTTAATACTCCAATGCCGCATAGAATTAACGGTCAAATTACATTATTATGTCAAAAGTAATAGTTCAAGTGTTGACGGTGGGTACTGATGACTAGCTAACCGTTTTATGTCGTGGCTGTGAGAAAAATTCTAATAAAACTAAATCATAATGAGATACATTTTTAAATCATACTTACTTTGACATAATTATTGTTTCCTACTGGTGTTTTTACTTGCAATAAAACAATTTTTCATTCCTTTTATATGGTTGAAAAAAATGGCGATTTCTCACTTCTTTTATTATTATTCGTTGGTAAAAGAGTAGCCCAAGAGTTGGCGGTGGGTGGTGATGACTAGTTTTACACTACTAAATTAGGGACAGCTAGCACAGATAGCCCTCGAGTAGCTTTGTGCGAAATTCAAAAACAAACAAACGTGGGGTTCACTGTTACATTATGACAGCTTTACGCCTGAAAGTACGAGCACATTCAATTATGGGATCTGAGATGGTGACCAACATGTCAAGAGTAGAGTGCCTAAATCACCGCTATTTTATGTTTGAAAGATTTTATTGTTCATTTTTGCTTTTTACAATAATTCCTTTTTATTGGATCGCAACGTTTTACATCTACATTTATATTTACATTTTTGTTTAGAGCAAAGCAACATTGGGTCATCTGTGTCCATCGCTGGGAGTCGAAACGAACCATGGATTTTTACGTAGACTTACCGCTGATCTATAGCTATTAGTAATTTGTATTTCTTTATGTTTGTAACTAAGAAGAATGATTATTACCTTTTTGATGTTTTTAATAATAATGGTTTCTCATTGTTTGCCACTGTTTATATATTTTGTTCATATTTATATTTTATAGCTTTCTATATTACTTGTTAAATGAATTTATCTCTACTGAGTTTTTATATGTGTAATATTCTTGTATTCTTACTAGCGCAGACGGTCCTCAATAGCTTTTCTCGAGTTTCCACAAACAAACAGTTGATGATTATAACGTTAAGTAATTTTTTAATGATCTATAATATTTTATTAGTCACAGATCTGTTCTCTTCTTAATGTTTTAATTATCATAACGTTTACTAATGCGGTTTTTTATTTTTCGTTTCCGGTTAGTAAAAATCATCGTTTTTCGGACTCTTTGTCTTTGTAGCAATCATTAATTTCACTGATATTTTTATTACTAATAATCATATACTTTTGTTGTATTTTATGATTTTAACAATAATGCTTTCTCACCGGTATTTATTGTAACCATGGTATTTTTAATGATATTTTATATTAATAATAATTATAACGAATTACTGATATTTTTCATTTTTAACATTCCTTATTTCTTAATGATCATTTTCAAAATTATAATAATGGTTCTTAAACGTGTATTTTTACTTCTACTTATTGATAAGGAGTTTTATTGCTACTTTACTACTGTAATATCCATGCTATGTTATTTTCTTGGAAAATTCGTATTTCATGTTCGTGATGTTCTTTACCCGCTTGCAAATTTATGTTTCTCACTCTTCTTTTATACTTTAACAATAATTTTCTTAATTATTTTCTCATACTTGCAATAATCATGGTTTCTCCATCCTGGGCCCGGCATGGCCTGGTGGGTTAAGGCGTTCGACTTGTAATCTGAGGATCTCGGGTTCGAATTCCCGTCGCACCAAACATGCTCGCCCTTTCAGCTGCGGAGGCGTTATAATGTTACGGTCAATCCCACTCTTCATGGGTAAAAGAGTAGCCCAAGAGTTGGCGGTGGGTGGTGATGTCTAGCTCCCTTCCCTCTAGTCTTACACTGCTAAATTAGGGACGACTAGCACAGATAGCCCTCTTGTATCTTTGCGCGAATTTCAAAACCAAAAACAAAAAAACAACAACAAAATCTCTATCCCAATGGCTTGGCAAGTCCTGATGTTTATTCCGCTTGACTCGCAATCTACGAGTCGCGGGTTTGAATTCCATGATTAAACGTTCTCGCTTTTTCACCCGTGGGGATTCTAATGTGAGGTTCAATCCTACTATGCGATAAGAGTAGCTTAATAGTTGATGATGTATTTGCTACCCATCCATTATATCTAAATGAGGGGCTGTTAGTGCACATAGCCTTCAAGCAGCTGAGTGGAAAATTTGACAACAATCAGCTTCTACCTCCTGTTGTATATGCCTTTTCTTATAGCAAAGCCACATTGGGCTATCCAAAGACTTACCACTGTCCCAACGGGAGACCTCTTCTGTTGCTCCAGGTAGTCAAGCAACAAGTCTGGAGTCAAGAAAACACTAAAAACGTGGTTTAGATACCGCGATTACGTTGACAAAATACAGATAGTCCTTGTGTGTAGCTTTGTGCTAAAGAACAAACAAACACAACCCTCTTTTCTCTATTTTGGTAATAATTGTAATTTTTCATTGGTATTTTATAAATGTAGACATCTAACATTTCTTTTTTTTTGTATTTGTTAATATTATGGTTTCTTATATCTATTTCACCATTTTTTAAACATTTGTAATTTTTGGTTGCTCTTTCATGTTTCAAAAATAATTTTCTTACTGCCTAAAAGGCAGAACCATCATGGTTTCGTAATGCTTTTTTTATTGCAGTAATCCAATATGTTATTGTTCTTATATGACTATCATGCGTTTTCTATTTCTTTTTTTTTATATTTGTCATAATAACGATTTCTTACTTTCATTTTACCTATGTAATAGCAACCAAGACATTACAATAATTCACGATATGCAAATCATATCACAGCTGGTGGAATGGCATGTATTGAAAAAAAAGTTTTACATTATTTGACGAAATCTAGATAGTTTTGTGCCACCAAAAAGTGATCAAATTTTTGGAAACCTTCGTATTAGCTCTTTTGGATGCAGCATACCCCTACTTTTTGATCACAGAAATGTGATCACATCGGGGATTTACCATTTTAAAGACGAAGTATCCTATCTACTTATTGGCGTTGAAAAAAACCCAAAAAATATGATCACTTTGAGGAACCAAGACCATCCAGAAAGAGACCTACAAAAGGTCGTTAAGTCATATTAAACAAGTACAGTGTCTTGTAACAGGTAAGAGTCACGAACATAGAGATCAGTGGCAAAATTGAGGATCTTCGTTAGGAATGAGGCCATCAGGGTATGTATTCACAGAGGTAACGCTCACATTCACATCATGTGTTTATTCATCGCATAACTTAAGCAACTGGAGTTTTCTCCTGATAAGTTGCTTGGTTTGTTTTGTTTCTAGCTGTTTACAGTTATATATTATTCTTAGAAAATATAAAGAAGAGGAAAATTATTAAATTTTGACAAGAAATGCTTATTGTTAATAAGTATTATCACCAATAAATTTCCCAGCTGTTGGTTTTCTTCTACATGAACCTTTGAGTAAATATTTTATTTTTAAAAAGTTATATGCCGCACCTCTTTTTTATCCTCTGTAAAGCTATTTGTGACCCATTACTAATGATGACTAGACTGTGGATTTGAAGAATATGTGTTAGGTACGCTGGAGTCTTGGGTGGGTAATAACAGAGACAGTGAAATCTCATCATTTAGTCAGACAATAGTAGCCTAATACCTAACGATGAGTGCTTTTGATTATGTGTCTCACCCCTTTTCTATCTTCTCAAAATTAAGGACATTTAATCTCAAATAATTTTTCGCGTAGTTTTGTGCGAATAGTTTAAACAAACAAACCAAGTTTGTTGTTAAATTAGTAACGGCTAGCGCAGAAAGCCTCCGTGTAGCTTTGAGCTAAATTCAGAAACAAAAAGACAAATAAATAACATATTCTAGTGAATATTTGGAATCACGAGTTGGCTAGCAACAACGAAAAACAAGAACGTGCCTTTAGTTTCTTATAAAAATAAGTCTGAAGTCTGATAAACTAAAATAAAAAAATAATGTTACAAGGTCAAGAAACATAGCAAGCAATGTTATAATTGTGGTTTGTTTATTACTTTTATAGATTTATTGTAAGTTTGATCTATTTACCTTCTTATTATATGATGGCTATTTTTTGTATTCAAACACCGCAGAAATATGCATTTTCTTTCTGTATGATTCTATTTAATTCCAGTATAACAAGCGTGAATTAAAAGTAATATTCTTAATTCCTATGCGATAACATTTGTTACTTTTTATAAATGTTCCAAATATAATTAACAGTAGTGTGAAAAAGTCCAGACTGTGCTACTGAAGTTTTGATTTTAAGAAAATAATGAAGTAACTAATAGTTTAGAAATTAAAGTCGACTATCAACTCATAACAACTATCAAGAAAAAAATTATAAATATTTGTAACTACTCTAGAGAGAAAATTGCATACGTTAATTCTTTTATTTTTCATAAAGTAACTCATGATCATTTATTACCCACACCATATATTAACTGAAATACTCAACTACCATTTTAGTTTTATATCAACATAACATACACTAAGGTTTTCCAACGTCCATTTTCCTTATCGTCGTTATCACCTCGTGGATTTAGTTTTTAAGAAAAATGTAAAGTTAACTGTTTTCGAAAGCTTTTGTTTGATGGATTATTAAGAAAGTGTTTCCACGAAAACGAGTTCGCTATATGAAGTGTTTATATTAAACTTACATCAAACGTATCATAAAGTAATTACACTGGAAGACTACAGCTTGATTTCAGAAAGTTTACTTGAGCGTCTATTGTTATCATTAAAGTTGTTTTAATTTCTCAAAGTAGAAAACAAATATATGAAACTGTAACAGCATATAAAAGCACAAGAATAACAGTAAAAAACAAACACTATTTCATTTTCTAATATACTTGAATATCAAGCTTTCTACAAAGCAAATCCGATCACTTTCAAAGTAATGAATTATGTACAAAGTAGAGTTGAAAGTTTATTTGAAACTGTATTAAGTTTGGGATGAAAGCATCCTAATTAACATGAATTATTTCTCTAAAGGAAATTAATTAAACCACATGCAAATTGATTTTGATTTATGTTCAACTGACAATGTAGCTGAAGAAGAGATCGAATCACCATCGTTGTATTGGCCGAAAAGGTTAATGAAACGTATTAGTCATGCTGAGTTCCAGATCGATATATTGAATATGATTTTAACGGCGTTTGATCTAAATTAAAAACAGGATTAATTCTAGATTTTCTCTTTTTAACAAACTACAGTTTGGTAAAGGTGTTGCAAGTTATCACTTTCTTAGCATATATAATATTAGAACGCTCATTAGACATATGTGCAGTAGGAGACGTACATATTTGTGTGTGCGTGTGTCAGCTCTAAAAAAGGAGATTTATAAACCAAAAGCCAACTCTAGGGTAGCAAACACTAGATCAAGAAGTTCTACCTAAACGTTGTTGAAGTGAATATAAATGTTTTTCTACTGATTTTACATGTAATATAGGAGGTTTCTAATCATTTTATTACATTCATGATGTTTTGTTATAAGTACTAACTACCGCAACCACACCAGAAATTCAAAACAGTCTGTGCAATATAGAGTGCTACGAACTTTAATCAACCCATGGTCTAGATTATTAAGCTCTTAATACCATTCTAATTGACTGCAACATTTTAAAAGCAATTTCTAAAGAATCTAAGTGTTATTATTGTTAAATAAAAACTTAAAAAAATGTTTTAATTTTATTAAAAAATCAAGTATTTAAACAGTAGACCTTGTAAAATATGTATCTATTTACTTATTGTGGAAGCACCAGCTTTATTTATATATAACTAGTGCATTTCAACTGTTAAAAATAATATTTATGAAAACTTATTTAATAACAAATTTAAATCGTAAATAACATTTAATTTGAGAATCTTCTGATTACGTTCTGATTCAGGGATTCTCTGTGTAGTATGAAACTCATCCAGCTACGTTCTAATTTGAAAGTCCTCTGGGTTGTGTGAAAGCCATATGGTCATGCTGTAATTCAGTAGTTCTCGGCGTAGTTCGAAAGCCATCTATTCACACTTTGATTCGAGAGTCCTCTACAAGGTTTAAAAGCCATCTGGTTATGCCCTGATTCAAGAGTTATCGGCTTGGTTTGAGGCCTATGTGGTCTCGCTTTAATTCAGGAGTTCTTGGCGTAGTTTGAAAGCCATCTGATCACATTTGGATTCAAAAGTACTCAAAGTGATTTCAGAGCTATCTGACTACGCTCAAAGTAATTTCTAAAAGCTATTAAGTTTTGTAACCTTCTCAGTAGAAACAAAGCAATGAGAAAAGAACTGAGTTACCCACAAATCCAATTATTTCTTGTTTCATCAATATATGAGAATAGAGATTTTACAAACTAAAGAGTCTAGGTATTTATAGAAGTTGGCTACTAACATTTATATAGGGTTAAATATATATATTATGCAATTGACTTTTTTGTATAGAATCTACTGTAAGGTGCTTTAAATTTCAGACTGTTAGATGGTGACATTAATGAAAAGGCAATACAGGCAGATAAATAGGCACACATGTATAGAACTTTTTTTTTATAAGAAATTACTCTTTTCAACTAGAGAAAATAATACATAAACATGATCCGCGTGAAGTATACCTTTGTTAGATGATACGTTCTAAACCACCTTCAAGAAATAAGCTGATTTGATCATTCATATATAAAATATACGAAGAAAACATCTCTATAAGAGCATTTCACGATACTACCTTAAGTAAATGTTAAAGGTCATTAGGGACAGTATGCTTTCTAAAACAGGTAATTTTTTTGTTTCGAATATCAAACCCCTGAGAATAGAAGACATATCCACATGCCTAAGAAAAAGTCAGATTATATTCAATAATGTTTTTCATGGGTAGCAAGCCTATTATATGAGCTATCTTTTTTCTCTGCAGAACCGATAAACTAAATATTTGGGGAATAGTTATCAAGATATTACTTAGAGCTGAGTGAGCGAGGTATCTATTTTAATACAAAAGGGAATTGCGTTACTTAGGCAGATTTTGTTCTGCGAAAATTCTTCTGGAAAACGTCGTATGATCGAATTACATTTGTCTACGATTGTGTTCCATTCATATTTTTTTAATTAAAAAAGAATAGTTAATTAATACAGGAAATAATAAATAGAGACCTTAAAATGAAAGAATAAAGAATTTGATCTCGCAGTGCTAAAATTATGAATTTTGGTGCTTAAGATCGTGAGGTCCCGACCATTTGTGGATTCTCCACATGAACTTTACACTTCACAGGCTCAACAAATACTACTCTTTATATTCGAATCAGAATTAATTACTATAGCTGTATTAATAAATGTTTTATTTGAAAAAAAAACACATCATTATGAACTTTAAATGTTAATTTTTTGAAGTAGAAGGCATAAAATAGGTTCTACAACTAAGCTGAAAATAAAATAAAAGGAGCCCAGAATGATTACAGGCTTAAGAAAAGTATTAAATTGTGTTTACTCTTTTTTGTTTTATTAATCTAATGAAAACACACACTAGACATAACAAATATAGTTAAGACTACCTTTTATGCTCATTAGGCGAGAATTCTCAAAAATTCAGCTGGCAACAGTTCAGGCAATAACACATAGTACACTGTTGATTCATACGCTCAAGAATCTTCAATAAATTTAGAAAATAATATACTTTACATGCATTTTTAAATATAAATTAAACTGAAACAAACATAGGTATTAAAATAAATGTATAACAGTAAATTCCTTATGTTATACATATTATTTCCCGAATTTGTTAATTATTTTTAACCTGTTTTTTTTTTCAAAATGGATCTCTCACGATAAAATGAAAAGTTTTTTTTTCATGATCATAATATTTTATGTAAAAGATAACGAAAAAGTAAACGTTTTGTATCAGACCACAGCTTTAAAGCAACAAATTTGAATACCAAAAATAAGGTTTACATACTAATTGTCGCATTCTACAAATTTGTTATTATCGGAAATTTTGTGCTTTGTGATATTTGATGTGTTTTAATACATCAATTATTTACACTTTATTTTAACTAACTTTCCATTCCGTCTCAAATAGTTCAGCGGTAGGTCTGAAAAATAACAATCATTCTGTAATGAAACTCTTGCTTATATGACATTGGAAAAAAACACAACTTTTTTATCACGCAATGAGCAGCTCCGACTTCTCAAAATTTTTATCCTATGTATATGTATATTTGCAATAGAGATCTCGATTGTCCCATTTCACCTGTTTTCCGTCATGGATAACTTTATTTTTCTCTATTCTCAGGATTAAGATATGACGTATGAAAACGTCACATGCGGATCTAATGCACTGGTACCAACAAAATACTTCTACTTACGTAATAGTAAAACAGATCTTCCAAAAAATAACTTTTAGACTAAATAGACTAAATTTAGAGACATCATTACGATTACTTGAAACCCGTCGTTATTTACTTTTATTACGTAAGTTGAAACACATGTCTATTTCTTTTGTGAGACTAGCGAATTGGCGGTTAAGACTGATAGACGGTGTATCCCCACTGCAATGTGGGTCCTATTTATCAGTCACCTCCAAAACTAGGATACATTTTATAATCCCACGTTGTAGCTTGTACCCTTAGATCATTTTCTAAAAGATCAGCGTATTTTGTTTAATTTTAATGTGTTTTGTTTTGTATATAATGCTCTAAAATGTCATAATTCCAAATGCATTTTGTATTATAGAGTATTAAATTTACTGTGCGTTTTGTTTTGAAAATTTGATCTAGTGTCTTCTGTTATTTACTTTGACTAAAATAATTAAATTACAATTCACGTGAGAAAATATTATTTACTTGGTGCCTGGAGTAGCTTTATTATCTAGAGGAAGCTTATTTTAGCACTAAATTATGGACTAAATCTCGCCACAAAGTTTCAACTAGTGTTAGTTAAGCGTCTAGATAGAGACGTGTCCCCTATCCTGAGGTTTCCATCATTGCTCGTTAACTACCTAGATAGAGTATCCCCATATCCTGCAGTTTCAAGAATTCTCAGTTAACCATCTACGTAGACAGTATCCCCATATTCTGCAGTTTAATGTAATGCTAGTTAACTATCTAGAGAAACAGTACCTCCATATCCTGCAGTTTTAAGCAGTGTTTTTAATTAAATATCTAGATGGTGCCCCATAACCTAGAGTTAGCTTAGTTTACTGTTTCTAGCAATAACAGTTACAAGTTTAGTTTAGACAAACCCTTAAGTACTGTTTATTACAAAAATGCAACAGACACACATTAATTAGAAAACGAAGGAATAAAATGGAAAGCTATATAGCTAGCTTTTCATGTAAGGTTTAAGTTTCAGTTCAACAGTATACCGAGTCTTGATTGAGAGCTACGTATTCGGTTTTGTATGTCTCTCAAAATCTTTTAAGTTACAAATACATTGCTGGCCAAAATCTTAAAGCCAATGAACATAAAGAAAAGATATTCATTTTGCGTTGTTAGACTCAACCACTTATTTCAGTAGAGCTTCAAAAGATGAAAATAAGAAAAGGGAAAATAAAACAAAACCTTTTTAGCATTTAATAGGGAAAATGTGAACACTATGAAATTAGCCTAAATACTAGAAGGTCAAAAGTTTAAGACCATACTGAAACGAAGCGTTAATCGGTAAACACGTAACATAATTTAGTCATTTGTGTTCAAGCATTAGTGTTGTCAACATCTCCCAATGACATCTCCTGTGTTACATTGGATAAAAACATGGCAAAGGTTAAAAAGTTAACAAAGTTTGAACGTGGCAGAATAGTCGAGCTGTAAAAACACGGTCTTTCTCAACGTGCATCGCTGGTGAGATTGGGTGTAGTGAAACTGCTGTTGCAAATGTCTTAGAAGACCCTGAGGGATACGGAACGAAAATTTCAAGTGGTCGGCCCAAGAAAATTTCGCCGGCGTTGAGCAGGAGGATTCGACGGGTTGTCCGGCAAGAAACCAGCCGATCGTCGAACAAGATTAAGGCCCTTATTGATGCAGAATGCAGTTCAAGAACAATAAGACGGCATCTACGAGAGAAAAGCTTTAAAAACCGTAAACGTCTTCAAAGGCCACGCCACTAAACAGCTCGATTAAACTTTGCTGGGAAGCACCAAACATGGGACATAAAAAAGTGCAAAAAGGTTTTGTTCTCTGATGAGAAAAAAATTTAACCTGGATGGTCCAGATGGCTTCCAACGTCACTGGCCCGATAAGTATATCTCACCGGAGACATTTTCTACACGACACAGTGGAGGAGGTTCCATCATGATCTGGGGTGCTTTCTTCTTCCATGGAACAATGGAGCTTCAGGTTATACAGGGGCGTCAAACAGCAGATAGCTACATTGGCGTGTTGGAGAGAGCATTCTTATTGACTGAATGCCCTCGCCTGTGTGGAAATGACTGGATCTTTCAGCAGGACAACGCTGTAATCCACAATGCTCGCAGGACAAAGGATTTTTTCATGGCGAATAACGTAATTCTTTAGGACCATCCTGCGTGTTTGCTCCAACTGAACCCCATTGAAAATGCTTGGGGTGGATGGCAAGGGAAGTATATAGAAATGGACGTCAATTCCAAACAATGCATAATCTTCGTGAAGCCATCTTCACCACTTGGAATAACATTTCAGCCAGCCTTCTGCAAACGCTTATATCGACCATGCCAAAGAAAACGTTTGAAATTATTCGCAATGATGGCCGTGCAACTGACTACTGAGACCTCTTGTTGGGCATTTCCTATCCTGTTTAGAACTTTTTTTGATATGGTTTGACCAGCTAGTATTTAGGCTAATTTCATAATGTTCACATTTTTCCTATTAAATGCTAAAAAAGTTTTTTATTTTTATTTTCCCTTTTCTTATTTTCATCTTTCAAAGCTCTACAGAAATAAGTGGTTGAGTCTAACAACGCAAAATGCACATTTTTTTATTATGTTCATTGGCCTTAAGATTTTGGTCAGCATTGTATGTACAGAAATTGTTTTCGCGAAATATCTGCTGAACTATCGTATATTTCAAACAGGTGGAAAAGGAGACAAGTGTTCTTGCTATTTCATTCGATGACACAAAGGTCAAATCATGAGACGCAACGCCGATGGATTTTTGTTAGGCCGGATGGTTGGACATGACGCCATTCGACAGAGCTTTTCGCAATGTAAACTACGTTGCATCTTCAGATACGATTGTGAGATGAAGTATGATTGGACGTGGTGACTAAAAACTGTATTGACATAATATATATTACGGAACGAATAAACAATAGTAACTCAATATAAAAAGAACAGTAAAAAACAGCTTATACCAGTATACATATATTTAAAAGAACCGTAAATGAAGGAACTGAACCACGTTTTTAGATGATGTCTGACGTGAAGCTAACGACAATCTAATGCCAAATGATTTTTTTTGGGGAAAATATAGGAGCACTTCTAGAAGAATCCAGTTTTGGGTTGCGCACCGAAAAGCTTACATGCCTAAATGTCTCAGCTACAACGTGACAGAGAAAAAGCTGAAGGGAAAACAACAAGGAAAAAGATAAAAACCTGCACTTAAAATTAAAAACAAAATCCACGAGTAATTAAAAGTAAACGTAAAACTTTTAATAAATCAACTTATTAAATGTCAGCTGTAATTTTTTGTTAAAAGGGAAAGTATATTTTTACCATGAGGAGAGAATATTGTTATATTAGAACACTGTGTATTCTCAAGACGGATAGTATGAGTATTAACATTAATGAAGTGCAGAACAACGTTTCGATTTTGTTAGGTCATCTTCAGGTTAACAAAGAACACTTTGCTGAAAGAAGGTTTATTGTTGAGATTTAAAAGCTACTTTTATTATCGTTTCTTAACCATGGGGATAATACAAACGCTATTCACGTAGCATAATGCAGGGTGAGTCTGGAGGTGAAACCTATACACGGTTTTGCTGTGTTTGTAATCTTTGAAATATCTTATCAGATATTTTATCTGATAAGAAACAATTTATCATATACCCATACTACATTAGTGATCTATTAAAATATTTGTGGATAAACTGGACGTGATATTCTGTAACTTGTGTGTCATGTTATTAACATTACTCACATTGTTTTTGTGATTTGGACGTGGTGATGGTCAGGATAATTTCAACATAACATATTCAAGCTCTATATACTGACGCTGCCCAACTAAGTTTGTACTTGACCACCACTTGGAGTAAACGGAACTGGTTAAACAACTGAACTATTTTTACAAATAAAAATAGCTTTATATTTTTCATTGGAACATAGCACGTGCACCTTAAATATTTGTTCAGTCTGGAAATATGCTTCAGGAATGTGTGTGTGGGCGTGGTTATATTGTACTTTTCTGTCTATTGACTTGTTCAGTTTCTATATATAACTTATGAGAAGTTAAAAATCCTATGTTATCTCTACCGATCGATATTACTAAAATATTAGCGTCAGGTGACATTCTGTATTTTTCACACTTCTTTTTTTCGTGTATTTATTGTACAACAGTGATCAGCTAAAACTAATTTATTTTTTGAATTGAAAAAGTCCTAGAAAATTTATTTTGTTCTTCAGCGGAAGATCATAATTGAATAAACTCATATAAATAAACTTTTTATATTTATTTATTTCAATAATTTTTTTACAAATTACTAGTTGTCATTTTCAGAAAGTCTGACAGATTGTTCAATTAATGGTGGTAATGGTGTTTACGATAAACCTCACAAAACTTTGTTAGGAGATTTATAATGCCCATAGTTCTAGAACTGCATTTATTTATCTGTATTAAACTGCAAGCTATTCACACTGGAGTGAGATAAGTAGAAGAACATCTAGATAATCCAAGTGAAAAACAAAGTTTACAAGTGCGTTAAGTGTAAATACAGCAGTATAGATAAAAGGGGCTGTTATAGAATTGGATCTGTCCAGGAAGTTTTGCCTGACTTTTCGGGCTGTTAGAGCAGATCTTCATTGAGCCTTTCGTATGAACATCCACTCAGTGAACAACAAAACATTATAGAGTTTTAACTTGATTTACTGTTAAGTCTGTCAGATTTAATCACCTAGAATAACGGCTAGAGCGAATTTTTATTCAAGTTATCTGGAAATATTCAACAAATAATTTTAATTATCTGAAGTAAATTATTTATAGATGTTAGTTCTGCTCTCCGTCAAAGTTTCTTCTTCTTTAGATGATAACAGTTTCTAAAATATATTACTACCTACATCACTTTCCAATTTCTCATATCAATACATCAAATAGTATCCATCCAGCGTATACTAAATTGAATTAACGCCTACCTAAGTTACGTTTATAATATGAAATTAAAGGTGGATATATGTATATTATACTTCTCTGTGGGTTACCAAGATAGTTTGAAAGTTTGGACAGAGAACGTTTTGTTTCAAAACCATATTATAAATAGCTTTTCTCGCAAATAAGCATTGTTTTTACATTGTTTTTACTTCCGTGATTAACATACATGTCGGTGTATAAGCACGTGATATGAAAATTATTATTAGAATTTCACCTTGATCAAAAGGCAACTTGAAGGAGAAAATGGACGCTTACTTTCTATCAGACGACTTAAAGACGTTAAAAATAATTCGTCTATTCGAGGCAACTGAATACATAAAGGTGCTCCTTGTTCTGGACATTTCTTTATCTGTTAGAACATATCGTAGGTTGCATTCTCAGAATATCCAAAACCAAACTAAAAAACGTCTTCAGGGGCAGGAAATGTTACTAGATATTTTAACCTGTCAGATCTACAGTGTGAAAAGTAATTACTCTAATCACCCGTATGTCGATATATAAATAAATAAATTGCATACTAAAATATAAACCCATAAAATTTTAATTTAGTGTTGTAATAGATTTAAAATGTACAATATACAAACAATTAAAACTTGCCAATTGTATCTATTCATTATCTCTATTTCGCAATTTAAAATTACTTATTATAATTCTTTACAAAGTCTACAATGATATATTGTATATTAAGAATGTTTTTCACGAAAGCGGGGAATATTATTTTATTAAAGCATATTTTTTAATTTTTTATCCAATGTTATTCAAGGAGACGTCGAATTATTTAATAAAATGTGTTTTATTTTATAACCTTCTTATTTTGTGATTGCATGACTGAAAAAGTATAAGATTTTAGAATGAGTATTATTCTTTATTAGTACAACTATTGAAACAAGAGCTAGCTCGTATTTCGTTTAAATGTAGGTTTGTTACATTATGTTAATGTAGCTATATTCTATCTACTAAATATAACCATATATACGTATGAATTTCACATAATTTGTTTTATTCTGCGTTTAAATTTTTGCAGTTATTTAAATTACTTGCTCTTCAAGGCGCCAGTTTTTTAGGTAGTTTTCGCTAATCTTCAGTTCCGTGTTTTCACTCTACTTGATATCATATTATATACTAATGACTTGTACAAAAATATGATTATTGGAAATGCGGTCACACTTATCCATTCAATAACTATAATGTAATATGTATTATATATATTTAGGAATAATAAAAAAAAAAGAGTTCATGTTATTTCAACATATTTGTAATGCGGCTGTGAGAAGGTTGTGCAGTTAAACTGATCATCCGTATGAGATAAATATTACGTACTTCAACGACTGTTTCGTGAGATTCATACTTGCTTGGCCCTGTTTCCGTGTCGTGTCCACTTGAGATGTTGTCACACTTTATCTCCTTAGAGTGTGTGTGTAATAGTTTGTTTGTTTGTTTTTTAAATTTCGCACAAAGCTACACGAGGGCTATCTGTGCTAGCCGTCCCTAATTTAGCAGTGTAAGACTAGAGGGAAGGCAGCTAGTGATCACCACTCACCGCCGACTCTTGGGCTACTCTTTTACCAACGAATAGTGGGATTGACCGTCACATTATAACGCCCCCATGGCTGAAAGGGCGAGCATGTTTGGCGCGGCGGGGATGGTTTGTGTAATAATAATGGAATTTGACGTAGTTAATCATAGGGTTATGATAAATCATAGTATGGTCTTGGTCTCATTTAGCAGTGAGGCATTTCTATTTTTCTTTTTCTCGCCTTTGTCTATAAATTACTACCTGAGTTTACTTTATTCCAAATGTTAAACCACCGAATATTTTAAACATTTTTTTATAAAAACAAGCGCTTAAATAAACGTTTTCAGATATTAGTTTTTTCATAACCTTACGGCAAGTTCATATTCGTATAGCTGCACGTTTGGTCCACTTAATGTTTCCTCTTATTAAGTTTACACACATGGCTACTACGCTATTAATATACCTTAATAGGTGTTAATAATACAACTTCTGTACGGTGTTCTTGTTTAATTACTCACATCATGTATAAGACTTTAAATAAATACTGTCTTGTAGATTTCCTGAGTAATGTGAAAACACGCTCAGTAACTGGGCGAAGTTAATATTATCTTATACACAATATAAGCATTGCTTCTGAAGTTTAAAATTAATGTAAGGAAACAACCAGCTTTTGTCGAACGCAACCGGCAGGAAGAGAGATTCTTTATTGATTTAATAATCAAAGGTGAAGATGAGACTTTTAAGTTCTGAAGTATTCGCCGTTGGGTTTTCAGAAACTTATTTAATAAACACCCTTCTACCACACCGACAAAGTTAATGTGTGTGTGTGTTTTTCGTATAGCAAAGCTACAAAGGGCTATCTGCTCAACCCATCGAGGGGATCGAACCGCTGATTTTAGCGTTGTAAATCCGGAGACATACCGTTGTACTAGCGGGGGGCGACAAAGTTAAAGTAGCTTATTCTTTTGTTTTGATACAGAAGAGCTTAAAGTTACTATTGCTTTAAAGTGATAGTATTGATAAATGTATTACATATACATATGATCTGAAACCTTATTATCTTTCTATACTCTACAGAACTATTGGTCATTTATTTCGTGTTCCATTTGTTGTGTTTGTACTCGTCTTCAGTTTTAAAAAATATATTACTTGAAGTAATGAAAATAACTTCGTGTTTAACAGCTGAAATGAAAAGAAAGAACACAATGTTGATCAGACTGTAGTATATTCAAATATTTGTATATTTACACTATTTTCGACATATGTGTAAAGGGGTAGGAGTTTTAACGTGGCCTGGCATGGCCTAGCGCTGTACAGTTGACATTGGCCCGGCATGGCCTAGCGCTGTACAGTTGACATTGGGCCGGCATGGCCTAGCGCTGTACAGTTGACATTGGCCCGGCATGGCCAAGCGCTGTACAGTTGACATTGGCCCGGCATGGCTAAGCGCGTAAGACTCGTAATCTGACGGTCGCGGGTTCGCGCCCGCATCGCGCTAAACATGCTTGCTCTCCCAGCCGTGGGGGTGTTATAATGTGACGGTCAATCCCACTATTCGTTGGTAAAAGAGTAGCCCAAGAGTTGGCGGTGGGTGGTGATGACTAGCTGCCTTCCCTCTCGTCTTACACTGCTAAATTAGGGATGGCTAGCACAGATAGCCCTCGAGTAGCTTTGTGCGAAATTCCAAAAGAAACAAAACAAACAAGTTTTAACGTTTGTGTATAGCGACACTAGTTCAGACATGTGTGTACACAAATAATAGTTCTAACACTTTTGGTTTCTTCTCAACCCATGTTACGTTTTATTTCTGATGAAGCTAATAAATCTTGCTTGATATCAAACCCCTATGGGCACAAGAGGTCATGAAACAATTCAGTTTGAAAAACTTTGATAAATGAATTTTCACAGCTTTTTTTATTTAATAATCTGTTTCATATAATATTTTACTCTTTTTCCAATCAACTTGATTTTCAAAATACCTTATATGCAGAAATATTGTATTGTGTGTGTTACTATTTTTAACATTTCTTTAAAGTTCAGGGATTATTATGTCTATGTTTCTTCTGGCGTCGTATTATCCACTTCCCTCTGGTGACTCAGCCATAAGCTTGATAACTCACTGCGTAATTTTGTGCTTATAAAACTAACAAATAATTCACTCACCTAACATTTTTCAGAAGATTGGAAAAACTTTATATAATTATCTTCCTGCACGGATTTATTTAAAGTTAGTTATTTTTAATATTGTTAGAGTACCTATCTATAAGTGACATTCAAAGATTTGTAACAAGCATTTTCCCGATCGACTTAATAATATCGTGTTGAGATTCACACAAAGTAGCTTTATTCGTGTACCTATTACTCTTTTTTGTCTTTCAGTATAATAAAAACGTTCTCTTCGCTTTTAAATGACATTTTTATTGAGCAATAAATATCCTTATTATTTTTAATTCTTTAGGTTTCTTGGTACATTGAAGTCAAAGTTGGACAAGTAATCTTATTAAATACGTACATCATGCTACTGAGATAAAAAAATAATTCAAGTACAATTCATTTAGTTATCGATTACATGTAAACAAGCTGGAAATAATTATGTTTTTATTTACAAAAACTAAATTAATACATTCAAGTATAAATACATGAAAGCGAAAAATTCTATAAAAAGAGTGTGTGTTTTCTTTTAGCAAAGCCACAAAGGCTATCTGCTCAGCCCACCGAGGGGAATCGAACCCCTGATTGTAGCGTTGTACTATAAAAAGAACACAACAAAATACACACGAAAAGCGTGAAATAAACTCTTAAATGTGTACAACAAAACAAGTACATGTAAAAAATAATATTAGTTAAGAAGGAAAAATATTTGTATAGGGCGCGGTTTTGAAACAATGAGAGGGGAACCATAGGTTCTTGGATTTATAGTGTAGTGCGTTTATCATTGGACCACCCAAAGCCTAGACAAGAAATGAAACGGAAGGTGTTAAATAGTAAGATATACTTACCAGTCGACTGTTTGGTACACGATTAATGAAGAACCTCCTCTTGTTCAGTCGTATGTCTGAGGACTTACTACACAAAATCCCGACATGGCACTAGACTCGTACTCTGAATGTCGAGGGCTCCAATCCACGTCACACCAAACATGCTCGTCCTTTCAGTCAATCCTATTATTCGTTGGTAAAAGAGTAACCCAAGAGTTGGCTGTGGGTGGTGGTAACTAGCTGCCTTCCTTCGAGTCTTATACTCGAACAAACCAAACCAAACCAAACCAAACTAGTACACAAAATCCAGGTTTCGACACCCATTGTGTAATATTATGTTTAATAACAAAACTAAAAAAGATGAAATATTAAAGCAATAGAGATATACACTGCTGGTCAAAATCTTAAGGCCAATTAACATAAAGAAAAATTATGCATTTTGCATTGTTAGACTCAACCACTTATTTGAGTAGAGCTTCGAAAGTTGAAAATAAGAAAAGGGGAAAAAAACTGTTTTAGCATTTAATAAGGAAAATGTGAACATTATGAAATTAGCCTTTATGTTCATTGGCCTTAAGATTTTGACCAGCAGTATATGTAAGAAAATAAATAAGCAAAATATAATGAACGAAAACACTACATGTTTTGTCTCAAAAAACTATTATAGAGATATTGAAATGCCAACAGTCATAATAAAAATGCATTTTAATACTGAAAGAACAACAGGCTAAAACAGTCCTTTAAGTAAATGGTAACATGAAAATAAGTGGACTATAATAAAGAAAATTGTTACATAAGCTTAAATAATATCGACAATATTACTATATATATGTGTGTGTGTGTTTATACATATTAAAAAAAATCAGACTGTTAGAGTAAAAGTTCCTAGAAAGACGAGAGCAGTAACTAAATAATTTGGCGACGTTTCGAGTGCACGATCATTTTCAAGCCAGAAACAAGCCAGATAGAGCTACGAGAATTAAATGTAAAAACAATGTAATATGGCTGAAGATTAAAATGCAGCATCAAAATTATTAGAAATATTGAACAACTTTTCATAGCAATGAAAGAAATAAACATTTTAAGATAATGAAAGAAAGGTACTGCATTTTAAAAGTTCATAAAATTATTTCTTTTTTAACTGTGGTCCTTTAATTACTGTTAGAGAGGGCATGACGTAAGGCAAGCACTTTAAAGTGCTTAAGGCAATGATCGGCTTTGTTAAAGTACCGAGCTACAGATTTATCTTAATCTTTACTCAAGGTGCTATGGAAGTATTCTCATATATGTTCAGTGAGTATTTGACTGGTTTCTTCTACAAAGATTTGTTCTCCTTGTTACAAATAATATAGTAAACTAAACATTTATATATACATACAGGTGAAATGGTTATTCAGAAAACATGTTGATTTAGGGCCTCTAACAGATGTTCTATGATCAATGCAAGGGCAAGTGTTACATCTGCTTCTCTAACAATTTCATGTACCAACTTGAGTATCAGATGATAGTTGTATGTTGTTAGGAAATTGAATATGTACAAGAGAACGTATGAGAAATGGTATCATTTTGTGTTATGATGTGGAAGTTGTCAAACGATATACGTGTTCTTTGTGTGTTGAATGGGTGGAGCGTAAGTATAGGGGAATGTTTTGATACCAGTTGAAGTAAGAGTGTGTTGGTTTGAAGTGAGGATGGATGTGTGTAGTTGGAAGTTTTGAACTGTCTATGGTGTTGGCGTTATAATTATATTGGAAACTAAATTTGATGTTTGTAGTATGCAGATTATCCTTAGTGTGATAAAAACGAGAAATAAGGTAGCCATGTTTTTCAAAAAAAGGGATCATGTTGACAGATCTGTTATTATAATTTTGGTCGTTACTGCAGAGCCTAGGTAATCTTGTGAGTTGTGGTTTGAGAATGTTTCTCTTGACGTATTAATGATGACTGGCGTGAAAATGTAAGTAACTATGTGTGTGTAATATGCAAAATGTAAATAGCTGCGTGTGTCTGTAGCGTACAAAATGTAAGCAGCTATGTGTGTCTGTAATGTACAAACGTTGAGAGATTACCACCATACATCACAAAAATATTTATGTCAAGAAATGAAATGGTTTGGTAAGAAGCAGAAAGCGTTGGAAAAATAACCAAAATTTGGAGAAAAAAAACTTATAACAAAACACAACATTCCAGTAAACACTAGTTTAGTATAAAACTAAAGTCCACACTATGTAAAAAACAACACTGACAAACACAACACCATCACTATTTATAAAATACAATGCAACAACTGATACGACTTCTATATTGGAGAAACAAGCGAAAAATGGAAACCAGCTTTAAAGAACACAAAAAGAAAACAGCTTCACACGTTTTTGAACACTGCAAATCAAATAAACACACTATAACCGTAGATAACACCCAGATACTAAGTTGGGAAACAAATATAAACAAACGCAAAATAAAATAAGTCTTACTTAAACAGCAACTAAAACCAGTATAAAGGAACAACCTTATACCTACACCAATTAATAACTTAACATCTAACTGCAACGCCACCTACAACCTCATATCCGTTTATACTGTCGTTCCTTAGACGTGCCCGGCAACGGTCAATTGCAAACTCTGTCTGTTAACCTGAAGATGACTTATGAAGGTTGAAATGTCTTTCTTCACTTTATTAGTAAAGGAGATCTATTTTATTGCTGGTGCTGCAGAAAATATTATCAGAATGTCTACAATATAGAACCTGTTGAGTTCCGAAATATACAATTTCATTGTAACCAACAAAGAGATTAGCGTAGAAGAGAAAATGCTCGCATTTATTTGCAATGAAGATGAAAAACATCTTCAGATAAATATTTATTTATTAGACTCGACGTTTCCCCTTATGTCTGTTTCAAGAGTCTCTGAACGTCACAAGTTTGAATTTTAAATGATACCAACCGAAATGATATAAAACTACAGCAATACGGTGAAGTGTATTAAAATATTGTTGAACCGGTCAGATACAAAGTAAATGTTAAAAAATAAAAATGAAATAAACTTTACGTGAAATAATAGTATTTTTACGGTGTGTGTTTGTCTTACAGCAAAGCTACATCGGGCTACATCGGGCTACATCGAACTCCTGATTTTAGCGTTGTAAATCAGAAGATGTATTACTGCTTCAGTGGCGGAACAATAATATCACAAAGGAAGGTGTTATATCTGCTAATAGATGGGCGTTTGGATCGAATCAAAAGAGATTTCTTAAATTTCCTGTCAAGAAAGTTTCACAAATCTCAAAATATTTCAAAGAAATTTAAATATTTTTTTAGTTAACCCAAGTATCATTCCATTAATATTCCTGTTTCTTGAAAGTTATTATTATTTCACTTAAGATTTATTCTATTTTTAATTATCAATTTTTTTTTTACATTTACTGTAATGATCAGCTATTTTAACCCGTTTAATAATATTTTAATAGACATTTTGGTTTGGTTTGTTTTTAATTTTCGTGCAAAGCTACAGTCCCTAATTTAGCAGTGTAAGACTAGAAAGAAGGCAGCTAGTCATCACCACCTACCGCCAACTCTTAAGCTACTCTTTCATTAACAAATAGTGGGATTGACAGTCACATTATAACGCCCCCACGACTGAAAGGGCGAGCATGTTTGGTGTGACTAGGATTCGAACTCGCGACCCTCAGATTACTAGCCGAGTGCCTTAACCACCTTGCCATGCTGGGCCATTTAGTAGATATAGGAATGTAAGGTGATGTATGAGTTTTCATCAGCCCACTACTTTTATAAACTCACCAAAAGCTGACAGTTAAATATTGCTCTTTGACTACTTCTGGTGTTCTCAAGAGTTTTTTTACTATTTACTAATTGGGTAGTAAATATTTGAAACAATATGAAAGTTACTGCAAGAGGTTCATTAATTATGTAAAGGAAACTGGCAGATGAGTCTCAAGATGGGAAAAG
The DNA here is from genome assembly GCF_004210375.1 of Tachypleus tridentatus. Classification (NCBI taxonomy): domain Eukaryota; kingdom Metazoa; phylum Arthropoda; class Merostomata; order Xiphosura; family Limulidae; genus Tachypleus; species Tachypleus tridentatus. The sequence continues at coordinate 14,283,914 of NC_134836.1, read as the reverse complement.
CTATTTTCTGCAGCGAAGTTGGATTTTTAATGGAGTAGACGAACATTTTTTTAAACCACAGAACAGTATCCACCCTTTTGTTCGAAATTTCTCAATCTTCTTAGGTTTAGTTGTAAAGTAAGACACTCCTTAATGGCCATGAAACATTTTAATGTATAAAATTAGAAGAATCCCATATTTTAAAGTTTGAAACAATTAATTACATCACTAATCAGGCTCTACACTTACGTGATGATGATATAGCACCATCTTAAATGTATTTAATGGTTCTCACAAATAATGAACGACTACGTGCTGATTGTTAAACTTACTGGTGTGCAGCTGTTGTGTTGTAGCCTCAAATTCACGGCGGTGATTGACACATTACGAAATTTAGAAGAGTTCTACATATTCTGTATCAACTAAAAACTACCACATACCCTTGTCTTTTCACCGGTACATGTCAAACACATTGAACTAACCATTTTACCTCTTGAGACAGAGAGACAATTGTTTTGTTTTTTTCTGCTAGATCTGGTCCAGGCTCACTAGTTCAAGTTAGTTTATTGACCCTGCTATCCATCATGGTCTTGTTGGCTACAGTTTGATGTGTGATATGAACGAGCACATCTACAGACACAGGGAAATGATACCCATACAGCCAATAACTAGGGTTGTTGCCAGGGTCGTAGATCCTAGGGTTGATGGGGTATATATCCCCCCTTCATTTTAGGTAGGGGTATGGTGCATAAAATCATCCACTTCCCTGCAGTTTGGTCTGTTGAATTGTTTTATTGCATCACAGGCCTACAAATAATGTGTTTATTCTTGTGGTTCTCGTGTTCTTACCAATCGAATTACATAATTAGGCTTAGATGTAGGCTTTTTGAGTAGCCGAAATGTACATCTTTAATATAGGCGTGCTTCTAAGCTTTTCGATCTAAGCGATAGTTCGAGTTCGTGAGTATCAGTCAGTAGGCCTAAGTATACATGCAAGTATCGTGGCAACACGGTTACTCTGTGACTGCATGTTTACAGGTTTCAGGTTTACGTAATCAGAGATTACCAATTTGCAAATTGAACAGTCCACAAAGTGGTTGCACAAATCATCCCCCCATCGGGTGTAAAAAAATCTATGCCCCTGGTTATTGCTACTGGTGCAATTTAAATTTTAGATCTGAATGCTTCTAATGTCTAAACAGTTTGATATGGTCTTAGAAACAGTTCCTATACAAACATATCAGCAAGATTGTATTGTTCATTGACTGGTACATGCTTGAGTACTTTTTACTATGTGAGCTTTATAGTTTAATAACAAATTAGAAAAAACAATACACCTAGTATGGCTTCCAAGTTGTAGAACTGGTCAAAATTGTTTATTTGGCATGAACGATCATAAACTTATACATTGAGTACACCTCTTACTGTTACTGTGTTCTACGAAGTTCTCTTTCACGCTCACTTAAATGATTTGTCACCATGGTAATGGCATTATTGCTCAAGGCTACTCGAACATGCAGTTCTTGTTAATGTATAACACAAACATTTCTCTTTCCGCAGAAGCACTCTTGGCTAGTCTGGACACATCACAAGCGTGACACGTTAGCGTGGTGTGTAATATCGAGCCAGCAAAAATGATTATCCTGTTAAACGATCTTTCAGAACTACATATACTTATGAGAATAACTAGGATGCTTAGCTTATATTAATACATACTGGTAGATCGCTGTGAAACACTTATAAAAGTACAGAAGAGAATTTTATGTTTTGTTCATGACTCCTCTAGTCTTAAAGAGATACACTAGACGAAAGGTAGTTAGTGAACATTACACACCGCCAACACTTAGATTACTCTTTTCAGACCAAATACAGTTTATTGTCAGTCTAATAATGTGCCAAGACTTAACAGAATTAAATTTTTGAAGTAATTCTTTACGAACATTGGATCTAAAGATCTACAATCCAATAAGACATTTAGTGAATGTAGTACAAGATGTGGTGGAAGAATGCTTTGTTCTAGAAATAAAGGTAGACATTTAGTTGCAGTACACACTGTTTGATTTTCCAGTGCTAATAGTATTTCATACTCCTGTAGTAGGAGTATGCCGTGTTCTGAACATCAATATGATACGTAGTCTAATGAGTGTTGGAGTATTTCAAGTAATAATTGTTCTTGTAATGGTAAACATTATTGAAGATAGTGGTCAAACCATTAAGTTATTTTTGTCAAAAACTACATACGTACATTTAGAATATTGGTTTGAAGGTTATGAGTGCTATTTTCAAATGAAATTTAGGAGTTGATAAAATACCAACAGATATGTATTTTCTTTGTTTTCACGATTTTATCTGTTTTCAGAGATATTTCTATTAGATATGTAGCGTGCGTGTTCGACTTACTGTAGTATAAACACAGAGTGTGATTCTTATTTTTAAAGCCATGTTTCTGTGAGATATACTGTGATATGTGTTTTACATTATAGTGTGTTAAGAATGTGAATTTTTTAGTGTCATGTTTCTATGTACTAAAAAGAAGTGAAGACCTTACATTAAAATTATCTTGAATAAACGAAACAGCAATTTATGCGACATTACAACCGATACAAAATCACGGAAAATTAAACGTAGTAGAACTTGACATGTTTAACGTTTCTTAAGCGGGTAAGTTATGCCACAGAAAATTCATCGTGTATGTAGCAACCCTTTCAGACGTAAAATATTCACACAATTAGATCATAAAGATGTGGTCAAACCAGGATTTAGGATAATTAAGGCAGGGTTATATATCATCTGTACCTGAAGGTATTGGAAAGCAAAAAGGAATTTGGGTCATCAGGAGGCACCAAAACTATTCGAAAATAGAACTACAACAAGTGGTAAGCAAAGTGCAGAGTTTTGTAACAGATTAGAAACCATGAACATAACATTCATTGGCTAAAGCTCTTGAAAATGTTGTGATATAAACACTATGTATGTTACCTTAGTGTATGTTAAAAGTATTTCCGTTTTTAATATCAATTTTTGTGCGAGACATACCGTACTATATGTTCAAGTATGACATAGCTAGTTACCTAGCTATGTACTGAGTGCTAACCAATTATACTTTTCTTAACGATACGTTAACAGCATAACAGTTTGTAATATCATGTTTCTCTGAGATAAACCAAATAGTGTGTTTGTCTTACAGTATGTTAAGAGTATGACAATATGTAATATCATGTTTCTGTCACATATAATATAGTGTATATTTTACTTTATTGTGTTTTTAGAATACAGCAGGTTTTAATGCTATGTTTCTGTGAGATATCAAAAAGCGTGTATTTTATTTCACTTTATTTTCATGATGTGATATTACAATCTTTTGTTCTCTATTTTTTCACGCTCTGTTTACAATGTGCTCTTATATCTATACTGCAGTTTATTTTACATTTTAACAAATGTCAATTGTGATAAAAACGTAAGATTATTCCAAATAGCATTAGAAACTGTATTCAATGCTTACGTGAAAGTTGAAAGCGGCATACACTTGGGAATATATCTCCCTATATGTATGTATATACATTTAAAATATAGTCAGATCAATTGACCACTTACTTTGTTTTGAATAATGAAAAAGAAGCGTCATTACTCGTACTTATTACTGATGTCTTGTCTAATATCCAACTTAGTTATTACTGATGGAAGACTGTCTTATCTAATATCCAACTTAGTTGCCTCGGAATTTAACTTATTTCTCCAAGGAGTACGCTCCTGAGTTAATGTGAAAATATTGTAACTATTACTTAAGTAACTTTCTGTAACAAGTTTTTCTTTCCCCATTTTTAAAGTAAAGATAAATCGCGAAGTAAGTAAGAGACTGATTTAGATTAAATAAAAAGTGAGGAAGTAATGAACTAATATAATAATGACAATTAATGCAGTCATATCTCAGAAGATTTCATGCTGGAACAGAAGTTAAAGTTTCAGAAATTAGCTACCTTTGTAATAGCGTCCTTTTTTTTGAATAGAAAGAAAAAAGTATTATGAAACCAATAATTACATTCCATTATAGATACATAGGGCATTTCTAATTTCGAAGTTTTGACTTTGATCTTTTAAGGAAAATTTTATTTTAACGAGAATATTAGTATTCTGCTTATGTTGAGTCAAAAGATTTGTGATATATCGACTTTATCTGGAGTATAAAATAGATAAAAAGTACTGACTAAATAATTCAATAAACATTATTCCAGGTACTTAACAGATTCAGGGCTCGGGCCCATTAGCACGGGAATTTTTCGTGTTTTAGTATGATATCGATCAAGACACTAACTGAGGATTCTGAGCATAATATTTAATAATGTTATGTTAACGTATTCACAGATAAAACAATAAAAACAAGAAGATATAATATTATGTACGATGAAATTATCATTAAACTAAAATAATATACCTTTTTCTCCAGATTAATATGGGAACTAGTTATATTAAATCAAAAGATACGAATGTGTTTTTTGTAGTAAAATATAATCACGAATTTAGTATCATAACTGTACTCATCTCATAATTATAGATGATTAAGATGCTAATAATAGCTTTCAGTCTGCATTTAAATTGATTTTTGCAAGTAACGAATAGTTATTATTTTACTATTCAAAAAGTAGAAAAGTTGCAAAACGTTTCTAAAATGTATTGATAGTATATGTTTGACATAAGATAGAAAATACTCAATTTTTTCTAGTTCTCAGGTTTTGTAAATTCAAAATTCTTAAAACCAAACAGTGTATAATTAATATGAACTTCTGATTAGAGCTAGATATCTACTTAGATCAGAATTAAAATCAAGTTCAGTGCTGAATGCTAACCAAATATACTGTTCTTAAGTTCTAATTGTTAAATATTACAATGACGTTGTTTCATAAGATGAGTATTATAGCTATTTGCGATAGTAAAAACAGTTTTTAATAATTTGGACTTCCTGCAGTCCAAACGTTCAATGCAGTAGTGGGCCGAGCGTGGCCAAGATTTTAACCTATCCTGACTCTTTATCTAAATATTCATTTTTGTTTTGCGAGGAATTGCCTTAAAATACGTTCTCCTCTTTGGGACTGCGGTTGCCCCGTAAGGGTGTCTATCAAATCACACTACTGAGTCTAACTTTTGAAGTAGGGAAGGATGTAATTAGCTTTCCTCTTGTATATTAGTTCACAATTAAGGACGGCTACACACAGATAGTCCTTGTGTAGCTTTGCTCAAACTGGGGAAATGAAGAAAACAAATAAATGCTGTGGTTAAGAAATAAACAAACAAAATCATTCGACTACTTTTTATGATTTAGAAAACCCTTTCTATGAATAATAAAGAACAGGAGGTTTTGTCAATCTTTATACTATATTATCAAACAAGTCAGCGAATACGTTTTCAATGTGCATGTTACGTTTTTCATTTTTATGATGTTTGTTTTGAGTCTACATTTGAACTATCAACTCAAGTTATTCACGAGCTAAGTTAACTTTTGTGTTCTATTAAGTTTTAAATTTAATCCGTAACGTGATGTGCGCGAACCGTAAATTCTAGAAAATTTGTCAAATATTTGGATCAATTTGAGCATTAAATAAACTGTGACTTAACTTAGAGGGGGTTGTTACTGATTTTTGCGCATGATAGATGCATTCAGTCTGAGTTACTTGAGTGAGACTGTTATTCAGATAACGATGTTGATTTAGGCATTTTGTTCGTCGTTGTACATTTTGGATTTGTGTTGGCGATGTAGTAAAAGAGGTGCAAAACTAACAAATAAGTGAAAGTTATACTTAGTTGCTGTTTATTTACAAAGTTAGTTATATTGTTATTTACGTGAAACTGTAATTCTTTACGAATCTTTTGTCACTCGTCATCCATCGACGAATTTTGCTAGTAAGCGAAAGGCTCTTTTGAATCCACAATAAAACGTTAAAAAGAATGCGTGAAAAATTCCGCAGTTTACATGATTCTTATCCTAAATTAGGTCTGTTGGTTTTTAATCTTTCGCCATGTAGCTTTAGGTTTTTAAACCGTAACAACAACCGTTATTTTTGAGTTGTACAATGTATAATATAGCGACCAAAAATAATTCACGAGTGAATCTGTTCATCCATCAGAGAGAACCACTTTTTTAAGATGTGTATTATACAGTACGCCTCTAGAAATGGTAGTAACGTATTATCAGTACTATTTATTGTGTAGCTTTGCGCAACCACAAACCATATTTTTGATTATTGTTAGTTATAGAACATGAGTTCAAGTTCAAGCATTTTGTAATAATGGGTCGGACATGGCACTCGACTCGCAATATGATAGTCGTGGGTTCGAATTCTTGTCACAAAACACGTGCTCGCCCTTACAACCGTGACGTCATTATAATACGACAGTGAATCAGACTATTCGTTGGTAAAAGAGTAGCTCAAGCGTTGGCGGTGGGTGGTGATGATTAGCTGCTTTCACAAATTATTCATCCCGTTGTCCGTCCTTTCCTTCGACCTTTCCCTAAACTATATACATATATATATTTTATAGATGGTTAAATTGTTTAGGCAGAGTCTTCATAATGAAGAAACAAAAGTGAAATTAGCAGCAAGTGCCTTAGTAGAGTGTGTAACTTATAGAAAAAGTTTTGGGAGCTAACGTTCAGAAGTAACACCAATAAAAGGAACGACTGTCGTCTTCATTTCACCTTGCACTGATTTTACAGTTTTTTTACTTGTTTCCAAGAGGACTGAAGTGGAGACGACATACTCGGCTAGCCGTTCTTGTAATCTAGTTTAAAGAAGAGTGATAGTTTGACCACAAACAGGTGATTTATAGAATATAGTTCATTTATCACTGGCTTCATCATGTTGATGTAGAAAGATTCTATGAGTCTTATTGTTTTCCAGAGATTATCTGATATATGTGTCTGTAATTGTTCCAATCAGTTTTGCTTCCCGTTAACAATGCTAAATTCTGTTTTCATTAATCTTGCGCAGTTGTTGGGTTCTTCCTACGTTTTTCCGATGTAGGTCTGTTTATAGAAACATGATTTTTATGTTTGTCGTCAGAGGTTTTATGTTTAGTTTTGACAAGGATAAATCTGAGACATTTAATCTTTCAGGTCTTACACATAAGGAAGGTAACTAGTAACAGTCTTGTTTTTCTGTCTGTTGTATCTGTTTGTATTTTTATGTTCTTCAGGCAATAATGGTACCGTTTCGTTTAAATCATTGTATGACTGGAAAGTCAGTTTTGATATAGTCTTCATCGCAGATGTTTTCAGTGCTGTATTATTTGACTAGGGTAGTTACGTTCCTTACAAGAAAAACTTCTATAGTAAACAACACGTTTGTTGTCATTACTGTGGGCCAGGTGGCTATAAAATAGGCCTTTTCAATTATTTGTTAACAAGCCTTTGAATTGTTTGATTCACCTATAACTAGATTAACATGATTTAATACCGTTACATTCTAACACTAACACGCTTCATTTATATGTTAACACTAAATACGGCAAATGCTTCATTTATATACTAACATTAAAGGTGCCAAGTGCTTCATTTATATACTGACACCAAAAGTACCAAACGCTTAATTTAGAAAAGATGTCAAAATAATTATTTTTGTTGTACATTTAATCAATTCAACTGTACAATGGCGTATTATTTAAAGGCTCTCAGTGTTGCAGTGAGAATTCTAAAGAATATGATGTTAAAACCTGGGTTTCGATATCCGTATTGGGCATAATGCGATTATCCCAATGTGTATCTTTTCGTTTAGCTATAAACAAACATTATATAAAGCACCATATTTGTAAACAATTTCGTTTCTGTAGGAAGAACACACTTAAGAACTGTAATACAATCCTTATTTCTATTAAAAATTATAAAGAATAAAATTAAATAAGTTAAAAATGTTTTAATGATGCTAACTAAGCCTGTAAAAAGATTTATACTGGGAACAGATACGTCAGTAACATGCAAAAAACAGTAATGTAAAGGAGTATAACATATTATTTGAGATGTCTGCAACACATTCATAAATAGAAGAATACTTTAAAATGAGTTTACTTACGCATCGCTAAATTTTCTTGTCATTAAACAAAATATATACCTATAATTTTTTTTCTCAAGTATTTTCTGTGGAATAATGCTGTACAAACTAATGCTCGATTACAAAGTATATGGGTAATATTTTCTTTTCCGGTTTTGTATAGGGCCAGATTCTTTACTGTAGGTGCCTGTGATTTGTTGGTGATGAATTTCAACATAAATGGTCAGCACACAGTCCACATGTTTATACTAATATATTCAAAACAAGTCAAACGTATCCACAAAAATTCGTTACACTATTGGTTATCACAGCTTATCCAAGGCTTTAAATAATTGTCTCTTTTTCGTCAAAGTCCACAAGTATGGATTCAGTTTATTGTAGAATTGGTTATACAGAAACTGTGAATTTCACTTCCGAAATCACCCGTAACGGCTAAATTCACACACAAAGTCTAACTTCACTTTTACTAACTTGCTTGTACTAAGGGCTAAAATTTCCCAGAAACGACGAGACGTTATGATCTAAGAATGTTTACTTAAAAACATGGGATTAAGTTATCGAATGCCACTTTAATTGGTCTTCATTATCCCCATTTGCCTTTCAATCACTGACCTTTTCTAGGTTTTATAACGTAACATACAATAAAGTACTTTGATAGGTGCAGCCTCTTATCGCGGTTTACTGAGAGTAATATTACCAATGTTGATGATAAAATGTGCGACATTTATAATGGTACATAAAATAATTTGAGAACATACCAAGTGCGTGTTCCCTACTAAAGAAGCTTATTTTATTATATGCCGATTTAAGAGCGATGTCGTTTGACATCTAAACCTCAAAGTACTGCGTAAAGATGACTGTAGGCTTATAGCTTGTCAGCAGTTTCCATGATTGACATCGCTTTGTCTTCACTCTTTAAGTGCTTCATGACTGCTATCCTTGCAAGCTGCAATGGCATATTTATCAAATACCACTCGTGTTTCACGCAACTGCTTTAACAGCAAATTCTAGGTTGTTGAAACGTTAGTCGCCTGCAATAGTAAAACGTTAACAATTCATCACAAAGAAGTATCTTCAACTTTGTACTAAAATGATTGTCAGTGAATTCAATGTTGTGAAACTTCTGTATCAGTAACGCTTAACTACGTTGTAGTATTTAATACAAAGTAATATTTACCTTTGTGGACACCAAAATCAATGCTACGAAAGCAATGAAAGTAATTACGGGACTTTCGTACGGTATATTATCTAACAGATATTTAAGACAAAACAAGGCAATTTGTCTCTGGAAAATAAAACTGAGTCTGGATGGAATTTCGAACTCGTGATCTATTATATACTTTCATTATCTAGTTCAAGAATAAGCCACAAATTTCACTCCTTTTATAATGAAGAAGAATTTTTATCTAACGTTAACCACCTGCCGGATAAAGTGCATTAAAAAAACCGCAAAGCCTACTTTCTTACCATTGCTTTAAAATATTTATCTACCATTCAGAAACAGAAAGCTACTACATGCAGGGCTAACGCGATGCGATTTGTCGTCCAGTGCAAACGCTGACTGTGTCACACACCCAGCCCCTCAATTCCGCTCTTAAAGGAATTCTACACACTTACGCCTCAAAAAAAAACTTTCCACCCTCTACAAATATATGCACAGTCTGGCAAGGTGGTTTAGGCGCTCGACTAGTAATCTGAAGGTTGCTGGTTCGAATTTCTGTCACACCAAACATGCTAGCCCTTTCAGCCGTGGAGACGTTATAATGGTACACTCAATCCCAATATTCGTTGGTAAAAGAGTAGCCCAAGAGTTGGCGGTGGGCGGTAATGACTAGCTGCCTTCCCTTTCGTCTTACACTGCTAAATTAGGGACGGCTAGCGAAGATAGTCCTTGTGTAGCTTTGCGCAAAATTCAAAAACAAACAAATGCATCACCGGTTGCGCTGGTCCTGAAAGTGTGCGCTGATTGAGCCACCTTAGTATTTATAGCATATGAAGAATATTTTATTTTATTTTAAAAATACGTACTACTTGTGCCAAGTCTATGAGATCGATTTACATATCGGTTCATAATAGGGATCGCAAGGAATTACACAAAATCCTGATATACAATTTGGACAATAAGCACCGTAAATATTAAAGACTGAGTTCAAACAACACTTTAAAATCTTTAGTACTGATTGCTAAGGCTGTACAAATATAAAAATGCACAAACAAGTATGCATGTTAGACTTAGAAGGAAAAGGAAGTATGTTGAAAATGGTCCATTTATAATTCTTATTATTATTATCATGCTAGCCTAGAACAAAAACAAAATTGGTCCAAAACTTTTGTAGAATACTAAATTAAGCACATAATGTAAAAATATCATAATTCCAGTATAAACGATGTTATCATTACCTATTGCAGTTATCTTTCTTAGAAATATTTGGCGTTACTTTAAAAAGCTTAAGTATAGAGGGAGACAGAAATTATCAGCCAATAATATATCAGTATTAGATTATTGTAACATGTAGATTCCCAATGCTTTATGTACTATATATCAGTGTCTCTAGGGAGCCAATCCTTATATTATGTATGAAGTGAAGGAGTAAAAAATTCAATACATTTAATATTAAATTTTATTACATACTTTATAGAATAATTACTTTAAAAGACACGAAGGTTTAATTAGAGTGATGTTTTAGACTTATATTTTTTATTTGAAAATATTGTTTCCCTGCTGAGAAAATAATTTAGGTGCTTCGTGGGGGGTTGTTTCGTAGCCTAAGCATATATTTACCCATGACTACACATTATGAATAGAGAGAATTTAGTTACACAGAAGCTATAAATGTTCACTATACTCTCAAACAAATCTCCATGACAATCTCCAACTGCAGCTTGACATTTTGCGTTTCGATCTAACACGATCAAGTATCCAATACTTGCGGTAACTCATCCTGAACAGCATCAACAAGCTACAAGCTATATTTATTATTATTATAATGTATAAAGTGAGCTACCATATAAAGTAATCCTTTGCCTATAGTTGAGCATAAGAAGTTCAGGAAATAAGATAAATAAAAAAATCGGAAATTTAAAAACCGACAAATGGGGATTGTAGAAAACTAATGAAATTAGGTAAAACAGTAGACATTATTTACTCAAACTACAAATCCATATTTTAACTCACCAAGTGTAATTATAGATAAAAGGATGGAACCAAAATTGGGGTTTGTAGTTCAAGTGAATAATGTCTACATTATCTCCAGCCTTGTTTCCTTAGATTTTTGTTTTTTACTATTGTTATTTGCGGGTTTTTAAAATACCATTTTTTATTTATCTTGTGTTATTATAATGCCCTTTAGCTAAGTATTGTCATTATTTTCAATGGGTGAATTAGTTAACGTGTTAAAAGAATGTATTTGTTTGAGATAGGTTATCATGCATAACGTGTGCGATATGTTACGTATTACAATTTCATATAGTCGGAAATTTTAATTTAGAAGTTAATTGAATGTCGATGTGTATCAAATGTTTGATATTTGCCAACAATATTGATACACACTCTTTCTTTTTTAAGTGAAACATATTTTAATAAACAAACAAAAGCAATACAGTTTATAATAACGGTAATTACTAATAGCTATTACAAATGCTGGTTTATATACAAGAGTTTTACAGACTTACAAACAACACTGAGTCAGCACGGTTAATTGGTTAATGAAGTATTTATAATAACATACACTTTCGTCTGCTAGATCAATTTAAATCTTCCTGGAAGCTAAGAACCATTTCCACACGTATATATTGACACAAAAAAAGGTTTTGTATGTATGGGAAACCACATAAAGCTATCTGTCTGTCGCTGTCTGACTAATGCTCAGAGGGAAAGCAATCAGTCAGGACCAACCTACTACCCAACAAGTACAGTAACTATCACTCTTATAATGCAACCTTTAATTTTACATGTGTTACAAATAATTCGCTGAAGGTGTGATGATTATCTGCACTGTCCCTTTCTAATTTAGCAATGACAGACTAAACAGAAAGTAACTAGTCAATACCACCCACCGCCAACTTCTGGGTTACTATTTTACCAAAGAATAGTGGGATTTATAGTTACGTTATAAATATTAAATGGGCCAGCATGTTCGGTCTGATGGGAATTCGAGTCTATTACGAGTCCAGTGCCCTAGCCAGCAGGCCTGTACCTCGTGGCATAACAGGCAGCATGCTCAGCAGTGTTTTGTTCGCAGTGAGCTCCCAACTTGACAGTACAGTGTCGTTTTGAGTTTCCTTTTCTGGAAAGAATCGTTGCAGCCATATAAACCAACGTTGAACGAAGGGACAGTGCTCTCCATGGGTAGTTGTCAACCAACGTAGCATGAAGAAACAATGTAGGATTGTTATACAACGTAGAGCCAAATGACAGTGTTATCCATGGAAGCGTTAACCAACGTAGAGCCAAAGGAAAGTCTTTTCCATGAAATGAAAACGTCCACAAGACAGACCGTTTGCGGCAATTTTAACTTTGAGTATTTTCTTGGTTCGGAATGAATTTTATGACATAAAAGTGTATTTGAAACAATTTTTAATTGAAACCACACACCATTTGTGTTGCTATAAAACATAGTGACAAATAATTTAGAAGTTAATTGAATGTCGAAATGTATTAAATTTATGATATTTGCTAAAAAATTGATACAAGGAGTTTTCTTTCTGAATACAAATATATTTTAATACACAAACGACAATATAATATATAATAACGGTTATTACAAATAGCGATTTATATACAAAAGTTTTACCGACTTACATTTTTCTTTCTGGTCTCGAACTGAATGTTTTGTAGACGGTTCACGATGAGAGAATTACGTTCGAGTTGATAACGAGTAGCACACATAAGTTTCCTGCTAACTTTATGCAATGTCTTTGCAAAAATACTAATTTTCGAATCAATTAACTAAATTTAATGTTTGTAATGTTCGAACTCTATAGACCTCCCTGGTCAAATAATTTGTAGTTTCTCGATTGATAAGCGTTGGTTGAAATGTAGCCCAGGAGCTGGCGGTGGGTGGTGATGACTAGCTGCCTTTTTGTCTAGTCTTACACTGGCAAATTAGTGACGGTTAGCACAGATAGCCCTCGAGTCGTTTTGCACGAAATTCAAAACAAACCAAACCAGTATTTCTGAAGTAATAACACAATAAAATGTATTTGGTTAGTATCTCTAACAACACAATCGTTTCATAACAGTAATACGATAGTATATTGATATTTAGTGTCCCTATAGTAGAAAAGGTTTTTGTCCAGTGTCAGGCAGATAGAAGCACTGCCTATGTATGGATAGCGTGGATTATTCAAGTTGACATACGTTTTATAGGTATTACTAACTAGTAGTAATAAAAAACGTAATTCTGAAAGATATTATCATCACTCCTTGAAGTCAATTTTTTACAGATATTTAACGTTCCCTTAAAAATTAAATAAAATGTGAAACAATAATTACTAGCCGGGCCTTTAGAAATACCAATTATGTATTAACAAGAATTTAATATTGTACTGTTGCTGGAAATGTTATACAGGAATATATTATTGTTTTGATTGGTTAAGAATGTGAGCAATAAATAGCTATTTCGTTTTTACGTTAGTAATGGTAAACATTGTCACTTTAGGAGCAGATAACAGTGTTTGCTCTTTTCGTACTGTCACTCTTCGCTAGCACACTACTACTTTATTGCAAATAAACAAGATACCATTTTATTATTGTTAATTTGTGAATGTATGTTTAATTTTTAGAAAGTGAATTTTGTTATATTATTATTATAAACAAGGATGTGTAACTAATATTTCTGACCAACAATACATGTAGCATTTTAGCATACTGGTTTAGTTGGTAATTTAGCGTATATTGTTATTAGTACATTGATAAATTAAATAAAAGTGAAAACTGATCTTTAAAACTGTGACGCACTAATTTAATTGTACAAGCTTGAAAAGCAGAAAACAATAATATTAAACTTATTGTGGAGTTGATAAGCTTTAACGCAATAAATATTTTTTTCTATCTAGATTTCGATTTCGTAATTAATATTTTTAAACATTATTGTTTAGTGCAAACAGATAATCTTAGATGTCTCGTTTAAAAAGGTGTCTTGATTTCGTTATTGCTATCTTGTTGTTAATGTTGGATGTACAAGAATCTTCAGTTTAGGGGTGATTACTTAATTTGTTTTGTAAGTTAATATTTCATGATTGTTTAGATTTTCATAATAAAAGAGTTAAAAGTTAATCAATTTAATGGCGATAGTGTGACAAGTTTGGTTGCGTATTCTGTACGAGCGGTGCATTCTGTTTACAGTTATTTTGAAGTCGAGGCTTTGCTAATGTTGCTGACGTCACGTTACTTGAAGCTTAGTTATTTTTCTGATTACCTTAACACGGTATTGTTAAATCAGCATCGTTTGTAGGCTTTACCGAAAACTCCAGAGGCATCAGTAAACTGTGATCAAACGTCAAGTGAAGTAAATTAAGAATAGAGAAAAGTTAGAAAATATGAAGTTAGCTGACTTCAAATATTCATATATTTTATAGAGTTTCAGAGTTTAATATACAGGGTGTTCGGAAAGTCACTGTGCAGTTATATATTTATTAACTGACAAAACTGCATAGTGACTTTCCGAACACCCTGTAGAAAATGAAAATACTTTGTGTTGTGAAAGGGTGTTTTAAACTAACTGAACCCGTTTTTGTGGACTTTAACGAAAAGAGATAATTATTTAAGGTTCGAGATATAACGTAAGTGAATTATTCACTCTTAATATTGTGATAAGAGTAGATAAAAGTACTTGTCTTGTAATTTGAATTCTAAAGTAGTTGAATCAGTCTGTGGACTTTTGACAAGAGTTGTGTAGACTGAGGTACAAGTGTGATATTGATAAAGACTTTTTGTAAATAGTTTGAATTGTTTTGTCTGTTTATTATTGAATTTATCACCAACGACTCACAGACATCTACTATGGAAGAATCTTTAGCCTACATATAATTAAAACTCTAAAACTATCAAACAACAGTCTTACAGGGGTTGGTACAGAGCTATGATTCTACCTTCTTATAAATTGGAAAGGATCCCAAGACTCCTTCTAATTATCGCCCAATTGCTTTGATTAATTATTTTGTCTAATGCTGAAACTACCGTTACTTATATGGAATAGAACAAATAACAAGCGAAAGATAGATGATTTAAGGATTAAGTCCGATACCTTTGACATATAACCTACTATAATTACCGTTAGCTATTATTACATAGGTGGAATAGAACAGATAATAAAGAGAAGACGAATACTAAAATGTGATCGAAGGTAAGACAGCCAACAAAACTTCTGGTTTCCTAAAATTCTCTAGTTGAGTACTCTACTGTCAATATAATTACGTGATGCCGTGATGCGAAGAACAACGTATGATAATAAATATCCATTTTACAATCATAATTTTATTGAAAAAAATTCATAATGTGCAGAAACTGACTGATATTAACTGATTGATTATGTACAATGTAACTATATCATTACACATTTTGTAATTAATGATGTAATTTTACTATTTTTATTTGTTATTCAAACCTTAAGCATCTAGCAAATAAACATTAGACGAGCGATGAAGTTATTATAAGGTAACACAGTGCCAGAGAGAACAGTTACAGGTCATTTATCATGCAAAAAGAGCTCTTAGTTAATTATATGATAAATATACCCACAATCCTTGTTATGTAATGGCCAGTAAATTAGACTAGTATTACACAGTTATTTTGTCGTTTTCTTCAAAGTGTATTTTGTCGTCATGTTAATAAAATAATTGATGAAGTAAGTTTTGCACACGTTGGAAAGGATGAAATTCATGAACTATTAGTAACGTTTGAGTTTTCTTTTTTCGTTACAAAGATTAGGAATGAATAAAAACGAAACAGCCTCACAGTGCACTCAAAATCATATCACCCAACTTAACAAATCCAAAATGACTCGTATCCAAATTACAATTTTTCTTCTGCTTCTCTTTCCTTTCCTCTGGTTGTTTTTAATTGGATTTGCAGTAGGATATTTCTTATAATGATTGGTGCAGGGCTATGGTTCTCCCTTTTTATAAACTGTAAAGGATCCCAAGATTTCTTCTAACTGTCGCCCAACTGCTTTGATTAACTGTCCCTGTATGGTTTTGGGAGGATAGTGAATGTATATCATGTTTGATTCATTGAACCACGCAACCTCTCTGACCCACCTATTGTGGTTTTTGCCGACAGAGATCCACTTCAGATCATTTGATTCGTCTCAAAACTTCGAGCAGGGACGCATTTCTCAAGTGAGAGCATCTTGTTTCCATATTCTTTGATCTTGAGATGGCTTATGACACGATATAAATATTTGGCATTTTGTGGAACCTCCATTTCTATGGATTGTATGGCCATTTGGTCATTTTTATTTGTAATGACTTACTTTACAGGAGATTTCAAGTCCATGTGAATTTTATCTTGTACTGATACTTCACACAGGAACTTGGTGTTCCTCAGAGCTGTGTCCAAAGTGTTACCTTTTCAGTATCAAGATCAAAAGGATTAACCTCTTGGCGATAGAGACACTGTACAGCTTGACTGTATTTTTATATTTTACTGGGTCATACTTGATTTTTAGGCTTTATTTAGTGCTTAACTTCAGTTATTTTTAATTTTTATAGTATTCTACTTTTTGTTTTTATACAAGTTGTTTTGTGAAGATAATCCAGTTGTTTTGAGCCATAAAACGCCAACTAACTTTGTTACTATGGGTCATAACCCTTTGGAAAGAGGGTTGCTGAAGGTTTAGTTTAATCTTTGATCGTTTTGAAGGTAAAACAACATTTTAAAGTTTTTAAAAAATAATACGAGTGAAGAACATATTAAGCAAGTTCGAAGATACACTATAAAGATCATAAAGTTAAAATCACGAGTAATTCAAAATGGTAAACTCTCTTTACCATGCAGTATGTTCAGAAAATTATTAAAGAAAAGGATGTGTATTGGCTCTTGATTTTCATGTTTTAGTTATTTAAAAAAACTAAGAATTAGATAAATAAGGAAGCAAATTTCAGTTATTAACTAAATTTATGTCACTATAATTGTTAATGTAACTTTTTCAATAATTTGTTTTAGGAAATATACATAAAGTTTTATTTGCAGAGTGCCTGACGAAATTTTAGCGTGATAAGCCTTGAACAGTTGAAATTTACCATTTACTCACTTTGAACGTAACTGTCTTCTTAAAGATATCGCACAATTATTAAACCAGTTGACTTTAAAGTACATTATTGTACGATGATTAGTAATACAAGACGTTAAACTTACCCATTAGCCTCTTGTGGCAATGAAAAATAATACACGCAGTAAGAAGTAATAATTTTACTATTGAGAGGAGAGTTATGTGCAAAATGCTTCGAGATTCTGTGCTTAAACGTAAATTACTCGTAATTTAAATAAATGATTTTTATGCATTCAAATTAAATAGTAAGATTAATATGTTTGTTGATGATACAGCGCAGAATTAGTTCCGGTTAATATAGAGAAGTAAAAAATAACATTAATTCTGATTTAGAAAGAGTAATTAACTGATATTGTGGAAATAAAGTAATTAATGTTCTCAAAATAAAATATATACTTTTTAGAAATGGAAAAATGATATATATATATATAATAAATACTATATGGTTGAATAGAAGTAAAAATGAGCCTATAATTAATATTAAGTATAAATTATTAGACATTGGGAAAACATTATAGCGATATTATATTTAGGCTTATGCATTAAAAATATATATGTTTTAGAGAACATAGAAAATAATTATGCTGTATAAGAATTATTATTGAATGATTATATCAACTGAAAAATGGCGAAAGCCCTTAATTTTTCACAAACACAGTCACGATTAAATTGTGTATTTTTGAGTTGAGATTAGATTTTCATGTTCACATATCCACGACATTAAAGTTTTTTGTAGAATAAAAATAATAATTTTAAAATATAAACATGAAACTATTTTATGCAATATATTTTATTAAATATATTTCATCTGAGATATTCTTCGAAGCTCATTTGCTTATAATTTATTATTATTATTCCATAAAAAAAAAAACATATTAAGTTAATGTTATTGGATCTCCTGCTTATTTTTATTATTGATTTGTTTAATTAATTACTTTGGTAGTTTTCTTCTGCTTTATAGAAAATTCTTGTAATTTGAAATTATAGAGTCCTGTGATTGACTTCAGAATGAGTTCAGTCTAATTTTTAGAAAACAAATATACATAATTTCTAAAAGAAGAACAGAGGTAGGTTACTAATAATATATAATAAATGCTAGCCATCTGTATTAATGTTCAGGCTATATACTAGGTTTTATTGTGATGGCGTTACCAGAGATGCCAACCATTACGATTTGAGCGTAATCATTACGATTTTGGTGTATACATTACGACTATACGCTCATACAGACAAATATTACGACTTGTTGCAACTCCCAAATTATTATATATTATATATAGGCCTATGCAATAAAGTGTTAAATTGTTCCTTTAGAGCTTGAAAGGTGTGAAAAGAAAATTTCTAGTGAGATACAAATAAATTTTGATAATAAATAAAAGACATAGTCCAAATGGCTACTTGCGATAATTATGTTTGTGCTTGAAATAAAAAAAAATATTTGTATCTCCAACGTCTACCAATAGTTTGAGTGTGGTGCTTCTCCATACTTGGTACGTGGGGGAATCCATAGTTACGTCTTCAGTGCTTGTCAGCCAATCAGCGCTCGCGTAGATGGGTATTTCTCGTTTTCTAAGCGGCATAGAAACACCAATGCGATCGTTCAGAGGTGGAAAAAAAGAGGCCTCGTTCATCAGATTGTCTTGTTTCTGGCAAATTTAAAAGGACTAAAATTGTGAAATAAAATTTTAGGAAAGAGTATAGTGCAAAATATCCGGTCATTGCATCAAAAGTCAGTGACAGTAATGCGTTTTGTACAGTTTGTCACATCGATTTTTCTGTGGCTCATGGCGGGATAAACGATTGTTCCAGACATACAAAATCGGCATTTCACCAACAAAAGGCTGAGGCAAAGGCAAAAACGATGCAGATAACGACATTTATGAGTAAGAATTCAGAAAAAGAATTTCAAAAGAATTTTTAAAAATTTATTTATTAAATACACAAAACATAGTCATAAATGAGCAATCTATAGCAGTAATAAATAATAATAGTTATAATAATAATATAATAATAAACAGCTTAGAGACATTGGTTAAGCCTAGTAGCCGCAAATGATAAAGGGCCCTGTCTACAATCATTATGCTCAGTCATTTGAAATAGTTGGCATCTCTGCGTTACTGCTATGTGAAATCCGACTTTTAAGTTAGCATTTATATGTATATGTTACATAACAAAAAAAAAAAAACACAGCTATGATACATAATTATTTTTATTTCATCATAAAAATTGTACATTTGTCAAAACATCTAATTTAGGTTCAGAAATAATGAATAGTTATTGCATGTTTCAAATATAGTTTTGTTTATGAGTTATTAAATTTTACGAATGAAAATGCTTGTATGAAAATATTTAGTGTATTCATGCAAAAGTTGATATTTTTTGCTGAGTTGTATACACAAGCTCAATAAAATATCTTTACTACTGCTTTACCTCTCTTTATGGTTTTGGCCTATAGAGTTGAGTTTATAAGTTAGTTATGTGCAAGAAATTCCCTCGTAACTCCTGATTCTACTGTTCATGTGTAGGATCTTGAATATAATTTCCTACCAGAGAAACGTGATAAATTAAAATAAATGACTCTCTGACTCCGGCTCCTTATGACTCACTGCATCGATATAAAATATACAGTTTTGGCCAAACTATTTGCATACTGTCTTGTTTTGATGTTATTGTTATTGTCTATATACATGAAGTAATTATTGAGTAGTAACATAGAAGGCAGCATACCATCGGACAAATATGTACAATTGTTATTCTTGGCTATAAAAATTGTTTTAAGCATTTGTTTGTCAACACACATAAACACAAGTATTTTGCATAAAATAGCGTGGTTTTGGGTTAATTTTTTTCCGGAAGAAATCAAGGCTTTGTTTGGTGTAGAGTCATGCCTTTTCACGTGACAAAAGTTATAAGTCTCAAGCTGTTCAATTGTACGTAAATAGTATGAAGCAAGCGAGCATTGCCAGAGCGCTGAAATGTCTTCTGATTACAGAAAAATTGCAGGAAAGTCTACTGGTAAATACCGAAACAATACTGGTTGAGGTAATCGTATTATGATCAGGTGAACACGTCAAAAGAAGTTTTGCAACACCTTACAGCAAAAATGGTATGAATACGTTCATTCCAGAGTATCCATATAAATTGTGAACAGGAGACTGACCAATCAAAGTCATTTTGCAAGAAGGACTATCTGCAAAATAATATTAACATAATTCACTGTCCTCACTGTGTTACTTGGACAAGACGGCATGCCAGGTTACAGTTGGATGACGGCGACATGTTATCTTCTCAGATGACCCTTATTTCTGGCTTGTTAAGACTGATAGTATATTTGTGTTAGTTTTCTGGAGAACAGATGAAGGAATACTGTTTTTCCAATAGGGAATACAAAGGAGATGGTGCAGTATATGTTTTGGCAACCGTTTCTCATGGTGGATAAACTGTTCTTCATATCCTCCAGCAAAACGTCAATGTCGTCTTCTACAGCCATCACATGAATATGATATTTCTGCCATATGCTACGGCAAGGTTTGGCAATAACTTATGTTTTGAGGATGACAATGTCAGTGCTCAGTGTGGATATATTTTAAACAATTACTTTGGCCAGGAGAACACTACAAGATTGCCAATGTCAGAAAAATCTCCAGATTGTAATATCATTGATAACTGTTGGGCAGAACTGAGCTAGAAAATTGCTAACCACGACAGTTACAGTTCGATTAGTGACAACTTTGGATGAAATCACTTCAATAACTTCATCAACAGTATGCTACGTCGACTTCCATACTTTAGTTATTGAAGTATAAGGCGGACCAAACAAGCCTTAAATGTTTATTGTTAACTGACATTTTTATAATAATTTGATGTATGTTTTGGTAAGGTTTTGTTGTGGTAGGTGAAATGCTGGGGGTGTTTGATAAAATTATTTTTTTTTCTAATAAGTCGTTCATAACATCAATTGAACATGTATTATTATACAGATTTTATATGTATACATTTAATATAACACGCATTTCTCAGTTTAACAGCACTTAGTGTATTTACATTCTATTTAAATAATTATTATATTACTTATTACAAAATAGGCAAAGAGTTTGGTCAAGATATTGCTCACATTTTCACAACTCTTACTAGTCTTATACCGCACAAGTTATATTGGGATGTGTTACATTTTTCACTGACATTAAATTGTGACCGCCCTAGTTTATTGTCTGTTAAGATCCAGACAGAAAGGAGGTCTGTAATTGTTCTACTTGGAGTTCCAATAATATTTGTTGGTGAGTTCAGACATCCCTAGGCAGTTTCAAAATGTCCAATCATATGTGGCGAAGCTGTTGTCACCACATAGTAACCACAATTTGAAGACTGAGTAAATGGGCATTCTATCACTGGTTGCTCTAAGAACCCAACCACATTTTAGTGCATTTCCATAGATGATTCTTAACATTTCTTACTATACTGTTGTCAAGCGGTGTCCGAGCACTTTATTATGCACTCTAGTTATTTAGAGTTGATAAGTTATTTCAGAAAAACATGCTATCCTCAAATAATAAATTACCATCAATATTAGTAGTAGCAAAAATGTTTGACAAAAGTAAACTGTTTTTATTTTGTGTGCAATAATGATGTTTAGCCTACATGACCAATCACGTTATACATCTTTTCTCTGAGTCAGAAGCACTCTCTTGCACGTATAATTCAACAATAAACAATCTGTCTTTGGATAACTATTCAACTAGAGCATACTTCTCGTTTTATTATTATTTTGAACAGTGAATTCTTCGGCCGTCGTCAGCTGTTATATCAGACATTTTATTTTTATTTTTTACGTCACAACCATAAAGCTTTTTGTAGAATAACTTGTCTTCGAACTTCCAGAACCTGCGATCCCGAATACAGGTATTCCATCCACCTGGTTATCGGCCAAGAATACCAAGATCAGAAACGTAGTCCGAATAATTATATCATTAGTATTATTATCACCCCGTCTCAGTAATTCTGCAAAATTATATAGACCTACGTCAAGTACGTATACTATTTTTCGTTAACTGAAAGTGTATGTCTATTCCATTCAATGCAAGATAATACTACAGATAATACAGATAGTGACAATAATGAGGTGTAAAATAAAAAAAAATATTCATACTGTTTTTTTTTTTCATGCGGACTGACTTCAGTCGTTGACAGCTGTCATTTTAGTAAAGATCACCTTAAAGTTGCTTATTTTATTATATGCCCAAGAAATTCAACCTCTGGAGTTTCTGATTTTGTGTTCTGATGAAATGTGATCGACTAACAAAGCTCTGATCACACTTATCAAGTAATTTTCCCATTGTAAACCCCACGATGCAAGTATTTCAAAGGATGTGCCAAAACTTTGGAAAACAAATTTTCAATAAACTAAATATATATAATACGTATACTAAATATATTATAAAGATTAAGTTTACATTCAAATTTTCCAGCCTTACTAATTCCAACTTCAAGGTTGGTAATCATAACCTATTCTCACTTAAAAAGAGGGGGGTTTGGGCATTCGCATCATAAACTGTGGGTGGCAAGTCCGAATCTTGTTACCGAATATGTCTTTTCAGCTATGGGGACATTAAAATATAGTGGTCAGTTTCACTATTTGTTGGTAAAGAGTAGACCAAGAGTTGGAGGTGGGTGGTACTCTATTTTATTAATTTTAAAGTAAGGACGATTAGTATAAATGGTTCTCGAGTGCTTTGCACAAAAAGTCAAAAACAAAGTAACAAACTTAGGATTACTAATAGAGAGCATCACAGCACCAAACTATGTTAATTTGGTTTGTTTTGAATTTCGCGCAAAGCTACACGAGGGCAATCTGCTCTAACCGTCCCTAATTTTGCAGTGTAACACTAGAGGAAAGGCAGCTAGTCATCACCACCCACCGCCAACTCTTGGGCTACTCTTTAACTAACGAATAGTGGGATTGATATTCACATTATAATGCCCTCCACGGCTGAAAGGGCGAACATATTTAGTGTGACGGGAATTGGAACCCACGACCCTCAGATTGTGAGTCGAGTGCTTTAACCACCTGGCCATGCCAGGCCAACTGTGTTAATAACATTCTACTTTGTATTTTAGAGATAGAGTACGACCACAACTAGTAGTTTATTCAGACCAATTAGCAGGAATCGAAGACAAACCTGACCGTTTAGTGGGAAAATTGTCGTTTTGGAAGACAGTTATAAGTGTAGCATAATTAAAATAACTAAACAGAACTGTGCTTTGAGACTTTTAATAACAAAATATCAGTAAAAAACTCTTCGCTGTTTACTATTATACTTATAAAACAACTACAAGAAAGCTTTATCACTTAATATATAAAACAAATTCTGAACTTTAATATTTAAAAATGCTAAGACAAGACTAGTAATGAACTTTACTGGGCGAAGGCGACCACTAAAGGGTAAGTAAGGAATACTAAACTAAGGTTAAAGAGAGATAAACAGCAGACGCTTTTTCGATTTTACCAATCACACTAAATCTTACTGAAATTATTACAGTTGGGTTACTTAGCAAAGTCGAGCTAACAACAATGGAAGGTAAGAAGAAAACAACAACAAGAAATTGCAGCCAAACAATGTATATTTTGTATATGCAGAGATAACCCGCTGTCTTCGGAGATATTTTGTTATATAGATTTATATAGTGTCAGGATTAAATTTTCACAAACTGAAGATAATAATATAATTTTTAATACTTATTTATTTCAAAGTCTCGATCGCTTACCTTAATCACTGTTGTGTCTTCTAACAATACAACAATGTACCTGTAGAGTAAGGTCAAACACAAACTTTTCATAACTTTCTGTGATGAAACCGTAGATATTTCCAGGCACCGTATTAATATAATGATTAGGATTTGAAGTCGATGAAGACTTTCACAAGCTTCTACGTCTTATTCCATAAGAAGAATGTTACAAAAAACTAGAATCACAAAAGTTTCATTCAACCACAATCTATTAACTTCCCTAATGTAGCTTTCATTGAATTGTTTGTTTGTTTTTTTTTCCTTTTGAAATGCTTGAAAGTTGTCTTGGAAAGCGACGTCTGCGTTAATTGAAAGTTGTATAGAACATTTACCAATACGTGTATTATATGATTGACCTTTTCGGTCTTCACACAAATTTTTAATGATAAATATTGCGGCGTTTGGCAATATTGCATAATAATGGTTAACATCAAAAGTACAAACAGCAATGAGGAAAGTAATTACGAGAACAATATAGTACATTACTTTTTAAAAATGCAAGGAAACTCATTAATATCTGAAAGACCAAATTCTATATTCTCAAGTACATCTGTTTCCATGAAAAATAACTTTTCGAACAGCAAAGAAATAACGAATCGTCACAGCAAATATTTAATCCTACACTTAAACTTACAGAGGGTAAGTCTGTAAAGATATTTTTAATCTTTACTATTTTCTGTGTTCATGTCTTTATATGCTTAAAGGTTGAGAGTATTAGCACAAAGTAATTCGTTTATAGTCATGTGACACTACTTCTCAGGTTAAGTGGAAAACTATGATTTTAACTTTATCTGACTTAAATACATTTAGTGATAAAGCCGATATTTTCTGGTGTTTCTTCTCATTATCCAGACAAGACTTGTTTGTGAAACAATAAGTCACATATAGAGAGTATATTACAGTCCAAAGAACAAAAGTTGTAGCACACATATTTAATTTAGTACTTGTTTGGAGAGTATTCATCTGTGAATAACGAATAATGCTATTCATCTCTTAAAACCAGAAGGTTGCTGGGTGGATTTCGCTCAACATTATTCGAGTCACAGACTACAGGGTAAGAAGTGCTAGTTAGGTCTTACTGGCCAAAACAGAAATTGTGCTTTGAACGCGTTGCTCTTTGTAAAGATTCTCTCATGCCAAATTTTGCTAAAACTATGTCTGTGAAAAAGCGATGGAGGAGATATAAGTTTTTGCATAAATATATTCGAACGTATTTATTAGACATACACCATCAAGATATTTCTTGCTACTTCAATTCGACAAAATATTCCTTTAATATTTAAAATATAGAACTTACATTGAAAGTGTAGAGATAACGAAGTAATTGTGTGTCCATTAAAATATATTTTAATATAATGTGCTAGCGACACTTGACTTCAGAAACAACGAACCATTCCAAGATGTACTGAAACGTCGAAAAACGACTTTTCTTTGATATAAACGCGTATAATATTATATGAAAAAAGAAAATATCTGTGCATTAATATAAAAGTGAATAATTGTATTCGAAAACGTCGATATACAGGTTTATTGTAATATGCAACAACGAAAAACATCTGTGCGTTGATGTAAACATAAAAATATAGATGTATAATTATAATTACTGCTTTGCGTTTCATGCTGTAAAATCTAAGGCTTAGTAGCTTATACATAGAACAAATTATTAATTAGTTACTATCTTGCACTTCTAGATATTAATTACTAACTTACGTTCCGGCTGCTAATCTAATACTGCCTTCAGGAACGTCACGAGAAGAAACATTCTGTGTTTATTAGCTTGGATTCGATCTAGGTGACTGTGTTATCAACTCATCACCAGGGTTTTTCCTCTTTAGGACTGAATCAACTGTTTATCTGAACGTTTTCAAGAAGGGTGTCTAGATTTTTCCGACTCCTGTGATGGGTTAACTGATTCAAGTGTTTCAATAATTAGTTTCAGAACGTTCCTGCAAGTGTCACTAACCGTTGGGCTTATTTCCTGGCTTGAAACAGAGAGTTTGCTCGACACTTTGCCAAGTTAATAAATTATTACCATAGTTTTTAAAAGACTACTTTCACCTCCTATAAGGGCTCGGCATGGCCAGGTAGCTAAGGCACTGGACTCGTAATCTGAGATTGCGGGTTCGAATCCCCGTCATACCAAACATGCTGATGAGGGCGTTATAATGTGACGGTCAGTATTATTATTCGTTGTCAAAAAGAGTAGCCCAAGAGTTGGCGATAGGTGGTGATGACTAGCTGCCTTCCCTCTAGTCTTACATTGCTAAATTAGGTATGTCTAGCACAGATAGTCCTCGTGTAGCTTTGCGCAAAATTAAAAAAAACCCAAACCAAACCTCTCTTTAAGTATATATATATATATTACCATCATCGCATTTTTCTTCTTGTTTATTCATTAATGGAATAGATACAGCTTCGTTTATATTTACTTTTATTGCGTTTAGTTTGTATCTTTGATGACTTTATGAAACCATTCAACTAGGTAACTAATTTTAGTTCTAACAAGAGCATAACGAACCTTCTGTCAGAATTGACTCAGGCTACTACCACTACCTTCTAAGAATTTTCATGAACTCAATAACAGATTATCAGACACATCTGGCCACTACCACTAAAAATATTGTCCTTCTGAGGACTTTCATGAACTCAACAACATATTATTAGACAAACCTGGCTACTACTACTAAAAATAATGTTTTTCTAAGGACTATCATGAACTCAACAACAGATTTTCAGACAAACCTGGCTACTACCACTAAAAATACTGTCTTTCTGAGGACTTTCATGAACTCAACAACATATTATTAGACAAATCTGGCTACTATCACTACAAATACTGTCCTTCTAAGGACTTTCCTAAAGTAAAAACAGATTAGCATACAAACTTTAGGATTTAAACCACTTTAATTTAGGTATTGTGTAACCTTAACAAAGAATGATACTCGATCGTTACAACGTTGTAACTCAATATTTTGTGTGTCTTTATTATTTCAAAATATTGATAACAAACTTCACAGTTTCCAGGCGAGATGGTGAGCTGAGGATTTATGGTTCGTTGACATTTCTTTCAATACCTCATTCCGTACTTATAAAACTTTTAGCGCCTTATAATAGTAAAATCTCACTATCAGACAAACACACCCCAGGAGCTGGTGGAGTATGTTCTTCACTTGTCTTCTCCATTAGTCTCTCAGTTCAAAGTTATTAATTCTACGTGAAAAGTTTGAAGAAATAAAACGAGTCGTTGAGAAATAAATAAATCAGTAAAAATGTGATATTAGGTAACACGGTGAAGACTTATTTAATATTGAAAAGTTAATATTAATAACAAAGAATTGTAAGTTATATATATATATATATAATGCTACATACGTTCAATCCTGATTAAAATTAAATAGTAATGCATTTCGTTTGAAGGATATTGGAAAATATTTGCTATATCTTTCGATATAATAAACTGTTGTTAAAATGATTTTCTGCTTTTTACTGTTGTTGAAGAGGTATTAGTAACTCATAACTTATATATTTAAACAGCTTAAAAATACAATTTAGCTTTTCTGTTTATTGATAGTGACATTTAACTTTGTTACCATAGCGACAATGTTAATGCTTAGCCTGCCATATTGCCACTTGTATTTCTACATGGTCAACGATGTACAAGTAAACGCCACGCTTTCTCTTGACATTTACTCATATGTGTCGCTTAGTAAGTGCAACAGGTCAGAGACAATCACTATTATATTTTGAAGGCTTCTCTTTGGCTCAAGTGAACTAACATTATTAAAATTAAAAACATTTCAAGTTTTATTATAACCTCTTTTTTTTAGTAGGTCTTCAAGTTGTTGTTGAACAATCGGATTGCTAAACAAATTCGTAAACCCATGGCAATAAAGCATGTATAACTTGCTTTATCAGCATTTATACATTCTACAGAGTACACCAGAAGAAATGAATTTACGTGAATTGTTAATGACGTATGAAATAAGATAGGACGACATTATACATTTATGGTAATTATTCTTAACATATTCTTCAGAATTAGAAGTACTGCTCTGTTCAATATCTCACTACTAGAGTCTTCTCTCCCCTTCTCCCTCACGTGCAGTACATCGTTGTTTTCTGGAAGTTTATGAGCAATGAACGATAAAATATCATCTATTTAAGTCAGACAAGATGGTTGTAATAGTTTTCATTTAATTTCACGCTGCTATAAAATTTATAAATATGGTAAATGCGCCAACATGCCATACTGCTTATTGCTAGGATACAACTACTAGAAACTTGATGCTCCGAAATATTTAGTGTAGACAGAGATAAGCCTAAATTGTTAATGAAAATCTCTCTTGAGCTTCAAATACATCTATTTAATGTTTTCCACGTTTCTAAATGTTTCTGATTTCCAACAGTTCACGGAGTTAATATAACTCCATTATATATGTTTGTTTAATTACTGCAGCAGTTAATAGTTACCAATTTGAACATACTTTAATTTATTTCAATAATGTTATTAATACCGAATGTAAATAGAATTATATTCACACATTAAAAATCAATTGGACTAAAATTTTAATAAATCATTTAATGTGCAATTATATTTCCCTAAATTTCTCTTCAGTTTTATATTTCGGATTCAAGATGAGTGTGTCAAAATAGCATTTTCGATCTATCCTTCATTTTCTACGGGTTAGTGTTCAAAAGGCCCTTTGTTTAATGTGAGTCAAACTGACGCACGAACTAACCATGTATTTTTTAATTATCCACACATGAAACTTGTACTGGGTATACCCAGAACAGTCATGAAATATATCAATAGCTCACGCGTATTAAAATTATTACAACCATTAATAACCAGATTGCGAAGTGTAAATAATGTATAATAACAATCAGTTACAAGATAAATTGGACTAAAATATAGTCAACTACTGTGACTCAAGTAGGAGTATCACTTGTGTGTTTATTTGTTTTACTATTTTTGAAGTTCATCGTTCAGTATCTAAATATAATTAGTTTATCACCATGTTTTCAAAATACTCAGGTTCTATTTATCTTAGAGAGTGGCTTACTCTAATATTGAGGAGAAAGTGATAATTCGTAATATTTGACATTAGCGATAATAAATAATTTATTATTTGATAAACAGAATTTTGCGATAACGCTTTTGCTTTATTTTTTTTATTTGAGTATTTAAAGAAGACAAAAATTTAAATACATAAGCAAAACATTAACGTTACTTTCTATGAGTGCTGATATTATGCATTATTAGTGCACTTTTATTCTGAGGCCTGGCATGGCCAAGCGCGTAAGGCGTGCGACTCGTAATCTGAGGGTCGCGGGTTCGCGCCCGCGTCGCGCTCAACATGCTCGCCCTCCCAGCCGTGGAGGTGTATAATGGGATTGTCAATCCCACTATTCGTTGGTAAAAGAGTAGCCCAAGAGTTGGCGGTGGGTGGTGATGACTAACTGCCTTTCCTCTAGTCTTACACTGCTAAATTAGGGACGGCTAGCACAGATAGCCCTCGAGTAGCTTTGTGCGAAATTCCCAAACAAACAGACAAACAAACACTTTTATTCTGAATCCAATCTTTATGTCTATGTATACTTATGTAACTTAATAACCCCATTGTATGGATTTAATGATGAGATAGTCCGCATGCAATTCGTACAATGTGTTACAACTCGAATGTAAGAGAGTTTGGAATTGAAACTTTCATAACGAAATAGGATGAATTATGTATACATACAATACATAAGCGTTCCTAACCAATTTAAACTTTTAATTTATTAGGAACTTATGAAATTTATATATTTCTTTAGCCATATAAATGAACTCTGCAATTCTACAATAGCACTTTTACGCCTCTTTAATTGTGTAACGAATTGAGAACAGAACTATTATTTGTTTATCATCAGTTCAGTGGTATTAGTTTGACATATGTTTCATGTTTTGTAAGTTGAGGCCTCTAGTGTTTGAGCAACATTACATTACATTACATTACATTATTGTACTTTATCACATTTTGACATGAACAAGGGACAGTGGGTTTAATGGAGCTGTAGCTGTGAACTAATTAGTTAGAGTGTGTATTACAGATAACAATGCCGGAACTTGTGGAGCGGAGAAGATATTTGCACCTTAGTTGTGTCAATAGGGTTCACAAAGAGATCAACCGGGATTGAATTTGTGTTTGTAAAGCCAGGATATATATCAGAACGTCAGCTTTTCAAGTCGTCATTGTCACTGTCGTATAACATTCTTGTAAACTGTTTTATTATTATCGTAACATGTGTTTCGTGTTTTAAAATGTATTTAATTTTCATGATATGAATTAATTTCTCTATCTTCTTGATGCATGTTTCTGCTTTATTGTTCACAATTTATATTTGTATTTTGTGCATGCAAAATGTTCTTTTGTATTCTAGTTCATACCAACATGTTCAAGTGATTATCTATTAATTGCTACATCTCTATTTTGCTGGAATCTTATTTATTTCACTCGGTTTAATGTGTTTTCTTTTTGCCGTCTTTAAAAAGCATTGTTTAGTTAATGTATATCACACTGAGCTAAATGCTGCGACATTCTTATTGTCAGTTGCTTAACGTTCTAAGTTTTATTTGTGTATTGTATGCTGTAAAGTAATAATTTTGGAATTTTGACTTCTATTATGGCTGGTTATTTCTAGTATTCTAGGTCAATTTGTATTTGTTGGGTGTAAATATGGTTTTGCATAACTGTATTTTGATTAGGTTAAAAGGTTTTGTGTGTAGCTTTTGCGATTATTGTGTTTAAAGCGTCTTAAGGTCAAATTTCAGTGTGATAAATTTTAACTTCTAAATTTTTCAGAGAAGATAGAAGGAAGAGGGCGTATGGCAGTCTTTCTATGACTTGTTTTTGGTTAACATTAAATATTCAAACACTAATTTATACATTTTACGGTCCATAATACTCTAATTTTGACCTGTATTTTGAAATTGCCATATTTTTCTTGTATCAAATTTTTGGAAGTTGACCTCTCTGAATAGTTAACTTGATTTTACATGATTAATGAAAATAAGAAAATTATCTATCCCTTGCCTTTTCTTATCTAAAATAACTATAAAATGATAGAGAATAAAACTATGATTCCTGCTCTATCATTTGTAGTTATTTTCGAAACATTTGCTTTTACTCTCTAAACGTCTTGTTGGTTATCAGCCAGCATTAATATTGAGGTTATTATTACTAGTGGTCAGGATCTTGGTCTGCTAATATCACATATTTACTCATTTATATAAGTAGTCAACAGTAACGAAAGTGTGACTTCAATAGATGAGGAGTGTATGCGCTAAACAAAATGTGCTAATTGTCCCGCAAAGAATAATTCAGTTTAGATGTAGCAGTGATTACACACTTTTATTTACATGAATGACAAATATTAAGACTAGACAAATTTTAAATGATCAGATTAATGTTATACATTTTTAAAGTGAAGTTTATAAGATTATATTCTAGTTTGTTATTCAGTTTCTTACTAAGTCCATCACAAGCTCAACAGTATTCTCGAAGGCGTGAAACGCTAAAATTTCTTGTTCCCTCATTACGTGGCACATCGTAGGTAGCCCATGTTGTAGCTTTATGCTTAAACGAACAACGAATCATTGCAAGAGTAGTCTCATACATGATGTAGTAAAAATACCAAAAGAAATGTGAAGATGGTTTATTCTCTTCTATCATTATGAATGCCTTACTTTTAAACTGGTGTTCTTCAAGCTTGAGTAGAAAAAAAAACTTTTGGAAGAAACAGCAACAAACAAACACACGATTACTTTCCAAAGTATTTTTTACAATTGAAATATTTTTGTTATAGACATTGTAACATACAAAAACTTTCAAAATACGATATTATTCACTGTCTATAGAAGAAAGATAATGTAAAATATAACTTTTCTTCATTGAGACCAAGTAACGTAAAGAGTCATCTTCCTATCACTAAATCAAGGAAGAATGTTTTAACATGTTAATTTGTTGCTGGATGCTCCACATGTTAAAGGTTCCGGGGTCGATCGTTGGTACTTCCACACTTTCTTTTATTGAGAGTATATTTTACCACTTCCAATAAAAATAAAAACCTACAATGATAAAGTAAAACATTTGTTAATGTTCTTTCGAGATTGTTGCAAATAGAGCTCATTCAAGGAATTTTAAACATTTGAGTCATAAGGGTTGGCATGGAGTGTTTTACTTTTAGTATATAGTTTAATATAATGGATGTAATATCCTAGATGGGAGAATAGCTCTCGTGTTACCCTTAAATTACATATGTCTCTCTCTATATATATATACATATGATAAATGTGCCGACAAACACTTTTTCTTACTCTGGTCATGCTCATACCACGTAAAAAACGTGTTGGCTGTTTACTGGAAGAATGATCCTCTTACAGGAACTCCAATTTTTCTAAAATATATTACTCAAAATTGATTCAAAAAGATAATTATTTGTTAGTGTTAAGTTATCTCGTGTTACCATACATGAGGGTAAATTGGAGGTCAAGGCTAGTGGCAAGCAAAAATTTGTGCCAATAGACAACAGTGCAAGTCCTGCTAAATTAGGGACGGCTAGCACAGATAGCCCTCGAGTAGCTTTTTGCGAAATTCCAAAACAAACGTTTGAATAAATAAATAAAAATATAGAAATCTAAAATAAAAATTTCCAAAAATCTAGAAAAAATAAATTTATCACTCGGAAATACGACCATTAACATGAGCAAAAACATCACATTCCTTGACATCACTTTCGACACAAAACTAACATGGAAAAAACATGTTAACAATATACACTCATCAATTAGAAAACGGATTTCACACCTAATGACTCTAACCAGTAGACAATCGAAATGTTCACCAAACACCATTATCCAAATATACAAGGCTTACATCCGTCCACTAATAGAGTACGGATGTCAAGTAACATACAATATGTCAAATAACACACTCCAGAAAATCCAAGTTCAACAGAACAGAATACTAAGATCTGCATTCAGTCTACCGTCATTCACGCCAGTAAATTATATACATCAAATCAGTAACTTACCAACACTAAGAAATAGACTAACGGAAATATCACACAAATATTATCTAAAAGCAGAAAACAGAAACAAACTAACGGCATCACTATACAAATTAACTAGTGCACCAACAAAATACATTTCACCTTACAACATATTTCAAGAATCACAAATTACACAACAAAGTATCTAAAGAATTAAACCCAAGTTAATAATATGTATCCTCTTTTTCAGATATCGGGCACAGGACAGGCAAAACTTTCGGTGCCTGTCCTGTGAAAGTGGGTTTTCTTGGGGCACTCCCGTTTCCCCCCACAGCAAAAACTTAGGCATTGGATTTTTAGATCCCAGCACAGGCAACTTTATTGCCAGACCCTGAGTCGGGTCGTTTGATTTCATGTTCATATTTACTTTGACTTCTGCCTTTCGGGACGGGACCTGGCCGTTCTCTCCGGTGCTGCCTTTGCCTCGGTCTAGGATAATATTAAGAATGACCTCCTTCACCCAAAAAAGAGTAAAAAATTATTTAATAAATAAATAAATAAAACTAAACCTAATAACCTTTCACGAAAGGGGACGAAGAGGAACCACAACGTTCCTGAACACCCCAGTTGGAGAGAGAATTCTTACGATTCCTCTCTCTCTAAACTAAACCCCTGCCACGTTAGTTTGCGTTTGATGTGCCGACAATATTTCATAACATCGGATTAATCAAACTATATCTAAAGTACAATGTATTGGGGTGTATCAATATACATAACATGTACGTTTGTTAGGATGCATCGTCGATTTTTATTGAGATACACGAAGCATATTTTTAAATTACGAACTAATGACATTTTCGACAGCCTTCGACACCGTACCCAGCTCTCATCTGCAGTACCGAAAGAGAGTGTACCAGCTATGGTACATGGCGTTCAAAACACACTAGTTCACAATCGAAATAATGGCCGAGGGGGATTCTCAGCAATCCCATTCAGCCACACTTCAATTCCCCTTGATGCCACTTCGAAGTCTGCTTAAACTTGGTCTTGGAAGCCGAAGTGTCCGTGGAAAGTTTCATCAAGACGAGTACTCTAATGTTCATCGCTATGTCCTTTACAGAAGCTTGTTATTCAGAATCTATTATTATGTCGAATAAAACTGTATAATAATGATCAAAACACTGAGGTCTTTGGACTCTATAAGAGACAGTTCTATTAGCCCTTTTTATGAACAGCTGTTTAAATCGTGGTGTGTTGTACATTTGAAATCCAGCTTTTACTTTGTTCATAAATTAATAGGTTTTTTAATAACTCTACACTATAAAGAAAAGAAACATTATTTGCTGATGCTGCGAAACAAACTATTCACAATAATATGGTGTCCCGCTAGTACAGTGGTAAGTCTACGGATTTACAACGCTAAAATCAGGGGTTTGATTTTCCTCGGAGAACACAGCAGATAGCCCAATGTGACTTTGCTGAAAGAAAAAACACGCACACACAGTAATATGCTGGACTACATTTTACTAGCTTGTGAAATTAAAAAAGTAGGAGCAGTATTTCCCATCAACATATAACGATCTAGAAGATATGAGTTATAAGCACCCATAACTTTTGATGAGGAACGTATAACCAGAAGCAAAAAAGGACGAAATTTCATATCACTGATGATCCTGTGATGTGTATGTATTTATACTCATGATCAGGTAAGAAAAATAAAAGTAAACCTAAAGTACACACACACACACACACAAATACACATATACATACATGTATCTCTCTCTATATGTGTATATATTTATATACATAACAAATTGTGTGATACAAAACATTTGAAAATAGGAAACTCAAGTTCAATAAATGCAACATTTGATGTTGAAAGTTGCAAATAAGTAACCATATGGACAACTACCACCTATCAGTCTTACTCTCTGCGCACTTCTTGAAACCAACGCCTAGGTTCCAAACGTTACCAGATGGCGTGAGCTTATGAGTACGTGGGTGCGAACTGTATATAAAACTCTGAGAAAGTGTAGCCAAGAACTTCATTGTACTACGGACTGGCCGCTTGTTTGTTATCAAGTTTCACACCATCTTTCTATCAGGTAAGCAAGAACTACAGATGTAGACAGAATTTCCTTAATTTGCTTTAGTCGTTACTAAGAGTTATAAATGAATTTATTTTATGATAAAAATCTCACGGAATATAGGTAAATGACAATTCTGAAATTTTAAACAAAATGAAAACGACATTCTTAGTGTTTGGAAGAATATTCTTTTTTTTTTTACAGACATACCTCATAATAATCTTCTGATTACCAATCGTTCGTTTAGCCATTAAGTTTAGTTTATTGATTCCATTACTTATGAATTTGTGAACGTTTTTTGAAATGTTCAGCTCATGCAATGCGGCTGTCGCAGGTTATGCTTACCAATTTGGCTAAGGGGTATAATTTTATTTACTTATTGTTTAATTTTGGTTAACCTTTTTTAAGTTTTCGAAATGTTTATTAAGGCTATATCGAGATATAATTTTCGCTGTTTTAAATGGGCTGAGTATTGCCCTACAATCATTACACCAATCTACTACTGTGTAAAGATATGTTTATACTCTATGAAGAGTTTCGTGAAAAGCATGTATATGTTAGATTCGAAAATGGAATGTTTTTTAAAAAATAAAAGAATATAAAGGAATGGTGATAGGACAAAGCCTTGGGGGACTCCAACAGTAATGTTAAACGATTCAAAGGTGGTGTTTTTAACTTTTATATATATTAAAGAATTGTGTTACTTACTTTCTGATAGTGAAGAGGGTATCTAATGACATTGTTATCAATGAAGGTTATTTTGACATCTAAAACTACAGCTAGCGTAGCTTTGTTATTATTGAATGTTTGTAAAGAGATTCAGTTATTCTAGTTAAATGGTCTATGGTTTGGTTACCTTTACAAGAGAAGTATTGGATGTTTGGTATTAGGTTGTGGTTCTCATAATAGGACTAGCCTGTTTGTTATTATGCACTCGAGTAATTTACAAAAGCAGCTTAATAAACAGATTGGTTTCAAGCTGTGCGGATTAGAACTATTTTAAGTAGATTTATGAATAAATGTGATAGTGGCTTTATTCCATGATTCCAAGTAACAGCCTTAAAGAAATGACAGACTCATAATGTTAAGAAAACGTAGTTATAGGTTTGTCCTTGCATTTTTGAGTTTTAATATTCGTTTTGAGCTCACTTGCAGTGATTTTTCTGTTTAATAACTCGGGAATGTCCGGGGATGTTTGTGTTTCAATGGACGTGAGAAATATTGAGTAGAGATGTTACAGGTAGAGTACTCACTGCCCTAGTTTTAACGTCGTTATGTTACAGGTAGAGTACTCACTGCCCTTGTTTTAACGTCGTTATGTTACAGGTAGAATACTCACTGCCCTAGTTTTAACGTCGTTGTGTTACAGGTAGAGTACTCACTGCCCTAGTTTTAACGTCGTTATGTTACAGGTAGAGTACTCACTGCCCTAGTTTTAACGTCGTTATGTTACAGGTAGAGTACTCACTGCCCTAGTTTTAACGTCGTTATGTTACAGGTAGAGTACTCACTGCCCTTGTTTTAACGTCGTTATGTTACAGGTAGAGTACTCACTGCCCTAGTTTTAACGTCGTTATGTTACAGGTAGAGTACTCACTGCCCTAGTTTTAACGTCGTTGTGTTACAGGTAGAGTACTCACTGCCCTAGTTTTAACGTCGTTATGTTACAGGTAGAGTACTCACTGCCCTTGTTTTAACGTCGTTATGTTACAGGTAGAGTACTCACTGCCCTAGTTTTAACGTCGTTGTGTTACAGGTAGAGTACTCACTGCCCTAGTTTTAACGTCGTTGTGTTACAGGTAGAGTACTCACAGCCCTAGTTTTAACGTCGTTATGTTACAGGTAGAGTACTCACTGCCCTTGTTTTAACGTCGTTATGTTACAGGTAGAGTACTCACTGCCCTAGTTTTAACGTCGTTGTGTTACAGGTAGAGTACTCACTGCCCTTGTTTTAACGTCGTTATGTTACAGGTAGAGTACTCACTGCCCTAGTTTTAACGTCGTTATGTTACAGGTAGAGTACTCACTGCCCTAGTTTTAACGTCGTTATGTTACAGGTAGAGTACTCACTGCCCTTGTTTTAACGTCGTTATGTTACAGGTAGAGTACTCACTGCCCTAGTTTTAACGTCGTTATGTTACAGGTAGAGTACTCACTGCCCTAGTTTTAACGTCGTTATGTTACAGGTAGAGTACTCACTGCCCTAGTTTTAACGTCGTTATGTTACAGGTAGAGTACTCACTGCCCTTCTTTTAACGTCGTTATGTTACAGGTAGAGTACTCACTGTCCTAGTTTTAACGTCGTTATGTTACAGGTAGAGTACTCACTGCCCTTGTTTTAACGTCGTTATGTTACAGGGTAGAGTACTCACTGCCCTTGTTTTAACGTCGTTATGTTACAGGTAGAGTACTCACTGCCCTTGTTTTAACGTCGTTATGTTACAGGTAGAGTACTCACTGCCCTAGTTTTAACGTCGTTATGTTACAGGTAGAGTACTCACTGCCCTTGTTTTAACGTCGTTATGTTACAGGTAGAGTACTCACTGCCCTTGTTTTAACGTCGTTATGTTACAGGTAGAGTACTCACTGTCCTAGTTTTAACGTCGTTATGTTACAGGTAGAGTACTCACTGCCCTTGTTTTAACGTCGTTATGTTACAGGTAGAGTACTCACTGCCCTTGTTTTAACGTCGTTATGTTACAGATAGAGTACTCACTGTCCTAGTTTTAACGTCGTTATGTTACAGGTAGAGTACTCACTGCCCTTGTTTTAACGTCGTTATGTTACAGGTAGAGTACTCACTGTCCTTGTTTTAACGTCGTTATGTTACAGGTAGAGTACTCACTGCCCTTGTTTTAACGTCGTTATGTTACAGGTAGAGTACTCACTGTCCTAGTTTTAACGTCGTTATGTTACAGGTAGAGTACTCACTGCCCTTGTTTTAACGTCGTTATGTTACAGGTAGAGTACTCACTGTCCTAGTTTTAACGTCGTTATGTTACAGGTAGAGTACTCACTGCCCTTGTTTTAACGTCGTTATGTTACAGGTAGAGTACTCACTGCCCTTGTTTTAACGTCATTATGTTACAGGTAGAGTACTCACTGTCCTCGTTTTAACGTCGTTATGTTACAGGTAGAGTACTCACTGCCCTTGTTTTAACGTCGTTATGTTACAGGTAGAGTACTCACTGCCCTTGTTTTAACGTCGTTATCTTTGAAGCATTTACAGAAGTTATTTAATCCATTACTAATTTGATTTTATTGTGTTACTGGTTACCATCAGAAATATGTGTTGTATTTATTTAGCTATACCGTAAATAATATGATTACAGAAGTCATTACAACTTTGACTTCATAATAGAACACAGAATTACAGAAAAAATCACGGCTGTGCTTGATTTCTGCTAAATTATTATCAAAATCTTTTAAACTTGTTTATTATTTTATTATTTTTCTCCTAACATCGTTATGTATGATAGATTTGTTTGTTTTAAATCTTTCTTCTAATGTTGTTTGAAGTTAATCTTTATTATCTCCAAATATTGTGTTCCATTTTGGCGAAACGTCATTAATGTTTGCATGAACACAAAAATCTGTTTTGGTTTAATACATATTACTCACTATGCAATTGAAAGATTGTATTCGTTTTGTTACTTGCCAATATTTCCTTTTGTTTTCGTTTATAGTTTTCTTCCTCTAGATGCAAAGAAGAAGTTCTTATGTTTTTTTTACTTTCATTTTTCGTCACCATAATAATAATAGGATACTTCAAAGTCTTATGCGATGCTTCAACTTCGTTTGTAGAAACTAAAACCTTTTTATTTTTTGTTCAAATATTCTCAAACACAGTATAACACAGGCCATCATCACAAACTTCAAAACAGTAGACTTATATGCTGTATATCTTAGTTGTCATCTTACACTAGCTTAGGCCCGGCATGGCCAAGCGTGTTAAGGCGTACGACTCGTAATATGAGGGTCGCATCCCCGTCGCGCCAAACATGCTCGCCCTTTCAGCCGTGGGGGCATTATAATTTTATGGTCAATCCCACTATTCGTTGGTAAAAGAGTAGCCCAAGAGTTGGCGGTGGGTGGTGATGACTAGCTGCCTTCCTTCTAGTCTTACACTGCTAAATTAGGGATGATTAACACAGATAGCACTCGAGTAGCTTTGTGCGAAATTCACAAACAAATGAATTTGTTAACTATCTTGTTAGAGATGGCTAACACAGATAGCACTCGAGTAGCTTTGTGCGAAATTCAAAAACAAAAAATCAAACAAATACACTAGCTTACACAACAGATGGTCAATGTGTATCATCATAACTCTTTTGGAACCCAATTAGCTTCAAATATTAAAAATGAATAATAAGAGGTTAATCGTAAGTTTACATGTCTCTTTTGGTAGGCATAGGAGATGAATATTTAGAAATACCATACTTGTTTGATATCATATGTGATATTCATATTAATGGTCTCTTTGATTAGATTTTCTTTCAATAGAAATTAGCTAATATAAAAATGCATATTGGCGTTTTTACTAATGATTCCTGAAATACCATTTTGATTTTGATAATTATAGAGAAGTGAATACTTAAATATATGAATATTACTAAATGTGTTTGTTTTTGTTTTCGTGTGGGGAGGAGTAACGTGTATGAACCAAAGAATTGTATACAAAACATCGTTGTTTTATTTAAAAATTAAGTTTTTAACATGAAGTTTTGCATATTTGTTTGGAAAATATATGAAGTTGCAACGTTAGATTAGTTCAAAGAAAAACAAATCCCTGTAATATTTAT
The DNA here is from genome assembly GCF_004210375.1 of Tachypleus tridentatus. Taxonomy (NCBI): domain Eukaryota; kingdom Metazoa; phylum Arthropoda; class Merostomata; order Xiphosura; family Limulidae; genus Tachypleus; species Tachypleus tridentatus. The sequence goes on along the minus strand of NC_134836.1, from coordinate 14,243,922 downwards.
GAAACTTTTCCATGATGTTAGCTTTTAAAAGTGTCCTTGTTCTTAAGCATAAAGTCCTGCCCATCTCAAAGATCGAGGTCCGATTTTGTGACCGGTGCCTAAAGAAAAACAAAACGATAGTGGCTTTTAGATTACATTAGCATTTTCTGTGATAAAAAAGATAGTTTTCAATAATTTTAATAGATTAGCGTAAAATTAGGCTGCTTTTTATATTGTATTTATTTTAAAACTAAAATCTTTTGGTGGTGGGTAGGGTGAAACTATTTGTTATTTGAGTATACAGAATAAACTCGAGAGTATGATGAAATATACATGTTTTTGACGCAACATATTTGACAGGTATATTGAACGTATCATTAATCAACTAACGCAAACAAACAAGAATCTACACAGGATGATACACTACCTGTAACACTTGTACAGCAACAAAAAGAAAACAGCGAGAAAAGTGCAATGGGTTTCAAATAAGTGTGTAAGAAGTAAACAAGATGAAAAATAATAAATAAATAAAAAGATAAACATAAAAAGATATATAAGAAAATCATGTCAGTGCAAAGTGTAGAAATATGAATAAAACAGGCAAGGAAAGAAAAAATACCTAAAAGAAAGCAGAAATTCGGAAGAAGTACTGAAGAGAGAAAGTTAGTTTAAACAACAACAGATCAAATAAATCGTTAAAATCACTTAATACTTAGTTATGATACAAAGATTGCGGCTTCGCTATTGACGTTTTTTAGTACCAAGTACACAATGAGCTATCTGCGCTTTGTCTACCCCCAATAATTGAACTCTGGATTTTGGCGTCGTAAATTTACCCACATGGGGATCGATTACAACGAAAGCACTCAAAACTTAGCCCTAATCATTTTTGCCATTGAAATTTAAGTAAAATAGGTGTTTTATTAACTGTTAATTAGCTTCATTTTCATTTAGGATTGATCATTTAAATGGCATTAGCTAGATCAACTAAACAAATATGGTTAATTTTCGTCTGACTTTTTTTTTTAATTCGGTGAAGAGGAGTTAAATACTTTTCTACTTTTATATATCTTTCACAAAGATAAGCTGATATAATTGTTATACAACTATGTAATTACTTTAATATCTTTCTTATTTAAATGCATATGTAACACTTTTCTCAGACGACAGTTTTACGTTCACCGTCAATTAATAATAGGCATGTTTTAAATTTATTCTTCTCCTTGTTATTGAATTTGTTCATTGTAACACTGCTACCTAACTCGCTATTACGAAACATATTAAACATTTTATCTATTGTCATAAAATAAAACAAACGAACTAAACTATAAACCCGAATGCCTATTTACACCACTAGAAACCGGGTTTCGATACTCCTGGTGGGCGGAGCACAGGTAATCCATTGTGTAAATTTGTGCTTAATTCAAATCAAACTGGTCCAGCATGGCCAAGCCTGTTAAGGCGTTCAACTCGTAATCCGATGGTCGCGGTTCGAATCCCGATAGCATCAAACATGCTTGCCCTTTCTGCCATTGGAGTGTTATAATGTGACGGTAAATCCCACTATTCGTTGGTAAAAGAGTAGCCCAAGAGTTGGCGGTGGGTGGTGATCACTAGCTGCCTTCCCTCTAGTCTTACACTGCTAAATTAGGAATGGCTAGCGCAGATAGCCCTCGGGTAGCTTCGCGCGAAATTCAAAACAAACAAACAAACAAACTACAAATTTGAGAACAGGAATAAAGTTTCTTCGACGTTGTAAATCAAGGTACCTAGAGGTTAGAAAACAATTAAGATCCAAGTAAACCAATTTCATGATAACGACAAACCCACTTGAAGAAAGTTTATTCCTAAAGATGACCTAAGAAGGTCGAAACGTTGTTCTCTACTTTATTTTAATAAAAGTTTTAATACCCAACCCCATTTCAAACTCGGGTGAAGCTAGCTTATATCAGGTCATCCCTTAAGTAATGTCCGATTTTAGGTTCAGAAAAAGAGAAAGGATTTTTTGTATTCGTCTTTGTCTTATACCATTACCTGAATTTTCATTTTATAGATACTTGCAACTATCTGGCAGATTTCAATGTGTCTGAATGTTACGCCAAGTATAAAAATAACATCAATGCTTTCTTACAAATTGTTGTGTCAAAAGAAAAAAGTGATTATTATCAAAGTCATGGTGAAATAAATAAACCTTTAGTTAATGTCGGAAAAGTCTTGCTTTGAAAAAAACGTTTTCTTTATAGTTAAGCACAAAGTTATACAATGGGCTATCTCTTATCTGCCCACCGCAGATACCTAAAACCGGTTTTTAACGTTGTAAACTAACAGACCTAACGGTGTGCTCCTTAAAACCATGGAGCACCTTTTTCTGTAATATTTCTTCAGGAGAACAAAATATTTTGTCCTATTAGGATGATTATTAGCTTTTTAGAGAGCATTAATAAATATCAAGAGCTTTTTAGTATAATAAAGTATAATAAAGTAAAATTAATAAGGATTATAAAATAAATACTTGAAACTGTCAATTCTTGACTATGCATTTACTAGCAAAACCATGGTCGTAATAAATGAAATAATCGCGAAACAAGCAGTTGTATTCGTTTTACCTAATTATGTGATTATGAAAATTCCACATGTAGCGATAGTTTCAATTATATAAAATAAAGTAGTACAGCAACATTAACCGTCTTATGTAGAAGACTGAAACCAATGCAGTGCTCAGCATCTCAACTTTGGTTCAGTTAAAAGAATATAGGGTGGAATGTCAATACATCAAACTGAATAACAAAACAGTTCAAGTTCACCCAAGAAAGCACTGGAATTAGCAAAAATAACCTGGTTTAAAGAAGAGATCGAGAAGTGTTAGTGTGTTCGGGACAATGTAAGTGCACACCTCAAGGCAGAGACGGTTCACAGTGAATTGTGTTTTTAACTTCATTAAGTGGAATTTGATCTATTAGACAGAGACTTACATAATATTTGAAGTCAGTTGATATGCAGTACTTACTGGAATGAGAAACGAAAGTGGATACTATAAGTAAACAGTTCAAATACACAAATAAAATATTATTCAGTGTTTTCTACAAAAGTAGTAAGCCTTTCGAGATTTGACTTCACGAAAAATAAACCTCATTTATTAAGAAAAAAATATTGCTTGAGAACCAGAAGAAGCCTTTACTGGCGAAATCATGATAATAATAAGTGCAATATTTCTAAGACATACAAAAATCTCTATTTTCCTCGTTTTTGTGTTTAGGATTGTTACTTACTCTCACAAACTTCTTGGCGCAGTAATGAAGAATGTTTCTAATTATCACGAACTTCTTAGTGTAATTCCATGAATTATTACTAATTTTGTCCCACGTTTCTTGGTGTAATAATAATAAATATTACCAATAGTCAACAAAATTTGCAATTCTTCGAAACCTGCCTCCGTATAACTATATATCTGTCTGCGTTACGATGTAGAACACAAAATTAACCTCTGGGTATTTTAAAAACAATGGTATTGACAAGAGATAGGAACCGTTTATTATAACGGTGATAATAACAATAAACTCTGTTGTACAATAACCTTATTTTATAAAAACAACAACACTATTGATAATCAATAGAAATTTTCTATTACAAAAACAACGATACTGACTTTTATTAAGATCTTCTAGATTTATAGCATCAACATCGATAATTAGTAGGAGCGTTCTCGTGCAACAACAAATATATCGATAATTTATTTGGAATCTTATGGTGTAACCACGACGATATCAATAATTACAGGCACTTTCTGGCGTAACAGCAATAATATCCATAATTTGTAGCACATTCTGCCGTAAAATACGATATCAGTAATTTGTAGGAACCCTTTTGTAAAACAACAACGACTGATAATTTGTAACAGACTTCTGGAAGAACAACGATTTCAATGGTCGACGGAAATCTTCTATTGTAAGAACAACGAGATTGCAACGGTACGAGTTTTTTATTATAATATTTATCACATAATGCAAAATATCTTTTCATAATCATTAAAACCGTGGAGCAAGTTTTCTGTAAAATTTCTTCAGGAGAACAAGACAATTTATCCTTTTAGGATGATCTTTAGCTTCTTAGCTTTCTCTTCCGCAAGATCGACTGCTAAAAAACTAAACACAATTGTCTTCCATAACCAGATATTTTCCTTTCGATTGTCTTGCAGACTATTTGTTGACTAACTTAAGACAAGTGCGTTTAAACTTAAGATAACCTCATTGTCTTTATTCAGTCTACAGCCTTGTTGGTTGGCTGCAGGTTTTAGCGACGTCACCATAATCCAGAAAACGGATATCACAAGGTTAATTCTGAAAACTGATCCTATTTGTACTATACTATAATACCCCGAGTACAAGTGACACATGAGTCAAAAGACCATAAGGATAGGAGAGTAACTTGAATACTATAAATTTAACTCATTCTGGACCACATGTTACCGTCATGACCATAAAATGAAATGTAAAAAAGTAATATAATTTTAAAGCAAATTAATACACAAAACAGAACACTTTTCAGAATTATATATACCAAACCAAAAACAAAACCCTCAAGCATTCTTACATGCTGGAATGTATGAAATAGCATGTTTCTGTTAATTTTGGCTGATCTGTCTCACAGGTGACAGGTCTCATCCTCATATTTTAATGGAGGAGAAGCCTTTCGCTTCAGTCTCGTTTCCTTCTGGTTTTAGAAGGACCGAGGCCTATATCCATTCAGCTGCTATCTCTTTACACTGTTTAAACACTAAAATCTGCTCTAACGTTTGTAATCACTTTGGTGGCCTGGTATGAAGTTTCGCTTTCAATATTTTCTGGAGGAAAGCTCGTAACTTCTTCGTCAGTGATGCTTCAGAAGTCTTGGCAGTGTAGGTCCTCCAAGCTCTCTCTGCAAGACTTGCTGATAATACGGTTTGTTTGTTTGTTTCTGAATTTCGCACAAAGCTACTCGAGGGCTATCTGTGCTAGCCGTCCCTAATTTAGCAGTGTAAGACTAGAGGAAAGGCAGCTAGTCATCACCACCCACCGCCAACTCTTGGGCTACTCTTTTACTAACGAATAGTGGAATTGACCGTCATATTATAACGCCCCGACGGCTAGAAAGAGCGAGTATATTTGGTGAGACCGGGGTTCGAACCCATGACCCTCAGATTAACAGTCAAACGCCTTAACCCACCTGGCCATGCCGGGCCCCTAATAATACGGATGCCACCAACTTCATAGCAAGAACCATTGGGCGAGCCCTCTGGCTTGTCTACATTGCTATTATATTAGCCAGAGACTCTGTAAAAGTTGCTTTTTTGCTGTAGCTCAACCCCCCCTTCTCCTTCTTGAGAATTGAATGTTCTATATTACACACCTGGTATCAAAAGATTTTCTCAACTTTCTAGATGTATTGTTTTCTCTATGTAACTACATGCACTAGTATCATCAAGTTGTCACACTACAACCCATCGTGGGAAAATCCTCAGGCTTCTTTCTCTGCTTTTCCATTTTCACCTCCATGGATAGCATCAATAAGAGGAAAAAGTCCTACTGCTGTGCCACTTGGATGCTTGGCTTCTCCAGATGAGTCAGCACTAATGTTTTAGTTATGTGCTAGGATCTCTTGCAGATTTTTCAGCAGCATTCAGACCATCACCAGTCGTTTTGGACCGTTAGGCCCTTGAGTACTTCACTACGAACCCGTTCATCAAATCCATAAATTTTCCTAAGTCAGATGCAATGACAAAACAATGCTTATTCGTCCATAGAGTAGTTAATGGCGAACATTAACTTGGTAACCCCTCCTCGTTGATATTTAATAGTTGAACCAAGTAAATGGGTCAATTAGAACTTGTAAAATTCAGTTACAAGAGTGATTAAAAGTTGTTGGTCAGATGTGTCTCCACGGGTACGAAAAACATAAGAATTCTGGAGACTCATTAGGCAGGTGTTATTCGGGTGTCATTTGACCAGCATGCTCTACTTCATAGTCCCTTCCATATCACAGACACACGCACACCAAGCTGCTCTAATTTAGTCTGATTGACAGCTCATCTGCTATTGTTAAAGTAACATAAATAGCTCCAATGGGTAATACAATAAGGTTCAAAACTCTTTGGGACCTACGCAGTCTGGGTAATTTAGGTTAACTTTTTTACCTTCTCAACATCAAACCCTTCCAACAGACTGCAGTGGTTTATATTTTCCTCTTACAAACGTCCACCTCAGGGGCACTGGATATTTGATTGGATTGAGTTCTCCAGAAGTAAGCAAGCCTCCTTGAGTCAGCATTTGCAGTTTAATTGACGTCGTGGACCTCTGCTGCATTGGAAAAAGTTTTATATCCAGGAAATAAATTTTTCTAGACACTACTCTTCTTTTGAGAGATTATCTCTACCACTCATGGATTTCTCTTTTTTAATTGCGAGTACTTATACATTCGGAAAATAATGTTTCTCTCCCGCAAATCATTCCTTACAACTCTTAAGCTTGAGAGGTTAAGTGACGGTTAGTATACACATTATTGGTTACAAAACTCCACAAGAAGTTCTGTTTGGCATAGTACCAAATTTTTCCTTATTTTTTTCTTTTTCCTACAAGTATAAGTTAAGTTGTGATTAGCAGATTTATAAAAGAAATAATGGTAATGTTCTTTAATTGATAATTTCAACTGAGATCTTGTTTGCGAATGATAGAAAGGACTGGAGAAATTTTATAACAAGAGACAAAAGTTTTATTAACGACAAATAGAAGAAAGCAAATAAGTGTATTCATGCAAACAAAAAAAATAGTTGGTCTTGCTAAGATGATCTTCAACCTTTTATATTCTTTTTTTACTAGACAGACTATTAAAGAAATCAAAATCCATTGATCTATCAAAAAATAAAACCCATTGTCTTCCAGAATATAAATATTTTTTTCTAATTGTTTGGTAGAACTCACTGAGACTAACTGAAGAAAATGCACTCAAACGTTCAGATAATTAATTAATTCATTTTATTCATTCTGTAGGTTCACCTCGTTTTCTTTATCTCTCCAAATCATTGGTTGGATGTGGCTTTTAGTGGCAAATTAATCAGCCACTGAACAGATATCACAGTATTAACCCTTAAACTAGATCTTATCTGTACTATTGAAACATTTCAAGTAAACAGACCATACCTTAGCTACTAGACGATAAAGAGAGAGGATTAATTAGTTATTCCTGCTCCACATCTTACTGTCATGATAATGTAGAAACCTAATCGAAAAAATTAAAAACTTCTGTATTACTATAGAAGGTATAAGTTACATCATATGCTCACATGCCACAATAGAAAGGAAAAAAAAAACCCAACAGCAACCAACAGGCTGGAGGCTACTAATACACAATATTATTTACATTCATAAATGTGATCAATAGGAAGTATTACATTATTTATATTTGTATTATTAGCTTTCAGTTGTAATTAGTGCCACTAACACCTTTTCAACTACTTCTGAAATAATAAAAAATTTGGTATTACCAAAAAAAGAAAAGAATTATCCAAAGTAGCATGTTAACGTGCGTATTTGAACATCAAATACAATTTTAAGAGGACCTGCTTATAAAACAGAATTTTCTGGAAGTTAATTTTTCTTCCCGATGCGTAATCCGAATAACTGCTACAAGTATATTTACAAGCAATACTGAATTACCGTTTTATTTTGCTAGAGTTTGAAACATCGAAGTAGAGTGTTGTGATTCTAAGTGGTTTATATGTAGCAACGTTTAACCTATGGGTAGAGATTTTCAGAATGAATTGAGATATCTGAGAAAATAAAAAAAATTCAAACTATTACTGGGGTTCTAGTAAACATAGACAGACTAGTCACCATTTATAATTTGTTTTTCCAATGTAACAATAAACCTGTTCTGAGAAGATGACGTTGTATATTGTTCAAGTTAATTCTCCCAGTGTTAATATTACTACTCTCTAGATACCACCGGTACATTTTATATGACCTGTCAACATCTGCAGTAAACATACTGTATTCACAGTAACATTACGTATGTCTATTCCTACTATAATTTAACACTCTTTAAAGTTTGTACTCTTTAAGTACAAACAATTTTAATTTTATATGTTGGGTCCATGGGAAAGTCTGCTGGCGTTATTAAATATTCTATAATCTGTCGGGCTATGGAACAATCTATATGTTGCAGTGATTATTAGAAAAATCTAAAGTTTGTTTCCTAGAAAATTTGAAAAAATAGTTAAGATTAAAATAACTGTGTGTACATTACTAAAAGTAATTACAGAGAAACACACAGGAATGGTAAAAAATGGTACATTACTAAAAGTAATTACAGAGACACACACAGGAATGGTAAAAAATGGTACATTACTAAAAGTAATTACAGAGACACACACAGGAATGGTGAAAAATGAGTAAAGTCAACTTATGATTAGGACAATTTTTTCTTGCTGAAAATATTAAATGCAAGTAAACTTTTCAAATTGTATTCTTAAATAATATATTTCAGTTTATTTTGTCCTTGGACAAATTTAAATATAAGACACATTAAACAATTTATTTACATTTATTGAATTAATACCAAAACAAAAAATATATAATTATTTTTCAAATACAAGTAGCTGCCAAAAAAAAACACCATTTCTTTCAAATTTAGATTATTTGTTGCTAAACGTAAAATTACAAAATGAACTAACAATGTGGGTATTGAAATCCTACTTTGAACGTTATAAGAGTTCGTACCGAGGATATTAAATTTAGAAAAAAGAAAAAAAATTATATAGAAATTTTCTATTGATCATAAATGAGTGTGAAATATAAACTTAAATGGCATTTTTATACTTAGATAATGTTTTTGTTTTGATATTCATCATATAATGAAAGTAGTGTGCTAAAGTTCTGTTTACGTGAAGGAACACTATGTTTTGACAAATTTCTTTAAAATACGTCTATTTTTCTTCCAAAGAAAATGTTACGCAATCATCGTTGTTTTTTCAGTTTTTGAGTTTCCACTCTTGGGAGAGAAAAACATTTGAGCCAAAACGTGAACACGTGCAGAAGTTTCTAGCAAACGTTCATTAACATGACGTGCGATTTACAGTTAGCCGAATTCTCACAGTCACAGCTTATAACTAATAATTTCTCAAGAAGAAAATATATGGTACGTTTCATTCTGAGCTTGAACTAAAAGCAGTCGTTGATAATATCCTACTGGTCGTAAGTTAATGTGTGTTGGAAATATGATTATTGATATTAGTTGGAGAAAAAGCCGTGAATTTTCGTTCGTTTGTTCTCAACATCACAAAGGCACTTCAGGCTTCAAAACTAAAAAAAGATATTCACATGATTGAAAGTTTGAAGTCACTTTTAAACCGCTTGGATTTCTTTTGATTGATTGATCGCTGCGTATGTTGTCAGCACACCATGTAAGTTGATGTTACCTTCTTTTTAGTAAACCCGATACGGTTTAGTTTCTCTATGTTGGATCTTTAATAAAATGACTTAAAATTAGCAACGGGAGATCTTATATTATTTTAACTATAGAATATTTTTATTTTATTAAAGGATATACCTAATGCTCCTAGGATTTCACTTTCGAAAGGTTTTTGAAAAATAAGAAATTATTATCAGTGTTTGTATGTGTTTTTCTTATAATAAAGCCACATTGGGCTATCTGCTGAGTCTACCGAGGGAAATCAAACCTCCTGCTTTTATCGTTTTAAACCCGTAGAATTACCACTGTACCAGCCGGGGTACATTATTGTCACAGGGTAATTAAAATTTCATTTGTGATGAAATCAATCCAAAAATTTTAGATATTTAAAAACTTAATATGTATAAATAAATAAATAAAATATTTACTAAATACTGAGATAATCTGTTTCACACTTAGACTCTCGTTAACTATAACCTGGATATTGTTATAAAATACAGCAGAAATATTTTAAACTTACCTTATTTACATGCTCCTTATACTTGATTTTATTTCCGTCATTCATCCTTACATAAACAAATATTAGAGAAAAAAATTATCGCCAAATAAAAAAACTACTTAGTTCACGCTAATAAATTAAATAAAGAAATCAAACAAGATATGGATGGAAGTAGACATATTAATTGATCCGGCTAATGATCACATAGCAGATCATGTAAAGTCGAGAAGGCTTAGTCTGCTATGTGATCTTTAACCGGATCATGTGATTTGTCCACTTCTATCTCTATCTTGTTTGGTTTCCTTTTTCGGAAATTAGTAGCCAGCCCCACATAGCCTTTTATTATTTAACAATTATTTAGTATTAGTTATACAACAACTCAAGCCCAAAATAAACCAATACAAAGGAACAAATTTATACCTATATTAAAATTTTAAAATATATATATATATACTCAAACATCTATGCACGCTCTCTACATTTCTACACTCAGTTACACAATCCCCTTCAAACATGTGGTCAGCTTCCGGTCAGTTACCTCTTTCTTTCTTTGTGAACCTGACGATGACCGAAGAAGGTCGAAACGTTGTTAGCTCCTCTACATAAAAAAAAAAAAACATTCTCAACCCAAACGAGCCGTTTTTACATATATAGTTTTCATTATACTTACTTATTTAATTTTTTATAATATGGCGTGCGTGTATTCTAAAGCTTAATGAATTTTTCATAGTATAATTATAAAACAGTTAGTCAAAGATCGTGAAGATTGTTTTAATCTATGAAATGATGATAAAAATTATAGCTACTGCTAGAATTACATAGGCGCTAAGCTTGTTGAAGAAAGATGAAATAAAATAAAAAAATCATGGTTTGGCTATTCACCGGTTTTGGAAAACCATAGCTGAAAAGTAACAGAGTAACTATGCAAGGCAGTTCTTCCTATCTAGCTCTTGAGGGATTGTAGAGAATAAAAGCCATATAACTTTTGTATTGCTTTGATACGGACATGTGTGCCACCCTTACATAAAAAGTGCTAGCTCAGTTTTCGATATAATTCTCAAAAACAACTTTTTATTCACTACTTAACGTCATACGTTATTCAGAAGATGCATGCCAGATGTTAAACTAGCAATAACATTCTAAAGTATTATAATTACCGATTATCGATATTTTGACTCTCGTACTGTGATATTTTTAGTTCCAATATTTTCTTGCTTGATTTTTCTCTTGTGATAAACCTAGTGCAACAAGATGGTAAAATCCATATGTGCTCTACATTGCTTAAGTCTCTTGGTGTAAAGGTTAAAGCTGTCCCTTCGGAAACAGTACTAAAATAGATCGTAACAGTTATTTCGATTGTATGTGAAACACATTATCGTTTTGTTTGATTAATTTGCATAAAACAGAAAATGGGTTAAAGAAATCAATATACAATTCTTGTAAACGTGAAGAAGGTTAGTAAAAGGGTGGGTAAAGTGGGTGGATACATAGTGTGTATGTAAATTGTACCTGTGAATACTTCTCCTGCAACCTTTAATAGATTCATAGAATCTTCTCGAAATATGATTTTAACCAACATCTAATTACTTTTATGACTATCTAAGTCTGCGTATCGTAATAAATCTGAGGTTATTACACATAAAAAATATTTAAAGTTATTTAAAAAAGTTAATAATTAAAGGTAATTTAAAGTATGAAAACTGTGCTACCTCAATAAATTATGTAAAATAAAACCAGAAAATATCAATAGAATGAACGTGTTTTGAGCTCCATACAATATAGTGTTTTTATTACTATATATTTACAAGTTATTCAAATATAATTTTATTTTTTTAACTATCAAATACTTATTGAACCTAGTTCGGCGTTTATAGAAAAGAACGTCAAGCACTATAATACTATAGGTATCCAATTAATAGTATTTATTATTGTTTGTTTGTTTTGAATTTCGCACAAAGCTACTCGAGGGCTATCTGTGCTAGCCGTCCCTAATTTAGTAGTGTAAGACTAGAGGGAAGGCAGCTAGTCATCACCACCCACCGCCAACTCTTGGGCTACTCTTTTTACCAACGAATAGTGGGATTGATCGTCACATTATAACGCCCCCACGGCTGAAAGGGCGAGCATGTATGGTGCGACCGGGATTCGAACCTGCGACCCTCGGATTACGAGTCGAACGCCTTAACACACTTGGCCATGCCGGGCCAGTATTTATTATATTTATTTTAAATTTCTGAAATTTGTGGATGCTGAAAGACTGTTAAGAGAAAACAAAAATATCTAACAACTAAACAGTATTTTATTTTATTCACCAAGCCTATACGTATACAGTTGTTATCTTGTTCAAAATTCGACTTCCAATTGGAATCATAATATATGTTATACAAGACAAGAAGTAGTTAATAATGTATGACTTATTCCTCAGCGTCGGACTTTAACTTAAACACGTTTGTATGGAGTTATCAATAGCTGTTTTGTTTTATAAGTAAGAGATACACTGCAACCTTACACTTGTCACCTGGTACTGGTGTTATACGAAAAAAACCTCTATAGGATGAATTACTCCTTTAGAATCTTTCTTACAGACAACGCTGTAGTCTCTATTTGGATTGCAACATTTTAAACTATTCAATTTTCAAATAAAAGCAACTTTATTTAACCCTTGTGACTTTTCCTTGTGTTGTTAAGGGCGCTCTATCCAATACTGTGATTATGCACTATTACCTAATGTCGCAATTTCCATTTAATCAATGGTCTGCAAGAATGGCGAAATCATTCTTAGCTTTTAGACCCAGACATACTTTGTATAGACTCTCCTCTGCAAGTTAAAGACTGCTTCTAAAACCACTTTTATAGAAGTTTATTCGAAGCGCATTGAATTACTTGAAAGGTATCACATGACACCGCAACATTTATTCGAGCTAATTATGAACTTATGTTTGAATTCAGTAACATTTACATAGTTTATCGTTTTGAGGAAGTCACTATTTCTATATCTATCTTATGTCTGTATATACTTTCATAATATATTTTGTGATAATATACTGTTGTTAGTCCTTTTTTAACTAGCTTACAAATAGCAGAAACTGTGTTTATTCATGACTGGTGTAGTTTTCTATTGTCATCATCGCACAGTTCCACATTTATACAATATAAGAAACTCTATGACATTTCGTAGTGACATGTGTTCACAATAAGGTTGACAAAACTTAAATCACATCACTTTGTACAGGTTTAAACATACGTTTTTAGTAAGAATATTATATAATAGCAACAAGTGTACATTATTTGTAGAAGCCACTGTTGACTAAACATTTCGCTCAATACAAAATATCTCTCAATTAGTTATGAGACAATAAATCTCGGGATCTAGAACACCTTAGTTGAAAGAATACCCCATTAAGATGTTATTCATTGTTATACTATATGACATTTTTTCTCAAATCTACTATTTTCTACTAAAGTTAAAAAATTATTGCTAAATCCATGGTTCTACAACAAAGGTCAAAGGTTGTCTTGTCAAGTTTACTGTTTTCTAACATTGATCAAACGTTGTCAAGCCTATTATTTTTTATCAATTGACAAACCACTCATAATCACTGTCAAGTACTATAAACTATTAATGAAAAAATAAATTATCTTGTAAAACCAATTAAAATTCATCGCTACTGTTCATTCCATCGTTTTATTTTACAATAAAATAAAATACGTTCTTTGTTCAAGTGACACATACTTTAATTCTTTCGACACCGAATAAATTTTTTCTTCTGTTTTAAATTAAACTACACATTGTAATCATAACTCAGACATAAATTTCTGTTCCAGATATGTTTCTTTATCTAATATATATTACTGTTTTGCCTAAATTTTCTTCGTCCTAGGGTATAAAGTGACTACGATTATAAAAATATTATGAAAGTTGTTCGTGTTTACTTTCGGTTCTGAATGCATCATTTTGGCCCGGCATGGCCAAGCGCGTTCAGGTGTGCGACTCGTAATCTGAGGGTCGCGGGTTCGCATCCGCGTCGCGCCAAACATGCTCGCCCTCCCAGCCGTGGGGGCATTATAATGTGACGTTCAATCCCACTATTCGTTGGTAAAAGAGGAGCCCAAGAGTTGACGGTGGGTGGTGATGACTAGCTGCCTTCCCTCTAGTCTTACACTGCTAAATTAGGGACGGCTAGGACAGATAGCCCTCGAGTTGCTTTGTGCGAAATTCCAAAACAAACAAACAATGCATCATTTCAAATTATATCAGTTTTTAAATGCTCATGCATATTAAATCGGACATCTAAGTAATTATCAAATTCTGACTGAAAACCTGAAGAAACAAGCTTGAAAGTAGTTTTTATGTATACCTGTTAACAGCATGTGATATACAGGTTGAATTACAGCTTCAGAGTATATTTCTATCTTTACATGTTTCCAGAAATACACAAGTTAACTTACAGCTTCACAGTAAATATACAACATAACATTATAATTTGTCGGTTTTTATTCTGTAATAAATTAGATTTTGCATAACTAACTTAGTGTTTTTAAAAACGTTTTGTTCCTACATAATACACCTGGAAACCATCTTTCTAACACGTTTAAGAAAATTAACAGTTACTTTTGAACGAGATAAAGACACCTGGGAAAAACTTTATATTGTTTTGTTAAAAATTGCGTGTTTGATTTTGTTAAACAATTACTTATTTTTAGGAATTTAAGTGTAATTCAAGCAAATATTTTAGGTGAAATTTTCCAATGCAAAAATAATTTTTTAATTATTTTTGTTTATTTACAACCATATTAACACACAAAAAAACAACAACAAACAAAAACGTTTTTGTGGGGAGCAGATAGGATACTTTTACGTTTTATTATTAAATCACCGCATAAATATTATAGCCATAAACTGGAAATATTACAAATATTGATTTTTTTACTAAAATGTGGTTATTTTAAGAAAAATATGAAACTTTATAAGCGTAATTTTTAATTTTTTTTATAAACGGATTGCGTTATCAGATGTGTAACTGAGGTGATCCAGACGGAAGTATGTATCTAAAGCGATTTATTCAATACTATTGTTCTTCAGTTCATTATAGGAAAAAGACCATTTTTTCCTAACTCCACAGATCTTTTGTTGTTTACTTACTGACCACGTAAAATAATGGAAATTAGTTAAAACTACTATTATTCTAATGACTCTTCATTTCTAATAACTCTGCCGCCCCCTTCAGTGTCGGTGACTAGACGGTTTCCATATCTTTGATGCTTAATAACAAACAAAAAATCTAATAACCCTCACTGACGTAACTTAAAGAGTTGATAAATCTGCAGAGGTGCTACTTGGATCTGTTGTTTCGTTCTCAAATTCATTGTACACGAACTAGCCTCTAGTGATGGCTTTTATTTGCCGTTAACGAAATGTTACAATTGATATTAGAATATCTAGAGGGTGATACCCCAAATATGTTATTCTCTTATAACATTGAGTGAGTCATGGAAGTTTAAAATCACGAAATTTGTGTTGAATAACACTGAAGCTTTCTTATTTAGCTTATGTATGAAATATCTAAAAGATTTCATAGCTTGGAAACAGAACCGCTTAGAATGTTCACCAAAATATTCTCTTCCATAAACTTCCTCACAATACAACCATTAAAATCCGGGTTTGGATTCCTCATGGTGAACACAACCCAACGTAACTTTGTTCTGAAACAAACTTTTCTACAACATGAGAAAACAGTCAATAAAGATATTTTTTAAACTAAAAATCGTCTACTCGCAATAAACAATGTGTAATAGATCATTACATATTTCATAATCTTAATGAAATTCTTGTTTAATATACTTTATTTCACAGCCTTGTTTTACCATACGCAGTACTCGGTTTTGCCGTTATTATCACCGCGTCAATGTAATGAGATGTATAATGAGGTTTTACAGTATCTTTATCTTTGAGATTTGCATATTATAACAATATTTCACTAATTTGGTTCTAATTAGTTTTTTACATATTGCCACTACGCGTTTATTTAAAGTACTTTTCAAAACATATTTATGAAAATTATTATTATAATTTTAAAGTTAGAATTTGAACAATATTTTGAATTTTCAAGCAAAGAAAAGGATTTAACGGGGGTTAAGTAATTATATTTCAACGATTTTAAATATGAAAATAAGCAAGACATGTCACAACCATTTGGTGATACGAAGTCAAGGTGAAACAGCGGGAATTAAAACTTCATTTTACCAATGACTAGTATTCTCAAGGTAATAATACCACCAAAATTTAATCGTATCTGGAACGGACATACAGCAACAACTTCTGAAGCTTGTTTTTTGAATTTCGCACAAAGCTACTCGAGGGCTATCTGTGCTAGCCGTCCCTAATTTAGCAGTGTAAGACTAGAGGGAAGGCAGCTAGTCATCACCACCCACCGCCAACTCTTGGGCTACTCTTTTACCAACGAATAGTGGGATTGACCGTAACATTATAACGCCCCCACGGCTGAAAGGGCGAGCATGTTTGGCGCGACGGGGATGCGAACCCGCGACCCTCAGATTACGAGTCGCACGCCTTAACGCGCTTGGCCATGCCGGGCCTGCACTTCCAAAGCAAATTTTCATATACTAGTATCATAAAGATGTACCCAGATCGTTGGATATAGAATGTCGAAGATGAAGACACCTCTTGAAGTTAATCATATTGCAAAACGAAGGAATGTGTGTCAATTTTCTGTTTCAAGACCACTCACAAGGAGGCCTGAGACAATTCGTAACAAGCAGAGTGTAGTTTCTTTGGAATGGGTGAAATTCAACGAACACATAGTCAATGATAAAAAGTGTGCCACATAATTAAGAGAGATATCCAACTCTAAACGAGGCCAACAGGTAAGACTTACAGGATTACCTTTCATTCAAAGGTAGCATACCTTATGCAGTTGGAGAATGAAACAGGTATTCGTGTTGTTCCATATGGATACATTGGATTGTTATTAGCTACAGTACCTATGGGTTTCTGTGCAATGGAACTTTTGAAGTGGATGGTGGGAAACCATCGTATTCATAAACTAGAAGAATGATGGAAAGACCTTAGGAACTAATTTGCACCGAAATAAATAAATTTTATTACTGTTGATAGAAATGCAAATACTTACAACAAGTAATAGCTCTGTAACTCTAACTTGTACCTTATTGCTACATCATGATTCCTCATTGTTTTATCAATTGTTTATGTTGAATTTATTAGTCTTCACCTAAAAGTCAAGACTAATTTCAAGACATTTTGTAAGATTTGAAAAAACTGGCAGTCTGGGTAGTTTTATCGTGGAAGTGTTATGACACTTCTAGATCACTTTTCCAAATTTTTAGCACAGATAATTAAATTTCAGAATTCTAAAACAAAATGTTTGAAATGAAAATGATGATTAATAATTTGTTCTTCTTGTATAAATAATGTAAACTTGAATATATATTTCTTGATTACGCTATTTTCTAGGATATTTTAACATATAAGTACTGGTGTAGTTGGCAGGAAATACGTGGGTTGTGGATTCTTCTTAGATTACAAATGTTTCTGGATGATCTAAAATCTTACGTGCATTAAATGTTTATGTACTATGTAGGTTTTAATGTTTCTGGTAAGGCAGACGAATTATTCATATGAGATATTTCTCGCTAAGTTCACATTCTTGATATATGAATAACATAATAATGTAAAGACACCAGGAACTTCGTTGTAGAACTTTCTATTTATGATAGTTATGTGCTAGAGACATCTATTATTTCTACTAGTTGTGTAGTAGAGAGACCTGTTAGTTCTGATAATTGAGTGATAGAGTGACCTTCTGCTCGGCTCTAACAGATGGGTAGTAGACTGCCCTGTTAGTTTTAATTCTTGTGTGATAGAGTTACCTGTCAGTTTTTGTAGTTGGTTGGTTGGAGTGACCTGATGCTCGTTTCTATGAGATGGGTAGAAAAGTAACCATTCAGTTTTGTTAGATGGTGATAAAGTTATTTGCTGGTTCTAACAGCTGGGTAGTAGAGTGATCTGTTAGATCTGATAGTTATGTGGTGGAGTGAGTTGTTGGTTCTAACAGTTGGGTGGTAGAGTGACCCTATAGTTCTGATAGTTGTGTGGTGGAGTAAATTGATGGTTCTATCAGCTGAGTGGTAGAGTAACCTATTAGTTCTGAAAGGTGGGTGGTTGAGTTACCTTCTTACTGTTCTCTTTTGCATGAATAGCAAAATAATTGTAGTAGATTATAAACTGCGTATGGAGAAATTATATGGAAGTTTCAGTAAGCATGCCTAATGTGTGTTCTTAGTAGATACGCTTGATGTGTGGATTTGTTAGTTCTTTTCAGTACTTTATACCACAAAGTTATGATCTCAGCTCGAGAAATTTACCGAAACTGATGTTTGATAGTGTTTATTACATCTGAATAATATCGTTTGTTAGTACATTAAAGAAATAAATTTCTTCCTAAAAAGAAAAGTTACAGACCTTAAAGAAATTTTTGAGAGAAATTATTTTTATTTGTAATCCTTTAAATATTATTGTATCACGTTTTTCAGGAAAACAAAACTACTCAATTAGACTCTTTTTTTTCTGCCTTTTTATCTTCCTCCCCTTAAAGTGCTAATTTGTATTAGTTGGTTATTAAAACAGCTTCTTGCAAATATGTTTTGCTTAACTTATATTAAAAATGCGCAATCAAGAAGTATGCCCTCTTACGTAAAGGAAAATAAAAATGGCAAGAAACCCACTTGAAATAAAAATGTATTTCAGAACGGCTGGTATGGGTATTAACACTTTTACTGATAAGGAGAGAACAACGTTTCGATCTTCCGATGTCATCCTCAGGTTAAGAAACAGAGTGTGTTTGAATGTGACCGTTGACGGACACATGCCTTAGGGACGAGAGTATAAACGGGTATTGGATTGTAGGGGGCGTTGCAGTTGGACGTTAGGTATTAATTAGTATAGGTATAAAGATGTTCTTTTATATTAGTTTAATTTTGGTTTTAGTTGCTGTATAAGTAGGGCATATTTAATTTTGCGTTTGTTTATATTTGCTTCCCTACTTAATACCTGGGTGTTTTCTATGGTTATGTTGTGTTTATTTGATTCGCAGTGCTCAAAAACGTGTGAAGTTGTTTTTCGTGTTATTTGAATCTAGTTTCCATTTTTCTACTTGTCTCTCCAATATAGAAGTCGTGGCAGTTGTTGCATTGTATTTTATAAATTATTTTTGTGTTGTGTTTGAATGTATAATTGTTTTGAATGTATAATCCAGTATGAGTGATTTTCCTGTGGATTTTTGTTTTGAATTGTGTATCAGTTCTAGTGATTTTGAGGTTAAGAAATGCTATTTGTTAGTTTTTTTCCTGTTCACAGGTGAACTTAATGTTGGGGTGTATGGAGTTAACGTGACTGAAAAAAACTAAGTGTGTGTTTTGTAGATATGAATCTAGCAATTGTATCATCAACATACCTGTACTAGTATAGTGGTGGGTGTAAGGCTGAAGTAATCGCTTGAGATCCAATTTGTGGCATAAAAATGTTGGCTAGAACTGGTGACCCGGGATTCTCCATACTTTGGTCATTTATTTATAGGTGGTTTTAGTGGTTAAAGTTAGTTTTGGTAGTAGTGAATTCTATAAGAACTTCTAAATGGTTCCTGGGGATATATATCAATAAGATCGAGTCTTGGATATAGCGTTCTAAAGCTGTCTTGCAGGCTTCAGTTGTTGGGACTTCTGTGAAGAGGGAGATTACCTCAAAACTGACCGTTAAATCTTTATGGTATATTTGATTAAGAATAGATTAACATTTAAAAGTGTCTTTGAAAAAGAAGCCGACTGATGTTACATATCTAAAAAATGCCCACGCAATACATTTACCAAAGTTGTAGTTAAATGATTCATAAACCGACATTACAGGTCTTAGAGGACAATCAGGTTTGTGAGATTTGTAGGTGCCGTATAGTTGTAGCATGCGTGAGTCGGTCTTACGCAGGTAAGAATAAATGTTTCCTGAGATTTTATTGTCTTTTCATTTGAAGTAGTATTTGGTTTAATTGGTTATCATGTGATTTTGTTAGATTTGTGTTTATTAGTTGAAATTTGTTCGTTTCTGATTAGATGTGGTTCATTTTTTGAATGTATTCATTTGTGTTCATTATAATTATAGCATTGCCTTTATCTGCTTTTAGAATGTTGATGTTGTTTCTTGTTTTAAGTTGTTTATAGAATTAATATCTTCTCGTGTGAGGTTGTTTCTTAGTTTTCTTTCTGTTAAAATATGTTGATAGTTTTGTGTGAAAACTCTTTGAGAAGGTTGTTTTAGATACTGTTTTGAGATGTTTCGGGGAAATAAAGTTTTCAGTTCTACCTGGAAAGATAGGTTGTTGGTTATCGAAGTTGTCTTCTTTCTGGTCGTTGTTTTCCATTGTTTCGCAAAATGTGGGTACTTAAGCCCAGAATATTCTACATCAATATCACCCTTCACTGCCTGCAGACACTGGTGGAAAGATGAATTGCTCTCCAAAGCAAAGAAGAAGAAAATGAAAATAATAAGATATTACCACTTGAAAACAAGATAAACGTACTTCTTGAAGTAGGCATTATAGCTCTCTTATGGTGGTAACGCACTAATTAGTAGCCCAGTACATAAATTATGGCAGTATAAAAGGACCGAACCTCAACCAGTTATCTAAACTAACTAGTATAACTCCCAAGTACCACGCATTAAGTCCACTATAACTTCTAATTTCCAGCCGTTATATGAAACACGGAGGTAATTTGCATATTACTACGGCCTAGTTGTTAAAATTACTTTATTAATAACTAAAAGTACTTATCATACCCTTTCAGTAAAATATCCTCAATTTTTACTTATTCATATATTTTTAATACATTCTATTTAATATTATGTTTAATGAAGACTTGTTTTAGATCCTCAAACTTATTCGTCAGAAACTGTTATTCATGAAGTTTAACATATCTTAAAGCAGCAGGTTAGACGTATTATTATCTGACATTTGTATTATTGAAATTCAGTTTTGTACTTAATTACGTTTACTGAAAAATAATTTAGTGAAAATAAAGATAAAAATAAGGTGGAGTTGATCTTAAGAACAAAAATTTGTAACTGTGAAGTGTAAATTTATAGTAAATGTAGTGTCAGATTACTCAGCATTCGATTAACTTTTACGTTGCTACGAAATAGTATGATATAATTCTACAAACAAAATAAAATCATGACCTATATCTCCAAAATGTAACTTTATTAAGGCAATATTTCGCTATTATAAGAGCTTTGAATATCCCATCAGCTCATTAACTCAGTTAAATCTAAATTGGAACACTGTCATTCGTAAATCGAACATTAATAAACGTTTCTAAAAAGCTCATATTAAATTGAAATAATATCAAACTTTTCATCAATGAACTGTAACAAGAATATTACTGATTTTTGCATAGAATAAAATGAATTGTTAAAAAATTATTAAAAATAAGCGTGAATTTAGGCACTCTATTCACAAAATCTTGTATTGACAAAAATATGATATTGCATGTAACAAGCTTAGAGTATTAAACATTGTAATACAACATATTATAACATTTATACTTGGAACTGGAAAGTTCATAACTTCACAGTTCAAAATTTTCGTTTTAATGAAGTCTTTAAACTTCAATGTTAATATTTAAATCTACATATTGTTTGTTTCTTAAAAAAAAGAGCTTTTTCTACAGCGAACTCTCGTAGATAAACTGGTACAGCTGTATCTAAAAAGTTCTTGATAATTTGGTACAAGAATATCATTTATATATCTGCAAGTTTAATTAACGTTCAAAGCTTTAAAACAGTCTTTCTTACTAAAGTTTGTTATATATGGAAACTCTTGTCCACATATATAAAAATCTGAAACATGTGGGATAAAGCCACCTCCCATTGGAATTATTGCTGTTTTGCATTAAGCACAAAGATACATAATGGGCTATTTGTTCTCTGCCCACCACAGGTATGGAAATCCAAATTTTAGCGTTGTAATTCCACAGACATACCGTTGGGCCACTGGGGATTACCCGTTGGAATTACTTGTATCTATTGGAAGACATGACGGTCAAAATGCACAGATGTATTATTAAGTAAAAAGGAAAAAAGGATACCTAAAAAAATCATATGTTAAATGTTAAATTATGGCAATTTGTTTTTCAAGTCATCACAAAAAGTTATGTGTTTGCCAATGCAGACTAGTAATTTACCCAGATTATTAATTTTCAAATAGCTGATGAAAGACTCCATATTAAAAAAAGAATACCCTAGAGAGTACTGAAAGCAAATATGTTTGCTCTACTAAAACGAAGCGTTAATCGGTAAAAACATATCGAAATTTAGTCATTTGTGTTCAAGCATTAGCTTTTGTTTTGGAATTTCGCACAAAGCTACTCGAGGGCTATCTGCGCTAGCCGTCCCTATTTTAGCAGTGTAAGACTAGAGGGAAGGCAGCTATTCATCACCACCCACCGCCAACTCTTGGGCTACTCTTTTACCAACGAATAGTGGGATTGACCGTAACATTATACACCACCACGGCTGGGAGGGCGAGCATGTTTAGCGCGACGCGGGCGCGAACCCGCGACCCTCGGATTACGAGTCGCACGCCTTACGCGCTTGGCCATGCCAGGCCTCAAGCATTAGCGTCATCAACATCTCTCACTGACATCTCCTGTGTTACATTGGGTAAAAACATGGAAAAGGTCAAAAAGTTGACAGAGGTTGAACGTGGCAGTATTGTCGAGCTGCAAAGGCAAGGTCTCTCTCAACGTGCCATTGCTGGCGAGATTTGGCGGAGTAAAACTGCTGTAGCAAATTTCTTAAAAAACCCTGAGGGATACGGAAAGAGAATTTAAAGTGGTCGGTCCAAGAAAATTTCGCCGGCGTTGAGCAGGAGGATTCAATGGGTTGTCCGGCAAGACAGCAGCCGATTGTCGAACCAGATTAAGGCCCTTACGGACGCAGAATGCAGCTCAAGAACAATAAGACGGCATCTACGAAAAAAGGCTTTAAAAACCTTAAAGGTCTTTAAAGGTCACGCCTCCTTCTACACCACGAAACAGCTCGGTTAAACTTTGCCGAGAAGCACCAAACATGGGACATAGAAAAGTGGACGAAGGCTTTGTTCTCTTATGAGAAAAATTTAACCTGGATGGTCCAGATGACTTCCAGCGTTAGTGGCACGATAAAGATATCCCACCAGAGACATTTTCTACACGACACAGTGGAGGAGGTTCCACCATGATCTGGGGTGCTTTCTCCTTCCATGGAACAATGAAGCTTCAGATTATACAGGGGCGTGAAACAGCAGCTTGCTACATTGGCACATTGCAAAGATTTAAAAAGTGCAGCGAAAGGTCAAGATATTTTCGAGTTGGTGAATGAAAACATTTTGCTCTTCAAATTACCTTGGAATAACTGTGTCAGAGTTTGCACCGATGGCTGTCTTTCAATGCAAGGAAAAAAGAATGGATTCGTTCCTCTGGTGCGCCAACAAAATCCAAACATTAGGATTGTTCACTGCATGATTCACAGAGAGACGTTTGCCTCTAAATCTTTGCCGAAAGATTTGCAGTCTCAAGTTATTCAAGTGGTGAATTTCATCAAGTCTCGGCCACTTCAATCTCGACTTTTCTCTTTTCTCTGTGAGGCGATGGATTCAGACTACAAAAAGCTACTGTATCACACTGAAGTTCGATGGCTTTCCAATTAAAATCTGAAGTAATTTCTTTCTTGGAGGTTGAGAAAGCAGGTTTTGGATTTTTTTCATGGTGAGATCTGGTGGCTGAAGGTTCAATTTCTCTCCAACTTGTTTGACAAATTAAATTCTCTAAACTTAAGTCTCTAAGTACCATCTGAAAACATTATTACTGCAACGTCCAAACTGGAGGTCTTCGATGAAAAGGTGACGCTGTGGAAGAATAAGATCTCGAAAGGAGTCCTTGACTGTTTTCCTTCTGTTAAAGAAGAAATTTGTACCTCAAATTTTAAACACATTAAGCACTAAAACATTACTTCCCGTCACTTGCTGTCGACGAATATAACTGGGTGATCTATCCATTCGGAATCAACAAGATAACAAATCTTACAACAGAGGAGGAAGATCAGCTCATTGATTTACGAAACGACAAATTTTATCAGTCATTGTTTCCCGAAAAGACCTTGGTTGAGTTTTGGATCGCCATTAAAAATTCATATCCTGCAATCAGTTCAAAAGCAGTTGAAGTTCTGCTTTCATTTGCATCTTCGTGGTTTTGCGAAATTGAATTTTCAACATTGACTGACATTAAAGCCAGAAAGAGAGAGAGGCTTCTTACAGTCGATGATGAAATGCAAGCTTGTTTGTCTACGTTAGAACGCTTGTTTTCTGAATTTTGCGCAAAGATATGCAAAGAGCATGTTTGGTGTGACAGGTATTCGAACACGCGACCCTCGGATTAGGAGTCGAACGCCTTAACACACTTGGCCATGCCAACGATGCGCTACTTTTAATTGAAAATGGTTGAGAGGAGACATATTTCTGTTAAATGGCATAAAGAAAGATTCCTTTATGACTAATAATAAAAACCGAATAAGATTAAATCTCTCTTTTTATAGACTTTTTAAGAGCTTTATAAGTTATTATCTTATTTTGAAGATTTGAAAAATATCATGGTTTTAAGCTGCTTTATTAGTAGGCACAGAATTTGTGAATAATATTATTATTACCGGACTTGGTCATTAGAACTTATCGGTTTAAGTACGAAATAACGTGGAGATAAACCATTAATAATCTGCATTAGCTTTTTTGTATACCGTGTCTATACACAGATACATCACAATTAATTAACAATTTTACTCTGTATGCTGTTAATACTCAAATGAGCACAAATCAAACAGCTAATGCTAAAAGCAGATGGACAATATCTTGTGTTTTATTTTGTTCTTACATTTAAATCATATTACCCAAAAAACCTTCAGAAAAATAAGATATATAAGGTTTAATGTGTTGTTTTTATGAATATAATTTCTTACGAAGTTCATTGATGTGGCGGCGCAGTATCTACTGATTGAAAACTATATCTTAATTTTGATATATTTTAGCATTTGAATGTTCATCTTTTATTTGTAAAACATTATTACATGTTTAAGTAACAATTTTTGATATTGTCGTGTCCCACACATAGAAATGTTTCCTCCGTTTTAACTTTTGTGTATTTAGTTTCTTTTGGTATGAATGTGTTTAAGTAATAAGGTTTTGTGTATTTCATAACTTTCAGACAACATCTCGGAAAAAAAACATGTCATAATTATTAGGTTTTAAAATACACAAAGACAAGCCACATTATAGCTATATATTTATCTTAGCAGAAGGCGTTCCCTTATAATAAATCTTGAAGAGCTTTTAATGCTTGTTAGCTTCTGGATTATGAATGCAATATCATTTTTAGTTATTACATTGAAATCAATACGTTACACATTTGAAAAGTGATTTGCAAAACTCTTATACGTAATAAACGGTATGTAGTCATACGTAACAATAAATGAGAAATGTCGAAATTTATACCAGTTGATCAGATTAATAATGGAACTAATGTTTTTATGTAAATACAAACTATGTTAATAATAATTGTTGAAATGATGAAAGACAAGCGTCTTCTAAAACATATATGAGAACAGTTTGTTAAAATAGTTTAATATTTATAGTTTTATTCTTTTGTCTTTTAAACATGTATTCAGGACACATTACCACAAAATGTTGTTGAGTCGATTTCGTCTTGGCCTGCTATTTCTTCTTGTCACCACGGCACTCGTAGAAGCCCTTGATTGCAGGTATGTAGTTTCAGTTATATATTAATCTTTTTGAAAGTATGTAGTTTTTACCATAATTTACAATTGTTGAAGGTATGTAGTCTCAGAAATATCTTAAGCTATTTGTAGTTATTTACTTTGAACAACAGCTTAAGGTTGTTGTAGGCGTGTAGACTCAACGATATCTCAAGACTGTTGTAGTTACTAAGTCTTAGTACTATTATTGTACGTGTGTAGTCTCAGCGACAACTTAAAATTGTTAGTAACTTAGGTCTGAACAACTTGCATCTCAGCTTGATTTTTACCTCACCAAATGATTTTATAAAATCAATACTTTGATCGGCCGTTTAATTAACATTTAACTGGCGTGGTAATGACTCCTTGTACCCTATTTTGTAAACAATCAGTAAGAGTGAAATGTAGAAAAACTATGAGAATGGTACACGGTCAACTGTTAAGTTCAACTTCTGTGGAGCTCTATCTTGGGGGGGGGGGCGTTGTTGTGAATTCAGGATTCCCCTTTATCGCAAGTTATAGTAGTAATGGTAATAGCTTGTGTAGCTCTTTTAGTTATTTTACCTATACGAGCCGAGATATATTTATTCCACAAAAAGATATATTGAGTGTAGTATAATATTTTGGTTATATTTAGAAGATATTTTACTGCTACTATGGTTTTCGAAAATATTATAGTTAATTATATTGAGTTGAGAAAACGAAATAAAACTTTAGACTTGTTGTGTGTAATAAAGAAACACGTCTAAAGAGTTAGATTCGCGTATGCTCTGTTCATCTGACCCTGAGTAATACTTCACTTTTATATTAAGTTAACACTTGCAGCTTCAACATTAACTTGTTTAGCTTTAAGAACCAACTTACTAGCTTTAATCTTCATAAGAAATATAGACGTTTAACTCTCTCTGAGTTAACAGGTATCCTACAGCATAAAGCTAATTTCATACATTACATTTAAAGCTCTTAACTCGCTTTCTTTTTTTTCTTTTTTGTGTTAAACGTTTAGTCTGAAAATGCGTTTCTTCACACAGCACAAAAACTTTGTAATTTAAACTTGTGGTTTAAATTTTCTGTAATGGATTTTGATTTTGAGATTAGAGTAAAATTCATAGGGAATCCATTTTGAGAAACTGAATTCGGAAATAAACTTCGATTTTCATCTTTTGCGAAATAAAATTTTCCACATATCAATATATCTCTGAATAGATTTGAGTTATTTGGATAATGTAAACGCCATCATTTGTTTATTTCGCAGGAAATTCGTATTTGCGCCGATGTGTCGTGGTATCAGTGCAAAGCGCTCTGGGATCCAACGTCAATCAAAGTAGGTCCTTTAAACTTTTACGCTAAATAAAATTATAGTTTATTCGGAAATTTATGTCACTTTTGTGACTTTTGTTTTCTGGAAACCACTACCATGTGTCGAAAAATAAGATAATAAATAATACAAACTAGCATATCTATTTTAATTACTTATAAAAATTGCTCCTACAAAAGTCACCCACTAGAACAGTGGTAGGTATGTGGATTTACAACGCTAAAATAAGGTGTTCGATTCCACTTGGTGAGGTCAGCAGATAGCCCGTTGTGGCTTTGCTATAAGAAAACATACACAAATACATACGCTTCTACAAAACAACAAGTGAATTATTTTGCACTTATAAGCTCTAAGGATTTTAACTGCGTTTGTTTTGAAGGTCGATGTAAATATGATCAATTGGAGTTGAGATGTAAGAAAGCAATCAACTTCTGGTCAGCCTTTAGGAATGGATTAGGGAGTTACGTTCTAAATACTCAGAAAATTATCGAGGGAACATTCACCATTTTTTGTAGGAGTTGTTGAGTTTACCGAACTGCGGTGATTATAGTTTCCCAGTGGCATAGCGATATGTCTGCGGTCTCCCACCGTTAAAACCGGGTTTTGATACCAGTGGTGAGCAGAGCACATATAGCTCATTGTGTAGCTTTGTGCTTATTCCAAAACAAACCTATGGTTATAAAATGTTATGATTTGGTGTGATTTTTGAGATAATGATATAAACGTTTAACACAAGAGAAAAAAAAAAAAGACCGGGATGTGTGAGCGAATGAATAAACTGAAAGAGGCAAAAGAATAAAAATAAAATACTGCCAGTAAAAAAAAAATCTAGTCCTAAATTCATGTTCCTTTATTATAATAATGAAGGAAAAATTATGTTTACATTATTATAAGTAGAGTTTGAATAATATTGACGCACTTAACCAAAGAAAGCGAAGTGCGAGTATAGTATGATCGCAACAAAGTTGTGTTAATAGAATAATAGCAAACTGGTTTCTAGGTGATTTACAACATTTTGTTTAGTTAGTGTCATCGAACTTAAGGGTCACACATACATACACAAATTTGTGAGAATGCGCGTGTAAACGTAGTTACTATTTTGTAATTTTGTTTTAAATTTAAAGTATAAATCTTGCCGAGATCATAGTGTGTATGCATGCGTACACTGGTCGTAGCCAGTACTGCAGAGTTTGGGTGGGGGTCAATAGTTTCTTTGAGCTGAGAACATAACTCACTGGTTTCATTGTTCTGAAAATCCTCCATCTGATAACTGGCGGTTTGCTTGGGCAAGGTTGAACCCCCCGCTAGTACAGCGGTATGTCTCCGGATTTACAACGCTAAAATCAGAGGATCGATTCCCCTCGGTGAGCTGAGCTGATAGCCCTATGTGGCTTTGCTATAAGAAACGCAAACGCAATTTGTCAAAGTTGAAATCTAAGTTCTGATTATCCTTCAAATGTTTTAACCACCGACTGAGAACTATATAAAATTGACAGAGGTTTTATAATATACCTATTTCTCATTGCGTAACTTATTTAAATTTAATTTCAAATTCTAATTTACAAACTCTTTTGTTGTTTCAGATGGTTAATACTTCCCATAAGTAAACACTTGAAGTAATCCTCTGACCTCAAAGTAACCAAAATATTTAAATCCAAATTAAAACCATAGTTTTATCCTACTTTTACAAACTTTTAGTTTTTTTGAACACTAACACAGAGAATTCATTTTTAAATATAGAATACCTTCGAATAATGTGTATATACTTCATAAATTACGGCTGTCCGGTAGTTGAGCGATAAATCTTAATGCGTATAACGTTAAAAACTGGATTTCAATACCCTTGATG
The DNA here is from genome assembly GCF_004210375.1 of Tachypleus tridentatus. Classification (NCBI taxonomy): domain Eukaryota; kingdom Metazoa; phylum Arthropoda; class Merostomata; order Xiphosura; family Limulidae; genus Tachypleus; species Tachypleus tridentatus. The sequence goes on along the minus strand of NC_134836.1, from coordinate 14,214,971 downwards.
AGCAAAGTATAGGTAGCCAACATGTAATTTTGCGCTTAACTACAACAGAAAAATATGAATTTGATAATTAAGCTATCCTAAACTTGCTACATTAATCCAATAATTCAATTATTTAGTTTGAAAAGATTTTTGTTTCTAAACATTATGTATTTAGCATTATTCCAGTTTTCTTTACGCTAGTTATATATATAGATACTACATTATTTTTACACTAGCTACATTTATAGTTTCTACAATTATATTTAACGTGCTCCTTTTTAAACATCTATGATTGAACTCTAGCCCTCAATGTTTCCGAATAACTTAAAAGTAATTACAGCTAGTAAACAAACGATAAATACCTATTAGTCTAAAGGATCAAGTTTTCTACATGGTTGAGCTCTGGGTAAAATGTCAAGCCAGTATTGAGACAGTTAGTTTCGATGGTAGATGGTAGGATGCTGCTGACTGGCTGTATGTTTACTGAGGTACTGTGGTCAATGCTCCAAAATTACTGACATTATCTTATTAGCTTTGACACTAACACAAGCTCCAGATTCCTCCAGAGTAATTCGACAAAAAAAACAAACAATCACGTCATTATCTCTGATTTTCATATTTTCCTTATTTCAGCAATATTGTTTTTATTGTTTTTTGTAGCTCAGCTGCTGCATATCGAGACCCATTATTGGGCTTAACAAGTTCATAACTCATAACTATCCTAACAGTGTACAAATTCAGCACTAAGCTTGAGAGCTTATGACGCTAAAATGATAGGTTCCGTCCTATTTTGTGCTTTGCACTTAAACAAAACAAGTTATTTTACTTTTACTATCATAAAGTACCAGCGCTCCGCTGTGAGATTCAAAGCCCCCTCATAATTTAGAGAATCGTCGTTGTAACCTTAGGACACCCGCTTGAAAGTGGAGGTATGAAGAGTTTCAACCATGGTGTCCTATCAATCTGAACTGGAGTCAGAACCATAAACTCTGATGCCAGATTCGGGCTTAGCTCATTCACAATATTCGTGTTGTTCACAGTGGAAGAAAATCTTCCATTCCACTTCAGTTACAGTTAAGAAGCTTATACAAAAGCCTTGTTAATTTTGACAAGACAATTTCAGTTATAAATTCTGAGAGCAAACCTTTTCTCTCTGAACAACAGAAACTTGATATATTTAATAACAAAACAAAAATATCTTTCGAAAACCAACAATTAACAAACACATTATGATATTTCCGTTCGTCATAAAGATAAAGAATTATTCAACCAAAATTTTAATATCTGCTTACAACAAAATAATAATTTTAATAAAACTCATTTTGGTACTATCTGTGATCTGTTGATTAATAATTCTAACCATAAAAATAAGTACATTGATCTCTCTTCTAAAATAAACACTACTCTAGGATAATCTAATTCAGACACTTCCTGGTCTGAGTGATCCAAGAACACTTGAAGTGAAGCTCGACACAAACCTCTTAGTAAAGGTCTCAATTTTTATTTTACCCCTAAATACGTAAATAATTTCGAAGTTATTATTTCAAACCTACAATAAAACTACTAAAGCCAATAATCTCGATTCACAGATTATCAATCAATAGAGAAACATACTTAGAAAGCTGGCAACCTCCAGTCAACAGAGAACAACACTTAGAGAGCTGGTCATCTCCAAACAATAGAGCATCACAATTAGAAAGCTGGTTCTTCCTATTCAACAGTGAGCTTTATTGTTGCATCAACTGCAGTAATGGAGTATTTCAAACTATTAACTGTGACTTAAAAGTAAAAAGTAATCTGTCCTGTAGTGAACATACCGCTCTGATTTCACTGAAAGTTGACAATAACGTTATTATTAAACCAGATATGGTCAGCCATTAAAAACAAGTCCCACTACACCCACGAAGCTTATCAACAACTTTAAAAGTATACCACAATAATAAAGCAGATTTATATTCCACACTTCTTAATATTATTGAATAAAATATTAGAATATTTAGCTTACTATTAATCAAGTGTAGTTATAAATACCATTAGAAGATAATAACAGCCAAGACAACTGATTGCTTATTGTTTCTTTTTATATTTGAAATAGTAACGATTTCGAGGACTTGGATCTTGCCGATCTAAGTAGAACACGGGAGTCTACATTGGATTGGGATGACTCTGATGTTGACATTACTGAAATATACAGCCTAATTGTAAGTGTTAAACGATTTAAAATAGTATCGCCGTTAACTCTAACATTGAATTATTGGTAACAAAACCTATATATCTCAATCTCCAGCTATTCCAGAGATCAACAGATAAGCTGATAAGATATGCTCAGTCGGTAACCAATAACAGTATTTACGATATTGTTGGTGGTAGAAACTTTGGCGAATCCTTATACTAACATTGGTGAGATCGCCAGCTTGATGATGAATGCTGAATAAATAATGAACACTTTGATCTTGTAATGGATAACACTCATAAAAGATACTATCAGGAAATGAAGTCAGGTTTTCTAGTGCATTCAGAGGTCTAACTATGAATGTTGAGTAGATAGTGCACCTTCTTCAAATAAATGTCGTAAATGAAGTCTAACTGGTCAAGTACTAAGTTCAATAAATGTTACCCAGATCAGAAGAGAACATCTATAAAATATTGGCCACTTTGAAGTATTGAATTCAATAAATAATACCTAGATGAAAACAGAACAACATTAAAGTATTGGCCTTGGTGAAGTATTGAGTTCACTAAAAACTGCTTAGATTAGAACAAAAAAGTATTGAGGTTTTGATCTTTGTGGAGTTGAGCTGTAAAAGGCTATGGAACTAAAAACAGAAAAAGTGTAAGTCAGTAGTTTAAAACTACACAGAGAAAAATGAAAGAATGTAAGTATTGATACGTTAGCGAACTCCCAAGTATAATAAGTCCCAAGACTTATTGAGTGATAACAGTATAAAATTACTTAAAGAGAAATATGACAGCATTAGATTTTTATTTTATTGTAGTCTTGATTTCAGTAATAATTGTCAAACTGACTGAGAATATTACATCGATATAAAGTTAGAAGTATAGAGGTGAGTGGCAGATGTTTGATAGAGACATTCGGTGTTCAGTGTGAAGTCTATACAGTTTCATTAGAAATATTTATAAAAATATACGAACTTATTTGTGCCTTTATTTCGACATGGTTAGCGGAATTTTCTGTTTAATGTTTGTTAGATGATTAGCTTTTTTTTAGTGCAAAAATACACCTTTGACCATCACGGAGAATTAAATCATCGATTTTAGCACTATAAATTCGTAAATTTACCACTGACCCACCAAGGAACACCAACAAGAAAATTATTAGTATTTCATATAAAATACAGATAAGTTATATGTTCAAACTATTAAAAATTACAATTCAAATTTTCTAGTTTATGAGGACTGGAAGAGTAATAAAATTTTATTCTACATATTATTTTAAAATTAAATATATTTATCTGATAATAATTTCATGAATTAAGTTAATCGACTTGATTTACGTAGTATCATTTTGATACCATGAAATTTTAATTTTTAAACAACCTAACTTTAAGAGTTATTACTTTCTTGTGCTCGTAGACAATTCCATCCAATAAATTTTCTTTTTCTACGTTCAACTCAGTTATCCAGATATTTTTGTTTAATAAGCCGAAAAGTTATACGTTTACCGATACTGTCCGAGTCCCCGTCACACCAAACATGCTCGCACTTTCAGCCGTGGGGTCATTATAATGTTACGATCAATCGCACTATTCGTTGGTAAAAGAGTAGTCCAAGAGTTGGCGGTGGATGGTGTTGAGTAGTTGCCATCCTTCTAGTCTTACACTGCTAAATTAGGCACAGATAGCGCAGATAGTCCTCTTGTAGCTTACCGCAAAATTCAAAACATACCAAAAAAAAAAAATCCGATATTGCCATTTCGTGTATTTTTAGTTTCAAGGAAACCTTCAGGGAATATATTTTTTCATTAATCCTCTACACATCAAAAACTGCACCTCACACTATAAAGCTATAGTAAAATTACAAAAAACAAACAAACAAAAACTGCTGTACTTTTGATATTTGTTTATGTGTCATGTTTAACAATTTCACAATGGCCCGGCATGGCCAAGCGTGTTAAGGCGTGCGACTCGTAATCTCAGGGTCGCGGGTTCGCATCCCCGTCGCGCCAAACATGCTCGCCCTCCCAGCCGTGGGGGCATTATAATGCGACGGTCAATCCCATTATTCGTTGGTAAAAGAGCAGCCCAAGAGTTGGCGGTGGGTGGTGATGACTAGCTGCCTTCCCTCTAGTCTTACACTGCTAAATTAGGGACGGCTAGCACAGATAGCCCTCGAGTAGCTTTGTGCGAAATTCAAAAACAAACAAACAAACAAACTATTTCACAAACTTAGTGTGGTGCATGGGTTATTCCTGCTGTTTTTATCGCCACGACTTACGGCATTTCACGAAAAACTCAGGTAATTGTTGAATGTGAATCAGTTATTATTTGAATGCTTGTTTATTTTTAGGAACGAGCCTCAAGAACATTAGAAATGCAATTCCCAGAGCCAGGATAACATAGTGGTCTTTACTGTTTTAAAAAAACATCTTTGAACATGACTTCTTTAAAATATTATTTCAGTATAACGTTTGTACGGAGCACACATTAATGTAGTGAATCCATGTTGATAAAAGTTTGTTTATATATTTTTGCTTAGTGACTACACTAGCATATGATGTATTTGATGTTAAAGGCACTAGTCGTATAACGCGTTTGGATTTCTAAGTTTGCTTCTTCTTTCGATCTAAAACGTTATGCTTTGTAACCTTACTTTCATCTTTAACATAACTGAGATACAAACAACGCTAGAAGGTTCAGTTAAGTTCGATCTTAAACTTGAGTATTGATTCTCAGAAGCTTGTTTTCCACCATTCCGGGAAAGAGTTAAAAGGCCTGGTGTCACATCAGTGCTTTTATTAAGTTAATATGTTCTTTTGTAGCGTCGAAGTAATAATTCGGGGAAATATGTTGAGCTTTATAATATATCTTTGAAACGAATAATGAGTCTTACTGTACCTTATATCTGAAAGTGCACAGTTCGAACCCTGGGCTTTAATAAATCCCAGTCTGTGACAATGAAACAAAAAGTTATGTTTTGTTGCAGTTCCTTGTTAATTTCATTGTTTATGTTAAAAACATTATCTACTTTTGAAAAATTCTGAATGAAGAGGATTTTCCTTTCAGACTTTTGGAAGAACTGTCAAAGATTTCTTAGCCATATGTAAATAAGTACGTTGATAAATATATTATACGACGTATTGACTTAGTAAAATAATATATATATATTCAAAAATTATCCAACCTATAATTTAAATAACACGTCAACTATGACCTTCCAGTTACGTTATTAACTGTAACATTCCAAATCAACTGTAAAGTATTTACTTTTTACACAGATTATGTTTCTGAACATTAGCTCAAAGTGTTTTACATTATTTTCAGAGATATTCCTCATTTTCTTTTTTAAAAGTAATAATATATAAAGCAGGTTGTTGTCTATTATATGTGATATAGTTTTAAGCTAAGGATAGAACTTCATGATGTCTGAAAAATACACAAAAGATCAGAACAATGATAAAAAATGCTTTACTATCTTATTTCTTTTCATTGATCAGAATGAACTTGCAGAAAAAATAAAGAAACACATCCAACTCAGACAATCCAATAATGATGAGAGAAGTCCTCTACCAAATGGTAAACCTTTTCCATTAACACCAAAGGACAACGTCAATTGGTTTTTGAAGTTTCAGTAACCCATGGTAAAGATGCACGAACTGTTTGCTCCGTACGAATCAAACAGGGCTTTAGTTTTTAGGCTTCTTCAGATGTGTTGCACTAAATATTTGTCATTAAAATAAATAATATTGTTTATCCAAAGAACATGATTATGTTATTTACTTCAGTTGACGTAATTTTAGCACCTTTAATGAAAATGTAAATTACTTTTACTTATTAACGACGAGATTAAACATTCCGTGTTGTTTGTAAAAAATTTATATTCGAGAATAAAGTAGACATTTTCCGTGTATGAAACATTGAGAGTGTAACAGAGCACAAGTCACTTAATTAAACTTTGTGTTGGATAGAAAGTTAAAAAACGCAAACCAGTCAAGTAAACATTGTGGCACCAAATGATTCCCTACAATTTGTTATGTCCGAGTTGTAATTTGATAAAAAAAACAACATTAACTCAAAAGTGGTATGAGAACTGTTTTAAAGTTTCAAAAGGAACGTAACAAACTTCGAGATAAATTTGAGTCCATTTGGTTATTTCTTTATCCAGTCTTAATAAAGTAACTAAGATTTTATTTAGGCCGTCTTACAATTTTCAGTCCGGCTTATCCATTAAAAATGTCAAGAAGTTTACTTATCCGATTGATACATTAAATTATATTATTAATTTTACTTTAAAACGATGATAACTTATCAAAATAACCAGTATGAATTTCGTTTTCCCAGTAATAATCATGGGAGAGTTGGGTGACCACTGACCTTTGAACCTTGTACAATTTTTACCTTCGTGACGTTACATCCAATTGAATTAAAGTTGTGGAGCTATCATAGATGAACCTGCTGGTGTGAAACATGCTCCAGAAATGTGACAGCATTTGTAAATTGATGTCATTTATTGTACCTTTCAGGTTCTATCTTAGTTAATCTCAAGTATGATGCCTTTTTGTGTTGATGGCTTCTGATACAATACAACTAATTTGAATTATCTTCACTGGATGTAGTCATAATGGTCATTATATTTAAACATCCAAAAAGCCAGATAGTTATCACGAAATTACAAATGCACACGCTAACTGGTTGACATAGAGAGGGAAAGGGAAGGAACAATGACGCTCTCAAACACGATAACGTCATATTTCCAGAAAGTGTCATAAAAGCGCACGTTCTTGGAGACACATTACTGTGCCGCCATGACAGGCAGCAACAACGTCATATTTCCACAAATTGAGGTCAGCATAAATTTATTTCAACCTGGTAAAGTTGTTAAGGCGCTCGACTCTAAGTCTGGGTGTCGCAGGTTTGCTCACAGTCCCACAAAACTTCCTCACCCTTTCATCCTGGGGTCTTCATAATGTGACTGTCAATTTCACTACTCATTGGTAAATAGTTGGTGGTAGATGGTGATGACTAGTTATCTTTCGTCTCGTCTTACACTGCCAGCACAGCGTAGCTCTACGTGAAATTCAAAACAAATAAACAAATAACAAATATTGTGCTTTTGAAATTTGCTTATATGTTGTGACAAACTAGGTACAAGACATGTGTTAGATACTATTGCCACGACTTGACGCGGCACGGCCAGGTAGTTAGGGCGCTCGACTTACAACCTGAGGGTCACAGATTCGAATTTCCGTCATAACGAACATGCTCCCTTTCAGCCGTGGGTACTTTACAATGTGACAGTCATTCCCACTATTCGTTAGTAAAAGAGTAGCCAAGAGTTGGCGATGGCTGGTGATGACTAGTTGCCTTCCCTCTAGTCTTACATTATTAAATTAGAGAAGACTAGCGCAGATATATCATGTGTAGCTTTGTATGCAATTCAAGACAAACAAAACCAAAATCGCCATAACTTATGGCATTTCATGAAAAGCTCTGGTAATTGTTTAATATGAATTAGTATGGGCCTTGGTGGTACTTTGGGCCTCATATAACTTTACGCGAAATTCAAACCAATTGACATGTAAAATAGGTTTAAAACACTAATTCGTTCGTTCTATATATTTCTTGATCTTTCATGACAAAGACGTTTATTTAAGTATCATTTAATAGTTTACAATTTACTGTTTCACTAGTTTGACTTTATGTTTTTAATATTTCTTGACAAAATATTTCACTTACACATGTTTTACAAAAGTAGATGGTGTTGTGCATATAAACTGTGTTTATATTATTATTATTACTTCATCAATGCCTTAAGTAAAACTTATTTAACGATAACAGTGTTACATAAGTAAGTTTTTATCATACATTCATTTGAATGAGGCCTGGCATGGCCAGGTGGGTTAAGGCGTTTGACTCGTAATCTGAGGGTCGCTCTTTCAGCCGTGGGGGAGTTATAACGTAACGGTCAATCCAATTATTCATTGGTAAAAGAGTAGCCCAAGAGTTGGCAGTGGGTAGTGATGAATAACTGCCTTCCCTCTAGTCTAACACTGCTAAATTAGGGACGGCTAGCGCAGATAGCCCTCGTGTAGCTTTGCGCAAAATAAAAAAAATCAAACATCATTTGAATGAAACAAATACTCACAATTACCTTTCATAGTTTTAAAATACCTTATGTTTTTATAAGTATTGAACGAATTTTCAGACATCTTATGGTTTTCAGTTGTTAATAACTATGCAGTAAGTCATTTTGGTATATAATAAATGTGATGAATCACTGTGTTTATAAATCTTTAAGAACTGACTTTTCTTTTTCGTTAGGGAAGTAATTTACATCACATACATGTTCAAAATCACAAGTAATATTTGTAAAACATTTTTGTTTTTCCAACTACAGTAGTTCACGTTCAGATTATACAAACACCATCTAACACTTTTATTAAGAAAAGAGGGAGTCAGTTATATTCACCTTTGTCACAGTTCGATGTGTTTGATATTCAATACTACTGCCTGGCTTGGTTTTAACAGTATACAGAGTAGAACATCAAGTATTGCAATATTTTTTGACTCTTTCGTCTTACATAAAACAGATAGCACCTTCATGTGTATTCAAATAAAAGTCAATTATATTACATTGTATTTACATTATATTTAATGTAAGATCTACATAAATTTAATGCTTTACACTTTACAAAACGATGAATGTTTTTTGATGCATCTCAGTTAAATTTTTTTTGTATATAATAAGATTTACATTTCTAAAATATGAATATCAGTTACAATACATTATCGATATTTAGGTATTATATTTAATAATTGTAACTGATTTACCGTTATACGTTGATTTTGATACCTATGTTTGTTTTGGTTAATACGTGGCGTGTACTTTTGAATGTGTATTATGCAAGTTTGGTTTGGTTTATTTTGAATTTCGCGCAAAGCTACACGAAAACTATCTGCGCTAGCCGTCCCTAATTTAGCAGTGTAACAGTAGAGGGAAAGCAGTTAGTTACCATCACCCACCACCAACTCTTAGGCTACTTTTTCACCAACAAATAGTGGGATTGACTGTCACGTAATAACGCTCCCATGGCTGAAATGGAGAGCATGTTTGGTGTGACGGGGATTCGAATCCTCAACCCTCGGATTACAACTCAAGTGCCTTAACCACCTGACCATGCCAGGCCATATTATGTAAGTTCCGCCCCTTTTGTAAATTTGTAGAAGATTCTTGAGAGTAAGAATCACCAATATTTATTTTACGAAAACGCCAGCATTTCGAACTTTGTTGAATGTTCTAGAATCTCTCATGATTCATATAAAAACAGCTAGCCGAGAGACAGTTATAGTCAGTAAACTATAAGCCTCGGAAGCTATAATTGTTATTAACGCCTATTAATCGGAAAACTACGGAACTGGACCAGGCACGTTTATAGATTTCGAGCATTACAAACAATTCAATTTTAGTAAATTAACTTCGGAGTTTGGTACTTCTATGAGGACATTAAATATTTTCATCAGTAAAAGTCAGCAGCGTGAGGCCAACCAAGCTAACTAGCTTAAGCAAGGTGTGACAACATTAACTTGGAATTAATTTGCTCGTCGTGGACTTGGATCGTCGATGAATATTCAGTTATACACCAGATATAAGACTTGATGTTGTTTATAAGTTTGTAAAACTGTTGTATATAAATCATTATTTGTAATAACTATTAGTAAAAAACGTTATTATAAATCGTGTTGTTCTTTGTATCGTAAAATATATTTGTGTTAAGAAAGAAAATTGTATCAATCTTGTTAGGAAGTATCAAAAATTTGATACATATTAACATTTAATTAATTTTTAATTAAAATTTCCGGGTATTTGAAATAGTAATACGTAACGTACGTAACATGATAAATCTGATACTTTTCCGTAATAAATTATAATACTTAACATAATGAAAACAACAACAAAAAACTCTACATATATTTAATGCTCACCATATTTTAACTAGAGCCTTTGTATTTCACTGAAGTTCAAAAGTCAGTAAACATATTTCACTTTGCATAGTGATACAACCGATATCTGACGAGTTGGCGTACATAAAATGATCATACTGTATCAGTCGTCTTAGAATAACTGATAAAAATGAAAGATATATTCAACTCAAATTTATGATATTTATATAAACATGTGAAATGTATGAGATTTTATTATACAATATAATGAATGACATGATAAAATTTCGATTCAAATATACTTTTAATATCTACTTAAATGTGTGAAATGTGAAATACAAATATTCTCATGTGATCACACACATACAAACAATGTTTCTTTCTATAATCGAAAAATGATGACCTCATTATTTCAACACGTCATCTCTGGCTAGAAAGAAAAGAGGAAAACTTTTACTAAAATAAAAGTCTACTATAGTACATTGTCTCTATGTATTTACATTATACTTAATATTGAAAATAAGCATGTAAGTATGTAATCATATATTTTCTATATAAATATTCATCATATTTTGGTATGTTACTGAAACTTGAAAGTCAGTAATCATAGTTGCTTTAGTTACATATTGATACAAAACACTAAATGTGTATTCTCTCTATCTGACGGACATTTCGGTTCTTGTACAATTACTGCATAGTTTTACTCAATTCTGTTCTCGAAAAATGGTCAGAAGCTTTGAGTGTGCCAGTTGATATAGAATAATTTCAAAAACGAAAGTTCGAGTCAATTGTAATTCATGCTATCTACCTAAACATGCAAAAAGTGTGAGATTTATTTACAGAATGCAAAGAATTATGTAGTTTAATGGTGACAGAGTTAGTTGATTAGTGTTGATAAGCTTAGTTACGAATTCAGACATATCCTAGTTTTTAATAGTTGTCTACAACAAACGTCTAAAGTTCACTTAAATCTGAGTCACTTTTCAAATATAAATACCCTGTCCCTTTTACCACTAATAACCAAACTGATGAAAGGATGTTAAACTAGCCTTTAAACTGAAGAATATTGTTACAGATATATTTAATTGTTTATAAATTTCATTTCTATGTTTACTAGACACAGTAGTGTTTGTTTTGTGTCATATTTATTATATTGATAGATAATGTTGCTGTGATGTACTATATTTATAATATTTTATATTTTAGTCTATTTTAAGGAAAATAAATGCTGTTGATAACAATGAGTTGTAAAGAAAGATTAAATTCAACAGTGAAGAAGAACTAGTGAAACACTAAAAACGACAGTTAAGTTCCTCTACTATTGTACAACGTGAAGAAGTACCTGAATCATCCCCATGCTTATCCTGTTTGGAATGACAGTTACATCATCCTATTCTCCATATTCCGTACAGTACTGATCTCTAGTAATGAATTTATTGGTAACAGACGACTGCTATCGTTACCTTCCCTAGTTTTAAGTTTCAAAGTTCTATAGTGGTTGAGGCATGGCGCTTTACAGAGGATAAATCGAGTTATAGGAAAACATTTCACATACGCTAATGTAGTGACATATCATTTATTGATCAGAGTCATGTGTATTAGTCCGCGACTAATCCTTTACTACTTGACACAGTTGATACTATCACACTTAGACTTATTGTCCTCCATGGCATAGTAATAATCAAACAAGATTTTTAATGACATACAACGAAAAACACACACAACATTTCACATAAAGGAATCTTAACTGCTCTCCACGGGAGCAGAAAACTAACACAGAAACCACAACTCTCGCTGACAAAAATAAATGCCATCATTCACTACGTTTACGAAAAAAAAATTACAACAAAAAACATAAAGCTATCGCCATGAATGTGTAATTATCTCAAGACACTACTAATTAACAGTGTAACAAGTAAGGAATGACTATTTCCATAAAAAAAAAGACTGAACAAACTCATACCACAATAATCCATTGGATCGCATGGACTCATGTGTTTATACATTGTCTTGGAAGACGACGACCACGTAAAGTAGAGAATAGATAGGATAGAAAGTCTACAAGTTATGTGGTCTAAGATTGGATTCGCTGCCCTCGTAAACTCTTGTCAAAATGAAATCGAAGCTGGTGTAGTTGTGGGTAGTCGTGGTCAACAGATTGAGTGTGATTGACAGTGAAGGATATAGTACAAAGGGAATATCTTATTTGAACTAGAAGATCTTTCTTACAAAGTGTGTTGAAATAAGACATATGTAAAAAAAATATAGAAGTCGTAAGAAAAGTAAGCAAACTTGTCTTGAGATTCTGTATACATTATTCACTCAAACTATAAATCCATATTTTGACTCCATCTAATGTATTTCTAGTTACAGCATAGAGCCAAAACAGAGATTTGTAGATTGAATAAATAATGTATACACTATCTCAAGTCTTGTTTGCTTGCTTACTTTTCTTACGACTTCTATTTGTAGGTTTTTAAATTCCTAGTTTTTATTTAGTTTGTTAAATAATACAACTGCAGATTTATTCAAGAATTATATGGACATAGAAAAAATGTGGGGTTTGTACTTGTTTATTTGTAAATTAAGACAAACTATACAATGGAATGTGAGTACTTTACCAGCCACTGGCGTTAAAAGTCCCCAGACTTACTACTAATCCCCAAGTAGGAAGGGAGGGTTAGATTCAAAGCATTTCATTTATTTAAGAAAAGAAGAAAAACACTCTATGACAAAAATAGCTGTAGATGTATTGTAATGCAAGCTTTCAAGTAGTTATCGGACATGTTCAGCGCCTAAAGGATGCCGTTTCAGTGGGTGGTCGCCATGTAGGAAGAGATCAAATGATGTCTCCCTTGAGTTACATAACTATTACATAATATATACATTTGAGGTTTATATAATTGTTACGAAATATACAAAACACCGGTAGTTTTATGTTACTACCGAGATGGCGAGTTGCTAGGGGGACGTTGCTATAGTGCCATGAGAGACGGAAGTGGTCATATCTGTAAGTCTTTCTTGCTATTCTAAGGAAAAAACAAGGTACAACTCTCACATTTTATTTATAAGCAAGTGCCTTCGTAAAAGTGTGATTCCCCGTGAATTTCAGTTAAAATTTCATAATCCTAACTTTCAATTAGAAAATGTTTAAAAGAGTTTCAATAAATAACAGCAACATTCATTCTGCCGTCTCATGCGCTGCACATTACAGGCTATGTGTCACCTAAAAGACATAGCTTCTAACGACATGGTACAAAACCGACAGAAATTCTATGACATTTGTAATGAACAGGATTCTTCAAACATTTTGAAAACAATTTACAAAGTCAAGTATAATTATCATAATTTCTTCAGAATATTAAAATATAAAAATTGGCAACACTGTAACGAGATTTATTTGTTTGTTTTTGAATTTGCACAAAGCTACACAAGGACTATCTGCACCAGCCGTCCTTAATTTAGCATTGTAAGAGTAGTAGGAAGGCACCTAGTTATCACTACCTACCACCATTTCATTTTTAGAACGAATAGTAGGATTGATCATAACTTTATAATGTCTCCACTACTGAAAAGGGAATGCATATTTGGTGCGACAGGGATTCGAACAGACATCCCTCAGATTACGAGTCGAGCGCCTTAACAACCTGGCCATGTCGGGCCATATAACGAGATAATAGCTTTGAAACCATACATAAGCCTACACCGAATATGTTACTTTTAAACTGTGCTGTCAACGCAAGTTGTGATAGTAACCTTTTAGTATTTTTACACCCCAAAATTTCAGAGAATGAAGAGAATATACCAGAGAGACAGGCCTAAAAACCTATTAGAACAACTTCTACAGATGAATATACACTATCAAGATTCAGACGTACCCCAAACAAGTAGGAAGACGAATATTGGAAGTCTCAGACATTAAAAGAACCATTATTCCTTCATTTGATGCCGACAATCTCCAAAATTACCAATTATCTTTCCAATAATTCAAAAATTTATTAATATAGAACTTAAGTTTGTTCCCAACAAAAGTCGTATCGACACATTTTGCACAATGAAAGACATTGAGCTGAAAAATCTATATTTGCATTCTTTTAAAATTACCCTTCCTTATGAAACATTTTTCAAAACGGTCCTCATGGACACCACCCTCTGTTGAAACTATTGCACTTAATTAATTTGTTTGTAAGTGTAGGAATAAAATCAATAAACTAAATTTAAACTTGAAAACTAGATCTATAAATATATTTTACTTCGAACAGTTAGCTTTAAATACTTTACAAAGAAATATACATTGTTATAAATAACTGAATATTTGAGACAATTTGACAACAATACTTTCAACACCACTCTTCAAGATAACTCAATTACTGAATTCAATAATCGAATAACATTTACAATTGAAGAAAGGATTAAGGCTGAGGAATTATTCATTACAGCCAAGAATCTCATCGTAAACGAACAAAGAACACCCACTATCTAAATTCCACAAAGTGGGACACCCATTGTAATTGCATATTGTACTTTTATTTACATGTATAAGGTGCTAGGTTATGAATTCCTCTATCAGTAATGTGTCTTTTAACAATATATGTAAGGTGAGATGGTTTTACATTTATCCATTGTGATACAATGTGTTTTATCAACATTTGTAAGGCACGATGTTATCAATACTTCCATCATGATACTTTTAGTATTATACGTGAGGCACCACGTTATTAATTGCTCAACACTTATTCTATGTATTTTTAACATGTATAAGCGTGACATTATTAGTTACTTTACTCTGATACTGAGTACTTTTATCAATATGTGTTAGTACCATTTTTAATATATTTCCATTGTAAAGGTGTGTACTTTTAGGAACATATATAAAGTATGATGTTAATAATTATTCCTCTCTGATACTATGTACGGTTAACACGTATAAAGTGCTACGATGTTAATTCATTAATCCTGATACTGTATTATTTTAGCAACATGTGTAAGGTGTGGGGTTATAAATTCGTTCGTCCTGTTACTATGTGCCTTTAACTAGTCTAAAGGGTGATGTTATAAATTCGTCCACCCTGCACATTTAACCACAAGAATAAAGTGTCATACTGCGCACTTTTATGAATACGTATAAGATGAGATGTTATTAATTCATCTACTTTCATAATATGTACATTTAGCAACATTTATAATTCTTCCATCTTGATAAATGCACCCTTATGCTTAGATTGGTCTGTGGAACTTATAGCCCTGTGCAGTAACCGCTGGCAAAGCGATGCACAACAATTAATTTACAACGAATATTAAATCACAACATATAGTCAAATAATTGTTAAAAACAAAATTAAACTTAAATGGAAGCAGAAAACTATGTTTTAAATTATGTTGACACTTATGTCATAGCATTTTTCCCCTTTATGAAACGACATAAAAACTTTCGCGATGCAAGTGTATGAAGACGTTAAGGATTTAACAGATTGTTAAGACTTCATAGATACTGTGATCTTGAATTAACTACCCCTTCTCTTGAAAATGTTTCTTTTTTTAATATTATTTGAAGACTACTGAAAAAGAATGAAAAAATGCCAAGCTTTGAATTTTAGACCAACCAAAAATATTAATATTCGTAAGTTCTAACTAGAAAATATTTTGCGTAAGTTATATGAACATCTACAATAGTACGTTTCAAAAGTAAGCGAGTAGGAAATCAAAAGTCAAATAAAATTGGTGATACTATTAAGGTTTTCTTTTATATTCCTTTTTACATAACTTGCTCAAAAAGAATTTCAAACCAGAAGCGTGTAGAAGAATCACTGGCTTGCAACTCGTAATAAAATAATTAGGAACGTCAAAATATGACATTTGAAGACTAAGATATTTTCTTTTCTCAGAAGAAAATGAATCTAATAAGGAGTCATAAAGCAAACTAGAAGTCAAGAGTACCAGGTAGTAATTGAACAATAGTAGCTTCCATTTAGTACGGAAAGTAAGATAGTATGTTAGCTCGACAATAATTAGTTTTATCTAATTTTTCCACTATAATAATATTTTATTTTAGTAATATTTGTAAAATTCGATGTTATTAATACTCGATTCCGATACATTGTGCTTTAAACAACATTTATAACGTGGGATGTTGTTAAATCTCTCCATTCTATTAGTAAATAATTTTAATAATGTGTTTACGGTGGTATGTTATTAATTCCTCGCTGTGATACTGTGTACTTTTACAAATATTTATAAGGTGCGATACTGTTGAATATCTTTATTCTGATGCTAAAAACATTAAATAATATGTTTGAAGTGGTATGTGATTTCTCCTCTCTGATACTATGTACTTCGTGCAACAAGTTTTAGGTGCGATGTTATTAATTTCTCCCTCCTGATTCAATATATGTTTTACAACATATATAAAGTGGGGTTTTAACACGCTTCTCCATTCTCATACATTGTACTTTTAACAGCATGTGCAATGTGAAATATTATTCATTCCTCCTTCCTAATAGTGTGTACTTTTAATTACACGTGCAAGATAATTAGAAAACAACGTAACAAGTTGAATAAAAATATAAAATTTATATTAGTAAAACCACTGTTCAATAATTGTAAAAAAGTAAACAAACTATGCTAAAATGGTGTTTTCATTATCTTTACAAGCTAAAAGTCCCTATTTTCACTTCACTAAACGGATTGCATACAAATTTTCAATTTTGTCTTTTACCTTTCGTCCTCCCCTTGATGGATTTTCATCAAATTTGACGGTTTGTTAGGTCCATGCAGAATTACAAGACAACTTGCGGTTTCAGATTTTGTGTTTTCAAATTTTTGCGTTTTTTTATTTTTATATAAGGAAAACAACTTTCTTTGTCCTAATATAATCTTTCAGTAATTACTAATGTACGCGACTTCTGTTCAAGGGTGAGTACTCCAAATACTGTAACAATAAAAAAACAACATATTTGCATAAATATTAAATAATTCGTCACCTATGATGTTAAGTAAAACTATCATGAAATGTTAGTTGAAACTTTTCTGTCTCTTTGAATATTATTGTACCGTAGGAGCAAATGTAAACATTTAATTATTTCTATATTAATTAATGGAGTATAGCAAGTGAAAGTTGGACTTATTATGATAGAAATTTGCTGCTTTCACTCTTTTTTCACGTTGGATATATGTAGGTATATATATATACGTAATATACTTTTCATGGCAAACTCTCTAATGCACATACCTTGAGTAATTCACGGAAACCTTCTAAAATAATTAAAGGGGTAATCGACTTGTGGTGAATTTATTATTTTCCTTTAAGCAGCATTATCTTTCAATAGACAACAAATATTTTAGATTCAAAAATCTGAGAGTAGAGAATATTTAACTAGTTATTATAAATTGTTTCCAAAAAAGTAAACACTGAAGGAGTTTTTTAAAGTATCACTCGCATTTTGGAAGAATACAATATTATATGAATTTATCTGCTAAGGTGAAAATGTTTAAGATGCTCACAATTTTCATGAAAGTTAAAAAAAATGGAATAGATTTTTCGGGTTTTGAAAACATTTAGTTTTCTTTCTAGTTCTTACAGTTCCGTGAATTCAAATTATGTGAGTTTGTATCCCAGCAATTCTGGAATCCCAGTGGCGTTTAGATAACACAAATTTGTATCCCAGCAACTCTGGAATCCCCGTGACTTTTAAATACTTAAACCGTCAATCTGAAAAGGGGAAATTATTACTCATGTTTCACTTGATAATGATTTTAAAGCATTTGATGGGTTATTTGCAAATAACGGATGCTTACTTATGTAATCATTTTTATTTAACGAGTGTTTTAAGTTTTCAGAAAAAGCTCATGAAATAATGAGATTAATGAGAAATTATACAACAACTTTATTTCAGTAATTCATCAGTAGTGTCTTGCTGGGATGTATCGGTTGTACGCATTTGCTATTTTAATATCTGTACATTTAAAATCACGAAGACGTTTAGATAAATCATGTTACAGTGATACTGTATACACCGTAAAAATGTCCAGTTACGTAGTTATATATAGAAAAATATATGATATGAAAAAAAAGATATCCTCATCATAATTGGCTATATAACTCCTATATCTAACTTTTTCAGTTACTTTCTTAAAATGTTTTCCAAGATGAACTTTAGGGTTATGATTTAGACAAGCGATCTATAGAGGATGACACTGTCCACTTGAAACTAGTCATAGCTGTTTGCACTCGAGAATTGAAGTAATACAAGGGCCTACTGGACAAGAGCAAGTTATGGCTTCTGCAAAAATTATTTTAAGATATTTTGATATTCACAGTTAGGCTTTACTCCTCCCCACAATATAATACATTCGTACTATAATTCAGTCTAATATATGTGTAAAAACAGCTGGTTTGGGTTGAGAAAATTGTGTATGTAGAGGAGCAAACAACGTTTCGACATTCTTCAGTCATCGTCAGGTTCACAGAGAAAGAAAGAAGTAACTGACCGATAGCTGATCACATGTTTGAAGAGTGTTGTGGAACTGAGTGTAGGAATGTAGAGGGCATGCTTAGATGTTTGATTATATTTATTAATATAGGTATAAAGGTGTTCCTTTGTATTGGTTTATTTTGGGTTTGAGTTGTTGTATAAGTAAGGCTTCTTTAATTTTGCATTTGTTTATATTTGTTTCTTTATTTAGTATTTAGATATTTTCTATGGTTATGTCGTGTTTATTTGATTTGCAGTGTTCGAAAACGTGTGAAGGTGACTTTCTGTGTTCTTTAAATCTGGTTTCCATTTTTCTACTTGTTTCTCTAATATAGAAATAGTGGCACTTATCACATTGTATTTTATAAATAATGTTGGTGTGGTGTTTGTCAGTGTAGTGTTTACTTAGTATAGACTTTAGTTTTGCGCCTGGTTTTTAAATAAATTTGGTATTAACTGGAATGTCATATTTTGTTACTAGTTTTTGCCAAATGTTGATTATTTTTCTACTGATGTCGGGAATATATGATATGCAGCAGTATATGGTTTCGTGATTTTTTAATTCGTGGGATATATTTACTTTTGTTAGTTGATTTTGCTTTTTGTCTAGGTGTGTGCGTATAATGTTTTTGTGGAGGAAACTTATTGATGTTGATGAAGTACACGAAAGTTGATGAACACGAATGAATACATCCAAAAAATGAAGAACGTCCTATCAGACACAAAAAAAATAAACCAATACATACAAATCCTACAAAGACACACGAAACGCAACTAAACAAAATACTACTAAAAATGACACACGAAACGCAACTAAACAAATATGACCAATAAGAGAAAATCATAATGTAAAAATAGCATGGGCATTCTCCAAATATGCAACAAAATAATGTAATATCCCTCTTTACAGAAGTCCCAACCGCTGAAGCCTGCAAGATAGCCTTGGAACTCAAAATCGAGACCCTAACCCATCAATAGCAAATGAAACTAACAACCACAACTATATACAAACAAATGGCCTAAGCATGGGCAATCTAGTATCACCAGTTCTAGCCAATATTTGTATGACACAAGTTGAAACACAAGCAATTTATCTTGATGTTTAGAAAATTGCGGGATTCAACAGAAAAACACTTAATTTTTTCAATTACATCTCAACATTAACTTTACATGCATATATCGTTTTCTGAGTTACTAAAACCAATTCTTTACATTCACCCATATTGGATTATACATTCCTTGGGACTCAGCACATGAAACAAAACAAAACTCAACATACTAAGAAACGCTCAAGAAAAAATTAACGATGAATTATTACTAAAATATTTAAAGAAAATTATTAAAACAATAAAATGAATCTATTTTGTAAACTGCACAAATTAAGAGAAATGTAAAAAGAAAATAAAAGCAAATGAATACCCAGTTTACTTGATGTTTAGAAAAACAATTTTTGTTGCATGTATCGTTTTCTGAGTTACTATATTTACATTCCTTTGCGCGCAAAATGAATATTACTAAAAATATTTAAAGAAAATTATTAAAACAATAAAACTATTTTGTAAACTCGGAATTTTTTTAATTTTCTGAATTGTTTGTTGAAACCTTTGTTATAGAAAAAAGAACGAGAAGTTAATTACATTCTAGTTAAGTTGAAGACTTAATCATTTCAATTTGTTTATTTTTATTTCATTATCCGTTTCCAAGCAACTGGTACGATTTTTTTACAGCTACATTATTAAAATAGTTTCATAAATGGCCCCTTTGTGCAGTTTTATGCTTAACTAATAATCAACATCAAATTCAATAAACCTTTTGTCTTTCATACAAGTAAGGAGTATCTTCACGTCTAGATCACACTTTAAGAAAATCTGCGTTAGGAATGAAAAAACAAATTTGATTGTAATATATTGGGTTGAGGAATAATTCGTGAGCGTTTTTTCAAGTTAAAAAAATATATTCATAAATGAAACGCTTTCGCAAAATATTTCATGCCATTTGGTAGATAATTTTTTGCTCTAATAGATGGTGTGTTTGATTTTCATATGTCTTTAATTTTTGCTTTCGTTTTCAGCTCATTAAATGGAATGTCAAGTGGACAAAATCGAGCATTTTCGACACCATCTGCTTTTCGCATTTAATTTCTTGCAATTTCGTTTAAAACAATGCATACTATATACCTAGGTATTACATGAAATAAAGTATCATAATAAATGTTTTGGGTGTAATGTGTTCACGCATTGAAGTATTGTATAGTCTTGCATGTAATGCTTGAATGAAATTATTTAAAAACGCTCACGAATTATTCCTCAACCTAATAATATAATGGTGTTTACAAATTTTATCACAAAACAGAATTAATAAAATCTTTTGATTCGTTTATTGTTATTATTCTGTGATATTCTATTGTGATACCACAAAAGATAAATTATTAGCCTATTCCATACACTTAAATGTGATTGTTTTGAACAAGTTGATTATCTCTCTGATACATTTCATTGATTGATTGATTACCAAGGAAAGACAATAAAATAGACTTATTTAATGATAATATCTAAAATTACTGTAACAAAAACTGAAATATATATAAAAAACTTTATGTAACCAGCTATATGTTGATATGTATATCTTAAATGATTGAATTATTTAAATAAGAATTTTATTGTTTGAATGGGCAACAAACTTGGTAGTCTGATGATTAAATGGCTTTTAGACAACGAAAACTGAAACGTCGTTGTATCACTGTTTCACCAAACGAACTATCCGTTTCAAGAACTTTCAAATGCTAGATCTTCGAACATCAATGTCATAAATTGACAAGTTTGTGCGTTTATACGTAAATTTATAAAGCTGTAAAATGTTTATTATTAAGTAAAAATGTTTTTTCTTACTACTTTGTTCAGCATCTACTGCTGGTGGATTTTTATTGACACTTGTACGTAATGTTATAGCTATGCCACTACTTTCAACTTTGTTCACGTTATTGTCCTTACTTTACTGACTCATCCCAGGCTTTACTAGCGTCATATTCTGTGTTTTCCTAAGTAGCAAATCAGTATATGTACAGAGAGTAAAATTGCTTTAACAACTATGACTAAAACACCTCAGAGATCATTGTATCACCATATGCATTGACATACATACTTTAAAAATGAAGTAAACATCATGATTAAGCAGTTTACAAACATTAGAGTTTTATAATGTGTCAAACGTGTTTGATAAAGTTACAAAAAAAGAAGATAAAATTTAATATATGATCACAGCACCTCTTTTAAGTTTCTAAAGTTATATAATTATTGTTCTAGAGTTTTGAGAAAATAACAAAAAAAACATGTCGGTGATAAAAGCATCGAACAAAGTTTTGGACAGTTTGATGTGCAGCTTTTTTAAACAGGGAGAAGTTTATTATAGTTTTAGGCATGAATTTCTGTGTATATACGTTCTTTAAGGTAAATATAGTTTGTAGGTAACTTTGTTTCTCTGAGCATAGTCAAATTAAGTTATGCACACACAGACATATGTATTATATAATAGCCAAAATATTATAACACTGGATGTCGTACCGAAATCTATACTTTTCCACTTTAATAAATTTTAGCTGTGTAAAACATATTATACATAAAATTGAGAGTTATAGCAAGTTTCAGGTGTGGGCTAAGTAATAATCATGTCATCAGTCTGAAAAATATATAATTTTCACTCGGTTTTTATGATGTTTTACCAATATGTTTCTGCTACGCTACTACATGCCCTATATTGGTTTAATAAACAAGTGTGAAATATTTTTCCATATCCATTTCTCGGAAGGTCCCAAAGCTGCTTCAGTATCATACCTGTATGTGTGGAGAGTGGGGGCAGATCAGAAGTCTGTGTCTGGAAATGTTCTTAGAACTTTTCATGTTGCTCCAGTGATGTGGGGTTGACAGACAAGAGATACGTATTTGCAGTTGGTCCTAGACATAATCAATACTGGTAGTTAGTCCATAAATGTAAACACTGACCTTTGGTACCAAAAAATGCCTATTAGTGGGAACTATCTCAAAAATGTTCATGAACACCCGTGAATCCTCCATTCTTAATTATTTCCAAGTCTGTAAACCAATTAAAACAGAATTTCTTCAAATCATCATCCACTCTCTTTCGAACCTGTTAAGCTTACTATGTAATAAGTCAGAAAACCATTGTCCTCATTTTCTTCATATGTGCCAACGATCGTCATAAAAGTTAAATCAAACACTAGACTTATCTATGAAAAGAACTGGACACAAGTGACGTCTTTACCACCTGATGTTATCTTGATACCACTAAGTCTGTGACGTTGTAACAATAGCAAGCTGACAAGAGCTAATATTAAAATATAATCATCAGTTAATGCCAGAATTATCTTTACAACCTAGCTACATCCATAAATTTATTTACGCTGCTTTGGCTAACAATAAATCCTTTTATGCACTGACATTGTTACATTGACTTTAACAATACCCCTGTAGGACAGCGAGCACTTGTAGTAAGTAAATGAAACTGTAAATATATAATAACATGCCAACCATGTCTGTTGCGAAGTTCAAAAATGATTTCAAATACTATTTTATTTATCTATTTTAAAGCTATATTGTGTTGTTTATCGTAAAGTTACATATTTAACATTAAGAAAACATATACAGTTCTACATCTGGTCAAGCGATCCTAGTGTCTACGGAAGAGCATTACGACAGTAATTAAGAATTATAAATTTCGATGTAACATTTTACCAAAGGAAGTGTTGTATGAAACCTCAAAATTATCGCACATTGTTATATTGAGTTTGTCATCCTGTTAGTGAACCGTTGAAACGTGATTTCCTTTAATGGATTTTTGAGCTTTTTGGTCCCTGTTTAATTTTGTCTTGTAACATTGTCAAAGTTCTTTTAGGTAAATCAACTGAGAGTTACAAAATTAATGTTTCTAACTTTCAGTCATGTTAAGTCTAAATGCTACAAATTATTAAATGATTGTATCTTTGTTTCAAAAATTCGCGCAATACTACATCAGAACTACCTCCACTTCAGTGTCTTTAATTACAAAATGAAAAGAACGCAGCTAATCATTAGTACTTGTCATCAATTACTATATATTCTAACAATGGGATTTGGTCGTCGGTTGTATGGCGCACCGATGGCCTCAAAATAGGGGTGAGTTTTTCTTTTTTTTTTTTTTTGCAAGAGATTTCACAAATCCTTGAGTTTACTAATAGGTTCAAATCCTTAACCCATAACAGACAAACACCAGTTAACAAGCACGAATGAATAACTAAACGATAAATGAACCAAATAGTTGTAACTGAAACCCTCCTTTTATTGTTCTGAATTACTCACTTTCACTTTTTAACTTGTTTATGTACCTTTTAGCTAAGCTTACACTTAACACTTATATTAACTCTGTTTTACATATACCACATGTTAAGTGTAGAAAGTTGTATACAAACAAGCTTAAATATAAGTGCAGTTACTAAACCTGCAATTTTTTGTACATAGCCAAATACAAACTGCGTATTGTGTCTAAACCTACAAGAATGGACAACATGAGAAGCAAGTGATCTTAGATTAAATTGTAAAATGATCACCATTGTAAAAAAAAAAAAAAAAACACTAATTTTTTTATTTGGAACTAATAATATGCACTAGGATATTGAATACTGATTATGTTATCAAATAAGTCAGCCGCTGTATTTTTATGAGGAACTTCGCTCAAATGGTTTGGACAGTATCGAAGGATTTTGTTTTATCTATAATTGATTAACCTACCACTTGGACGTGCTGCCATCTTTTAGCAATAAATATAACTGCTGGTCTTTTAAAAAATAGGCATGGTCTGAAAGAATCCTAGGTTAACCCAACTATGTGATAATAAGTATATAAGTATCAGTATTTTACTACATCAGTGGCAGAGACTCTGCCTTCTGGATGGCTCTTGTATTCTTTATTTTCTCTTACAGATATCCACTGCAGACAAATAAGGTAAGTGAACAATATTACAACATTTTACTCTGAAAAAATTAACCACTATTTAAAAAGTATACAAAGTTTCTTTACGCTTACTTTCATGGCACGCAGTATTTAAAACTGTAAAGAAACCTTTGACCTTCGGTTCAGTCAAGTAACTATTAAAAATTGGGAGATTTATTTCTAGTTTCGTGAAGCAATATACGTTCTTCAATTATTACCAACAGCTTTTACTTTTATGAATAAGAAACGCTCCATAAAAGTAAATTAAATTGTATATATATATATATATAATAACGTGCCAACCACGTCTGCTGCAAAGTTCAAAAATGATTTTAAATACTATTTTATTTATTTATTTTAAAGCTATATTGTATTATTTTTCGTAAAGTTACATATTTAACATTAAAAAAAACATGTATGGTTCTACATCTGGTCAAGCGAGCCTAGTGTCAACGGAAGAACATTACGACATTAATAAAGAATTATAAACTTCGATGTGATATTTCACCCAACATCAAGTTCCTTCGTGTCGTCAGGGTTACAGATGATATAGAAGTGGTCCACTTGTTTTAGTAGATTGTTTGAACGGACCTTTTATAATGTGTCCCCCCTGATTACAGCGTTGTAAATCCGAAGACTTATCGCAGTACCACCGGGGACGACGAAATTTCAATACAGTACTCTTAGAACATTTATGAACTAAGTAACCATTAGAAATTATCAAATCATTTAGATATTAGAAAAGCCATTTATATATATATAAAAGATATGGTCACATATATTAAATAAAGTTGACTGTACCAAATGTTTACTATGGTCACACTCGTAAATAAAAAACCTCTCTATGTATTAATGTTGATCCTGAGATGGTTTACATCATTGGCATTTTGTCAGCCACCTGGATGCTTTCTGGCTTAAATAATTGTACAATAATAAATATGGATATGCACTATTGAAAAGTACAGAACCACTTTATACATTGCCTTTCAAAATGTTGACTTGGCAACTGAAAAGGCCTGGCATGGCCAAGCGCGTAAAGCGTGCGACTCGTAATTCGCGGGTTCGCGCCCTCGTCGACAGTTACCCTGTCTGAAAATAATCAAAGTAATCAATGTTCATAATTAATAAATTACATGTCATCATAGTGATTTTGATCATCACTAAGTTAATAGTAATTGTCTTATGTTTTCAAGTCTTTCGCTGAGATAAGATTTTTTTATTTCCTTTCACCGATTAACTTATTATCACTTTTGAATGACTAGCTGTAGTTTTACACTATTAAATTATGGACGGCTAGCGCAGATAGTCCTCGTGTAACTTTGCACGAAATTAAAAAAAAGCGACAAACGGTAATCTTGTGTTGTATATATATATTATGCATGAATAATATAATTTAACCTGTTAATGTGACACACGTTCCTGCTGTAACATGAAGCAAAGGTAAAAAAAATTGGTTACAACACAAAGAATTAACGTAATATCAAAAACTCGCAAAATATTTCATTAGATTCACAGAGACTAGATAACAGAACAGATTTAGAACCCTGAATAATAATTAACATAACATTTAAAAAAATAACAACAGAAATAATGAGGACATATGTAAGCCTGAAATAAAAATTAACCATGTTTTAAAAATTAGCAACATTTATCTGATAAAATGTGTGGAAAAAGAGTCAACTTGTACTATATTATCGCGTGTTTTTCGCAAAATGTTGTATTTTTTTTTACAATAGTTCTTAAATTCCATCAAAGAGGAAACTACATTCAAAGCAAGTTTACTTAGTTTTCAAAATTTTACGTTTTTTTTTGTTTTATAGCAAAGTCATAAAGAGCTGTCTGCTGTGTTCACTGCTAGGAATCAAACCTCGGATCTTAGCATTGTAATTCCAAAACTTACTGCCGACCCGTGTGGAAAGAATCTTTAGGAAAACAACGACAATTTGATCCCCTTCCAAATAACGCATATTGTCATCCATTAACAGTTCTATCAACAAACTGTATTTTTATTAGTTTGGATTCAGAAATAAACTACTTAGTACTATCTTCTAACTCACTAACCTTACAAGTGTATCAATATCGTTTAACGTTTCAGTACTTCCATTTATTTAAATACTTTTATATTAAAATGAACCTGATTTTTGTAAGATGAAAATATCAAGAGCAATGCATGTTTTCCCGATCAAAGTAATAAATGATTTAATGCCATTAATACCATCTGGTAATATATATCATTTGATAATATATACCATCTGGTAATATATATATCATTTGGTAATATATACCATCTGGTAATATATATATCATTTGGTAATATATTCCATCTGGTAATATATATTATCTGGTAATATATACCATCTGATAATATACATTTTTTATCATCATTTAAACTTAATGTTTTATTTTTAACTTGAATAGAATATATTTCGTGCTTTTTACTTTTCATTAGGTTCTTAGTTTATACATTTATTTCTGACCATATAAGCGTTCTTCATATTCGTCGAATGTAATTTTATTTTTAAAGTTTATTTTCTTTACATTTTTAGACATTTTATAAATTTTATCATCTTGAAATTTTATAGCATACAGTTTAGATTTAAGACCTACACGTTATTTTTCCCATTTTTCTTATCTTTCATTTCACCAAAAACCTTTTTATTATTAACGGAATATCCACACGGTATCAAATAAATATCTTTTTATTTTATACATATGAGAATCATCATCTTGATAAGATACTTTTAAGTCATCATCATACTTTGATTTTATGAATACGTAGTAAAATCACGGATTATTGTCTTAAAAAGATCTAGAACATTCATATTAACATAAATTAGTTTATTGAATATTATTTTTGTTTTATTCGTATGAATAGTGGCTGACGTTTCTGTAAATATTGTTCTACCCTTTGAAGTTTGATTCAGCTGTTGATGTTTCAATTTTGTTTGGATTTTATATCAATTCGTTTTTAAATATTGAAATTTCAGATTAATATATTTCTTACATCAATCAGACTGCTTGAACTCTAATATTTTATAAATTTTCATTAGTTTATTTTCTAATGATTAATATTATACCATATTTCTATAGTAAAGCATGTAATTATTTTTATAATATAAATTGTCAATAATTTTATTTATTTTGTCACTATTCTGTTTTCTTCTGCTAATAGTCATGCAGCTATTTGGATATTTTAAATCTACTTCTAAAGTGTAACCTATTTTAGAATTACCACTTACTTTCATTACACGAGTACTTGTATTACTCCATTTGGTAATATGGTAATTACTCTATGGGGTAAATATTGACTTATTGCACATCCCATTTATATAGGATATCAGGATCTAAATAAGCTAAATAAATATATTCTTTATTAAGATGATAATATTTCCTGTATATATTATTTGTTTACAACATACATTATAACGCTGTGATATAGCTCCATGAAAAACTTTCTCGGGCATTAAGATCATAAAATATTCAGTAGACATTACTTTTAACATTGCATACAATCTTATGAGAAGGTATGTAATTTGAAAGAGTATCTAATTCATAAGTTTTCCAACAAACATCTCTGAAAATATCTGCTAATAACAAAACATCAATTCCTACATAAAGTCAGAATGTTTTCCCATGTTTTGTACATTAAACTCTTTCCAAACGTCTTTAGGAAATCTGTAGGCTTCATCTGAAATATTACATTCGTTCAGTGTACTATATCACATTTCTTTTGTTGACTTTTGTGTTTCATTAAATTTATCAAACGATTCCGTATAATCCTAAAGATAAGCTCCTTTTTCCTGTAAAAATATTGAGTTTTTCTTGTGGAAAATACAATGTATTTTTCAACCTTTCTTTTTTGAAATTATTTTAAAATTTACCAAAACTACTAACATTATCTTAAAAAATTATGAATCTTAATATCAGTTTACCGATCTTTTAACTGAATGAAGTATATTTTTTTCATTGTTTAGAATTAAATCAATTTATTTGTTATCCCGGTCTAATTCTTTAGTAAACAAATAACTATACATTATATTATGGAGAAACAATGGCATTAATGAAGTAATTCTAAACAACAGATTAGAACTTTCCTGTGCATGTTTTTTATGTTTTCCAGTTGAATGATGATGGTCGTGAATGCTCTTTTCACCACCTACTGGCTTATCGCAGACATGACAGATATTAATTTTAAACTTTTCTTTTTCTGCATCAGTTAAATCATTCCTTTTATTAATGTTATTGTGTAACTCTTCTATTTCTTAAACTTTCCTTTTAAGCATTTCCACGAATTTAGTTTGTGCGTTTTGTCGTCTATAAACTACGACATATTAATATTGTTCATGAACGTACTTGACATAATAACAAAAACTTATAGTCTCATATTTTTAAAAAGTATTTGCTTATATAATTACACATACGCCACAACTTATTTGCTTCTTTTAGGCTAAGCAATTAAATTATTTTGAAAGTTATATGTCTGTGGTAAAGTTTTTTTCTTTCGTTTTGTTAAGATACTTTATTAAATCAGTTTTATTAACATAATGATATTCACACTGAAACTTTGAGAACAATTTTAAGCTTTTGGGTTTATTTTCGAATATAAAGTTTTCTTGTACCTTTCAGTGGCACTTAATTTATATTTTTCACATTTATCACATTAGGTCAATTAATTTTTTATGAAACTGATGTTCTCTAGCAACTTTTTATTTTTCACTCATTTCTATAACAGGCTTTATAAAAGTGTTAGTTTGATTCTTATCGATAAGAAACTGTATTAAATCATTTATTTTATTGTCAAAATATTCATTATATCCTTCTATTTCAGCCCTCCGCTAGTACAGCGGTATGTCTCCGGATTTATAACGCTAAAATCAGGGGTTCGATTCACCTCGGTGACTAAGCAGATAACCAGATGTGGCTTTGCTATAAGAAAAACACAACTTCTATTTTAGCCAACATTTTCAATCGTTTTAAAGTTACTGCTTGCTCCATTTATAAAAGAAAATTTTTATTAATGTACTCCTAATTTTATCTCCATTATTTTTTTATTTGCACAATGTGTTTTGTGTTCTTAAATATATGGTTTAACAACTTTTAATTTACATTCACATTTTACAACCCCCTTCCAAGTGGTACATCGATATGGATGCGGACTTACAATGCTCCAAACCAGTTTTCGATACTCGAGGTAGGCAGTGCACAGATAGCCCGTTGTGAAGCTTTGTGATTAATTTACAGCACACACACACATTAAACTTTTTATATCTTTTATGTTTAGTTTTATTATAATAATCAGATATAATTTTTTTACACACACCTTTGTAGCTGCCATTATTTTATTTGTTTTTATTGAAATCACCAACATTTTTTCAAAAATGATGTGCTCATGAGGAACTTGAGACCACCAAATGTTGTTCCAAAAGCATATCGTTCTGAAATATTGAAAGTTGCCTATAAACTTCCGATAAAAAGTCATTTTGGTGTCAACAAGACATGTAACAGAATCATGAGATATTTCTTTTGGCGAAAAATGAGGCAAGATGCGTTTTATCATACCTGTCAATTGATCGGAAAATAAACTAGATAATTCCTGTTGCTCCTTTGAAACTTATCCCAGGTTTCAAATAATAAATCGATCGTGTGATTATTGACGGTGTTAAACCAAAAAGATAGCATTTGTATTTAAGTAATTTAATGATCATTAAGTTATTTATCTTCATTATTTTATGTACTGTCATGATTTTTGAAATTGTATAATTTTTTGAAAATATGTTGTATTTATTGTATTGCTATAAATGTATATGTATACATATAATGTCTTAGTTAAAATTTTTCTAAAGACAATTTTTAATTCTCTAAGGAAGGAGGTATAACGGATTTATTGTTATACATTTATTTTAATATCTACGTTTGTTATAGTTTAATATCTATTTGGAAATGTGTGTAAGTTATATTGTTAAATATGTATTGCATAAATCCCACCTGTTCTCTAAATTTGTAGAAGATCCTCGAATGCAAGAATCAACAATGTGTATATGTAGTATTAGTACTTGGCAGTATTTTTGCCAAGTGGACTTTCGAAAACATAAAAAAGTTTATAAATCAACGCGCCAAGAAACAGTTTTTGGATATTGTTTGGTCGCTAGAATCAGTATGCTCCAAACTTCGAAAACTATAATTATCACAAACTCTCATTAATAGGAAAACCACGTTTAGAGATTTCCAACTTTACAAACTTCAGTGATTTAACTTCAGACGTTGTATTTCTACGTGAACAATAAATGTCATCGTTGATAAAAAGTGAGATTGTAAGTGGTGTGAGACCAGCAAAGAATAGATAGCAATGTAGCTTAAGCGAAATAATTCGTTCATCGTGGACCTGAGTGTGTGTGTTTTCTTATAGCAAAGCCAAATCGAGGAAATTGAACCCCTGATTTTAGCGTTGTAAATCCGTAGAGTTACCGCTGTACTAACTGGGGTGGACGTCGTCGTGGACTTGAAACGTCGATAAAATATTCAGGACCAGACAAGATAAAAGACTGATTATTGTTTGTAAGTGTGTAAAATTCTTGTATAGAAACCATTATTTGTAATAACAGTTTGAAAAATTGTCATCTTCAGTTGTATTATTATTTGTATATTAAAATATATTTGTGTTAAGAAAGAAAAATTTGGTATACCAAGATTGTTCTCAAATATCCTAAATTTGATACATATCGACATTCAATTAACTTGTAAATTATCTTGCAAACATATATTTTTATTCTGCAACTTTCAAGTGTTTAAATATATTTTGTTATTAACCCCATAATATGGATAAGTGTTTAAAATAAAAGAATCCAGATGATTGTGAACACTCAGAAAATAAAGACAATTTAATTGATTGTGGGAGTACTGCCGGGAAGAGAATGGTGCGTGACTGGAAAAACGTGAAACGAGAATTTAATGAAAGTTGGGAGTTGAAATTGAAGCAACTAATAAGCCAGTGTGTCTATTTGTAACAAAGTTTCTAGGAATAATAAAGTATACAACCTTAAGCAAGACTTTAACAATTTTCAAAATTTGATGTAAATTTCCAATTGATAGCAAAAATCGTATAAATGAAATTAGCTGTCTGAAAGCACAACTTCATGAACAAAAGGGAGGCCTAAAAAGATTTCTATCATCGACAGAACTTGTTACGTTAGTTATTTGTAAAGTGGGTTGGATTAAAGGCCCGGCATGGTCAGGTGGGTTAAGGCGTTCGACTCGTAATCTGAGGGTCATGGGTTCGAATCCCCGTCGCACCAAACATGCTCGCCCTTTCAGCTGTGAGGGTGTTATAAAGTGACGATCAGTCCTACTATTCGTTAGTATTAGAGTATCCCAAGAGTTGGCGGTGGGTGGTGATGACGAGCTGCCTTCCCTCTAGTCTTACTCTGCTAAATTAAGAACGGCTAGCGCAGATAGCCGTCGTGTAGCTTTTCGCAAAATTAAAAAAATCTCGGATTTTAGCTCGAAAAAAATCATTTCCTGATGCTGAGCAAGTAAAAGAAATATTGATTGTGGTCATTCAAACTCTGTTGGAGAATTATGATTCAAAAATAAAAGATGATATTCTTTAAAAGGTAAATAATTTGTAATTAAGTCGAAGAACAATTGTGTCCAAAATGTTGAAGTTAGCAAAAAGGCATAGAAAATCAGTTGCTTGAACAACTAAAAGACTATTTGTATTTTTCCTTAACACTAGATGAGCCAACAGATGTTAGTGTCACTGCACAGTTGATATTTTGGGTTCGATATGTAACTTCAGATCTTCAAGTGAGGGAAGAAATGCTTGGCCTTTGTGGATTACGAGATCGAACACGTGGAAAAACATCTTTGAAAAATGTCTTGAAATGTCAAAAAAGTACAATCTGGATTTTAAAAAACTAGTTTCTGTCATAACAGATAGTGCTCCCGCCATGACTGGGGCGAAATTAGGATTTGTTTCTCTTTTAAAACAGCATTTAATTGAAAATAATATGAAGTCCACGCTACCATGTTTCCATTGCATTTTGCATCAGGAGAATTTATGTACTTAGATGTCTAAATGTGATGAATTGAAAAATTTGATGGACATTGTTGTAAAAATTGTGAATTATATTAGAAGTGGAAGCTCTCTCACCCATGAACAGTTTGTTGAGTCTGTGGAGAAAAGCAGTGATTGAACTTTTGATGATCTTACTGATTTTGCAAATGTAAGATGGTTAAGTAGAGGAAAAGTCTTGGAACATTTTAATTCCTCAAAGAAAAGAGTATCGTGTTGAAAAAGGTAAGATTGAAAATTTCCCTGAAATTAAAACTTTGTCATGGCAGTGTGATTTGTACTTTCTGTGCGACATGATGAGTCAGTTGAATAATTTGAATACGAAGCTTGAGGGAAAAGGTAAAACAATAAGCGAGCGATCACATCCTATTCATGAATTTCAATTATAGCTAAATCTCCTTACGGAACAATTACAAAAGAATGATTTGACACAATTTACAAAGTTGAATAGTTTTCTATAAAATAATAAGGACTATGATTTCTCTGATGCTAAAGATGATCCCTATGTAAGCTGGATTAAAAATCTAATATTTTGAATCATGTTTCTCCGAATTTAAAAATTTGAAATTGATATTTGAATTTTTGCATGATCAATTTCAATTTGATTCAGAAAATTTCAATAAGAAAATTACATCTTTATTGTCTTTGAATAAGTGTAGATTTGAAGATGAGATGCTTACCCTGAAAAGAGTAGAACATAAAAGGTAAACAACAGTGTTCTATCAATAAGATGTAGTTCACTATTTTGATAAATGAGTCTTTCAAATTTAAAGATAGCAATTTCAAAATTATTTTCCATATTTGGATCCACATGGGTATGTGAGTCAACATCTTCTATGCTAAAGTTTCTCAAGTCTAGATACAGATCTCGGCTTATTGAAATAAATTTAGAGGCAGAACTAAGATGCTCATTGAGCATAGATATTAAGCCAAATTTCACGAACCTTGTTGATGAAAATTTCCATCAATTTTCACATTGAAGGTCAGTTGAAATGCAATTATTTTGATTAAACTAACAGCTTTCATTTTTTTTTAATAATGTGGCCAACGTTGTTTTCATTAGCCACAGATGTGGTCACTATGAAAAATAAGTTGCCCACCCCTGAGCTAGAAGAACTTGCTATGACAGATTTTGCTCCTAACAAATCATCTTCCAGTGAACTGATTTCAATTGGTCCTAGTAAATATACGTTTTAATTTTAATAAAATAACGTTTCCTTTTCGCACGAGTCTCCGATTTATTACGTTATGCACGCTATGAATTACTATTTCAAATAGCCAGAAATTTAAATTTGATCTTAGTAGTTAATTAAATGTTGATATATATTAAATTTTTATTTGCCAACAACATTGATACACACAGCTTCCTTTTTTAACACAAGTGTATTTTAATATGCAAAGAACAAAAGAGTTTATAATAATGGTTATTACCAACAGGCAGTTATTACAAGTGATGGTTTATATACAACAGTTTTACAAACTTACAGATAACATTGACTCTTATATCCGGTCTAGAACTAAATATTATATTGGCGATCCAGGCCCACGACGAACAAATCATTTCTGAGTTGATATCGTCATTCTGCTCTTGAGATAGTTAGCTGTTGTTTCTTGATTGACCTCACAACGGTCACAAAATGGCTACTTCTAGCGAAAATATTTTATGTCCTCGTAGAAATTCTAACATCCAAAGTAATTCACTGAAGTTGAACGGTTTGTAATGTTCGAGGTCTGTAACGTTCCACAGCCCGGCATGGTCAGGTGGTTAAAGCATTCGAATTGCAATCTGAGGGTCACAGGTTCAAATATCCGTCTCCGTATAGTTTTCTTTTTTTACCTGTGATGTATATTTTTGAGTGTGTATTGTGTTAGTATTGCCTGTTCTCGAAATTTGTAAATCGTTCTTGAGTGCAAAACCAACAATACTTGGTTGACAAAAGCGGGCGAAAATATTGTCAAAATTTCTACAAATTCGCAAGATTTTTATAAAAAGCGCCTAGTGTTAAAATATAATTGGCCTAACATCATATTTTATGATAAATATTAATTATATTATGCCAAAAGGCATTTACATAATATCAATCGTTGTTTTAATAAATAATCTGTATAGATAATGTTTTGATCTTCCGACCGCTTTTGTATTTATTGTTCCCTGGTCGGCCAAGAGCTATGAATCGAGTGAAACCTGTCGTCGATAATGATTATGACGTAAAATATGGTATGGTTTCAATACTATTATTATACACGTTTCTAATTCTTTAAAATTTGTATAAATAAAATCTAAATATAATAGAAAAACATCTAATGGATATTAACATCATAACAAAGGACAGGTTTCTTTTTAGTATTATTTTACATTTTCTTCTATTTTTGGCTATTAACGTGTTATCAGACCTGGTATCAAACCAAACTGAACCGATTTATCGATATTTCTTCCACTTATGTTTTTTATGAGATAAAACACATTCATTTGACGACGAAATATATATCATAAATAACATTTTCTATTTTCCAACTTTCTTCAATTATGATGGTAACGTTTTAAAGAATTTTGTTTGTAAAGACCAGCGAACCAAATATCTGAAACATATACACGTTTCCATGTAGCTAATTTACTCAAAGAACTTTGGTTTTAAGTGAACATATTAGCTTGTCTTTTGATTTTATAATGTTTCTGAAAATGAGAAGTTTCCAAATATCAATCAAAAATATTAATTTAGTAAGAGTAAGAGTTCTAGATTTTGTCAAAATGTTTCATAAAGAATTATTTATTCATTCTTCTGTCGTAGTTGTTTGTGTTTGTTTCAATTTGATACATGTGACTTTGGATGTGTATTGTGCAAGTCCCGCTCGTTCCTTATATTTGTAGAAGAATCTCGAGAGTAATAATCAAAAATATATGTTTTACGAAAACACTAGCATACCTTCGAACATTGTTGAACTATCGAGAATCTCACCTAATGAGTATATAAAAGCAAGTCATCACAAAATGCCAAAAGGCAGTAATAGAATATGGTTTGGTCGCTATAGTTAGTGTACTACAATGCTCGAGAGTTATAATTGTGAAAAACGCTTATTAATTGGAAATTTAGAGATATTTGACCAGGAATGTTTATAAATTTCCAACAAATGTGTGCTTTGGAAGTTAGTATTCCTACGAGAACGTTAGATATATATCTTACAATGTGAAAAGTAACCTTGTAAACCGCGTAAGGCCAAACAAGAATTGAGCTAGCTAGCATTCCCGTCAAGTGAAGTATGTCTGTGTATTAACATAAAATTAATTCCCTCGTCGAGAACCTAGACCATCGATGAAATATTTAGTTCCAGACAAGATAGAAGACTCAATATTGTTTGTGAGTTTGTAACATTTTTGTATATAAATAATTATTTGTAATAACCGTTATTATAAAATGTATTGTTTTTTACATATTAAAATATATTTGTGTTAAGAAAGAAAAAAAATGTGTGTATCAGTCTTTTTGGCAAATATCATTAACTTGATATATATTAATATTTAATGAAATTCTAAATTAAACTTCAAGTTTCCATTTATTTAAAATCGTAATACGTAACGTTTATGACATAATATA
The DNA here is from genome assembly GCF_004210375.1 of Tachypleus tridentatus. Taxonomy (NCBI): domain Eukaryota; kingdom Metazoa; phylum Arthropoda; class Merostomata; order Xiphosura; family Limulidae; genus Tachypleus; species Tachypleus tridentatus. Next base: position 14,178,758 of record NC_134836.1, on the reverse strand, counting down.
TCGGATACTCGTCCAAGATAACTTATAATACGTATCATTAGAAATCAGTACAACTTTTGATTTTTATTATTGTACATCTATAAGGGTGAGACATGGCCTGGCTCTTGGCGACACGGACTGTGAATCTACAAAGTCACCCATTGTTAACCCAAAAACATACTCTGCATTTTAGGTCAGTGGGTATACTGTAAAATTGACTATTAAATTTCGTTATTCTGTTAAACAAGAATAGTCCAAGACTTGGCGGAGGGTGTTATTTACTGTTTACCTTCTCTTAAAATAGAAAAGAGTAATGTTGAAAGTTCTTGCGTAGCTTTTCACGAGTATCCAAAACAAACTGTATAATTATGAGAACTATAGACAAGGAACTTTTATTTTCTTTATTTTATCATTGTTGTATTAACTTATACGTTTTACTAAATTATACATGTTTTTAACAATTGGAGTGCGTTACGTGGATTGGAGTTTGTTAATATGAAACATGTGATAGATCTCACAGTATCAGCAGTATTACTTTATACGTTATTATTATTAGTTTGCTTTTCACACCAGTACAATTACCTTTAAGTCATTGTTACAACTAAAGTGTAATTTAGTTATGCGGTCGTTATCATTACGGTATTAAGGAAGGCAGATATTATATATATATATTTATGCGTATTTATATAGCCTAAAATGAGTTTAAAGTTATCTATGGTGCAAAGATTTACATGAACATATGTTAGGATTAGCCATACCAGAGAGTTGAAATATATGCTTATTCAACTACTTTGTTTAATCTCTTCATAGGCGACCATTCGCCAAAACCTTCATCGAATATATCCTCGTCAAAGCCTCGAGAGTCCACTTCCGGGAACTTTCGCCTTTGTCGGATAACATAGTCAACATCCAAGAAAGAGTTGAACCGTGCTGCGTTGCTCAGGTTCATTTGATTTCGGTTTAACAGTTTCAAAAGCTGTCTATTTCGGCCATTCTTCAGTTTGGAGCTTCGTTTCACACTTGCCAAATGCCGGATCCGGTCAGCAGGGGATTATAGACTTGGTCGTCAATATCGTTGATATGGTCTTGCGGAAGCCATTCCCGATGCTCTAGGCTATTTCCTATAAACTGTAGATTTTTCATCATGGAGTACCAATACGGCGCCATTGTAGAAGACGTTCCCAAGTGATACTTATCCAAAGAAGCGTGCAGTCCATTACATGGAGAGGACCATACTAACCACAGAATAGTGAAGAGTACCAATGTTGGTATAGTCATGGTTCTGAAAAATAAATCAATTAACAATTGTTTAACTGAAGACTCATAGACATTTAATTAAAGTTTTGAGCATGAGTTAGTACTTCTTTTATCCTACTTAATTAAGTTTCTTACTTCAAATATTTTCAAAATGAAATCTTTTTCTTTATATCACATACAAGAATGAGTAGAATTTTTCGAAGATTCATGAACTTTCTGACACTTTCGTTAGACTTATATGAGGGATGTAAATTGTGTTTGTGTTTTCTTATTGCAACGGCACAGGTGTAAACTACTTGTAACATTAGAAATAATCTGTGTAATAAAATAATTCAAAATCTATAATGTTGAGATAAAATATGGAAAAACGTTTAGAAAAAAATAAATAGGAGTTTTTTATCACAAACTAAGCGCGCTTCGGATAATCGCTTCTCAGTGGCTCAGCAGTGGTTTTGATACCTGTGATGAGCAGAACACATGTATTCCATTGTGGAGCATTGTGTTTAATCACCAATGAAATAAGTATTTCATTATCATTGTTAATTTAAAAATCTATGATGCATAATGTCCACATAAACAAACGCAAAATTAAAGAAGCCTTACTTATACAACAACTTAAGCCCAAAATAAACCAATACAAAGGAAAACCTTTATATCTATATTAAAACATAATATAATAAATAATAAAAAAATAATATAAAATTATATATTCAAACATCTAAGCCCGCCCTCTACATTCCAACACACATTATACAACCCCCTTTCAAACATGTGGTCAGCTTCCGGTCAGTTACCTCTCTCTTTCTTTGTGAACCTGACGATGACCGAAGAAGGTCGAAACGTTATTCACTCCTCTACGTAAAAAATTTTCTCAAGCCAAATGAACCATTTTTACAGATATATTTCTCTACAAGTGGGTTTTCTCACATCACTGATCTGCACTTAATTGTTTTCAGATGCATGAGCGGTAATTTACGAACTACATCGCTAAAACCTAAGGTTTGATTCATCATAATGTGGATAGAACAAAGATAGTCGGTTATGTAATTTTACACCCAAAATATTCATAATAATCGTAAAACTTTAAAAAATGTTATATTAAATTATATTGTAATGGTATAGAATGAAATAGGGATAACTTGATACAGCACCGTTGTCAGGTGTTATTTGTTACAGCGATATATTAAATAATATTGTAACTTGGCGAAAAACTTGTATTTCGTCTATAAAGTATACTTATACTTATTACTTGAATATATTTGAGTAAAATACACAAAAGGTAAAATTGTATAAAATGACAGATCCAGTTCTCTATGTTAGTTATTCATGTTAAAAATATGTATGAAATATCTACATATTATAAAACGCATCTTTGTACACAACACCTTTTGTATAAACACCTTATCTTTCAGTGCCTTTACCATCAGGTATCAACACCTTCACAAATCTGAGTTTCAGTGTATATTTTCCTAGATTTTTCCATAGTTCAGCTCATTGAACTAAACCGTCCAAATCATATTTTACTCGTTAAGAAAGTGTGACAATTGTGAGAAAGGAAATTGTGATTTTGCCACAAATATCCACAAATAAAATTACAACTGAAATCTCGAAATTTTAATTTTATTTCAAGGTAACTTTTACTTTAACATTTGTTTTTGAGTCCCACCTCCACACACACACAAAAAAAAGAGAAAAGAAATGGAAACTTTCACCCCAATTGTTGATTTGGAGCTGCCGGGTGGAATAACACAATAACGAAATTTCTTATAAGCGTTTGAACTTTCCTCGTCACAAACCTTCATCGCGCAAGTTGCTGCGTCTACCGAGAGGAATTGAACGCCTAATTGTGATATTATTAATCCTTAGACTTACCGCTGTACCACAATAAAAGGCCACCAATACGTATATATATATATATATTACAATTGTAGAAATATTTTCTTCGTGTAATAATTTTGACATAATAATATATTGAACTCATTATAGCTAGAAGTATAAAATACTGTTATCATGTCTATTTTTTTTGTAAACTTCTTTTTCTCATTGGGTAACGGTATTCTTTATAAGCCGTTTGTTTTAAATTTCGCGCGAAGCTACTCGAGGGCTATCTGCGCTAGCTGTCCCTAATTTAGCAGTGTAAGACTAGAGGGAAGGCAGCTAGTCATCACCACCCACAGCCAACACTTTTGGGCTACTCTTTTACCAACGAATAGTGGGATTGACCGTCGCATTATAACGCCCACACGGCTGAAAGGGCGAGCACGTTCGGTGCGACCGGGATTCGAACCTGCGATCCTCAGATTACGAGTCGGACGTCTTAACCCACCTGACCATGCCGGGCCCTCTTCTTTATAAGCTGTGGTAAGGTAATTGTTTAACTTAATATGTCTCCTTGCATGTTTTTTACTTTACTGAACTTATTGTCCATAAAATTAATGATTCATATAAATAACTGTAAAGTTTCTAATTTGACAAACTACGCTAAATACTGTACACTTTTACTAATTTAAACTTCGTCGTCTCGTTACATGTTTTACAACAAATGCTAGATATGTTATTATATGTACGTCATTATTAAATTTTATTTATAAAATAGAAAGTGAGATGGATACTTTTGTATTTATATTAGCTTTAACACTTTAGATAACTGTCAACGTCAGGGTTAATGAAGTCTAATATCGAAATTTGAGAAAAGTTGAACAACTACCAAAATTTTATATTTATATTTAAAGAAAGTTGATGTTTCGAGTTAACGCTTTTCTTAAGATCAGATCGTACAGCTTACAATAAACAGATTATTCATGAACGTTCTTAAGATCAGATCGTACAGCTTACAATAAACAGATTAATCATGAACGTTCTTAAGATCAGATCGTACAGCTTACAATAAACAAATTAATCATGAACGTTCTTAAGATCAGATCGTACAGTTCACAACAAACAGGTTAATCATGAACGTTCTTAAGATCAGATTGTACAGTTCACAACAAACAGATTAATCATGGACGTTCTTAAGATCAGATTGTACAGTTCACAACAAACAGATTAATCATGGACGTTCTAATGAAAAGGGTGAAAAAGGAAACGACCTTTGAACTTCAGATAACTATAAACGAACGTTTTATTTTAACCAACGATTCGCTTTCGGAGCTTCATCAGAGTTAGTACATACAACGCTGGATGAAATTGAGCGTTCTTTTATAGTTACCTGGCGTGTAAATGCCGTTTTTTCTAAATTTTTAAGTAACTGGCACTTAGTTTAGTTTTGTAAAATATTTTTCTCTGCTACAAACGTGAAGAAACAACTATCTGATAAACCTCAGATCAACAATAGATACAAGACATGTTTATTCGAATCGTTAGATTTCCAAAGCTCTTAAAGCAGAATTACTTTTTAATAGTTTGAAGCAAGAAGTATTGTAAACAGTATTTACTTAATTTTATCTGCTAATTGGCAGTGACATGATGAAAAACCAATAAATAAGCTGAGACATGAATATAGTGATTATTTTACTACACAATTATTAAAATTTTTAAAGAATAATTTATAAAAAAATCCTCTAATGACTCAAAGTAGCAGTAAAAATACATTATTATTTCAGTTTTTTTATCTGACTAAAACACCTCAAATATTTGCAAACAATTGAGAAAATTTTCAAGGAGAAATAAAATGTTATAGCGATTTAAGACAAAAGAGTTATTTTAAAGATACAGATAAAGAAAAGTTTAGCATGAAAATTACATTGAAAGATGCAGAAAATATACGGTAATGAAAATAATTATAGAAAGATGGAAGTGACACACATATAACACTTATACACAAATAGAAAATATAGCTAAGCTTATTATTGGGAAAAAACATTATTTCAATAAACACACAAAAAAGGCGAATAATTTGTACAATGCACTAATATTACAAATCATTTTTATGCTGCCATACAGCTTATCAATTTATAATTTGTAAATTACTCTAACTCAACCAGTTTGGCCTTTTGACTTCAATTTTTACATGAACCCTTACAGCCTCAAGAATGTGCAAGCCAAGCCATGGTTATGAGTGTTGCGTCAGCTTCTTTATCGTCAAAGTATAGTGTAGCCACATTTACTGTAAGCTTGGGAGGACTACATTACTGGAAGATGAATCTCGATCGATGATGAGTCATAATTTGTCTGTATTTATAATAGTCATGGTGGATTCAATTTTACGTAGATCACTAAACGTCTACTATTTTCTCATCATGCTTCTTTCCACATGTTACATATTAGCCGCGATACAATTCAGGTAATAATTATATCTGTATTTACAGCAAGGGTGTTTTCAAGACTTGTAATCTGTCATCAGCTAACTCGTATAGAATATACACAAAAATATTTAACATCACTTTGGAAGAATTTCGCATTTCTACTTCACTTATCTTCATGTACACACTTGAAAACAGTTCTTATTGCACAGAGTATCTTTTACCAACCAACATTTTTAGTTTTACCTGTTTGCCTTGAAGAGTTTCAGTCCTGGGAGAAGGGACTGGATATACTTTACCATTACTGTGCATTGTACGACTGTCTGCACTTTTATAGACTGTTTATTAGTGTGGCACTTTTGGATTATTTGCATGACAACCAATCAAAGCATAAGTCATGAGCACGTGACTATATAGTTCAATTCCACTCTATTTTGTTTCTTATTTTCGTTTTCTTCATTGTTCCATAATTTTTCCAGTACTATGTAATTATATTAAGTAAAATATTTCACGAGTTTCCATACCTTTATTGCCAAATAATTTTTATTAAACATTTTGATACAATGCTTATTTTTATTTGTTTGTTTTTCATTTTTTTACATCAATTAATGATATAATATTGCACAGAACTAGTTTTAATTAAAACATTTTGTTATATTTTTTATTCCATATACTGACTGATTATTGAGAATTACGCATCAATCAAATTATTAAATAATATGAAAAATTCTTTCTTAATACATCTGTGTTCTTTACATTAGTGCACAAACCAAACAATTACTTATTAATGATTTGTCCATTTCATATTATTCACTTTTACAAATAAAGTAGACTTTTTAAATATTTTTAATTTTCTGTATCAAGAAATAATGAACTATTTTTTTTTACAATTGTGCAGTTAAAATACGTAATTTCATCAAATTATGACGTGAAAATAACCTTATGAGGCATGTTTTACCACACTGTTATAACATAAAGAATTTGGTACGCTTTGGTAACTTCTGTTTGCCTTTTTCAGGCCTGCAGAAACGCGTTGAGGTCCCTGTATTAAAATTAGTTTTGATACATGCTTTATAGCGTTGTTTTCGTGACTTGGTTTGATACATTTTGAACATGAGAGAGCGTATGTAACTAGATATATATAATTTCGTGCTTTTTTTTTAAAATATTGACCATTTTCATGAGAACATCTTCACCTGCGTTGTGCCAAGAACTGACCTACAAAGAATAAAACAAGTAATGTTGCTTTGATTACTTAATCTATTTCAAGCAAATTTATTTCCTTCTTATTTTTTATTGTTTATTAAAATCTCGTGTTTTCTCCAGAAAAATCTCACCTCCTGTCTTTATTTATTAAATGTAACCTGCTATAAAATAACAACTTAGCATATGAGATAAATGTTATAAGTTCTAAAGAATGGATATAACAAGGAGAATACTCTAAAATAAATAATGAAAATAAAAATATCTTTCAGAAACATGCTTTTTAGATAACTATTGTATTGAACTGAATGTTCAGAAACAAGTGCATAATATAAGACAGCATGGTCGGAACTGCTATTGATTTGGTAGCTTATATAATACTGACATTATCGAAACTCAATTACAAAGATATTTTAGGGTCTTTACATTTTTAGCTAAATACTGAAACTTCTGTAATTCGTTCTGTAATGATGCCGAAATTGTGAACCCATAGACAAGGTGACCTGACTTCAGCATGAAAAGCTGTTATGAAGGACGGAGAATCACCGTTCTCTAATAATATTGTAAAGATCTTAAGATGTGACATGGTGACATCACTTCTATATAAACAGGTGAGATATATGGTTAGTTTAGTGTGGAACAAAAAAAGATCAGAGCCTCAATTATGTAATAGATTAATAAATGTAACTATATTCATGTATAACTGACGGGAGGAACAAATAATATATGAAGTTCATTCTGTAATAGCTAATCTGATCTGTTATTCTAATCATGGTGACTTGACTCCAGCATTACCATTTGTTGCGTGGAACGAAAAGCAGAAAATTCCATTCTAAAATAATTTTATAATTGTGATGATTTTAACATTTAATTGGGCTGACGTGATTATTTGGTTCCTTATGTCAAAAGGAGCCAATTTTTAAAGAAAGAATTGAGAAACTTTGTTTTCCAATCGCGGCGTAATTATAGTAATCATAAAATGTATTTAAACAGATTAAATTGAATGATGAAAGAATAGTTTAGTATAATGAAAACATCTAAATTATGTCTAATTATCAGATGATCCGACACAAGTCTGTTAAAGTAATCTATGTTGTAGCCAGTAAAAACCTATTTTTACGCAACGTCGTTAAAAAACGTTCAATGCTTTATAGCACTAGCACACATTTCTATTAAAAGAGGCTTTAAATAAAGCGAAAAATTTATTATGAAAAGTTAAGATATGATTTGAATTTTATAGTATACACAGGTTTGTTCCTTTCGTTGTTACTGCAACAAATGTCTTTATATCATTGTTAATATTTAGTGTTACTTATTAAAATTTATTTCGGACGAGTCTCTAGTTTATTACGTTATGTATGCTACTTATTACTATTTCAAATAACCAGAAATTTAAATTTGAATTTAGAAGCTCATTAAATATATAAAAAATATGATATTTGTTAACAAGACTGATGCACACAAGTTTCTTTTTTTTAACACAAATGTATTTTAATGTACAAAAAACAACAATGCAGTTTACAACAACAGTTATTACTAATAGTTTTTACAAATGATGTTTTATGTACAAGAGTTTTACAAATGTAAAAGTAAAAACAATACTCAGTATTCTATATAGTCTGGAACTAAATATTTTATCGACGTTCACGGAGAACAAAGTAATTGTTTGTAGATAAATCTGTACACTTCTTTTGAAGGCTGGCTAAGCTTGAAGCACCCATAAGATTTTGCCGGCGACAATATTTAATGTCTTTGTTGTAATAACAACGTTTGAAGTTAATTTGCTGAAGTTAAACTATTTGCAATGTTCGAAATCTACCAACATTCCTAGTCAGATTTTGTAGTTTTCCAATTAATAGGCGTTAATCACAATTACAGCTTTCAAGGCCTATAACACACTGACTGTAGCTGCCTAATAATAATATTATTCTTCCACTTTCTCTCAGCTGCTTTTATACGAATCAATCGTGTCTCTTGAGGTTTCAATAATGTTCTAGGGCGTTTTCGTAAAACAAATATTGTTGATTTTTACACTCAAAAATCTTCTATAAATTTCGAGAATAGGCGGGATTTGCGCAATACATAGCCAAGAATATACGTCAAAGGCAAAAAAGAAAACTATAATGAAACAAGCGTAGGTACTAAGATAAACGTAAAACGGTAAACCCGTTACAACCGTCATTTGTAATAATTACTAGTAATAACTATTATTATCAATTGTATTTTTTGTTGTTTGTATATTAAAATATACAATATAAAAACGGCTAGTCGAATGAAAGAAAAATATTATTATTAGTCAGTTACAGTTAGTGTACTATAGGCTTCGAAAGCCATAATTGTGGTTAACGCCTATTAATAGGAAAACTACAGAATTTGACCAGAAACATTTATATGTTTTGAACATTAAATCCATTAAATTTCAGTGAATTAACTTTGGATCTTAGTATTTCTACAAGGACAATAAATATCATCGCCAGAAAAAGTTAGCTTGTAAGGATATGAAGCCATTCAAGCTAGCCAGCTTAAGCGAGATGTGACAGTGTCAACTCATAATGGATTTGCTCGTCGTGGACTTCGATCGTCGATAAATTATCCAATTCCAGACCGGCTATAGGATTCAATATAGTTTGTAAGTTTGTAAAACAATTGTATATAAATTATAATTTGTAATAACTATTAGTAATAATCGTTATTAGTGTAAATATTATTGTTTTTATGTTTCTACATTAAAATATGTTTGTATTAAAAAAAAGGAAATTGTGTGTATCAGTCTTGTTGGCAAATATCATAAACATGACATATTAACAATTAATTAATTTCTAAATTCAAATTCAAATTTCTGGTTATTTGAAATAGTAATACCTAATGTACGTAATATAATACATCGGAGACATGTCTGAAATAAATGTTGATACATAACGTGGAAAATAATGATAATTTTTTTCTTCTGAAAAGAAACGTTTTATGAGGGTGTTTTCCAAAAAAATAATTATAATGTAGTAACAATATATATGTATGAAAAAGTATTATCGTATTCATGAAAACAACATTTCTTATATATTTTGGTCATTTCCTTTAAGTATTGCTTGACTTTTTGACATTTTTGACATTTTGACTTTTGTATGTTTTTTTTAAATTATCTTTAAATTTTCTTATAAATCAAAACAAAGACATATTGGCCAACTCTATAATCCTTCAACTTATTAATTGTGATGTTAAGGGCAGTGAATTTTATTATGAATTTTGGTGTCTTCTCTTTTGACTGTCTTCCTGGTTTTGGCTTTATTAACTTGCTGAGCTGAACAAAACAAATAATGCATTAATCTAGTCATTTTCAAAATTGAAATGTGTGGCGGGTAGCAGAGTTGATCTGAAGGTTCCTATTGGATAAATGTTGATGTTGCGTTAATGTGGGCCCTTGACAACCAAGCAAACGTAATGAGAAATTTCGGCAAATGATCATGATTTTTGTACGTCATCAGTACCAAACGTGGGGCCGCGTACATCTGATTGGATATTATCACAATATCTACAAACCTGCCCTCAAATCTGATTATATGCTTAAAGTATGGCATCTTCGGTTTGATATATACATATGGCTGGAAGAATAAAAAAAAACATTTGCTTTTCGCACTTATAAGCGTCATCGTTTCGTGCAAGTTGCGTGTCGTTCGTACCGCAACGGCCAAAGTATCAGCATGACAGATGGACAACTTTAGATCTCATATAATAGATGTTATCCCAGCCTGTTCAACTAAAATGGCAAAAACAAGAATGTAAATAATGTGGCATTAAAAACTAAATAGTGATAGAAATAATCTTTGTGACCGTAGTTTACTTAGTTAAAACTACAGAATGATCTTAATAGCACTAAAATTCAGTAATGCACTACTTCGTTCGGAACAGCTTGTGAGGTTTTAAAATAAATATTACAGTCAAGAAACTGGTTTATCAGCAAAAACAATCATCATTTAGTCATTCTGTTTATCTGTTTTGTATTGTAACGTAATCTAAGTTTTAAAAAATTTCAAAGATCTAGGCATTTGAAGCTATAAAATACAACTTCAAAGTTTCAAATTTTATTACTTCTCTTCTATATTGGCAAATATAATTTTATGGAAATTCCACAGCATATGCAAGATTGTAAAAGTACGTCGTGTCTGCTTGTAGTGTATATCGTTAAAACAATAATATAATTTGCACTTTAAGACCGAGCGTGCGCTATAAGAGCGACGATCCAACCCACTGTTTGGTTAGCCAGGTTAGCTCAACAATACAATGTGAATGTTGTTAACAAACTGCATTTCCACTAATTTATTAGCTTAAAATTATCAATGGTTATGCACATATACCTTTTATGTAGCTTTGTGCAACATGTTGAAACAAACAAACAAAGTGTTTGTTTTGAATTTCGTGCAAAGTTACTCGAGGGCTATCTGCGCTAGCCGTCCCTAATTTAGCAGTGTAAGACTAGAGGGAAGGCAGCTAGTCATCACCACCCACCGCCAACGCTTGGGCTACTATTTTACCAACGAATAGTGGGATTGACCGTCACATTATAACGCTCCCACGGCTGAAAGGGCGAGCATGTTTGATGCGACCGGGATTCGAACCCGCGACCCTCAGATTACGAGTCGAACACCTTAACCCACCTGGCCATGCCAGGCCCAAACAAACTGTAAAATAAAATAGATAATGACCATATATTTAATTCTTTCTATACTAGTTATAATTAGTTATTTATTTGTTGTTAATTACAAAACTACGAAATGAGCAATCCGTGCTGTGACCCTCAGAGTATCAAATTCTAGATTTTAACTATGTGAACCTCCAAATTTATTATTGACTCAATGGAGAGCTCTGGTTGAGTGGTTGGTTCTCTAGAGAAACAAAAACAGACGTTTCCATAAAAGAGCTTTAGTGAGAATATTCAACTATTGTATTTTCGATCACTGATCTTGAAAGAAATTGAAATTTTATCTAATAAAGGTTTTTATACCTCCAGTTTCATAAAAATTGTTGGGTGATGTAGTTTGGGCTACCGGAAACTTCAATAGCTTGCAAAAGACAGGTGGCGCATACATTTGTGTCATTTGAGTTCTGTAAGTTGTATCTGAAACATCAAGTTATACTTTTTATTATTACCACCTTAAATTTTTATTTCAGCTTGGCTTAATATGGTCTACGTTGGTACTAGAAATAAGCATTCAAACTCACAAGTATTGTATTAAATGTGACTCATAATAATCTAGTTTCGAAAATAACGTCAATAAAAACGAGATGAATAACGGCGTGGTCGTTGTTAAGTGCTAACTACAAGATGAATATCTGTGAATTGCCCATCACAAGTAACAAAAACCGTTAGGACGTTATCATGGATTAGTGAATCTTACTATTTGCTGTATAGTGTAGCGCAAGAGTTGGGTATGGATAGTGTTGACTACTTGTATTACCTCTAATCTGTTAATTCAAAATTAAGGACGTTTAACACAGGCAGTCTTTGAGTAGCTTTGTAGGAAACTATGACAAATAAATAATTGAGTGAAACGCATCGTCGGCAATAGATATGGTGGGCACAGTGCAATTATAATACTGTCATAGATTCTTCTCCTTGACAAATTGTGTGTGAATGTATCAGGTCATCCCATAAGTAATGTCCGAAAATTTAATACAGAAAGTGCATAATCATTTCTGTCTTTGTAGAAGGCTTTAATGACTGAAATATGAGTGTAAAAATGTTCAGACAAATACAAGAAACTAACCCAACTCCATTTTTTAGATCATTAATCAAATAAACCCTTATGAAGATGGATGTGTCTGAGGGGCACATTAAAGGTATAATGTTTTATGAGTTTAAAAAAGGCACTAGTGCAGCAGAAACTGCACGAAACATTCTAGGTGTTTATGGTGCAGAGTCTCTCAATGAAAGAAAATCTCAAAAGTGGTTTCAGAAGTTCAAATCAGGTGACTACAGCGTAAGTGAAGCGCCACGTACAGACCGTTCTGTTGAGTTTAACGATGACTTGCTGCTGGCTACAGTTGATGAAAATTGTGATGTAATAGTTGAAGAACTAGCACAGAAGTTTAATTCAACCCATTCAACAGTTCACCGTCATCTGCAACATCTTGGAAAGGTGTCAAAACTCGGAAAATGGTCCCCCCATGACTTGACAGAAGACAACCTTAGAGCAACTCTCGGGAACGTAACTCATCTTTTTTGGACAGGTTAGTGACAAGAGATGAAAAATAGAATGTTCTGTAAAAATTTTAAGCGCAACAGACAATGGCGTATTGCAAGTAAATTGGCTAAAGCATAGCCCAAAATTGACCTCCACCCTAGGAAAGTCTTGTTAAGCGTTTGGTGGTATATTGCTGGCGTGATCTACTTTGAGTTGCTGTCATTTAATGTAACGAATACGTCAGACTTCTATTGTCAACAGTTAGAGCGCTTGAATGTCGCACTTTGATCAATCGTAAAGGTGTTGTGTTACATCAGGATAATGCACGGCCCCATACAGCAAGAATCACATCTGCAAAGATTGAAGAGCTAGACTGGAAAAACTTCCACATCCTCCTTATTCTCCAGACCTTGCCCCATCTGATTATCATCTATTCTGAAGTTTGCAGAACCATCTTGATAGAAAAGAGCTTGGGAACACATGAAGATGTCAAAACTACCCTCTCTACATTATTTCCCTCCAAACCCCAAGAATTTTATAGAAGTGTCATTCAGAAGCTTGTGAATCGTTGACAGGAAGTAATTAATAATAATGGAATATACATTATTGATTAACTAACATTAAAAGCGTTTGAAATCCTTTCTCTTTTTCTAGATCTAAAATCGGACATTACTTAAGAGATAACCTGATAGAATATAGTGTTAAAAGTGTAATAGGTTTAACACTAACGCCTTATGATAAGTATAATTAAATGCAATAGTATGCTTCGTAACGTGTAGAAATTATGCATTAGATAATATGCTGTTGAATCATTTCGTCTATACGCAATTAAAACGTAAAATGTAATATGGAAATTTAAAATAAATAATCTTAATTCAGTTTATTTAATTTATTTGATCCATTTAACTGTATTGAAAATCACATTACTTTTAAAACACGTTTGAAAGTTTAAGGAAGTATACAATAAAGGACAAGTGTAAAAAATATCGATGGATATGCTGTATGGTATGCTTGGTAGGACGGTTGCTTTATAGATACGCTGTATTCTATGATGACGAGAAACCAACTTGAAGTAAGAATGTATTCTAAAGACGGCTGGTATGAGTATTAAAATTTTAAATAAAATAAAGCACAGAACAACGTTTCGCCTTCTTAGGTCATCTTCCGTCCAGTGTGAAAATATCAAAAGTACAATTTTTTTTAATGTAGGTAGAACAACGGCAAACCTACGGACTTATAACGCTAAAAATCGGGGCTCGATTCCTCACGGTGGACACAATAGATAGCTCACTGTAGCTCTGCTCTAAAATAAACGTACAAAAATGCCTATAATAATATAAGAAATTTGTTTAGGATTTGTGTCCAATGTTTTATAAAATCTACTCAAGGTCACACCAACTATTTACATGCAACCTCTTTATCCTGATTACTTAAACTTTACTCACGAGGCATTAGATAAAGATTAAAATATGTGACCTAATACACGCTCAACACGTTCGTTATATATCTCAGCACGTACGATTTTTAGGTTTATCGGAACGCTGTGCACCAGAGCTCCACAAACTCGCCAATTTACATTTGGTAGTTAAACACCATATCTAAGTTTGAACACATTTTTTATTCGCAGCTGTAATTAAGACACTAATACGTATTAAACATTATTTTAAAAAGCCTAGTCTACTGCTTGTTGTTCAAACACTCTTTACTGTTTTTGATATACATAAAATATTGTGCAGTAATTATAATATATATATTTTTTCTTAAGAAGTTTCAATTATATCTTAAAAATACTTCAATGATAATTATTTCAATGTATAAACAATGTTCTAGAAACACAAAATTCTGAAAAATATTATTTATATTTGATCTTAAAATAACATGATTGCCGTAATATACACGACGTGTATTTCATAACTAAAATAAAGTGAAGCCAACCTTCTTTACAGCGGTTAAATAACTTTACGGATAATGTTTGTTTCAAACCTATTATAGTGGTTAAATAATCTTAACTATACTGTTTCTTCCAATCCCTTTATAGTGGTTGAATACTCTTATGAACGACGTTTTCCTGGAAATTGTATGGCTTGTTTAAACCGTTTCTATTTTCATCGATATTCACTGGAACACAGACTTACGGATAGTTATAGTACGCCAATATTCAGTAAAATACCGACTGACTGGGGGCACGGCATAGCCAGGTTGTTAAAGCATTCAACTCGTGAACCGAGAGTCGTGGGTTCGAATCCCCGTCACATCAAACATGCTCGCCATTTCAGCCGTGGGGGCGTTATAATGTGACGGTCAATTCCACTATTCGTTGGTAAAGATTAGCCCAAGAGTTGGCGGTGGGTGTTGATAACTAGCTGTCTTCCCTTTAGTCTTACACTGCTAAATTAGGACCGGCTAGCGAAGATAACCCTCGTGTAGTTTTGCGCGAAATTCAAAACAAACCAACCCAACTGACTGATAGCTAAAGCACAACGATATATTTATATACATATGTATAAATACTTCTTATTGATATTACGTCACAGGAGAATTATTATTATTTTTTTGCAGTTCCTAAAATTTCATGTCCATATCAACGTTAATCCGTGAAACTTCGTATGTGCTAAATGGTCAAAGTGAGCAAAAAAGAAAAAAAAACAAACAACAGTCCATATTCCACTATATACGCAGATAAAATATATGGTTATACGGAACATCTTCAGATATATAACTTATATGGATGGTTATCTTAGACAACAGGAATAGTAGTTTAGATTTATTGTAGTCTTTCGCTAAATGATAAACACCTTATTTTCTAGTTGGATGGTAACAAACTCTCTACACTTTCCGTATTATCAAGTAATCCTGTACTACTGTTGGTTATTGGACAAGAACGAGAAAAGGTAGTGTGAAATTATAAATCCAAAGTGGAATATTCGGTTGTTACGTTCAAACACTGTTGAAATATATTCCTTCACATAACGATCTGCTACAGCAAATGACCAGCGTTAAATATTAAGAAAACAGGCAATTGATGACCTGTAACCTTTACCACTAGAAATATTTAAAGATTTTGCTGAATTCTGATTGAAAAATTACAGGAATTGTAAAATTGAAATTCTGATATGTTCATATCCAGAAGTTGACATTGTAGAAATCAATTTGTTTTCGATGATCCTTCGTTACAAAGCATGTAAATCATTATATAAGATGTTGCATTTAATTGAAATGAGAAATATTTTCTTATGAAAGATATTATAATAGGAATAAACTCAATGCACAGAACGCGGAATGTAAAAAATATGAGTTTAGCATAGCTCATCTAAATAAAAGTTAAAATATAGAAATTGTCAAAAAATATTATAATCATTTTATTTAGCGACTAATGAAAACAATTACCTCAAAATCTGTGAAGATAATTTACCTCATGAATTGAAGCATTACAGGCACCCTCTAGTGACTTGGTGATTAATTTAATAACTTATAAAATTAAAAATTGGATTTTGAAATTCGCAGTAGGCAGAGTGCACACAGCCAGTCTTTTAACAAACAAATAAAGCATTATAACAACTTACTTTTACAAAAGGTCACGCTCTCAACTGGCTTAGAAATTATCATGAGGACTTCCAACGCTAAAATTTGGAGCTTGATCCCTACATGTGTGCAATATTACGTTAAGACAAAGAAGTAAGCCAAAAATATAATGCATCAGTTCATAAAAAATAAGACTGTTTACTTTGCATAATACAGTAATACAGAAGTTTTTGTATTTAAATATGGATTAATTTATAATTCTAAAACATTCCAGTTAATACCAAATTTATTCAAAAATCAAGCACAAAATTAAGGTCTGTACTATGTAAAGTTTACACTCACAAACACAACACTAACATTATAAAATACAATGTGATAAGCGCCACGACTTCTATATTGGAGAAACAAGTACAAAAATGGAAATCAGCTTTAAAGAACACAAAAAGTCACCTTCACACGTTTTCGAACACTGCAAATGAAATAAACACAACATAACCATAGAAAATACCCAAATACTAAATAAAGAAACAAATATAAACAAATGCAAAATTAAAGAAGCCTTACTTATACAACAACTCAAGTCCAAAGTAAACCAATACAAAGGAACACCTTTATACCTATATTAATAAATATAATCAAACTCTAAGCACGCCCTCTACATTCCTACACTCAATTACATAATCGTCTTCAAACATGTGGTCAGCTATCGGTGAGTAACCCTCTCTTTCTTTGTGAACCTGACGATGACCGAAGAAGGTCGAAACGTTGTTTGCTTCTCTGCATAGTGTTTTCTCTATCCGTACCAGCCGTTTTTAAATATATAATTTTCTACAAGTGGGTTTTCTTGTCATCACGGAGTCTTAAAGTAGCTTTTGTTTTGAACGTTTTGCACAAAAGCTATCTGCATATAGCCATTTCTTATTTTGAATTCATAAACCAAAGGAAAGGCAAATAAATAGTCATCTACCACCAACTCGTGGGCTGCTATTCTTCTTTAACCGCATAGTGAGTTTGACAGTCACACTTATAGTGCACGAACCGTCCAAAATGAGGAGAATATTTGTATGGCAACACTTGAAGTTAAAGTACGCGAATCATTAGATCACGCCAGGTTCCAGTCTTACACTTGCATTTGAACGGATACGTTATAGCAGGCATACAGACAGACGTTCAAGGTATGCCCAAGTTAAATACGCTTATCATACAAACCTGCGTTCTCTAGGTAAAATGCATTACATTATTTATTTAACTTTTGTTAAAAAAATTGGGTATACTATTTAATATATTGAAATTCATTATTTCTTATTTTAGTTTATTGTTTTTTCTTGTAATTATATTCTAAAGATTGTTTTTTACTATTCAAATAGCAACATATTTATTAATTAGTTACCTTAATCTCCTAAATTGGTCATTTTAGTATAAACTTCTTTATACTAAATATTGTCTTTTTGGCTCTGCAAAACGTAAAAAGAAAATGTGAGAAAGAAAACACAAAAATATAATCTTTACCACAAAACATAATAAAAACACATCACAAAAATGTTTTCATAACACGTATTCTGAAATGTAGTTTTATTTCAAAACAATCCGTTCTCATGTGTTATTAATAATCACTATGCTAAAATGCAAAATATTAAACACTATGTACAGTGCGAAGGAAGAAATATATAAGTGTTATTTAAGCAAAAGAATAAAAGAAAAGCAAGATAGAATTTCGTACATTTATGTAAACTCTCTGAATACATCACAGTCTAACGGTTCTTGAGTCAAGTATGCATTTGTATGAAATCTTGTAAAGCACCTAAAACAATCCCTTCTAAATTGAAACAGGATCAAAATCATAATAAACTACATATAATATTTCTCTGATGCCACATCCAAGAAGATATAAGTTTGAAAAATGGAAGAGTTTTCTATTATTTGGAGCCTTAAAGATTTCCACAACTTCTACTTTCTGTTTGTCTTTGTAAGATGAGTTTCGTTGATATCTCTGTACCTTATTCCTTATATAAAATTCTAGGATTTTTTTAAAGTAGCCAGGAAGATAAATGTCATTGTTTACGAAGTAAAATCGAGATTATTTTAGAAAATAATCATCTAGTATTCAAATTATGCTCTTTTATTATATACTGTTAAAGAAGAATACGCTTATGCTAAGTTAATAATTGTTACACTTAATGGCATTTCCTGAGTTAAATGAGTTATTATATTTAAAGTGATATGCAACATACCAAAGGGGTCTTAGCCTAATGTCAGTCATTTTTTCTGGTAAATTAATGATATGTAAAATAACTTTCTGGAGAAAGCATTACTTTCTAATGTTAAAAAAAGTATTACCACGTATTGTAAAGAAGAAAGACGTAATGTGAAGCATACTTTTAATTACAAACTCATTGAATTAGTGTAAGAAACAATCTCAAAAACTAAAATACTCGCTAATTTTCTAAACGACCACGTGATATCGTGCAGAAACGTTTGTCATCAAAATGATACTTAATACTCTAAACGAGCAAAAAGTTTAAACGTTTTTAAGAGAAATTTTCTTATTTTGTTGAGAAAAATATATGAAACAATGTTGAAATGAGTAAAAAAAGAGTTTAGCTAATTAACTGTATAGGTATATATGAAAGAATGGATAAATGTGAGTATGTATACAAATAATATTATTTATTTCACTGAAATAATATATTATAGAATGTTGAAATATATTATACTTGATTTTTTAGTTAATTCACTAAGCGATTACATTATAGAATATGAAGACTTGAAATAATAATGGCTTTCTTTAACATAGTTTCTCAATTTATTGTCTCGAGGGATTTCTTACTGTAATGTGTTTTTATTTTGAAAAGATAATAGTAGTGCTAAAGTTTTATTACTGTTTAAACTAGGTTGTAATAAATCTATGCATTGCGAGTTTCTACTGTCTGAGTGTTTCTCGATGTTCAGCAGGACACACGACCAAGAAGTTGTTGATGGCTAGCATACCTGTAGAATGTAAAGTGTTTTTAACTGAAGCCTTCTGGTGTTCTTAAATACAAGATGATCGATTACAACATTTGTTCCTACGTTGTAAAGAACACAAGAGTTTAAAACACTTTACAATATATAGCCATTAATTACTCTGATGGTATGCCAAGCGTCAATGATTTTGATAAGATATGACCAGAATTCTATTTTCCATATAAAGTTCTACTGACAATGTTTGTCGCAATAACGTGTGTTCCTCAAGTAAGCATTGAAATTGAAATTATGTTTTCAAATGAAACTTAAATATGCATTCGAAATATTAGATGATTTCCATGGAATGATACCCATGACGAAGCTAGAAGTAAAATCTATGATAAAAATTATACCTTTGTTTTTAAAGTGTTGGATATATGCTTGATATGTAATGACTCACCAGATATTTAGTTACAGGTACTAAACGCTACAGGACTAAAATATTTCATAAACTACAGCAGTTTTTTTTTTGTCTTTTACGATCTTCTCAATTTGCCTATTTTGGTTTCAAAATCAGAGGCATGTAAAAATAGCATTTCAGATTTATCTCCTATCTACCTTAAGTCACTGCCAAGGGGAACTTTCATACAATGTGAGAATTTGTTAATTGGGTTGGACAATTCGAGACGAAATACTCTCTTAAATGTTATTTATATATGCAACATAATTATTTAAAAGTTACATGACCCAGCATGGCCAACTGGTTAGGGCATCATCTTGTATGTAATTCGAGGGTCACGGGTTCGAATCTCCTTAACCAAACGTGCTCGTTCGTTCAGCTGTAGAGACATTATAAAAATCCTCGTGTAGCTTTGGGCGAAAATCAAACAAAAGGTAGGAGTTATATTTCTTGTTCTTACCTTTGATAGAAGAATAAATTGGCAAAAATTTATAAATGAGATTTCAAACAAAATCTTGCAAAGATTATATCAAATTAGAAGTCTGTCATGAAATAATACAGGAACAATACCAACTAACATATTAAAAATATACAAATATTACATAATGGCAATCATATAATACTCTTCTCCAACCTGCGTCAATGTCGCACCAAAGAATGTTAAACAACAGAACACAATACTTACTACTTACTAACATGTACCAAGTTCTCCGCTTAACATACTATAAATTCCTACACAAATACACAAACATACAGCCACTCCATGATATACTTCTAAATAGACTAATTACCTACTTTAAGAAAAAATAAATAAAAACGCTATATCATACATGATGAAAATGAGCCAGAGTACCTCTCACCCTTAAATATGTACCATAAGTTTATAACATGCCACCTATTGTTAGACCTATACAACTTATCATTTTATTGTTTATTATATAGTGTATTAAAAGGGTATTTATGTAAATACACTTAAAATAATCCAACAACGTGAAAAAACATTGGTATGTATGAACTATTTACAGCGAGTGTGTCCCAGTGCAAATGATGAAAGTGTGAATATAAATGGACATAGCCCTGATAGGGGTTTTGAATTCATACACATGAGCGTGTGAAAGCAATACACTCTTTTATGCTGCGTTCGACATTTAACAGTTGCCAGCCAAACATAAAACCATAAATGCGGGAGGAAGAAATCAAGATTGTAACTGACCCTCCCTGGTCCACTCATAGGATCCAAATACCGATAATTACAAATGATCGAACGAAGACAATTCAGCAAAGAAGTCATAGAGTATGGTAATGTACATTATATCGAAAAGCTAAATTACGGCGCGCATCAAGCAAACTGCAAGAAATATCCACGGGCGGAAACAGCCAAGAAAATACCTAACCATTGAAGCGGCTCGAAAGAGCCCTTCAGCTACAGAAGGTGTAAAGAAACCTCAGCGTTTCAGGTCCCGAACTGTAGCCTTCCGTGAAACCCGTCGACGCCAGAAGTCAACTGAGCTGCTCATCCGAAAACTTCCGTTCCAGAGACTGGTAATATAATTTGTTTGTTTTTGAATTTCTTGTAAAGCTACACGAGGGCTATCTGCACTAGCCGTCCCTAATTTTGCAGTGTAAAACTAGAGGGAAGGCAGTAGTCAGCATCACCCACCGCCAAATCTTGGGCTACTCTTTTACCAACGAATAGTGGGATTGATCGCCACATTATAACGCCTCTGCCGCTGAAAGGCGGAGCATGTTTGGTGAGAAGGGTATTCGAACCCGCGACCCTCAGATTACGTGTCGAACGACTTAACGCACCTGGCCATGCCGGGCCATCTGGTGAGATAAATCGCTCAGGACTTCAAGACTTCGTAACTATTTAAGTAAGATAAGTAACTTAATAATGATATGATTTCATCAAAATAATAGATATATTATTATGAAAGACAGAAACTTTTTATACTGTTTATTTTCCATTTAGAAAGTAGTAATCTAACAGTAACAACCTTTTCTTTAACATACAATCGCCCCGATTTTACTTTATATATATTTTGTTTAACTGGCACTAATTAATGTTAATATTTTAAACTTTTATCCAACAAAGAATGTTAAAGTAATTACTGTTTTGCCATTACTATCATATAAGGAGCAATACTAATTATAATGATACCGAGAGCAAATAGTGCCAATATATGCAAATAGGAAGATTATTTTTTGTATCTTAATTAAGTTAACTGTATTTATGTTGTAATTCCTAACCATTTTACTCAGCAAAAGGACACTTATGTTCACTTAGTAGTTCTAAAGAAAGAGTGACATTTTAAAAAATGAAGACAATTGCAAATATATAGTTAATTAAAAAATAGTGTTTATACAGTACAGAAATTACTAAAAATAACATAGAAATTAAAATAGTAAAACACATGTTTTAGTAAGCAACTCAATATTAAAACGTAGGAACTCCATCAGAAATAGAGGAAGCGTAAAGAACTATGTTTTATAGCAAAGTCACATTGAGCTATATGCTGTGATTACCACTGGGAATCAAACCTTAGATTTTAGAATTACAAGTCTGCAGACTTATTGTTACCACACCAGGGGACGTAAAGTATTTATTAAAGCCAAAAGTAGCAAATATTGAGGAAAAGATATAAACAGGAGAATTAGATAAAGAAAGAAAAACATTAAGGTTATCAAAACTAGACAAGTATTTTACTTGATTGAAAGAAGTAAAAAAATTATAGTCATCTGGACATCACAACAGAAAAGAAGGGAAGGGGAAGCAGACATTATCTGGAAGAAATATCTGTAGTTTTCAAAATAATAAGCAACAGCGTCAGGAAATAGGAAACACGTAAGACGATATGCAAATATATATATATATATATAAATATGTATAAGAACTGAGGAAAGGAAAAGATAATTGTTGAAAGGGAAACAAAAGCTGGGATGGAATTGGGTCCAATAAAGATAAAAACAGAAGACAGAATTTAGTATTTAAATGAAGTAGAAACATGAAAAAAGATAGAAGGTAAGGTTAAAGACAAATATTTTTTTGGGAGTGTAAAGCTTGTTTGTTTGTTTGAAGTTAAGTATAAAGCTGCACAACGAGCTATCTGTACTGTTTCCAACACAGGTACCGAAACCCGAGACATATCGCTGTGCCACTGTGGGCCAGGGAATAAGAAATAAGAAATAAGATTTCAAAAACTAATCTTAAAATTAAAAAAAAAACAATTGAAATTGTTTGAAGAGTAAAACAATAAAAAGTGAAATTTGGTAAAATAATAGGACAAGAATTTAAAATTAGAAGTGAGTAACAAGAATCTTGGTTTCTATTACAAAAAGGGAGGTAAGAAGAGATAACTAGTTTTGAAACGAAGAAAAAAATGAGAAAAATAGAACAAACTAAAAGTGAAACTCAGAAGGAAACGAAAATTGGAACATGCAATGTTGCGAGAATATTTAATAATCAAAAGCAGTTTAGGACAATCAGGATATAGTTATTTTCGTAGAAGTATGGACAAAGTAGAAAACTAATAATGGTATAGTGAACACTCTTCACATTTTTCAAAACTCCTGAGAAACTAGGCGAATAATACAGTAAAAAAAAAGGTAATACATTTAAAAAAAGGACTAATACTAATGTTCAATAACAAATATAATTACAACCATGCTTCGCCAACTAGTAAAACGTCTTCACTTCATAAACATTCCAGTTATAACAAATGATTTGTATAAATAGTGTTCCGACCACTTTCGTGTTTGTTGTATCCCAGTTGACCTGCATCATCAGCAGTAAATATTGCAAATACAGTCTGGTTGGAATATTACTATTATACACCCCTCTATTTATGGAAAGTTCTTAAGGGACTACATAAAAACGTAAGGTTTTAAAATGTAATAGGCCTAATACTATTGACTTACGTAGATTTGGTTTGGTTTGAATTTCGCGCGAAGCAACTCGAGGGCTGTCTGCGCTATTCGTTCCTAATTTAGTAATGTAAGACTAGAGGGAAGGCAGCTAGTTACCACCACCCAGCGCCAACTCTTGGGCTACTCTTTTACCAATGAATAGTGGGATTGACCGTCAAATTATAACGCACCCACGGTTAAAAGGGCGAATATGTTTGGTGTAACGGTGATTGGAACCCGCGTCCCTCGAATTACGAGTGATTTACGTATAAGTAAAAAGAAGTTCACAATGTAAATAAACTAAAATGGGGAAAGAAAAACAAAATAAAGAAAGATAAACATACAGATAATTTATGGAGATGAGAAATAATACTGAAAACAACCTAAAGAAAAAAAGAGATGTGGAAATATGAAACGATAAGAGATTATAAAAAAGGAAATAGAAACTGGTAATAACGACAGAATATGAAAGTAAATAATGGAGAAAATTACTGAAGTACCCTGATAAAAGATACCAGTATTGTGACAGGAGACATCATTGACATCAGTGGTAGAATAAAGCATGGATTGGAAGATAAATGAGAAAAGGAAAGGGAAAAGAAGAGACATATTAATATAAGTAAAGTTTGATAAGATAAATACAGAGGTAAGATTATTGTTAGAGGTTCGTGAAGAAAACGAATTGATAATTTTTAGCGGGAGAACACAAGAAGAGAGAATAAGGAAGAGAAAAAAGGTAGAGAGCTGCACAGAATATACATGCAATGCATAAAAGAAGGTAAGAATAGATAGAATTATATGTGGAGTGGACATGGGAAGATTAAATAGAATAGTTTGAGAATGTGTTTTAGAAGCAATATGTATCAAAGAAAACAGCCGAAAATATTTAATAGAAATATTAAGAGAATTGGAAACAGCAGTAAGTCCCTCGATGGGATAGAGGTAAGTCTACGATTCTCATCGGTAGACACAGCAGATAACGTTATAGGACTACGTTATAAAAAAAAAACAAATGTATCAAAATAACAGGAAGAATAAATATCGGATGGGAATTAGAATAGTAGTGAAGGATGTTGGAAGTATAGAAATTATTAAAAGCAAGTGGATATGAAAGATAAACAGAAAATGGTAAAATAAATAATAAGGATAAGACAGAATCATGTCAAATAAAGAAAGAAGAAATGATAATAAGAGTAAACGAAAGAATTTAATATTTAAAGGACTAAGGAAAGAACAGAAACATGCACAGAACTTCACAATGGATTATTTATGTTGTGCCCACCGCAGTTATTGAAACAGGACTTCAAGTGTTATGAGTTCTCAGACTTACCGTTACGCTACTTGGGAGGAGGGTGGTGGTGGTTTATTCTCTTGAACAAGTAAAATAATTTCATAAAATAAAGTATACTTAACAAATGTAATTGGAATGAAGTCACTCATTTTTAACTCGGTGGCCCTGTATGAAATTTACGGAATATGTGTTCTCCAGTGACTAAGCGATGAACTATATAGTTTTTAACGCTAATGTTCGGAGTTTGATCCCAAGGTAGTTACAACGCAGGTATCAGATTGTCTGACTTTCTTGAAAACAAAGCTAGAAATTTCTTAGTAAAAATTTTAAGATAACTAGCTAATTATGCAAGTCACTCAAAATAGATTGCATTGTTAAATTTTGTTTGAAATACGCCAGGTAAATTTAAACGTTTAATGGCAGCATCGGTTTAATACCAATGTTTGTTTTAGTTAAATATGTATTAAGAAATGCATATAACTTATAGTGTCAAATTCTCGCCTATTTTCTAAATTTGTAGAATAATCTGGAGTGTAAGAAACAACAATATATGCTGTACATTGTTTTCAAATGAACTTTCGAGGACCACGCCTAATGATTATAAAAGGTAGCCATCGCAACACGCGGAGAGACAGTTTTGTATTGTTGGTTTGTTAGTATACTATAAACGCTTGCTAATCGGAAAACTACAAATACTTGAACAGGAACGTTTATAGATTTCGAACTGTATAAACTGTCTAACTTCAGAGAATGAGAATGTAAGAAACTTATGTGTAAGCAGCGAGAGATAGCTCACTGCTCAAGTGAACTGTACCGATATCAACATAGAATTAATGCTCAGTGATGTAGAGAAAACCCACTTATAGAGAAATAAATATGCAAAAACGAGCCGTTTTTGAATATATATAAAATTAATGCGCCCATCATGAACCGTCGATAAAATATTTAGTTCAAAACAGGTTGTATACAAATCATTATTTGCAACTATTTGTAATGCCAGCTATTAAAAGTTGTATTCGTGCTTGTATATTAAAATATATGTGATAAGAAAGAAAATTGTGTGCATCAATCTTGGCAAATATCATAAATTTATTTTATACATATCGACATTTAATTAATTATATATTCAAATTAAACTTTTCGGCTATTTGAAATCGAAATACCTAACGTACGTAACATAATAAATCGGAAATTCTTTCGAGGTAAATTATAATACGTAGCAATAAGCATAACATTAACCTATTTCCACAATGAGCATATACACTGAAAAAATACCTTCGTTGCCATAATCTATTGTTGTTAAGGGTGTATGGTTAAAAACTAAATATATTACATAATATACCTATATTTCACATTTATTTTAATTTTTGCGCATACCAATGACATAATCGGAAGTTTTAGTCATTATGTTCATTATATTTTTAACAAAGCTATTTATTTCATAGTTTAATACATACATAAAATGTCACAGGATAAAATGTGGCAAAGTTTACATGGACAGTTTTAAAGAAATTCTTCTTGTAAAGAATGGTGTTAACTTTTACGATAATTTAATCCTATAATCAGAAGCAGATCGTACAAATTAGTGGCTTTCTTGGCCATCACAATATCTAGTAATAAAATAAAACACAAACATTGCTTTGGAATGATAATTTTGTGTTAGAACTTTCGAACAATATAACTTGGTTGCAATTGCAAAGTTGAAAGGTGTGATGTTTGCTGGAAATGAATGGATGCAGCCATGATGAGATTCTTGTTGAATTTAAAGCGATCAGAAATAGAGTATGTCCACAAACATTATAATAAAGTTAAACAGAGCTAAAATAATCTGTTAGGCAGAAATAATACAATATTTGAGTACATTAATTCACGCCGCCATGTCCAGCCATGCTCTATTTGACAATTCTGCATCTTAAAATTATCCATGTGGGATTGTCCTTTTTATTTTATAAAGTTCCAGTTGTCGAGCTGTCACGTCCAAATCATACCACTCTATAATCCGTGCTTTCCTTAATGTATGAGGACGACGGTTTCTTAGTACCTCTTTAACAGTTCAATCACAGTCTGGAGACTTGACTAGCATGTCTTCATATGGGAAAGTAGAAATACTCGTTTCACTCCAGCATGCGATAGTTGAACGAATATATATTGTGTAAATTGCCATGTGTCACTTTTTCTGACTGAACTCCTATTTATGATGTTCGTACTGTTTCTCTGGTCACATGCAGGGCTTTTACCTCTGACTCTTGTATTTGTGGACTTTAACCTATTACAAGACGCCACACCGCTGGGGTACAGTTTGTTGCAGATCTGTTTATAGAAGGTTCTGGTAGTCGAAAGTGATCCATAATCCTTTGTTTTCCAATGGCATTAAGTAAAAGGAACTTCCCGATTTGGAAATACTAAGTGTCCAATCTGCTCACTTGTATTAAACTTTTGCATGGAAAGGAGATAGAACATGCCTCTTTCTCGATAGCATTACGCTACTTAACGCTAAAAAACAAAATATAGTTCTGACTCTTACTGTTCCACTGTAACTTTACATTGGCTGTGGTTTTCGCATGATTTGCTAATGTACATATTTTAAATATAATATAATAAGAATACGATACATCATTCCTCTCACTAAAAACTCTTTCATTGTCTTTGATAGTTTAATTATTAGCAGGTTGAAGAGTATTTTTTTATTAAGTGCGGAGACTGTCCTAGATGTTATGACTATGTTAAAAAAAACATTCCTACAGCGGAAATAAAAACCAAAAAGAAATAGTCTATAGCAAAGTAGTATTCTTTTGGGAAGTCTTTTTATTAATTTATATGAGAACTTTCTGTAGCGGATTTCCTCTTGTCCAAAGTTGCCATCAAATATAACAATTTCTGTACGATCAATTCATGTTTTTAGGGTTAAATTCATAATTTTTAATGAAAAAAAATATGTCCTTACATGAAAAAGTATCTTTTCTTAAGTTTTTTGTACATAGTTCACAATCCGACTATTATAAATGGTATGTTACAAATAATAATTTATCCCGGACGAGTCTCCGATTTATTATGTTCCGTATTACAATTTCAAATCACCGGAAATTTCAAACTGAATTTAGAAGTTAATTGAATGTCGATGTGTATAAATGTATGACATCTGACAACAGGATTGATACACATAATTTTCTTTCTTAATACAAATATATGTTAATAAAGAAACAACAATACAATTTATAATAATTGTTATTATGGATAATGATTTATGTACTAAAGTTTTACGAACTACAAATAATATTCAGTCATCTATTTTCTCTGGAACTGAATATTTTATCGACAGTCCAGGTCCACACCGATACAGTTAATTCTGAGTTGATACACAGGTACACCTCTTGACGGCTAGCTAACTTGAAGAACACGTACGTTTTTCATCGACAACAATATATAATGTCTTCTAGAAATACTAATCCCCGAAGTTGATTCATGGAAGTTAAACGGGTTGTAATATTTGAAATGAATAAATGTTTTTCGTCAAATATTTTTAGTTTTCCATTTAATAAGCGTTTATCACAATTATAGATTCTGATATTGACTGAAGCAGACCAACAATATTCTGTTGTCTCTTGGCACGTCGATTTATAAACTTTTAGGAGGTTCCCGAAAGTTCAGTTCGAAGACACGATAGTGCGTTCGTAAAACATATATTGTTGATTCTTACTCTCAGGAATCTTCTACAAATTTAGAGAACAGGCGGAACTTGTACAATACACATGCATCAAACTGAAACAAACATAGGTATTAAAATAATATTAAATCCGTTACAAGTAATACACATATTAACTTTTGAAAACTGTAATAAACACTTTAACTTATATATTTCATTACATGTTTAAGAAGTTTAATCTACATTATTTGGTGCCATCGAACTCATTGTAATAGTTGCGATTGGCAATAGCAGATTAAGACCATTTTGATGTTAAAACCATTTATGAATTAATTACTGATGTTCACGCTAGAAGTTCGTTTACGCTGCTTTAGTAATGCAAATGTCCATGAAAATCCATGAGTTCAGTTTTGCTACTCACGTTAAATGTTTATTAAAACTGTCTGAGATTTGAACACATTTATAAAAATCCACAAAAGTCGACAAATTCTGAAAAATTTAACAATACACGAGACAGTACTCTCGTGCTTCACACAGCTACAAACATAGACTGCATGTCTAAAAGAATACTGTTTTTTCCATTCTTCTGCGGTGTTTAATAATATTTTCTGATAATTGTATATCACACAACATATTCAACCTAAAATTATTCACAGCACTATATATGTCATTTTAGATAACGTTTAATGTATGTTTATGCACAAAAAATATTTATCTGCTTTTACACACTCATTAGTACCCATAGTACTCCTACAATATATTTTATAGTACAAACGGCTCGTTTCGATCAGTATATACGTCTCTGCAATGCCATATACTCTGACTTGATTTCATGTGTGCATTCTATTTCTACTGGCTGTTCTATTTCTTTTACCGGTTATAATAAAATCATTTATTAATGCATTCGAATCATACTTCATTTTAATTATGAAAATCTTATTGATATATTTTAATACTCTAACAGCACACATACTCAAAAAATATGTTCTAAAGTATCGTTTATTGTCACTCTTAGAAAATATTCCATTTTTTAAAATTATAATTAACGGTGTTTCAGTTAAAAGTCATGAACAGTATGTAGAGTTTTACCTTTTAAAAAATTAGAAAGTAACATATTTTTATTCATGCTTATCCAGCATGAATTTCATTTTTCATTTTTCGTGAACAGCTCTGCAACTAGTTAACATCTTCTTGAACAGAATGTGAATAGTTCTAAACTTACATTAATTCTCGCTTCAGGTTACGGTTTCATACCAAAGTAGTAACTTAAACAATATAATTTTATCAACATTAACAAGTTTCCATACTGTTTCTCTGCAATGTTTGTAGGAATTGATATGAACTATTATTTGGGCATTACGGCACATATCTAGGGAATAATCACTGATATAAGTAATCACATATCCTATTTTGCTTTCTTTTCTGGAGTGAAGGCACAAACCAATTCTTCTGATGTTGAGAAGCAGTGTGGCCTCATTTGTTTAAATAGCCATTCAGTTGTCAGAAAAAGAAAACAGACTAGTTTAGCGTAAGTACCAGCACATTAGTTATATGTAATAAAGATTCTTCTATTCTTTTATTGTTTGTTTATTCGTTTTGCGGTTGAGCACAAAGCAACACAATGGGCTATCTGTGCTGTACTCATTATAGGCATCAAAATCCGATTTCTAGTGTTATAAGTCTGTAGACTTACCATGTGCCACTTGGGAGTTTGTTTTATAGAATTGTGTGGTTATTTTCGCTTTCTGGTTGTATTAATTTCATTCCTTGCAACATAATTCCTTTGAATCTATTTTCTTCATAGAGCTTAATTCTTACGTGATAATACCATTTAGATGCTGGCTATAGTTTTACGTCATAATACCACATTTCACTACCATAACAAATACTTTTGAAGAATTTATTTTGGATATTTTTCTTTGTACATTTCGATTCTCTAGTTTCAGTAAAGTTTGTAAATATTGACCACGGAAGGAGACAATTTCTGAGACCTCATAGAATTTACTGTAGAAGAGATTAAGCTATGGTTGAGTTGAGAACATAATTTGAGTGTGACAAGAACCAGGAGAAGCCGTCTCCTGGACCACAAGCTTTTATCAACTGTGTTGAGAGACATACATATATTTTCGTTCTATTCTTGAGACTAAGAAGTTGAAACTCAGACTACCAGAATTTGACCTCTAGTTTAATCTTCTTTATGTAAGAGAATGGGATAGCAAAGACGGGACTGTAAATCCTTAAAAAAAAGAAATGATCTCTCTATGAAAGTTTTGGACACTCACTGATTAACCCAGGTCAATATTAGTAAAAACCATATGTTATCATAGAGAAAATTAAGGTACATATTGTGAATCCTTGGAATAATCAGAGCTTTTCTTTTCCTGAAAAGTACACTAATGATTTTCTAAAGCCACATGTGGTTACTGAGGTTGATACCAGCCTTGCACACAGAGGTATAATGACTGGTTTGGTTTATGTACTTAGTGTCACACAGTGTTCGCTTATGATAACGTCAGGATGGAAGGTTAACTTTCTAGAGGATACTGGAGAAAAAAGCACTTTAACTGACCTTCCTGTGCTTCAGAATAAAACTACAACTTCGGTGTAAAAAAGGATATTTTTATGGTAAATGAGTTTTGTTAGATATGAGAGAAGTATATATTTAATTTCATACTAATACTGACATTGTTGCTAATAGAAGTGTTTATCCCTTTTCTTGGTTCTGGAATTGGGACTTGAGGGACGGACCTGCTGTGAAAATCTTCAACTCGTTTTGCTTATACAACAAGTGAGCTACAATTCTGGAGAAAAACATTCAGTACCAAATATACTGGGCCGAAGAACAGTGGACAGTGTGCACTCTTACTACAGTTGCTGTCTGGTGTCTCATAAAATTTGTTACAGTGTTAAAAATCAGTATATAACTCACACTGTTTTCTATCTAACGGCTTCTCCTGGTTCTTGTCACACTCAAATTATATTCTCAACTCAACCATAGCTTAATCTCTTCTACAGTAAATTCTATGAAGTCTCAGAAATTGTCTCCTTCTGTGGTCAATATTTACAAACTTTACTAAAACTAGAGAATCGAAATATTCAGGTACAGTTAAAAATGTTATTGACAGGCACAAAATGACAGTACAACAATTATGCAGGAACAGGTAGCACACGTTCGATAAATCAACAATTACACAAATTTCTTTAAAACCAGTGCTGTTGCCATAGCTAAAATGGAGAGGATATTGAAGAATGGGATAGAACAATATTATCATAGCTGATAACTGAACTCGTAGGTTGTCTACGGATTTTCTGTGTGCCATTGTTATAATACACATTAATGTATTTACTTTTTAACAAACGGATGTATGTATGCATGCTCATGAGTTTATTATGCCTGAGCTGGCTTATAACTATTAGCAAGACAAATTGGACAATGGAAGTAGGCTTAAGGCAAGTTTCAGCAAATGAAAATAGTGTTTAAATTCTTTATGTAGACATTCGGTTTGTGTAACACGTTTATCAATTCGAAAAGCTTATTTAGCTTAAACTTAAAAGACAGCAAAGGAAAGATGTTTCATCTATTTGTATGATAATTTAGTTTTGATCGCATGGCTCAAACTCCGTTAGAAGACTGAAAATAATAATCAGATTTAAAGTTTAAACCACACGAAGTGTAAATTAATCCACAAAGAAGTGGAGTGCCCACTAATCATATAAAGATTGCAATGATCAAGGACTGGTTTAAGTCTGACACTAAATGAGGGGACTGAAGCTTTCTATATTTTAACAACATGCTTTGAATGGTTTGTGACCAGCTTCTCAAAGCAAACCACGTCACTGTCTCCTTTGACTAAGGTTGATACATATTTTAAGTGGATGTTTAAGTGTGAGCAACATTCCATTTCTTAAAGCTGCTTTGGTCAAATCACTGACATTGCTAGTTTATCCTGACATCAGTTAAATTGGATTGGATCAGTTTCTTACAGACACAATATATGCTAACAGCTCTCGAATTTCAATATTGTACTACACTGAAGGACTTGCATGAAATTGTATTTGTCAAACATTGTTGCTATTTTTCTTATAGTAAAACGTCTACTATTTGAGTGGATCATGAGTCTCTCGTGTTGCTGATAAACTTAAAAGATTCAGAAAGCGTAATTATACCTTGAAATGAATGCTGAAAATATTACTTTATTTTACAGTGTCAATAAGGATATTTAGTCTTTGCATTTTGCATTAAAGTTGCAGTGGTATAGTATCCAAAATATGCTAAAACATATTTGTTTCATTGCATCAGTTTTCACGAATAAGTATGGTCTGTATCGTGTCACAGAGGTTGACAGAGAATTAGAGTAATGATTTTGATGGTTAAGATTACCTCATAGTTGATCATTCTGGTGATTGTGCTGACCAAAGAAGATGACTGGATTTACTGTTAAGTTCTTGAAACCGTTTTCATACAGAACTAGCACGGTCCATTGATGTTTTATTATCTGAAAAGCTTTCATCATTCACTTTATTAAAATATAGCAAAGTAAAATGAGCATGGCCAACAAAACTTTCAAGTTAATACGTTCGCATGAGTGGATAGAGAAACTCTCAGATATGAGAATATTCCCCAAAACATTTCAAAAATTCAAACATCATGCACTGTTGGAACAATAGAAATAGCACTAAGAGTGTCATGTAGATTCATTCATAATTTTGTTCCATCAAAGATACAAAAAAACTGTAAAATGCAACAGATGAAACCCCACAACATGCTTTTGCTTATTAATCGTCCATAATTTGAGAGAAAAATACTACTGAAGCCATGCTCTCATGTCGGTACCTGAGATGATTTGTTTTGGGCTGCATATCAATTGCCTTGAGGTGGCTTTAATAATATCTTTCACGTGGTACAGTTAATTTTGTACTTGGCAGACTGCTTAATCATGTTTCCATCAGTCGGTCACAAACAGTATTCTTACACTTTTCCTAATGACAAATACTGTATTTTTCGATTTGCTGGGAACTTTGACGACAGATGTCAACCATATGTTACGGAATTTCAAAATGTTACTAAAAGTTATGGATTAATATAGTAAAGTTACAACACTCAGAGACTAATATTCATAAAAACATATGTTCTTAGCAACTCTAAACTGGAATAAAATCCAACTCTTTTATACTATGTAAATAACTCTGCACACCTAAAAAACAGACTCATTCAGACACAGTGTTGTTAACAATATGTGAGCCATTTTCTTAAAGGCAGTCTTAGCTCCCGCTAGTACAGCGGTAAGTATACGGATTTACAACGCTAAAATCAGGGGTTCGGTGGGCTCAGTAGATAGCCTGATGTAGCTTTGCTTTAAGGAAAACACACAAACACAAGGCAGTCTTAACTAAGACATATACATACATTGACCTTACCAGATTCAAGCGGTTATTTTTTATAATCTCTATATCAGTTTTTTTTCTTCATTACAAAGCCTTCTATAATTTAGTTGTGTATATTTTGTTGTAAGTGTTACGTATCAATAATCTTAATTAATATACTAACATTAATTTGCGGAAATTCACACCTTTATTTTGTTCGATCAAATATTTTATGCAATAAACGATTTGCCCTTATTATTCAGACCTCTAGTCCTATCTGACGTATAAAGACGCACATCTCTCAAATATCTACGTGTAAGCTTATTCCGTTATTAATGTTTTGAGACTTTTTCATGCAAAATTTACGTACTTTGTGATAAAATAGTTAAAATATGTGTACAACATTAGCTAACAGTGTTTAACAGCTCTAAATTTTTGTCGTGTTGATGTTACACCATCACAAATGTTGTTTTAAAAAAGTAAAATCCGAGCAAAATAAATAATAATCATACTAATTACAAATTCAAGGAGATTTTAAAAATTAGCTTTGAAATTATGTTCATAAATTACAGACTCGAACAAAAGAGTTATTAAAGCATTTTACCTATTTTCTTTTCAAATTTCTTAACTGAATCGTTTATAGTATTTAAAATATGTAAGCTCTTTTTGTTTTCTAATCTTTTTTACATACATACAATTTAAGATCAAATCAACGATCTTTTTGTCCATCTAACCTGTCCCATCCATCCACTTAGTTAAACGTTAGAATAAAATAAAACACTTAAACCCAGCCATTGTTTGTAAGATTGTAACACTTTTGTATATAAATCATTTTCTGTAATGATCGCTATTATAAATTATATTATTGTTTGTATGATAAAATATATTTATATTAAGAAATAAAACTGTTACATCAATCTTATTGACAAACATCATACATTTGATACATCTCTAAATTTAATTAACTTCCAAATTTAAATTACAATTTAAGTCAGTTTCTAGCTATTTTAAACCGTGTCACTCGTTGGGACAGTGGTAAGTCTAATGATTTAGAATGCTAAAGTTGATGGTTCGATTCTCTTCCGTAGACAAAGCGTATAGTCCACTGGTACTTTGCTATAAGAAACCACAATCTAAAATCATAACATAATAAATTGTATGCTCGTTTAGGATAAATCATAATATATAAGAAACTGAAGATTATTCCTAACATGAAACAAAATATATTTGTATTATCTGCTTCTACCATTCTCACCAACACGAAAAAAGATAACACATAAGATCTATAACAGTTTTAAACATCTCAATCAGAACCACTCTAAGTCTTTTTTCAAGAAAAAAATCAAATATCTTATTCTCGTATAACAAGTAGTTGTATATTCTCTTTGTGAATTGTTAAAGTACGATGCACTCTCTAAACGAGCCATTTAGACAGGTAGAAACATTTCCCTTTCTACATATTTTAAACAAGTAATTTAAATAAATTAATCATATTTTCTCTCCTAGTTGGAAGAGTTTTTATTGTTGTTAAGCAAAAAGCTATATAATAAACAGCCACCTCTGCTACACCCACCACGAGTATCGAAACCTGACTGTGAGCGGTAGGAAACCGCAGACATCTCATTGAGCCATATCTATTTGATAGTATGTCACTATACTATCTTTGTTTTTCCTCAAACTAAGTAAACCACATGTAACATACGTTGGTGAGTTCGATTAAATTATTCTTCTTTCTCTTATTTTTGGACAGTTTAGTTAATTACTGTGGTTATAGAAAACAAAAACTATAGAAAATAACTTAACTAACATGTTTCTTAAATACATTAATAAAAGCTTTCTAGCTTTAACAGAATATATAAGCCTATCTATATATGCATACATACATTTTTTTATAGTTTTATATATTATATACAATTTCTCATTCTCAAAATATCGCAGTAGTTGTAATTTCAATGCGTTTCCACTTAGCTGACTACCAAACAGGCGCTTCTATGGAATAAATAACAAGTTAATTAATTTAGTGTAAGACTAGAGGGAAGGCAGCCAGTCATCACCTCCCGCTGCCAACTTTTGATTTATTATTTTACCACGAAATAGTGGGATTTATATACATATGGCATGTGTTTGTGGGACGCTTGAAGTACAAGACGACTGAACACTTTTGATATGTATTTATTTCCCAAATTAAGTAATTTCTGATACCGACTTTTATAAAAAGGATATATAGCTTAGTATTTTGAAGCATTAATTAATTTTCAGTATATATTATACATCACCTCAAGAAGAAAAACCGTTTATTTCAATTAAACACTCTGTAGTGATTTAAAGTAAGGATACATGTCTAATAATCAAGTTCAAAAGATATTCAGTAAAGTTGTAAATTATCAGTTTCATTTCGTTTTTAGAAAATTTTGAAATCTCATAGGATGACATGTAATTTTGTTTGTATGTGTGATTCTGTTAAAATATACTTTAATTTTCCAGATACTTAATTCAATATGTTTATTGTTTCTTTGATGTTCTTTCGAAAAAACATTCACTTGTTTTCATGTTAGCATCCTTGTCTTCAATATCATTAACATGATATGAAATGTTTTTCATGGAAAATGTTTCAAACATCTGCTTTCAGAAATTTTGAAATAACTAATAAACGCTTTCACAGCCAAAATCAAATGTAGATGACCCTTTCTAATAGTCTGTTCTACCTCTTTCAGATGAAAGATGGAAATATTTATGTGGTGAAAATCATGCAGAAAGCAAGGTTAGAAACGCAAGATAGCTGTAAAAAAATTATGTTCTTATTTTGTGTTACAGTACACAGCTTTGATTTACAATGTTTTGTTTCCATAAAATAATCCTTACTTATTAAATTTAGTTTCGTGAGATCAAAGACATTATAATTATGTATTCTTTATTAATATCGTCATGAGCTATTAGAACCTAACGCTTGACAGTTTCTACTCTTTACATGTTAACTTAAGTCTTCCTAAATTAACTGTGTATTAAGCTCTTTTTGTTGCGGATATTTGCAGAAGACAGTCTAATCCGGATTTCTAGCTGGTACAATTGGTTAAACGCCTTATTTTTTATCAAGCCATTTGTAAAATATTTTAATGCTTTATAGAAACGTGTGTATGTTTTCTTATAACGGGCCACATCGGACCATCCGCTGAATCCGCCGCGGAGAATCGAACCGCTGATTTTAGCGTTGTATATCCGTAAACACTATAGAAAGATCCTTCAGACGAACGTTTTAAGGTTTCCGCATCGCTGTATTGTCTGTAACAAATCACTGTTTTATAGTTAAACTTTCACATAATTAATTTATCTAAAAGGGTAAATGTTAATTTAATTTCTTTTTACAAATAAAATTGTCAGAAAAATACTATTTTCAAATATCTACAATTTTTGGCGTACACAAAGATAACTATTATTAAAATTTCCCAATATATGAAAAAAATATCTTATAAGTTAATGTTTAAATTCGTTAAAATTTACTTAACCTTCTTACAGAAACAATTAAACGTAATGGATTAATTGATTGTTTGATTGCTTTTTAATTTCGCGCAAAGCTACACGAGGGCTATCTGTGCTAGCCGTCCCTAATTTAGCAGGGTAAAACTAGAGGGAAGGCAGTTAGTCATCACCACCCACCGCCAACTCTTGGAGTATTCTTTTACCAAGAGATAGTGGGATTGACCGTCACTTTATAATGCCCCGTGGTTGAAAGGGCGAGCAAGTTTGGTGTAACGGAAATTCGAATCCGTGACCCTCGGATTACTAGTCGAGTGCCTTAACCACCTGGCCATGCCGGGCCAAACGTAATGGAATGTGTGCAAATAAAACAATACTTCCCTCTAAACCGCGATGGATTCAGCAGATAGCCCGGTGTGGCTTTGCTATAAGAAAACAAACACAAACCCTCTAAACTGTGGAATTATTTTCTATTTACTTGAAGGTTTGTTATCCAGTCATTTTATGAAGAGTAGTTATAATACAAAGAAATTTGTGCAACGAATAATATTCCAAGCAAATATTCGCATCTCATTTTATATTGAAAATTATTCCAACAGAACTAAATAAACAAATCATCAAACGATGTATGATATTTAAAATCACTTCGATTTTGTGGATGGTTGTTTGTTTTAGAACAAAGCAAAAACAATGTGGTATGTTCGCTGTGAAGAATCGAACCCCAAAGGTGATTGTTGTAAATATGTAAACTTTCCGCTGTTCCACCGTAGAAATGAATAATAAAAACTACGAAAACACCATATCGAAAGTTACTCTAATAAAACTAAACGAGGAATCCACGAAAATCTCGGACCGGCATGGCCAGGTGGATAAAGTGTTTGATTCGTAATCTGAGAGTCGCGGATTCGAATCCCCGTCATAGCAAACATTCTCGCCCTTTCAGCCGTGGGGCGTTATAATGTGACGGCCAATCTCAATATTTCTTGGTAAAAGAGTAGCCCAAGAGTTGGCGGTGGGTGGTGATGACTAGCTGCCTTCCTTCTAGTCTTACACTGCTAAATTAGGGCCAGCTAGCAAAGATAACCCTCGTGTAGCTTTGCGCGAGATTCAAAAACAAACAAACCAAGAGTATCTTTACAATATTTCAAATCACTCGATAACGATTAGCAAGAGGATCTATGAGACATCAAATGATATTTCATGTATCTACTATAATTTCCTTTTTTAACACATTAGGAACTCAAAATACTTCTTCGTTTTTCTTGCATTAACACACATATACTAAAACTTTTAGAATAAGTTAAATTTAGCAGTGTAAGACTAGGTGAAAGGCAGCTAGTCATCACCACCTACCGCCAAC
Source organism: Tachypleus tridentatus (assembly GCF_004210375.1). Lineage (NCBI taxonomy): Eukaryota > Metazoa > Arthropoda > Merostomata > Xiphosura > Limulidae > Tachypleus > Tachypleus tridentatus. The sequence continues at coordinate 14,139,936 of NC_134836.1, read as the reverse complement.
TCTTGGGCTACTCTTTTACCAACGATTGGTACGACCGGAATTCGAATCAGCAACCCTCAGATTACGAGTCGAACGTCTTAACCCATCTGGCCATGCCGGGCCTCTAGTGACAGAATATAACTACAGTAATAAGATAATAGACTTATTCCATAACAAACAATATAATTTTCCATCCTGCAACAGCAAAATCGAAGTTAAATCAACATGATTAAAAGAAAATTATAAAATACAACTAGCTTATTATATGAATGATGGTCGCACTGTTTTTTTGTTGTTTTTTTTGCAAACTGTTGAACTTTACAAGAAGATTAATTTAGTTCATTGACACAGATGGACATATCATCCACAGATCTTGCAGAGCTATAGAATTAATGATACAAATTATACCAAATAATAAGACCCTTGTAGTTCGATTTATTCATAATAGACCTTAATGTAAACTTAAAAGATAACAGTATGAATTTCTGACTTGTTAAATTTATTGACACAAAAATATCCAAGAGAATTGGATCAATCAAATGAAGTTGTATATCTAACGTGACTTCAGATTATAAACGTGCACTTGAAAACATTCCTTAAGAAGAGAAGGTACCCTATAGTGATAAAAACATTGATTTTTAAACATATAACTTTAGAGAAGGCTGTCTTTTTTTTTTTGACAATCGCAGCCGATAGTGGAGTGAAATGAAATGAACTGCAAAGATACGAAAATATCTATCTCAATAAATGTTCTTTATGTACATAAAATTAATGACCAATTAGAGTAATGACTACGTTATATTAAAACAATTTTTAATACCCAAATCAACAAATCAAGTGATAATTACATTGGATATAAAACCATAGTTGAACGGCATGTATGAGAACTGCGTTTTGCCATTGTTTGGCATTTCTTAAGCCAGTTATAGAAACTGATCGTTTTACGGAAACGTGTGTAAAAATTATTTCCAAAGCTGCTGTTGCTGTTTTTGGAATTTCGCACAAAGATACTCGAGGGCTATCTGTGCTAGCCGTCCCTAATTTAGCAGTGTAAGACTAGAGGGAAGGCAGCTAGTCATCACCACCCACCGCCAACTCTTGGGCTACTCTTTTACCAACGAATAGTGGGATTGACCGTCACATTATAACGCCCCCACAGCTGGGAGGGCGAGCATGTTTGGCACGACTCGGGCGCGAACCCGCGACCCTCACATTACGAAGAGCACGCCTTAACGCGCAAGGCCATGCCAGGCCCTATTTCCAAAGCAAAATATCTATAAACTTAGATCATTAACGATGCAATAAGATTAGGGAATTAGAATTTCCAACAAAGCAATATATGCTGCAATTAAGGGCATTAAAAAACAAAGAAATATGAGTGAACTTCTAGTCTGGTTGCTAAATAACACAGAAACGTTTCGTGTTTTTAATTGACAGTGGAATATTAGACTATAAAATTAGTTGTTAAATTTCACTTCTGTTTGTCTTGTGATTACTGGAAAGCAAAGTAGTTGCTAAAACATCGATATTAAATAAACAAGGTGAAAAATCTTTCTCAATAGAAATTCCTTAATTTATCAAAAAATTACAATATAAGAAATTATTTTTGATAATTTATAGCTGAAACATTCTGTAATAAATGGATAGATAGATAGAAAGACAGATGAACAGAGAGACTGATATACAGAGAGATAACTAGACACACAGACAAATAAAGATCTAGATAGACAGAAATTAATTAAGAAAATTTGAGTCATGGTAATAATTTCCTATAATTTCGGAAAGTGAAATATTGATCTTTAACTAAGGACTTAATATAAATATAGTTATATATTCTGCTACAGCATGTAGAACAAGAAAAATATGCAGTTGTAATTGTGTGTTTAACAAACTATTTGTAAACGTTTTAACATATACGAAATTATTTCAATAAATATTATTGATTGAACATTTTACTAATATCAAGATTAAATTGATAGATTATTTTGGTTTATGGTTTGTAAAACACATACTTAAATCTAAATCATTAATAAATGGACATATTCTTAACTACTTTAATGACGTTAAAACTTACGTATGACAATAAATTAGAAAAATTAAACTGAAATAGAAACCCTTATAACCCGAGCGCTTTCGAAAGGTAGACCTTTCTTCTTCACTGGGAATTAGAAAAATTGAATTTGTGTGTTGCTTCTTTATTTCTCATAATTGACTAAACAAACATTTAACATTAAAAATTGTTTTTTCTAAACTGTGAGAATGTAACTTTTTTCTTCAAAATATTCTCTTAAGAGAAGTGACTGGGAACAATCAAAACGTTTTCACTTAGTAAACTTCTTATTGTTTTTTTATTTTACAACATAAGTAGAAGCGAGGATTCTTGATAAACTTGTTTCCTCAGCATACTCAGTTCGCAGATATATAAACATAATAGTTCTCTGTTTAGTAATGATTATCAGGACTTTATTCGTGGTAATGAAAAGAAAACTGAAATCGAAGACGAAGATGTGTTTTACAAGGACGTTTTGGGAAAAACTTTCTTCTCTGCCTAAATTATCTTACCAGGTTGAAACAAATGACAGCTTCCCAGGCAGCTAAACTACATAGAATATTTTAAGAAAAAAACATTATCGAAGGGAAGGAAAACACTTGACGTCAGTTTAAATAATCACCTTTAATTCAACTAATACACACAAAAAATGTAGCCAAAGAACACAGTTACTTGAAATTAGTTAATCGTCTATCGGTCAGTTATTGGTTTAACTGTCTGTTAAAACTAATCACAACAGATATATTTTATCCTTTTATTTCCTTGAAATATAAACAAACGCAAAATCAAAGAAGCCCTACTTATACAACAAATAAAACCAAAAATTAAATCAGTATAAAGGAACACCTTTATACCTATACTAATTAATAACGTATCATCTAACTGCAACGCCCCTACAATCCCGTAACCGTTTACACTCTCGTCCCTAAGATACGTGCTTGGTAAAGGTGAGTTGCAAACTCTCTCTCTGTTAATCTGAAGACAATCTAAGAAGGTTCAAACGTTGTTCATTGCTTTATCAGTAAAAGTGTTAATACACATACCAGCCGTTCTGAGATACATTGAAATTCATAAAGAATGAACGAAATATATATTTTTATATTAATTATTTTCATATGTAAACATTTTCAAGGATAGATACATTACTTTCAAAACAGTAGTAACAGCTTACCGTCCAAAGTACAAGGAGATTTTTACTGAATATAATTTATGTATTGTAGTTTAGTTTCAGTCGCGGCGGAGCGTTCATAGAATGTCTGGAATTTTGTTGTTTTTTTCATAAGTATAAATGTTTAACTCTGTCTCTCTTGACCGATCTGAAATCTAATTACAGTTGTGGACTTATGGCATACTTAATCACGTCAAAGTTCTCATAGATTAACTTGTTCTAACTTTGCGTAAAAGAATTTCAATTGAAGAGTAGGCTAGCAGATTTTCTCGTCAGTGATAAAAATGGATCGTTTTTACGCAAATCTCACGTTTGGTTTGGCCAGTGCACAAAACTAATAAAAATGGAAACAAAGGTCTCAGATTAATTTATTCTAATCCTGCCTAGAAACTTTCAAGTGCTATGGGTATTGAGAATTCCCTTTTGAAAAAAACAAACAATATTTATAACAGCGGTTATTACTAATAATTATTACAAATAATGGTTTATATACAAAAGTTTTCCAAACTTACAGACTATACTGAGTTTTCTATCTGGTCTAGAACTGAATCTTTTATAGACGTTCCAAGTCTACGACGAGCAAATTCATTCTTACTTGATATTATTATATCTCGCCTAAACTAACGATGTCTTTTCTTGGCTAGCCCCAAACCAGGTAGAATTTGACTTCTTCCAGCGAAGATATAATAGCATCCGAATAAATTAATTTAAGTTAAACGCTTTGTAATGTTCGAAATTTATAAAGTTTCTGGTCAAATTTTGTAGTTTTCCGTTTAAGAGGCGCTTCTGAGGCCTATAGCGTACTTACTGTAACTGTCCAATAATAATCTCTCGCCTGCGGCTGTTTCCTTTTTATACAAATCATACGAGTCTCTAGTACATTCATCAAAGTTTGCTTAGCGACAATACTGTCAATCACTGGTATTACAAACACATATAATACATGTTGATCCTTACGCTAAAGAATCTTCTGCAAATTTCGAGAATAAGCTGGACTTTTGAGTTACACAGTCAAAAATATACGTCACACGCAAAAAAAAATACAGAAACAAGTGTAGGCACTAAAATTAATGTACAACAGCAAATCTGTTATCTGCATTTATATTATAACAAGTGCACACGAGAAAGCATTTCATGTTTACGTTGTTGTCTTCATTGTAGTCATTATATAAAGACAAAGGATAATTAGTTTTTTGCAAGATGAATCCATTTCTTAAACTATAGAGTTTTGATTAAATTGAAATGTCACATTGTATTTCGCTTAATAAACCGAGATTCTAAATGCATGAGAGTTAACTAAAACAGTTACAAATTAATAGTTAGCTGGAAAATAAAGTAAAAAAAATCATGTTCACACTGTATTGGAAGTGTATAAATACGCTAAAGTAAAAGAAAACTGGGTTTAATTTTTAAATGTCTTTGTAATTTTCACATATTCATAAACCAAGATGCAAAGTGTGTTGTTTGATGTTTAAGAGCAAAACTTCACAGTCTGTACCTGCACATTGTTTGTTTTCTTATAGCACAGCTACATCGGGCTATCTGCTGAACCCACCGAGAAGAATAGAATCCCTGATTTTAGCGTTTAAAATTCACAGACTTACCGCGATACTAGCGGGGAGCCTACCCATTGAAAATTACAGGTATCTAAACACGATATATATCATATAAACGCTCAACTTTATCGCTTGTCCTTGGGAGGCGGGAAAAAGCAAAGAGCTTCCACAGTTTCATAATTAGACTTATGCAATTAACAAAATTGGACAAACTTTAAACTTCGTTTAAGGTATAAAACATAACTATGTATTTTAAGCATTTTTCGAGATATTTAACATATGAGTATTAAATTAATAAACAGAACAACATTTAGTAGAGTATGTTCAGAACAAATATAATATAAACACATTTTGAAATAAACCTCAAAAGTAAAAATCAAACAGATTTTACGAAAAGAATTCGTATAATAAAATGTATCACATTGAAAACAATACCGTTAGAATTATTACGCCAACAATCAATAACGTGTGTTGTAGTAAGATGTGACTGAAGTGTAGATATCGTTTAACTTTTCAATACAACTGTTGGAATACAAGCATTGTTTAACTACTCACTGCAATTGATAAAAATAAAGACATTGTTTATCTATTTACTGCCACCAATAGAAGTACAGACATTGTTCAACTAATCATTACTACTGTGATAAAGAGCACCCTTTGTCCAAGTTTGAACTGAAAAAATGACAGAAGTGCAAATATTGTTTAACTATTCACTCAAACCACGACAGAAATACAGAATTTGTTTAAGTATAGAATACAAGTTATAGAAGTACAGACATTGTTTAAACACACTAAGACTATGATTGAAATGCAGGCATTGCTTAACTATTCACTGTAACTATGACAAAAGAACAGATATTGTTTAAATATGCGCGGCAACTGATTGAAGTGGGAAGATTAATTAAACACACTGAAACTATGACAGAAGTACAGACGTTGTTTATGTATGAATCAAAACGATAAAGACGTGCAGACATTGTTTAAGCCGCTTGTAAGTATACGGTATAAAAGTCAGAAAATCATAGCCATGAAAAAAAAGAAGTAATATATATTGTCAAAGTAATCCTCACTCCTTGGGTTGTGAGCTTGTTAGAGTTATTTGTTTTACAATTAAGTAGTTTACATTTTATAATAGTATCTATGACTGAGTTAAGTCGTAAAGATTATTTTTTTGTTTTCAAGATAAAGAAAGGATTTTCAAAAACCCACGTGCTTCACTATTGAGCAAGCATATATTTAAATTTTATAAAGTACATCTCTAACCTAACGCTAAGAAAGCGTATATTTCACAGATGCATTTAAAAAAATTGTCTTTACAACTTTTATCATATTAAATTTTTATACAAGTTTATTACACTGACTCTTAATATGAATTATAATTTTAAAATGAAAGTCTACAAATAGATCACGATTTAATTCACTATTAATATGTTCTATAAAAATACTTTAAAAAATTAAATAATGAAACTATCAATATCAACTCACTTATGAAGAAATAACAGCTTAAACAAATACATCTTATATTCAATTATTTAAAACCTAGTGTTGAATGGGTACTTGAGAACACAAATGCATACTTAAATGGAATAAATATAATTTTTTTAATTTTAAACTTTAGTCATATCAAAGGTCTTATTAGATTTCCAAAGTTCATAAAAACTGAAAGTGTTTTAAAACGCTTATTGTATTTTTTACTGGAAACACCTGACCTGGATTACAGAAACATCTTTTTATAAGCACTGGCGCTAACAACAGAAGAGCCCTTATATTACTAGTGTATAAGGCAACGCGAAGGTATTGACGTATAGAATATGTACACTATAAATTGACGCAGACACTTTATACAATTTTATCAGTTCTGTTTAAAGATAAATGTACACCACATTCCGCAGAAAGTTGAACACATGCTCTAATCCATATAAAGCTTGTTGTTTTGTAATAGTGATTTTCAAATCGAATTGTCATATTATAATGAATTTGGTCAGTTTACGTTATCAGATATCGCCTTTATGTTATTTTGAACGATTATTTCTTTTCTATTTGCAGCAACTATATCTATAAAATATCTCTTAGCCTTGACTCTAGTCTTCGATTTTTACTATTGAAAAAAATTCATATTTCACTCTAAAATAATAGGTCAAGATTCCCATTTCACCCTATAATAGTGGTAAAACCATTCTTTCAGTTGGTTATTGTTAATAACTAAATATCTAATTACTCTAAATATTACAAATAAAACAAAAATGACACTAAAAATACATCTTTAAGTAGAATGGTTTGAAGATAGTAGATCGTGTGAAAATAACTAGTTGCATAGGTTCGTATGTTTTAAAAATCTGTTTTGAGTATGATTTCAAGTTACAAGTAGCTGAAAATGTTAAGTTATCAGAATATCATTTATGTGTATCAATATTATTTTGAAAATGTAGTGCTGGTGTAGAAAACAAAATACCTCTATCAATGGATTTAGTAAATTATAGACAGGTTTGCAAATTTATTATATCAGTACTATATATATTTACAGAAAAAATTGGAAGAATCGAATTCTTTCATTTGTCTCATCTTTATAACAAATTATAAGTCCAACTATTTGTTAATTAATTTATCCGTACATAAAACTCTTACAAAACTGTGCATATAGATCATATAATAGCTCAAATTTCTCAGTAATAATGTGAATTAGATTACAAAAAGGAAGAAATTTCTTGTTTTTAGATATTACATTCCTCCGTGTCTGTGATAGAATTTTTTTCGAAACAGTTTCATATAACTAAAATTGTCTCTTTGGGCATGCATAAAAAACTAATAATTACTGTAATGTCATCCTCTCCTTCCATGTATTTGATTGAGAGGCTGTATATGTTGTCTTGGGTAATTACTTAAAAACACAGAATATAAAAGAAGCCTTTAACGACGAAACCATTAAACAGTCAGTGTTAATATTTATGGAAATACTAATCTGTTCATTAGCATTAATTTCTCGTGGAAATGTTTTCAAAGAAGCATAAGACATTGATAGCGGCGCTAACAACAGAAGAACCCTTGTATTACTAGTGTGTAAAGCATTACGAAGGTATTAACGTATAGTACACTATAAATTGGCGCAGACACTTTATACAATTTTATCAGTACTGCGACTTTATACAATCTAGTCAATACTGCACAGGTATTAACATACAGACCATGTACATTCTTGTCAACATTGCACAAGTATTAACTGAAGTATTATATACAATCTTGTCAACATTGCAGATGTTTTAATTTCCAGACTACACACAGTCGTGTTAACACTGCAGAGGTACTAAAAAAAAACATTAAAAGTTCTTTCGATACAATAAAATTGTTATAAACGCATTTCTAAAATGTATATCGGAGACTTACGTATGTGCTTAAAAATCCACAGCAAATCCAAACCTTTATCACTTACGATAGGAATAAACCCAGAGTACATGGTAATATTACGAGTTCCTTAGTAATGAATTCCACAAAAATAAGGGAAAACTTAATTTTATTTCTATCGCTTTCTTTGTTATTTCAGAATATTAACAAAAAGCTACAGAAAGATATATTTATGCAGAGCCTTACCTAACTTCGAACTGATAGACTAGATAGAAGGAAATTATTCTGCATCACCCATCGCTAACTCTTGAGTTATTCAGAATTGATTAAGTATTAAGATGAAACTGTAACTTTAATAGCGTATTCATGGCTTAAAGATAGTAACAGTATTTTTCTTTCATATATAAATTTTGCAAATACAGCAACTGTTGAGTATCACCCAACGAACAGGATGTTCTCCTTTCCAGTTATTTGTTGACAGAATCTGTATGTTGTATAAATGAATTCATACATAAAACACCCAAATCATAGAATGCTTTCTAGAAGCAAAGATTTTTAAAAGGTGTAGAAACATATAACTAGAATTTTCAAAAAGTGATTGAAAGCACGAATATTTAAAATAACTGAGAGAGCAAATATTCAGGTGTGTCTTCATCAGTTTAATAAATCTAATTTGTAGAACAGGTGTCAGGTTTAGTAGTATACCTATCTACAATAGTGATCAAAGCTAATCTTTAATGTTTTCTTTAAAAACCTTTTACTTTATAAGTGGGCTTGGGATTTTCCAACCTGAATGACAATAGGAAAGACATTCAGCTAGCAGCATCTGCCGCCACAATGGCTTTGTCCAACCTGTTGTGTGAATCAAATAATAGGGCTGACTGTTTTTTTATAACATGTTTAAAGCTCAACGTAGCACGCTCAACAGCAAAAAATTTTGAACCATGAGTCCTCAGTACATGGATCATTATTTTCATCAATAAGCTAGGCCCAGTCCTGTCTTAAAGAAAACTCATTTTCTATCTTTATATCAGATTAAAATTTTTTATCGATTTCAATTTTTTGTTTTGTAATTTCTAGATGGATGTTGCCAAAAGTTTCTACAATTTAGAGTTCACAGGGCTAAATACACGTCTTTTTCATCGACGTCACCATTTTTTGACAGGTGTCTCCAAATTTGTAAGCATTTCATAGCAGAACCAATTTCATTAATTTCAGGTTTAACACCTGGATTAATATAGTTTCTTTGATAAGTAGATTGCTTGTTTGTTGCTTCTTGCGGTAGTGTTTAAAAGGCCATTCCTTACTTCCATTGCAACTTCGCATATGTTCTTTGGTACTCGATGTGTTGTTACTGACTAAATCTACATGTTCTCGAACTCTCGTGAGAATTACAATCTAGTGGTAATTCCTATATAGCTAGCGTTACAATTAGGACAAGTAAATTCATAACCAACGTTAGAGGGTTTTTTACAGGAACCTTATCTTTATATTTTAAAAAAATTCAATCGAATTTCAGATTTTAAAATAACTCTTAGGTCTAGGTGAAAGAGATTCTGTAACTGTTTTCTTACTAATAAACACGTGAAGGGCAGTACCATTATTGTCGATAATTTTGGCACATTTACGATCTGTTGTTTTGACATTAGAACTTTTTCTAACTATGTTCTTAAACAACGAATTTGTCGGTCTTTTAAAAAAGAAATCATTCTTTTCCAAATCACATATTACATTCTTCACTTTCTTATTGAAAGTATTTGTCACTTTATAAGCTCCATGGACTAATATTTTCACAATATTATATTTGTACTTATTTGGGATAAAATTACGAAAATTGAAAGACTGTCCAATGATTGTCTTCATATGGAAAGGGCCCGGCATGGCCAAGCGTGTTAAGGCATGCGACTCGTAATCTGAGCATCCCCATCGCGCCAATCATGCTCGCTCTTTCAGCCGTGGGGGCGTTATAATGTGACGGTCAATCCCACTATTCGTTGGTAAAAGAGTAGCCCAAGAGTTGGCGGTGGGTAGTGATGACTAGCTACCTTCCCTCTAGTCTTACACTGCTAAATTAGGGACGGCTAGCACAGATAGCCCTCGAGTAGCTTTGTGCGAAATTCCAAAACAAACAAACAAATATATGGAAAGCTTTACATTTCATTTTCTTTTTGTTGTTATGGCGGAAACATCCAAGAAAGCAGGCTGTTGATTTTTTTTGATGTTCTGACGACAACTTTATATTAATATGTTTAATATTCATATATTTACACAACTGTTTTGTCCATTCTTTTTCATACAGGATAATAAAAATATCATCTATATACCTACAATAGTATACAGGTTTCAAATTTTTTAAATCTTCCTCTAACCATTGTTTCCATGTAGCACAATAATGAATCAACTAAAGATGAAGCTAATATGGGCCCAATGGAGACAACTTTCAAAAGCTGTTGAAAAACTGTACTGGAAAATTTCACCACCTCAATTTCATATTCAGAAGTTAATTTTTTCGCCAGCTGCAATCTCTCCTTTAAAAAAATGGTCTTATATAAAAATATGTTGTCCAAACAAGCACAGAATACATTTCTTTATAACCTTTTAGATCTCGTACTTCGCTGTAAAATAAAAAACAAACAAACTATATTTTATAGTATGCTCTTTATGAATAAAGTGTTCCATAAGTTTCACTAATAAACCTGTTAGTTCATGCTTCAAAATACTCATGTTTGAGAAATAGGATTAAGTGGCCAATTTTTTTTATTAATCTCTGATCTCACGGTATAGCAGGATGGAATCCAGACGGTCAGATCTTAAAATACAATAATTAACGAGCTTCATCTAAAGCTATAAATAAACAGAATCTGCGCTTTTTATGATACTTAATCATTGTTTTGATCAGAATATTGGAAATTTTATTTCTCTCAGAAAGAGAAAGCAGTTTGTGCTTACAGTGACATATCTACGGTCTGTCTGTCACAAGGAATATAACCCAAAAATTTGCATTAACAGTTTCAAAGTTACGTTGTTCCATTAGGTACTGTGACCACAAACACTTTAAAAAAAAGTAATTTAAAATTTCCATTTTTTTGGACTTCTTAAAATTTGAAACCTAGTAACTACTGTACCAGAACGTGGATTGCCAGAACCAGGTTGTTATTAATTGTCTACCATTTCTTTAATCTGTGAGTTCAAAATTAGAGAAAACTAGCGGAAATAGCGTGAATATTCGAAAATACCCAAACCAAATTATTAAAATATGTGATTCAAAAATCAAACATACATAGTAAATTATTTTAGAAACGAAGTCAGTGACGACTGGCCAGAATTATAAGATGGGGGTCATGAACAATAACCGAAATAAAGAAAAAAACTTTTTTCATTGGTTTGGTTTTTAAATTCAACTAGACACATCTTTGAATGGAGGAGTTAGAAAAGTCTAAGGTTTGTTTTGAAGTTTCGCACAAAGTTACACGAGGACTGTTTGCGCTAGCCATCCCTCATTTAGCAGTGTAAATCGACAGGGTTTGTTTGTTTGTTTTGTTTTTGGAATTTCGCACAAAGCTACTCGAGGGCTATCTGTGCTAGCCGTTCCTAATTTAGTAGTGTAAGAGTAGAGGGAAGGCGGCTAGTCATCACCACCCACCGCCAACTCTTGGGCTACTCTTTTACCAACGAATAGTGGGATTGACCGTCACATTATAACGCCCCCACGGCTGGGAGGGCGAGCATGTTTGGCGCGACTCGGGCGCGAACACACGACCCTCAGATTACGAAGCGCACGCCTTAAGGCGCCAGGCCATGCCAGGCCTAAAAATTCTAAAGAGTTGTTAATTAGGTATTTGATATACAACCTCACATTTTAGCTAATTCATTAGATTTAGCCATTGAATTAATCATAACCAAACTATGACACTTCTTAACAGTGGATGTTATACGACCACGTTTTTGTTTGAACCAAAACTTTTAGTGTCATGATAGTTCCAGAAGGTGTAAGCTTGATGACAAAATGTTGTGTGATATTTTGAAAAATGATGAAATAGAAAGATGATATTTTCAGGTATTTTAAAACATAATAGTTACACAGGCGAAACAGATTCTAACAAGTATAGTATAATGGTTTAACTGAAAAATACAGTAATCAATATTCTGTACTTAAAACTTCGGGTTTCTACATTTTAATATTTAGAAATATTAACATACACAATAAAGAAAGCAATTAAAACAAAAAGTTGTCAAATAATGTGACATTTCTGAGAATTTCAATAACTTTCTTTAAACAGTTCTTGGAAATCATAACACGTTCCAGAAACAAATCTTAGTAATTATAACATGTTTAATATAAACCTATCTTGTTAATTGTAAAATGTCGCCTAAAAACACTTAACAATTACAATTTTAACATGTTTAGTAAACAACTACTGACAATTTTAACATATTTACTAAATAACGTTTGGCAATTCTAACTTGTTTCCTAAATAACTCTTGGCAATTAACATGTTTTATATACAACTCCTGGCTATTTTAACATGTTCCTTAAACAAATGTTGGCAATTCGAACTTTTGACGATTAATATGCTCTCTAAACAACTTTCGGCAATTTTAGAATATTTTCAGTGAACCAGCATTTTAGTTTTGAGTTAATAAAATAAATATAAATAAGCTCAGGACGTAGGTTTACCATAACACACACATAAAAACTTAAGCTAAGTTAAAAATAATTATATCAACCTTAATTAATATGATTCATAGGTATGCCATAGAAATATCGTAGTTTAGCATATTTACAGTTTGTTTCACGTGACGTAAAACCATAATGTATTTGACAATTTTCTGATCTCAGTATTTAAACTAGAGTTGCTTGATTAACGTTGCAACTTTTAAAGTTCTTTAATAGTTTCCTTAACTAAAGTACGAAGAGAGGGGCCTCAAAGCACGAACACAAAATAATATAAAACAAAATTTTCAACGGAATTGAATTTGACATTTAACAATAAATATGGTTGTATGCTTTAAAGTAATCAGCAGTTATATATATATATATAAGGCAGATGCTGTATGGACTTGTGCCTTTGAAGCTTGCACATTTCCAGTTAGTCTTTCAAGAACTAAGTCTTCAAGTAACGTTGTGTCTTGTAATTCATATTAATATATTTTGCTGATCTTAACAAATAAAATTATTCTGATTGTTTAACACTTTATCTGAGATGTAAACATCTTACAACTTAACTGTCTCTGTTTTCTTTCGTTATAAGTATCAGGTTATAACATAATGTGCACGTAAGAGATTTTTGTTTTCTTTACGTAGCGCTCATTTAAACACTAACTTTAGTTTAATCAGCTAACTGCGTTGATTAGGCCTGAAGATTAAGATTATACCTGCTATATTAATAAATGCATTTGATTTATACTAGAAATGCGAATTATGGTTCGTATGAAATAATTTTATATTTATATTTGTTACTTTTATAATACTCCACAAACGTTTTTCTTTTTTATTCTGTGCGTTAACATACCTTGTTTGACGATGTCAAACCTGACAAAATGAACGGATCTCGAACTGGCCAACGATGTGCTATAGGCCTTGTACTTCTGAACTTCGCTAGTAAACCTGCAGACTGTGGGAGAGCAACAGTTGCGTTTCTCGTCTTTATAGTGATGAACTTCAGGAACGTTTATGTGAAGAGCACAGTGTGTGGAGAGGCGGAGATTGCTCAAAACATCAACTCTGTTGCTGTCCTAAGAGATGTGATTGGCTGAAATATGGGTAACTATTAAAGACGTTTGTGAATTACGTTTAGGCATGACGTCTCGTGGCCAGAAAGTGAATGGTTTAAAAAACAACAACAATAATTAGATTTTCAGCCACGGTTTATGTTTATTAATCCTTAAGTATAGAACATGTAAATATATTCAGTATCTAACCTTGGCCTGTAAATGCTGTCTACCATTTGTTTGTTCTTATAATGCAAAACCACATTGAGCTATTACACTCCGAATTTTATCATTGTAAGTACGTAGACTTACTTTTGTCGCAGATACATTAAGCTTTAAGTCTAGAAACGTAAATATATTCAGTATCTAAGCTTGGTCTGGAAATGTTGCCTACGACTTGTTTGTTCTTATGATGCAAAACCACATTGGGCTATTACACTCCGAATTTTATCATTGTAAGACGTAGACTTACCGCTCTTCCACTCAGGAACAACCTATTCTTTCAGATCAAACTTACCAGCACCATTATATGATATGTTATTATAAAAAAACGAAATTTCTATCGGTGGCAAACGTATTAATTCCGTGTCTAAAAAATATCCATGGATATCATTTTTGTCATTTACTGATATTTAACCATCGTTCATTAAACTGTTCGGATGCTTCTAGCCTAGTAATCAAATATTGTTACTTTATATTGTTAATAATACTTCATCTGTTGTTTGTGCTAGAAATATTTGATTAACTCTTAATCTGCATAGAAACACGGTTTTTAATGAAAACACGTGTGTTTCAGATTTTCGTACAAGATACACAAAGGCTACTTTAATATAATCACCATGAATTTTAAACTGATAGTCTAGAGGAAAAACAGTTGGTCAACAACGCCAACCACAACACTTGGGCTACTCGCTACTGATTAAACAGTTGGACGTGACTGTCACTTTTGTAACACACCCATTGGGTTAAAGAGCAAAACGTGTTTATGTCTCAGTGGAATTCGAATCATGAAAGGTGGTCTCTGTGTTATTATTATTTAACAATAACTACATTCGATAGCATAGTTACCATCATCAGGATTAGTAACTACAGTAATGATGATAACTGCATGACCAAAACTAGTCGGTTGCAACTAATAATGAAGACTTTATATTTCACTTTTGTGTTTTTACTCTTGATATATGAACACAATGTACTTGAAAACAAATTCAGGTAAAATTAAGTTCATTCCACTTTGCCCTTATAAGTATATTCTCGCAATGTTAAAAATTATTCATCTGACACAACACTGTAAGGTGTTGACAGAAAATAATTATTGTTTAAACTGTGACATGCCATTAACGTCTCACCGAGACTTCATTATGCAGTCTTAAAACAGTCTGCTTGTGTGTTGTACTAGTAGCTATGGTTCGTCAATAATCGTACAGCCTTGTTATCAACAAGTTAAGTTACAAAACACTTCATTAAAAGTTCCAAAGTAGTAGCTCTCCATCTTTCTACTGTTAGTTTCTTTGTACGAAGGTTTTAATAATGTAGACATCAGAAGAACGTGACAATATAGTTTTAGTCTAGTTTAACGACAACAGAAAAAGACGCAGAAAGAGTTGTTTTTCATCATGTAATGAAAGAAGTATTTATTTCCCTGTAAAAATATCTATCTTACATAGCTCAGCTGTACAACCGTAACAATATTCAATTTTTAAATGATAAATTCTTTGAAAATGTATTTTCAAATATCTTCATTGTAAGATGAGAAGAACAATTTAAAAACTGTTTTTCACAATTCAAGTATGAAAACCCATGTTATTCATCAGGGAAAGTTACTTATCTTATTTATTAAACAGAAAGAAAAATGGAGTATTAGTCATTTTTCATTAAACTGGGTACTTCTTTTGAAATTTTAATTTAATGATGTAATGAACAAAAACTTCTGTTAATTGATAAAACTGTCATGTTACAATAAAAATCTAGTTCAATTTTTATTTGTATTTTTAAAGAAAGCGCTGTTAACGAGATGTCAAGTCTTACTAACTGCACATCAACGTTTAGGGAGAGTTCAACGATGCTATATTAAATTTCTTTGTTAACCTGAAGATGACTTAAGAAGGTCAAGACATTGGTTGTTTTTTTTTAATTAAAGTTTATTATTTAGAATATATTTTTACTTCAAGTGAGTTTCTCGTCATCATCAATTAAGTCATTGTTCAGTGGGTAGCAAGGTTAAGAATTACTGGTCCAATGTTCAACCACATTATCTATTGATGCGATCAATAGCAGAAGGGTTGACTTAGTGTTTCACACATTATCACAGGTTTTAGTGAGGCATTTCTGCTCTTGCGCAAATACTGATACAGCAGTGTAAAATAGATTAACATCTGGAGACTTCAATTTGAATGAAACCTTTTGCACATGTGGGTTAAACGACCAGGTGAGAGACCCATGCAGCTCAGGTGTAGCTTTCTTCACTTCTGATCTACTGACAAAATAGATGAAATCAGTTAACACCACCCACCACTACAAGTGATTATCGAACCGAATAGCAGGATTGACTGTCACTTTTGTAATGCGTCCATACTAGAAAGTGTGGAATATGTTCATCGTCTTTTCGAAATTGGGAAACTAAGATATCCAGGTCGAGTGTTTAATAAAACTCCAAATTTGTAAAATATATACTTTTTGTTTCACCTAAGATGTTCAGTACATGTCTCTGATTTATTACAATACTAGCACGTTACCTAAGGACGCTAATGTTTTGTGTACTTCGGACATTAATTCATTTAGTCCCGGTTAGGCGTGGCGCAGTAGTTAACGTGTCGTGTGTTGATCTGATGGCACATAGTTAGCTTCATATGCCGCAAGAAAAATGCAATCCCGACTAAATGTTGCAAATATTATCGCAGATGTTTGCTCAGGCTTCCAATTACTTTTAGAAAAGTAAAAAATTATTTTTTTACTACTTATAAGTGCCTTCATTATAAAATATATATTTTCTTTACTGGAAATTCATTATGTTAATGTTACTTTAAATTTCGCAGTCGAATGCTCAAAGTCCTTGAACTAGTGAACATAAACTGAAGAAATTTATTGAAAAAATCATCGACATTTAATTTCTATTTATAAACTATGGGTTTCTCCAGTAATTATACTTAATATTTGGCTTATGTGGCATATATTGGATTTTGAAAGATATTTTAAGACGAGTAATAAACGACTTTATGACACTAAACTTTCTTTTTGTTTATAATTGACATTCAGCGTTTCGCTTCATTTCTTCTCTATCTGTGTTTACTAAAATACAAACCGCAACTAATACAGTTTTAGTTGGTTTAAATAAGTATTGATTACATATGTTTAGATATTTAGTTCATAAATTTGACAAACTTGCCTGTGATGTCTTATGAAAACGATATAAAGTAAGACATCTCTCTTTGAAAGATACGTTCCGCTTTCTACTTATGGGTTTTCAAATAGTTTTAATTTTAATGTTTACAGTGATTGGGTTAATTTCAGAAGTAGCAAATATTATCTCTCTCTTTTTCTTCTTATACCAGTTTCTACTTCATCTGTCAAACCATCAGTGCGGATCATCCACTTTGGGCTTCTGGCTTATTGACACTAATAATCAAGTAATAAGGAGAGTTAAGCAGTTCAGGCTTTAAACTGAGGTTTTTCTTTTACCTTCCTGAAATGAAATGCGTTGTGTTCTATAACCTTTTTATGATTACTCTGTACAAGATTACTTTGTGAATAACTGTCTCACCTTGTGCTCTCATAATCAGCTATTGTCAACACGTTGTCTTGGAAGATGATCAGTCTGTACTGTTTCTATTTTGTTGCTCTTTCATCAAGTAAGGTTACTACTGCTACTTATCATACTAATCACTAACTTCAACTTGACTTTATTATTTGTAAGAGTATATCACTGCTACGGAACCATTGTGGTTGTTTCTCAGGCGTATTTCAGTATACATTCATGGAACATTTTGTCTTTCCCTTGGTCTGTAGATACCACGATTTCTTTCATTGAGACACAGAATTTCAAGAGCTTAACTTTACTTGGGTTTTATAATGAAAACCAGAATTTAACTCACTTGGTTTAAAAAACAAAAGACCAAGTGCTCCAAGGACTAGGCGAACTGGCGTTAGATTGTTAATATCAGGACTTCAAGTTTTGTTTTTCGTTATTGAGACCAATAATTCTCCCGTACTTTTCAAACTTCATTTCGGACTTTGTGAGGTTGTATATTCCTGTTACTGTTTTCAGGATTGTTGCCATAGAACCCTCACTAATTCTCTTATTAATTTTCTCGTAAGCACTTTTATACATACTATTATGAAACATGTTCTGTCTTTTTCATCTCATTTTATCAAGGTATTATCTCACTTGGCTTTTTATTATTTAGACCAGAACTAAATCAACTTTGGTTTTCATTATCAAGACAAAATCCCAAGAGTAGACTCGTTTGGTTTATTATATCATTTAAAACAGGATTAAAGTTACCTTGGTTCTCATTATTCAAGCAACATCCCAAGCCTAACTCACTTGATTTTTGTTATTCAGACCGGGACTAGTCTTACCCTTATTTTCATTATTTAGGCAGCAATCAAGATTAAAGTAATTTGCTTTTTATCATTAAGACCAAGACTAAACTTACCTTGATTTTCATGATCGACATAACACCCCAAGACTCATTTGTTTTGTTTTTGTAATTCACATCAGGATTAATCCTACCTTGATTTTCATTATCAAGACAACATCCCAAGGTGAAACTCAATTGTTTTTTATCATATAGATCAGGAATCCCTAGCATGTGTGTTAGGATTGGGAGGGGGGAGAGGGAGCACTTGCCCCACCTGTAAAATGAGAGACATATTTTTTCCTATTTTTTTACACGAAGATTTTTGTTCGGTTTACAGTTTTACTTACTTTGCTTCCACCGCCATGAAAAAAATATCCTGACACTCATGCTTCTCAGAACTAAACTTTCTTGGTTTGTTTTAATTATTGAAACCAGTATTCCCTAGAACTTTTGTCCTTTTCGTTGAGACCAGGACTTCCAAAGACTTAACTAGACTTGATTTTAATCATTGAAATCAAGAGTTCTCTTTCACATTTACTTTAACTCAACTTAATTTCATAATTTGTGAGAAATATGCCAATGTTACTTATCTCGTGATTGTAGCTATTGAATCCCCAATAACTCTTCATTGTGGTTTTCTCCTAGGCGTATTTGGGTATACTGACATGCGACAGGTTGAGGTTTCTCAATCTCTTTTTCTAAGAAGGACTAAACTCATTTTTTATTAGAAAGATCAGGGCCAAGCTAACTTTGGATTTTATTATTAAGAGCAAGATTCATCATTTTTCTACAGAATGTGTGTGCCGGTATCTGAATTTCCGAGTATTGTGGTTCCTTACAAAACATCAAGCGCCTAATATTAAATTATCCATTCTTTTTGTCATGTTATAAAGCGCTAAAACTTAAGAGTTTTTGGAATTTAGATGATTCTATTCCTGAATGAAAGCTTAACGTCCTTTACATTCAATTTTCTTATTTTTTTATTTTCAGTCAATATAGGAATTTTCTGTGGAATTCTTATTGCTGACTTATATTGTATCGGAATATTAATTTCACTTTGATGTGTTCATTTTTTCTGATTCAAAGCTTTAATGTCACACCATTCTCATACTCACTATACAATAGTTTGAAAATGACACTTTCTGTTTTTCCAACTAAGGTACTTCAGGAATAGAATAGGGATTTCCGCATACCAAGACACATTGGAATCTTGGGTAATAAATATTCTAATCGTCTTGCCAAAAAGGCAAGAATTGTTATCCTTGTCGCCAGATAAATTTAACGCTAAAAGATTCAAAGCATTCACCGCATTTTCTAGAGTACTTAAGAAACATTAACTTCGTGGAAGAAAAATTCACAAGTCTACTTTTAATCACTCTGATTTAACTACAAGCGTTGGTGAAACATTTAAACGTACCATAAACATAACAAAAGTAGAGTGGTGGTACAAAATTAGTTTTGGTATTTTAGTTGACAAATAATAAACTTGCTATTATCTGCTTTCATTTCACCTGTTATGGCTAGAATCTCTTAAAACTGTTTATGATATCTTAGGTAAAGAGTAAAAAAAATGTCATATCAGTAATAGTGTTAACTTAAACAACGGTTGTTAAAATAATCATATCATTAATAGTGTAAGCTCAAAGAACGGTTGTTAAAAGAATCGTATCGGTAAGAGAGTAAGTTCAAACAACGGCTGTTAAAATGATCATATCGGTAATAGTGTAAACTCAAACAACGGCTATTAATTGTTTTAGTATTTCTGGTTTAAATGCTGAGACATTTCAGTTTAGTTACTTTTATTTAAATTTTCTGTGGCTAATGTGTTGAAAAAAGGGAAGACTACTACATTTGCAATTAATCTAACTATACGATTAATCACCCTTTTAGTACAGATAAACTTTGAATTGTGCTATGGAACCAAGCCATGTTAATCAGAGTTGTCGGAAAATAAATCCTTCCTGCTGGATTTCACGAAAATTCTGTAAAGTTCACAGAGGAGATAATGGTAAGTTTAAGGACTTTCAACTTTAAAATCCGGGGTTTGATTCCCAATGATGAACACAGTAAATAGTTCAATGTAATTGAAATATTTTGTATCACTGCCTGAGGGACTGTAGAAGCAAGTTCCAAGATCTCACTAAACCTTCTTTGTTAGAGGAATGGCGAAATGTTCCACCAAATTTATATAAACGGTTGGTGGCTACTTTAAATAAATGCGAAAATGGAGTACCAGTAGTCATATACGATGAGCACTCTTCCCAGCACTTATTATTCTAGCCTTCCAGTGGTGCAGAGGTATGTCTACGCACTTATAACACTAGAAACCGGGTTTCGATACTTGTGGTGGACAAATAACAAATACCCTATTGTATTATTTTATGCTTGACTCCAAAGAAACAATTACTCAATGAAACAGATGGTCTAGCCATGGGATCACCACTCTCTCCAATCCTAGCAAACATTTTCATGGAAGACTTTGAAGAAAGAGCCTTTCATCCACAACTTTAAACTCAAGTTTCTACAGACGTTATGTCGACGACACTTTCGTTATATGGCCACACGGTCATGAAAACTTACCATTTTTCTTAGAACATCTCAATTTCGTAGATAAAAAAATCCTCTTCACTGTGGAAATAGAAGAATAAAACAGTCTATCGTTTCTTGACATACTCATCAGCAAACAAGCAAGACAAATAACCACAACTGTATACAAAACCTACCCCCAAGAACAGATACCTACACTTCAAGTCCTATCATACAACCTCGATAAAACGTGGTATAATCCAATGCCTAAAAAGAGAGCAGAAAACATTTGCGATAAGACATTAATCGAAGCAGAACGCCAAAAGATTGTAGAGAGTTTTAAACAGAGTGCCTACATCTCCTCTTTCATCAAAAACTCCTTGAAGAAGATCACGACAGAAAGAAAAGACCAGAAAGTCACCACCACTAACATCATTTACCTACCATACCTGCAACATTTCAGTGAAAAACTCAAATGCATAACCAAGAAATTCAACATAAAAGTACGGTGGAAATTCTACAATACCTTAAGGTCCATTATGATAAAAAATAAACAGCTATTTACCAAAGAGAATCTCAAAAACGTCATCTATAAAATTCTGTGTTCCTGCAACGATACATACATTGGAGAAACGGGAAGAAAACTCGCGACAAGAATAAAATAACATAATAATGGTACAAGATTCATGGAAACACAAAATTCAGCCATTGCAGAGCACTCAACGTCAACTGGACACAGAATAAATTGGGAGAAAATTAGAATTATCAACACAGACAAATTCTGGAAAATAAGACACCTTGGCCGGGATTTGGTTTAGAGAGAGAGAAGTCTGAGGAATTTTCTCCCCAACAGGGGTGCTCAGGAACGTTGTAGTTCCTGTTTGACCCCACCTTTGGAAGATTATTTATCTATCTGTGTGTGGGGATTTTTCCTATACTTTAATTTGGTTTGTTTGATGCTATGAAGTAAAGTGGGGCAGTGTGGACCTTCCAAGTGAGAATACCGAGCAAGACGAAGACGGCACAAGGGAAGTAGGCAAGGCCAGAGCCCACAGTCCAAAGGACCGGATGGCAGGCGAGACAAAACATCAACTCAAATGGCACAATTTGGGGCCAGGCAAGGATAAATAGATCAAGTTGTCCTGGCTAGGATATAAAAATCCAATGCCTCAGATTTAGGTGTGGGGGAAACGGGAGTACCTCGAGAAACCCACTTTCACGGCCAAAGCGCCGAATATTGAAATAAAAGAAAAATAAAAGAATCATTTTATATTAACACTATTAAACCTTCACTAAACAGAGATTCCAGATTACAGGTGAGTAACCTGTGGCTGCCATTGGTTGAATCTACAGGAAATCTCTCCTCCAATCAGAAACAGTAATAATCCGAACAATCATAACACGCTCTCCACAATCCACCAGACAATATAAAAGACCGACAACACCTACATACACACTGACCTGAAGACGAAAGCCCGAAGACTTTCTAAACGTCATCCTTTGCACTTGTGTCTTCACAACAGGCAATCGCCATCCATTCTACAAAGTTTCATTGTGAATACTCTGCCAACACAATCTATCAAAGAATATCTTAGTACTTAAACTTAATATAATGGTATAGAAACTGAGGTTCATCCTATCTCTGAATAATGAATAGATGTCAGTTACTTTCAAATTTACAGTGGTTTACAAAACGTCATATTACAGTGTATTTTTTGGCTGTTTTTGATCTTAAGACGCGGAAAGTTCAATAGACTTAGCAAAAAAAATAGTGAACAGTCGGTAGAAAAACAAACAATTATTGAAATTAAAATTGAAGCTGTTAACTTGTATTAAATTCAAAACAATTCTGAAACTTAAAAGTTTGTTTATTATACAAATTATTGGTCAGTATATTTAAGAAATAATTCAAATAAATTGAGCATGAATGCCCAAAATACACAAGTTCATAAGCAATTACGAATTGTCTACTCTGACTAGTTATTAGTTATATATTTAATTTTCAGTACACTATGTAAAAAATGTATAAACATTTGTGGCGTTGAAGTCGTTTTCGTTGGTATGCATAAAGTGAGTTATCATTTCTTAATAGAATAACACACGTATTAAATCAGAGAATTGTAACAGTAAAAACTGGATGTACTTTACACATTTATTTGAAGAAGTTCATTATCAAGTGTGCTAAAAAAGAACATGAAAAAAGTCCAGTTCTATGATTCTAAGTTTCATGTATAACAACTCACATTAATCCTGAGTGGAAACATGGGCTCTATAAGGCATACTGGCAACTTAATAAAAGTTGTCTCAACTGTTTCTACATTGTTGTTATAAAGCCTGTAGCTTTTTTTTTTCCTTAAAGACACAATTCGCAAGAATCTAATATTTGGAATTTTAGTTGATTCCTGTAGTAAGTGTGTTAATTAAATATTGTTATTTTCCAATTCCAATAATGCTTCTTATCCTCATGAGAGTATACATTCTGCATTATCGCACTAGTAGCTCGATACTGAACGATTGCAAAATTTCTAATAGGAATTATTGCCATGGCCAAGTAATGGCAGTATAATGGTATAAGCTGCCATAAAACAGTATACGTTGTAAAATCTTAAATCTTTGCCGTAGCGGGTTCTTTGGACACGTTAGCTATTTTAATATGAAATATATTAGCTCAATTTAATAAAAAATATAACAACCAAGTAAAGACTAGAAGTAGCTGGTATATTGTTCAACTTTATGGAAATTTATTTAACTTTTAGCAGGAAAGTGTTTTGGTGCAATTATTTTTTAATATGCTTAAAATGTTCTTACTTTGTTATTAACATTGAAATAAGTGGGTCTGTAAAGCTATATAGAGTAGACGAGAGAGTGTTTTATTTCAGTATTTTAATTTATCTCAGATTGTGTGAATGATGTAGGTTATACTACTTTGTATTAATAATTACAGCATTCAATTAATTTTGTTAATTGTTTTATCCAGAAAGAATAGTTAGTTTTTTACACATTTTATTAACATGGCGATTACTCAAACAATATTTGTATAACTTTTAAATCTGGATTGAATGAGCTACTTACCTTCATTTTATATTAATTAATTATTTATACAGCCTTACCTGAGGTATAATTTTTCATCTAATTTTAATTCAATATAATTACCGATGTATGTTATTTAGAATTATTATGCTTCCTGTTAGTAAATTCACTCTTTATATTGTTTTTCAAATTAAAGTAAAAAATGTAATATATTCTCCAAAGCTATTTTAATTACGTTTTGTAACGATTATACGACATTGATAAATGTTACATAATATAATATCTTAATCCTAGCATATACTCTGACCACTTCAAGTTTTTTTAGATGAATATAGATAAAATACAAATGCTGTATAGTGTGCAATGCTATTTTTAGATGTGTATATTGTATCTGTAGGTAACATACGTTTGACAAAGAGAAAAACGAGAACTCTTGAGATAACTCCATAGCATTTTCAACTTTTCACACTCAGGATGTGATATTTATTACTCTCAGTCAGTTTGTTGGTAAGCGCAAAGCTTCACAATGGGTTATTTATGTTCTACTCACCACGGAATTCGAAACCAAATTTTTAGCGTTGTAAACCTACTCATTTATCTGTTGAGCCACTGGGAGGAGGGAGAGAGCTACTCTATGTTAATATATAATTACATAAAATGTATTTGTTGTACTTAACATAGTACTATCTGAATTTTACAAGCTTTGCAATCAAGATGTAAATAAATGAAAACAAATTACATATTTTTACACAATGTGTCAAAAGAAAGTTGTAAAAGAGTAGTTATGATCCTGTAATTACCGTGGTTTTATGTAATGACACAACACCAAACAATCTCACAGTTTTGGATATGTGTTCACTGAAGTCATCTATAATATTATACAGCACAAAAATACACACGTCCATTCAGTTTAGCTCCCTCTTTGTCCGAAATCGCAGGAAGCGTGTTGTTTTCCCTCAGTATACTAGATTTACTTCGTTAATACAGACACTGGCAAAGAAATTTGCTGATTTTTTTTACCTTCACTTGTAGAACTTTACAGATACCACTACATATAATTTCACTACAATTTGTTTAAAGAAATACTGTCCCTTCAAAGCTTTTATATCGTTAGACACAGAAGAAATAATTCATTGTTTAGCTTTATAATCAACAACAAACAAACAAAAATTATATATTTTGTCGAATATAGCATACTGAACCAAGATCTAAAATTCAAATTTAAACCTTGGCTAACTAATATGGCAGTAAAGAGAAATGATATATATTTATGCTAGAAAAAGTAAATTATATATATATGTGTATGCTGGGTGATTATGAAAGTCGTTTTGCAATTCATTTCCTTGTTTCTCTCCAAAGCTGTGGCATAGAAGATAAAATTGCATACGAATGTTAAAGGTATGCGAACGCAAATTCATAGTTACAGTTAAGACACAAAGTGTTCGTACCCCTGCGTCGTGAGTAGTTTTCCTCATAACTTAAAAAGTATCACGATTAGGTTAATGTAAGTAAAGTATATTACAAATATTATACTAACACACATCTACATAAATGTTTAAGTAAATTGAACGACAAATAAACTGTTTATAAACAAATAACCAAACATAGGAGGGGCAGAAAGTGTTCGTGCGTCTACTTTAATGGTCAGTTGTGTAGCCTTTTAGGTAAATTACTTAGCGCAATCTCTCTTCATAGCCCTCCATGATCGTTTGACAGTACTCGGCTGGTATTTTCTTCCATACAGAAGGCCTCCAACTCTTGCAAGTTTTTCGGATGACGCTGATGAACCCTGGTCTTCAACTCATGCCAAACTTTTTCAATTGGGTTGAGATCGGGTGAGTGCGATGGCCACTCCAGAACGTTTATATGGTTCCTCTACAACCAGGATTGCACAAATTTCAATGTGTGCTTTGGGTCATTGTTGCGCTGGAATATCCAATGACGCCCAAGCCGCAAGTTCCGAGCATCATTCTTGATATAAGTGTCTAATATATCAACGTGCTCTTCTTTTTTCATGATTCCGTTGACACGATGAAAGCTGCCTACACCAGAAGAGCTGAAGGAACCCCAGAGCATGATCAAGCCACCTCCGTGTTTAACTGTAGGGACGGTGTTCTTTGGAAGATTTCGTTCCCCCTTCTTACGGAAAATATAGCGAACATCATTATGGCCGAATAGGTCGATTTTAGTCTCGTCTGACCAAAGAATACTCTTCCAATAGGTAAAGGGTTTATCTACATGCTTTCGTGCATACCTCAATCGTGCTTCTAAATGAACAGGTTTTAAATATGGAGTTCTACGTAAACGGCATGCTTTGAACCCAGAAGAGCGTAACATGTTCGTAACTGTAGAGGTGCTTACTTCAACCCCAGTTTCCCTTACCAGTTTCTGTATGTCATTACGTGTTAAACGAGGGTTCCTACTAACTTCTCTGAGACAGAGACAGAGACCTGAGCTAGTCACCGAGCAAGTCAGACGTGCCAATATGTTATTCAGAACGAAACGTTCATCCTCGCCAGTCAGGCCGTTAGTGCCGCCTGTAATCGTCGACGGCTTACGGCCGAACCTCACGCCGTACCAAGTCGCCACGTTGATCGCCCGAGCCAAGCCTGGGGCAACCATCGAACCGTCCAGGACCCGTATTTTACGCCGGGGAGGAATCCTCATCCAACCAGCCACTACTGCAGACAAAACCTATCTGTGCCAGCCATGGAACACTGAATTTAAAGTAAGTTGTTCCCCTACTAAAAGTCCAGTCAATCTTTATTCTGTATTCCTCAGGGACGTCGACCCATCAATTCAACCAGAAGAAATTAGACAAACCATAGAACCCCAAATACAAGCCAAGGTATACGCAGGTCATCGAATTTATTCTAAGAACAGTAATCATCCCACACACTTCATGAAGATAGTGACAACATCGAAGTACAGTGCCGATTGTATTTTACGAGATGGCTGTTATTATCATATATTTCATTTTAGAGCCGAACGCCCACATCGACGACCACTCAAGAATGGTTCAAACCAAGCACTCAGATATCGCAAACAACCAACGGAAATCTTCCAACAGGAAAATACCAAAATACCGCCGAGTCCAGACCGTATTAGAAGAAACATGAAGACGGATTCAGACAACCCGACTCAGAAGACGACAACACCCATTGTTAGCAACACGCCAAGTTCCAGTAGTTCAAGAAAGAAAAAGGACAGTTCCTGCCAGACTTCAATCCTAGTTCCACAGAATTCAACAACCAGCCAGACTCAAACCATTACGAAGATAACCATCGACGCGACAGCACAAACTGAAAAACAATCTACCTCCACGCAGAAAACTCAAACCAAAATCTCGAGAAGAAACAAAGCATCACAGACCAGCGAAGAACAACTCACCGAAGAACAGCCAGTAGTTCCACCACCAAGACCACGTTTCTCACTTGCACCAATGGGCTTCAAGTGTGGAAACAAGTTCATGATGAAGTTACCACCCGATCTACAAGACTGCAGCTAACAGTTTCCACGTATACCACTAACATAGTTCATCAGTTTTTGTTTTTTTTCCCAACTACTTCCGGGCACGGTCTGGGTAGATTATTCGGCGCCCAGGCCGTGAAAGTGGGTTTTCTCGGGGTACTCCCGTTTCCCCCCACAGCAAAATCTCTGGCATCGGACCTGTAGGTCCCAGCCTCATTCTGAAAAGAGCCGTTTACCCAGTCAAAGGTATCTAATCAATCACAGTAAATTTCAAAAATCAATTCGCCAGCCGCCAGTGTACTCCGTCCTCGAGCCAAGGTCTGGCTCACTTCGCTTTCGCTGCTTTCGTCCAGTTCTCCCGTCCTTCCTCTCACTCACAAATAAACCACTCCATTTTTTGAAATGTTAAAAATAAAGTAAAAATCCCACGGATATTTTAAAATATATCTCATGTAAGGGGACGAAGAGGAACTACAAAGTTCCTGAACACCCCAGTTGGAGAGAGAACTCTTCTGATTTCTCTCTCTCTAAACTGAACCCCTGCCACGTTAGTTTAGTTTAGCACACACACTGAAGAATCACAAGAAGCAAAAACTACCACGAACAAGAGGAGGCTGAAGAAGAAAAAGGATAAGGTAAATATAGTTTCGAACAATACTTCTAACCTTAACTCTAATAACACTACTAACCCTGGTACTAACAATACTAAAAATTCCAGTGTCAATAACGCAACTAATGTAAGTAATATCAAAGCCATTAGTTCTAATAATAACAATTCCACTAGTTCCAGCAAAAATAACGCAACTAACCAGGATACTAATAATACCGCTAACAGTAACATGGATAACGCCACTAACTCTAAGAACACCACCACTGTTATACAATCACACGATTCTCCTCAATACAGAATCCCAACTCTGTTCATTGAAGGAATAAACAACACAACACGCATCCCTCAGATAGTAAAACAATGAGGGCTTATTACCCGGGCATCCTGTTTAAGGACATTAAACATCTTCCCAACGGAAGAATTATGTTAAGATGCACAGAACCACATGAGTTTGCACATATTTTGGCCCACTGGCCCAAGGATGCCTTCGGGGTCCAAGCCACCATCAATACACCAAAAAACAACACACCAAAGTTAAGTGTTATTATCAGAGGTGTCGATTTCGACATCGAAGATAACGAGATCACGGAGGAGTTAAAAACACAAGGCTACGACATTGTAAAATCAGACCGAATCATCTCTTTCAGAACGAAACAAAAAACGCCACTGGTCAAGGTAACCGTGAACAATAAAGATGATCAGGACAAACTATTAAAAAACGGTTGTCTCTTATTCTTCAAAAGACACACAACCGAACCGGAGAAAACACACCAAAAGCCTATTATACAATGTTACAAATGTCAAAGGTTCGGACACACGAAAAATAATTGCATGGCCAAAAACAGATGCGTGAGATGTGGCGGACCTCATGAAGTTGCTCAGTGTCCTAATGAGCGTAACCAAGTGAGATGCACAAACTGTCAGGGCCCTCACGCAGCCAGTTACAAAGACTGCCCTAAATACACTCAGATACGAAACAAAATTATTTTCAAAACCACGAACAGTAACAAACAAACCCTCGACACTCATATCACTAAACAACCATTACTACAAACCCCAACAGACACACAGATCACAAACTCTCGGCCACAACCAACACGTACATACGCAGACGTCACACGCTCGAAAACAACACATACATTCAACCCTACAGAATTCACCACAAATTTATTAGCAATGCTAATAGAATTGAGTGAATTCCCTGTATTTGAATCAAGGCACGAATCACTCAAGGCTCTTTGTAGCCTTGCAAGTTATTACTTTCACCTTCACCATCTCAAACCACACCATCTTTCACTTAAAATTCATGCAAGGGAAGTAAAACAACACAATGATACAACACATTAAAATCTTACACATCAACTGCCAAGGAAACCTCAAAGACAAAAGAATAGAAATATACAACATAAACAAACATATAAATGCCAACATCATCATCGTATCAGAAACACTCTGCACAGAGAAACAAAATACCACAATCCCCGGATTCATCACGCACAGCATACCTTACTCAGAAAACAAGAGGTATAATAGCCTACTTTAGCACAAAAATTTCGCATTTAATATCAATAGAAGGTTCATTTAGATCTAACATAAATGAAACCATTTTTTGTAATATACACTTTAACAACCGGCTAACTATTCCGATTCTAGCCATATATTGTTCACCATCGAAAGATATTGACATTAACTTCCTTCAAAAATGTGTAAATCGCAAACCCAAACCAATTATTATTGGGGATTTTAATTCTCCGCATACAGAACTAAGGGGAAACAGATACACACACGCAGAGGGTTGTGCATAAAAAATTTTCTTTTTGGTAACAAAATGCACCTAATTAACGACCATACACCTACACACTTTTCAGCCGCTAACGGCTCATACGATGCACTTGATTTCATCATAGCACCTAAGGACACAGTAAACAGAATCTCTAACTTTAAAGTACATAATGAAATCACTAGTGACCACTTCCCCATTTCATGTATGATTCACACGCGCCACCCTGCCGTGGCGTACGTGACTCCCTTTGCATACACCTATACCAAAACTGACTGGCTCACTTTCAATGCTACACTGGACTCATACCTACCCCACCCAATTGAACATGCTAACAACAAGACAGAACTAGACAATTATGTAAATCAAGTTACAGAAGCCATACAGAAAGCCATAAAAAACACAATCTCTAAAACAAGAAGAAAGCAATCACATAATCAATGGACTCTAACACCAGAAATTCACGCACTAATAATCAAACGCAGACAATTAAGACGAACACACTATATTACACGTGATCCATCTATCAAAACACAAATCAATAGAACAAATGCAAAAATTAAACAAGAAATTAAAACAGCAAAAGAAACTAATTGGCAAAACTTCTGTAAAAACTTAGAAAAATCAAGAACAATCCAAAAGAATTTTGGAAAAATTCAAGAGTATTGCTTCAGTCAAAACACAAATCACATGCTACAACATATCACACACAACAATAAAATTGCAAGGACGGACGTAGAGAAAGCTGACTTATTAGCTGACTACTACGAATCCTCCTTTAGCGACCTAAATTCAGTAGACTTTGACACACAACACCAACATCATGTCAACAATTTCATAAATACAAACCAAGCTTCATTCTCACCACGGTTCTCTGGTGAGACACTAGAAGCATACTCAAATTCAATCAATAGAAAAGTAACCATAACTGAACTAAAAATTAATATCAAAAATTTGAAGAATACTTCCCCCGGACATGACCAAATTCCAAACATTATTCTGAAAAAAAGTTCCACTCTCCTATTACAACACCTCACAAACGTCATGAACATTTCACTAGCGACTGGATAACAACCTGACACTTGGAAAAAAGCCATTATAACCACGATCCCAAAGAAACAAACCAACAGAACTAATCCAGATAATTTCCGTCCCATCAGTCTGTTAAGCTGCCTTGGCAAACTGATGGAGAGAGTTATCTCCAACCGTCTTCTCCATTTTTGTGAATCAAATAACATCCTTCCAGAATCCCAAAATGCCTCCAGGAAAAACAAGCAAACAACAGGTCACCTCACGCGACTAACCGAATCAATCTATAAAGCTTTCAACAACAACCAAGTAACCATTGGGGTATTCCTAGATGTCAAAAAAGCATTCGACAGCGTATGGCACAATGCCATCAAATACAAACTAAAACACCTGAAAATAAATCCCACTATAGTTAAATGGATTTCAAATTTCTTAACAGATAGAACAGCACAAGTAAAAGTCAATAAAACTATATCTAAATCATTTAATATAACCGCAGGAGTGCCCCAAGGATCAGTCCTCTCGCCACTTTTATATATTATTTTCGTCAGTGACATACCTTTCCCAAATCTAACATACACGCATAATTCACAATACGCAGACGACATTGCTATCTGGAGCACCTCCAGAAACCCAGTGATGGCCATGTCTCGCGTACAAGAATCACTAAACAACGTCTCAACATGGAGTAACAAGTGGAGAGTAGTGTTAAATCCAACTAAAACACAAGCAATCACCTTCTACAGGAAATTAAAAAAAACAAAGAAAAAATCTAGAAAAAATAAAATTATCACTCGGAAATACGACCATTAACATGAGCAAAAACATCACATTCCTTGGCATCACTTTCGACACAAAACTAACATGGAAAAAAACATGTTAACAATATACACTCATCAATTAGGAAACGGATTTCACACTTAATGACTCTAACCAGTAAACAATCGAAATGTTCACCAAACACCATTATCCAAATATACAAGGCTTACATCCGTCCACTAATAGAGTACGGATGTCAAGTAACATACAATATGTCAAATAACACACTCCAGAAAATCCAAGTTCAACAGAACAGAATACTAAGATCTGCATTCAGTCTACCGTCATTCACGCCAGTAAATTATATACATCAAATCAGTAACTTACCAACACTAAGAAATAGACTAACGGAAATATCACACAAATATTATCTAAAAGCAGAAAACAGAAACAAACTAACGGCATCACTATACAAATTAACTAGTGCACCAACAAAATACATTTCACCTTACAACATATTTCAAGAATCACAAATTACACAACAAAGTATCTAAAGAACTAAACTCATGTTAATAATATGTATCCTCTTTTTCAGATATCGGGCACAGGACAGGCAAAACTTTCGGTGCCTGTCCTGTGAAAGTGGGTTTTCTCGGGGCACTCCCGTTTCCCCCCACAGCAAAAACTTAGGCATTGGATTTTTAGATCCCAGCACAGGCAACTTTATTCCCAGACCCTGAGTCGGGTCGTTTGATTTCATGTTCATATTTACTTTGACTTCTGCCTTTCGGGACGGGACCTGGCCGTTCTCTCCGGTGCTGCCTTTGCCTCGGTCTAGGATAACATTAAGAATGACCTCCTTCACCCAAAAAAGAGTAAAAAATTATTTAATAAATAAAACTAAACCTAATAACCTTTCACGAAAGGGAACGAAGAGGAACCACAACGTTTCTGAACACCCCAGTTGGAGAAATAATTCTTACGATTTCTCTCTCTCTAAACTAAACCCCTGCCACGTTAGTTTGCGTTTGCACACAGACTGACCATTTATTACTTAAAATTTACAAGCGGGAAGTAGCACAGTACAACAGTCAAACACTTTAAAATTCTACACATCAACTGCCAAGAAAACCTCAAAGACAAAAGAATATAAATATGCAACATAAAAAAATATATAAACGCCAACATCGTCATAGCTTCTGAAACGCTTTGCACAGAAAAAACAAAATACCACAACCCCCGGATTCATCACATATACCACAGTATGAGGGGACCCTACTCAGTAAACAGCAGAGGTATAATCATTTACTTTAGCATAGAAATATCCCATCACATCTCGAGAGAAGGTACTTTCAAATCAAACATAAATGAGACAATTTTTTGCAATATACATCTTAATAACCGATTAACAATCCCTATTCTAGCCATCTATTGTTCTCCATCCAAGAATATTGACATTAATTTTGTAGAAAAATGTGTGGATCTTAATCCAGCACCAATTATTGTAGAGGACTTTAATATCCCACACATAGAACCAAAAGGATACAAAAATACGCTTAGAGCTCAATTGTAAAATATTTTATTTCCATAAACGACATTATCTTATAAATGACCATACACCTACACACTTTTCTGCAGCCGATGGTTCCTATGATGTACTCAATTTCATCATGGCTCCCAAGGCAACATTAAATAGGATCTCTAACTTTTGTGTTCATGATAAAATCACCAGCGACCACTTCCCCTTTTCCTGTGTGATTCACCCGCGCTGCCCCTCAGTGTGGCACGCGACTTCCTCAGTGTACATGTATACTAAAATTGACTGGATCACGTGTAACGCTACACTTGACTCGCATCTACCACAGTTAGTCGAACATGCCAATAATAAAACGGAACTAGACAACTACGTAGAACAAGTTACTGAATCTATACACAAAGCCATTAAAAACACAATTCTAGAAACAAGATAAAAACACTCCCACAGTCAGTGGACTTTAACGCCAGAAATTCATGTTCTAATAATCAAACGCAGACAGCTAAGACGAATTCACTGTACAACACACGACCCAACCATCAACACGCAGATCAACAGAATAAACGCAAAAATTAAACAAGTTAAAGTAATAAAAGAAATAAGTTGGCTTAACGTTTGTAAAAAACTCAGAAAAAAATAAGAATAACTCCAAATAATTTTGGAAACAATTTAAGAGCATTTCATCGGACAAATACAATTACCTACTGCAACACATCATATACAATAACATTATCGCGAGGACGGATTCAGAGAAAGCCGACTATTACGAATCCTCCTTTAGCGTTCTCAGCTCTCCTGACTTTGACACACAACACCAACAACATGTTAACGGCTATTTACACACAAATCAATCTTCCTACACACCACAATTTCCCGTTAATTCCAAATAGCCATTACAGTTCAAATAACAGAAAAACCAACACTAATGAACTTAAAATTAATAATAGAAACTTAAAAAATACTTCCTCCTGAAACGATCAAATACCTAATATCATTCTAAAAAAAAGGCTCCAATGTCCTGTTACAGCATCTCACAAACATCATGAAGCTATCACTAACAGCAGGCTATTACCCCGACACTTGGAAAAAAGCAATCATCACCACTATTTTCTAGAAACATACAAACAGGATTAATCCTGAGAAATTCCGTCCCATCAGCGTGTTAAGCTGTCTTGATAAACTGATGGAGAAAATACTATCAAATCGCTTCCTTCACTTCTGCGAAACAAATAACACCCTCTCCGAATCTGAAAACGCTTCCAAAAAAAAACAAAACATACAAACAATAGACCACCTCACACGACTCACTGAATCAGTTTACAAAGCTTTCAGTAACAATCAGATAACCATAGGAGTATTTTTAGCTGTTAAAAAGCATTTGACAGTGTCTGGCATAACGCCATGAGGTATAAATTAAGCAACTTGAAAGTAAATCACACTATTATCAGATGGATATCAAACTTTCTCACAGACAGAATAACTCAAATAAGAGTCAACAAGACCTTATCAAAATATTTCAAAATCACTTCAGGAGTACCTCAAGGATCCGCCCTCTCGCCACTCCTTTACATTATTTTCGTTAGTGACATACCTTTCCTTAGTCTAACTTACACATACAGTTCACAATACGCTGACGACATTGCTATCTGGAGCATTTCTAGAAACCCTCTAATGGTCATGTTTCGCGTTCAGAAAACACTAAATACTGTCGCGAACTGGAGCAACAAGTGGAGAGTGATTTTAAATATCACAAAAACACAAGCAATCACTTTTCACAGAAAATTAAGAAGACACAGAAAAACGCTAGAAAAAAGTAAACATCTCACTAGGCAACTCGTCTATTAACATGAACAAGCACATTAAGTTCCTCGGCATCACATTCAACACCAAATTAACATAGAGAAAACATGTTAACAACACACATTCATCCATCAAAAAACGTATTTCACATTTGTTGACCATAGCTTGCAAGCACTCTAGCTGCTCAACTGAAATCATCATTCAAATATACAAGGCTTACATCTGCCCGTTAATAGAATACGGGTGTCAAGTCACATACAACATGTTTAACAACACACTACAGAAGATCCAAACACAACAAAATAAAATACTAATAGCAGCAAATTGACTACTAACATACACACCTGTCAACTAAGTACACAAAATCAGTAATCTACCCACCCTCAGTAATACGCTATCTGAAATAGCATACAAATATTACTCAACATCAGAACACAAAAATGAACACACACACACAACAAATTCTGAGGCACTTGGATTTAACGACGATCCCAGCCACTCCGTGGCCCTGATCACTGGACGTTCCAAAGATTCTCGAATAGGTGTGCTTTTCAAGACGCTTGGGTTTTATATACAAATTATAAAAATAAAAATGTTCTGTATAAATATGTATATAGAACACAATCAGCTGTCTCCTTAAGCATTTATGGAAACTAATCATTACATGTGATAAAAGCTTCGTAGCAGTACGTTAAATGTCTCAGTAACACATAATACTCCTATAGAAATACATGACATATGTAAATGAAAACTATAAACATAAGTTGAGCAAAGTTAAAATCTGTATGCTGTCTTACGAAACTGTAGTGACACCACCAGTCTTATTAAACCACACAATTCGTCTCGTAAAACTATCTACGTATAGAGCCTTAGAAACACAATCCGCCTAGTAACACCATCTGCCTATACAAATATTATCTTTAGTAACATAGTCTGCTTTTATAACACGTATTTAATATTTTGCTTCTGTAGTAAAACTGTTAACATCAACATCATGTGAACTAAAATTGTTAGATTTTGTTACTATAAAGTTAATGTCATTTTTTTACGATCATTGTACCATCTCACGTTCTAGCGCCACCTGCACACACTCTCTCTCTCTCTAGTTGTTTTGGTATATAAATGTGTATACCCGGGAGGGTCAGGTACACTAGACCTCTTCCTCCTTCCTTTTCATTGTTAGGGCGGACTTGTTAGTATATTTACGCTAAATACACGAGGGCCAGAGTGATGAACATAACTTATATGCAATGCTTTAATTGCCCTTTTCAGGGCAATGTCCATGTATATTGTACTTACAGATTTTCTAAGTCTAGAACATAGGTGACCTGTTCTATTTTAGAACTAGTATATATATATTATTTGTTTATTGATTTTTAATTTTAACTTGATGATCTAATGTATAAATTTATCGGGGAGAGGTGTTATTTAGGACTCTCTTCATCATATATGCAATACTTGTCTACTTCGCATAACAGCTCATTTTTTCTCCAATTTTTATCGAAATATTTTATTGTACTACGTAGAAGTCTATCTGGTATTGTTTGTGTATTAGAGTATTTGTGCATGAACTTTGAGGAAGTGGTTTTGGGTACTCTATATGCTGTTGTAATTAATGTATTTTGTAATGATTGTAGTTTGGTTTGCAGTTGTTTTTTGCTTACGTTAATCCATGCAGGAGCTGCATAGTCTACTACTGGTCTTATATATGTTTGTATATTTCTGCACATCCTTTGTTTGTTTTTGTTTTGTGTTTGAATTTCGCGCAAAGCTACACGAGGGCTATCTGCGCTAGCAGTGTAAGACTAGACAGAAGGCAGTTAGTCATCACTACCTACCTCCAACTCTTGGGCTACTCTTTTACAAAAAATAGTGGGATTGACAGTCACATATAACGCCCCTATTCTCCAAACGGTGAGCATGTTTGATGTGACGAGAATTCAAACCTGCGACCTCAGATTACGATTTAAACGCCCTAACCACCTGGCCATGCTGGGTGTCACGTCTTCTGAAAGCAGATAACTTCCGGCCCAACAACATGCTCCTCGGAATACGCTTTCTGGACACCTTCCGCCTGTTACAGCAGTCTAGCAACGCGCCCTCAAATTCATCTTTGTAGAACTATGACGCATTCTATCCCTTTTTCACTACCTAGCCCTGTGGTTGCTTGTCATACAACAAACAGGTAACTATTTACTGAGGTTATACACTGTACCTTAATAAAACTAGCAGAGTAACCAAAGTATAGACGGTACCGGTGTTATACACTGTTCGTTCATAATAATGAAAACAAAAAGATGTAGATTAACCAAAGTAAAGAATAGCACTTTTATACACTACGTTAATAAAACTAAAAGATTAATTAAAATAAAGAATATTGCTTTTATACACTGTGCTTTAATAAAACTAGGGTATTATCCAAAATAAACAAAGTACCGGTATTATACATTGTAGGTTAATGAAGCTCGCAGATTAGCCAAAGTAAAGAAGGTATCAGTGATATACACTGTAAGTTATTGAAGCTAGCAGATTAACAAAGTTAAAAAAGTAGTGATATTATACCAAATACATCAGTAAAGCTAGCAAATTAACCAAAATTAATAAAGTACTGGTGACTTACTTTATACGTTGAATGAGCTAGTAGTCTAAACAATGCGCTCTCTTCACGGTCTCGTCAGTAAAAATAGTAAGTAGTATATAACAAGATATGTTCTAATTCTTGAAAATGTTTGGGATTCTAGATAAAGATTGTAGTGCTTAAAACTGTAATAGACCTAATACTAAAGTCATACAACATGTATAACTGTAAACGTTTTTCCTCAACATGTAAAAGGTGTTCATACCATAACAACTGTTTTTGTAACAGATGATCTACGTAAGTAATGTTCTGGCCTCTATTGCATTTATTGAGTCTGACGGCTTGGAAAACTGTGGATTGAACGAAACATATTCTTAATACGAATATGACATACAATTGTTGAAAGTCTCTAAGAAACTAGATAAAGAAAAAAGCATTTAAAAGTAAATAGGCTTAATATTAATGTTGTGATAAGTGTAGATGTAGGTAAAATATTGAATTATATCTCTAGAATTAGAACAGCTGTTGTGAATCAACATAATAAATAGGGGGTTATTGGTTATATAATTTATGAAATGCAAATAGGTATGTTTAAATATACAAACCCTACAATTTAATGATGGCCAGTAAACATGACGTATGGCTCAATGTGTCGTTATAAAAATTGTTAGTACAAAGTCAGCAAGCTTAGTTATAGAAAAATAACATCTGAAACACATTTTTGAGAAGTAAACCTTTCTTTGTCTCACACCAAAAATAAACATTGCGTCCATAGTATAAATCTAACACTGACCTGTATTTTCGTAAGCAAGATGTTATTTTAAAATTGCACATTTTTGGATCATCAAAAATTATTCAAATTCACAGGGAAATTCTCAAAAACAATGAAAGAGAGAACAAAAATCCGTAGATAGCTTTACAAAGACTACCTATCAGGTTGAGATCGTAGTTTAAAAGTATTTATATCAGGTCATCCATCAAATAATGTCCGATTTTAAATTTAGAAAAATATGATTTCAAATGCTTTTAATGTTATTTAATCAATAATGTATGTTTCATTATTATTAATTACTTCCTGTCAACGATACACAAGCTTCTGAATGCCACTTCTATAAAATTTTTGGAGTTTGGAGGAAAATAATGTAGAGAGAGTAGTTTTGACATCTTCATGTGTTCCGAGCTCTTTTCCATCAAGATAGTTCAGAGAACGTGAGAATAGTTGATAATCAGATAGGGCAGGGTCTGGAGAATAAGGAAGATTTGGAAGTTTTTTTCCCAGTCTAGCTCTTCAATCTTTGCAGATATGATCCTTGCTGTATGGGGCCGTGCATTATCCTGGTGTAACACAACACCTTTACGATTGATCAAAGCAGGCCTCTTTTCTTTCAGTACGACATTCAAGCGCTCTAACTTTTGACAACAAAAGTCTAATGTAATCGTTACATTGAGTGACAGCAACTCAAATTGGATCACACCAACAATATCCCACCAAACGCTTAACAAGACTTTCTTAGGGCGGAGGTCCATTTTGGGCTATGCTTTAGCCGGTTTACCGGCAATGAGCCATTGTCTGCGGCGCTTAAAATTTTTACAAAATATCCATTTTTCATCTCCAGTCACTAACCTGTCCAAGAAAGGTGAGTTACACTCAAGAGAGTGCAGAGAAGTGCAAATGTTCACTCTTGCTCTAAGGTTGGCTTCTGTCAAGTCATGGGGGATCCATTTTCCAACTTTTGACACCTTTCCAAGATGTTGCAGATGACAGTGAACTGTTGAATGGGTTGAATTAAGCTTCTGTGCTAGTTCTTCACTTATTACAGCACAATTTTCATCAAGTGCAGCCAGCAGCAAGTCATCACTAAGCTCAACAGGACGACCTGAACGTGGCGCATCACTTAAGTTGTAGTCACCTGATTTGAACTTCTGAAACCACCTTCGACATTTTATTTCATCGAGACTCCACACCATAAACACCTTGAATGTTTCGTGTAGTTTCAGTTGCACTATTGCCCTTTTTTAAACTCATAAAGCATTATGTACCTAATGTGTTCCTCAGACACATCCATCTTCATAAGGGTTTCTGCCATTAATGATCTGAAAAAGTAAAGTTGAGTTAGTTTTTTATTTGTCAGAACATTTTTACACACGTCCTACTACATATTTTAGTCATTAAATCCTTGTACAAAGACAGAAATGATGATGCACTTTCTGTATTAAATTTTCAGATATTACTTATGAGATGACCTGATAAATATATATAATTATAAAACAACCACTGTTGAGAAACACAGATAAAACTATCACGACGTCATCATGGTTTTTTTCACATATATTGTAATCGTTAAGCGTGAAACACCTGGGAATTGAACAGGTGGTGTATGTAGCTGGTTTATACTTATGGTCAGAGATTGTACAAAAATCGTAACATAAGGATGTTTGTATACCCTACTCGTATATCGTAAGGCGATCGAAATGTCATTAAGAAAAAATGAGAAACGACAAAACTTTTGGTAGGTTTTGTTCAAAACGATAATGTTTTAAATCTATTATTGGAATTAGAATAATTCAATAGAACATCTTTGCTGAGTTATGGATATGAACGTCCAAAATTCGAGCCTTATTATCGTGACGAAATATCTATTTCGGACTTTGCACTGTGGGTCGGTGGGTGTGTTACATAAGTGACCATCAAATATCTCTATTCAATCAGACAAGAGTAGCCTAAAAGTTGGTGATGGCTGCTGTTCACTATTTCCCCTTACATGAACATGGGAAAACAAACAACATACATTTATTGATAAATACATATTTTCTGTTCATAATCTTTTTCAGATTAGGCCCTAATCATTTCAAGTGATCACTGTTACTTGGAGAGAAATAATATACAAATATATCTTTGGAAGAACGAATCTCTGAAGGAGTAAAGTTGTCACCTGCACAAGTTTGTTTGTTTTGGAATTTCGCACAAAGCTACTCGAGGGCTATCTGTGCTAGCCGTCCCTAAGTTAGCAGTGTAAGACTAGAGGGAAGGCAGCTAGTCATCACCACCCACCGCCAACTCTTGGGCTACTCTTTTACCAACGAAAAGTGGGATTGACCGTCACATTATAACGCCCCCATGGCTGGGAGGGCGAGCATGTTTGGCGCGACTCGGGCGCGAACCCGCGACCCTCAGATTACGAAGCTCACGCCTTAATGCGCTAGGCCATGCCGGGCCTCACTTGCACAAGAGTTGGTTATTTTTCTGGATATTACCCAGTATGTTTATCACGAAAAAATGACAACACCGTCCTTTCAATATTGAAAACGTTTGTGTCAGTTTTGTATGGAGTAAAAAAATACATAAACTAAGAGTAAAACTTAGATATAAATTGGTAGGTTGTTCATTGTTTCTCCACATACTCTTCAACTTTCAAACTGGTCTTTAGAAAATAAGTAAAATTTGCATTTGAAATTAAATGTCTTGTATTTTTAGCTATATTGAGAGTGTTAAGTTACTACAGATCTTTATTTACTGTAATTGCATGGTGACGCTTTTGGTTTATAATAATCTGGATCATACACTTAATATAGATGAAAAACAATTGAATAGGTAGGTTATCTGTAAAATGGTATACTGGCATAGTGGTGATTAAGTCGCTCATAACATCGAAGCAGTATTCTGTTGCTAGTAGTAAAACTAATAGAATTTTAGGATGTATTTGTAGACATACTGAATATCAGCCAAAGTAGGTAATTATGTACTCCGGTTTGTGGATAGCTTTTCAGAAAGAGTTTAAAGAAGGCCTACTAGCATGATTTCGGAAATGGAAAGACTATTTTACAGAGACAGGTTGAGGTCTTTTACTTTATTTGCTCTCAAATTATTAAAATTAACGGTGATCTTACGAGATTATCCAGAGGACTGGTCGAATAAAGATTACTGATTTATTTGTGCTATATTCTGAAAACAAAGGACGAGAATATAATATCTCAGATTTTGATTGGTTTGTTTTGAATTTAGCGCAAAGCTACACGAGGTCTATCTGCGCTAGCCGTCCCTAATTTTGAAGTGTAAGTCTAGAGGGAAGGCAGCTAGTCATCACTACCAACCGCTAACTCTTGGGCTATTCTTTTTATCAACGAATAGTGGGATTGACCGTAACTTTATAACTTCCCCACGGTTGAAAGGACGAGCATGTTTGGTGTGACAGAGATTTGAACCTGCGACCCTCAGATTAGGAGTCGAGTTCCTTAACCAGCTGACCATGCCGGGCCTTTCAGATTTTGAAGAAGCCATGCTTGGCCTCAGTTAGGCAAATTTCATTTTTTTGCTTAGGTAATTGGCTTAGGGGACGAGTCTCCCGTCAGCAGTAGGTAGAAAAGGCTGCTATTAAAAAACGGTTTAAGAAAGAAATTGATAATTTTTTGTTTATTTGTTTTTGAATTTCGCACAAAGCTACTCGAGGGCTATCTGTGCTAGCCGTCCCTAATTTAGTAGTGTAAGACTAGAGGGAAGGCAGCTAGCCATCACCACCCACTGTCAACT
The DNA here is from genome assembly GCF_004210375.1 of Tachypleus tridentatus. Lineage (NCBI taxonomy): Eukaryota > Metazoa > Arthropoda > Merostomata > Xiphosura > Limulidae > Tachypleus > Tachypleus tridentatus. The sequence goes on along the minus strand of NC_134836.1, from coordinate 14,097,907 downwards.
CTTGGGCTACTCTTTTACCAACGAATAGTGGGATCGAACGTAGCATTATAACACCCCACGGCTGAAAGGACGAACATGTTTGGCGCGACGGGGATGCGAACCCACGACCCTCAGATTACGAGTCGCACACCTTAACACGCTTGGCCATGCCGGGCCCAATAATTTTTTTTGAAAAAGAAAAAATAAGATGATTTTAAATTTTTATTTTTTTCAAAAGTAGATGTAAAAGGAAACGGCTGAAGGACTTGGTGTTTCTACAAAATGTTTTATTATAGAGTAATGCTTAAAATACCTTAGTCTACCAAACGTAACAGAGCACTTATGGTAAGACAAGAATTTACATTAAGTGGTAACGGAAAATTCGTCTTACTTAAATTAATTACTATAAAAACAGCAAGCGACTGCTCTGTGTCAATGTTTTTCTTTTTCTAGGTGATGAGCCGGATGTGGCTTGGTGTGATTACTTTACTGTGGATCTATGGTTTACATCCTATTGCAGTAATTTTGATAGTTTGAGATACTTGCGCAAAGCTATTCAAGAATAGTCAGTCGCTAGCTGTCCCTAATTTTGAATTAACGGATAAGGAGAGGAGAATGTAAATATTCAACAGTACTCGCTGAAACTCCCGAGTTATTCTTGTCCGACTGAATAGTGGGATGTGATCGTTATTCTTATAATGTACCTACGACCTTTATATACAAGGTGTAATGGCTGATTTTTCTTACTCGAAACTCTTACTATAAAAATAGCACATGATTTTTTTTATTCGATAAGGGAACGCGAATATTGAACCCTTATATCCAGAGTACGGCGTGATATCATTGGGCCACGCTCGGCAACAAATAAACTTGTTATCTTTCCTGATAACTGGAGAAGTGATGAATGACATGTTTTATTAAGAAACGTTTTCTTTCGAAAAGTTAGAAAGTGATTTGTACCACAAAATATTGAGTTTATATTTACTTTAGAAGTAAAGAATAATTATTTGTTTTACTAAAAAAACTTTCTTCTTGATCGGGAAATCTTTAAGTGAATTATCTTTCTAACAATATTCAAAGACGAACCACTTTTTAATAGTGAAATATATTTCTCTACATATACACAAGTTAGAGAATTATTATAATAAGAAACAGTATATTATTGTACATAATGTTCGGACAAGATATGTGCTCCGTTTTACGTTGGAGCTACGATTCTTAAGTACAGGTAACACGCATTGTTTTTTTATTGGAGTTACGGGTTTGTAAGCGCAGAATGCGTATAACATATATCGATTTAGGTGCTGATTACCTAGTTTAAACTGAACAGAACTACAACTACCAATTTACAAAACTGAGATGGTAACTGCGAATCGTGGAATCCGATCTGGCAGATTCTCGTTTCTATAAGATTTACTACAATAAAAACATTTCGTTGCAATTTTCTGTTTTTAAAGTATAAAATTAAAAACGATGGAAGGGAATGTTACTCATTAGTGTTTATTGTTTTGTTTTAATAATATATAATTTATGTAACAAACATCTACCTATTGCATTGTGAAATATTTTACTCTTAAAACCTTGAACAGAGGAAAGGAGTTAGGAATGAGTAACGGAAAGGTGAATTATAAAGAGAAGTCTTCTAAGAGTAATAAATCATTTGGTCGTAAATACTTAATTTAATAAATAATATGCAAATTATGTTGATTTTAGGCAGAATATTGATTAATAGTCACGTGAGCATTTTTTATATATGTTTTTAGTAAGTAAGATCCAAAAGTGGCCGAAACGAGGTTTTTATTTTTGTTTTTAAGAATTTTCGAAAACACATCTTCAAGCAAAAGTTAAAGCAGTTTTTCTGTATAAATTTGCAGTGCATAATCGAATTACGTCAAAATATACATTATAAGTGCAGTAACTTTTTATACAGGTTCACACAGGGAACGAGAGGTAAAATTAAAGAAAAGCATCACGAGTGTAACAAATTTAAATTAACTGTTGTTATAAAAGATTCTGATCAAGAAAGTTGATTGAACAGAAAAATTAGGATATCCAAAAGGATTTGTGAAAATAATTAGGCTGTAAGCATGAAAATTAACAGTAAAGATTTTAAAACTTTGTTTGTTTGTTTGGGAATTTCGCACAAAGCAACTCGAGGGCTATCTGTGCTAGCCGTCCCTAATTTAACAGTGTAAGACTAGAGGGAAGGCAGCTAGTCATCACCACCCACCGCCAATTCTTGAGATACTCTTTTACCAACGAATAGTGGGATTGACCGTCACATTATAACGCCCCCACGGCTGGGAGGGCGAGCATGTTGTGGCGCGACTCGGGCGCGAACCCGCGACCCTCAGATTACGAAGCGCACGCCTTAACGCGCTAGATCATGCCAGGCATGATTTTAAAACTACATTAATGGTAAGGAAAATGTTAGGATGAGTACAATAAGTACTCTTAAGGGATGATTATGAAATAGCTAGGTTATTCAATTCTGTTTGTTTTTTTTCAATTTTTATTAATGAAGACTTTAGCAGTATCCCTGATCTTGAGCATTTGACAGATAAAAAACAAATTTAAATAAGATTTAAATTCTGAGCTTGTTGAAATAAAACTGGGAAGCTTAAAGAATGATAAGGCGTCTGGGTCAGATAATATTTTACCAATAGTTTTAAAGGAAGTCAACGACTGGATATGTGAGCCACTTGCCACACTTTTTGAAAGTTCTTGAATAGTGGACAAGTACTAGCATATTGGATATTAGATAAAGCTACTCTTACCTTGAAGTTAACCTAGTAATTATAGGCCTTGTAGTCTTGCATCATTTGTGGAAAAAGTTTTGGAAAGTCTGATAAAAGATACTTTCTAAAGTAATTTAACAAAGTTTAGAATTTCGTTGGATAGTTAATGTGATTTCACTTGCCTTACAAATTTTCTGACATGCTTTGCAAATGTTACTGTATTTGTAAATAAGGGTAAGAGTGTAGATTTCATGTATCTGGATTTTCAGAAAGCATTTCACAAAGTGTCATATAAAAAGCTTCTAAAGAAACTTATCCCTTTACGTGTGACGAATACGTTAACTAATTAGATAGAAAAGTGGCTTGGTAGAAGAAAGTAGAGGGTTGTTATATATGAAGTTCAATCACACTCGAATAATATTACAAATGGTTTACGTCAGGGCTCAGTCTTAGAACCATTGCTGATTTTGATCTACATAATGACATACATAGATAAGGAATGATAAAGAAATTACTTTAGTAGCCTTGGGTGTTATTGGCTGTGAAGAGGTTGCTGCTGCTTCACAAAAAGATTTTATATTATTTAGTGAGATTGTAAAATAAATGGCAGATGGACTTTCATTATGATAAATGCAAGATATTGTATATGAGTTATCATAATTTGAATTATAAGTATAATATGAATGGAAATAACTTTAAAAGTGTCATGAAAGAAAATGATCTTGGTGTAATGGTTTTTCAGTCTCTTAAGACATCCAAGCAATATGCTGCTGCTAGTGGTAGGGCAAATAGAGCTTTAGGTTATATGTACGTCAAAATAATAAATACGTCTAAATAAATACGTTATAAATACGTCTAAAGTGGTTATAATTTTATTTTATAGGTCATTGATTAGGCTACCTTTGAAGTATTGTGTTCAGTCTTGGACTCCTTACCTTACGAAAGACATTAAAATGTTGGAAATGGTTCAGAGAAGGGTTACTAAAATGGTACCTGTGATAGAGGGGTCATCATTCATATGAGGAAAAATTAAGATCCTTAAAATTGCTTTCTCTTGAAAAAAGAAAAATTGGAGGGGGTCTGATTGAAGTGTTTAAGGAATTTATAATGTTGATGCATTAACATTTTTCGTACTTAACAACGATAATTATATAACTATGGGAAATAAATATAAATTTAGGCAGGGTAAAAGCCATCTTTAGCTAAGACAATTTTATTTTCAATTATGATTGATCGCATATGGAACAGATTACCTTCAGATATTATGGAGGCAGTAAATTTGAGTAAGTTTTAAAAGAAAGCTCGATAAATGTGTGAATGATAAGGATTGGCTTTAAATATTTTCGTAAAGTTATTTTAATTTGGCTTAGAGGATGAAACAGCTGAGATGGAACAATTATGTTTACATTATGTGATGTAAACATAATGGTCAAGCCAACAGACCTGTAGATTTCTGTATATTCTGAATGTTGAAATGGACACTGGGAAACTGTCGTTTACGAAAACTAAATGGCTTAAGGGAAACCACCAGAGAGTAGCACTGTTTTTGACGTGACTGAGGCACGCCTGAAACTTTTTCAATGAGAACTATATTGTAGGGCAGTTATGAAGGTATAAGGCTGTCAGATAGATCATGACCAAATGTGACGATATGGGCTGAAATGAGGTGATGAGGATCTAAAACCGTTATATATATATATAGCTATATGTAATGTACTTGGCCTTTGTAGTTAAGAGTTACATATCATATTGATGAAGAGTGAACAAGCTGTGCTCTGCCCCGGAAGTACCCATAAAAAGGTAGACCAATATGCAAAGTAGTTGTTTTATGTTTGTGAAGCACAGTTACTCCGCAACTTTGTTTAAAACTTTTATGTATTGTTGATCGATTTAAGTCTATTTCTTAGTTACGATTGAAAGCTATGTTGCCGTGGAAATAGACGTAAAGAGACGAAAGTAATTACTTTCTTCTTGTTAGTTTTCATCTTCGCTAAAACTTTTGGAATAAACGAGCATAATTTATAGTATGCATGAAATCGAGAATAAAGCCATTCTTATAGTTGAGATCACATGTTGTCAAAAAATGGAACATTTCAGTGGAATGTTTTCTTTCAATAAGGTACAAAAGAGGCAAGGTCACTGCAATATTTAATATTTCCTTGTATATATTATCAAATTGATGATCGTTATCTTCTAGACAGTTTTTCTAGTAGGAGATAAGTGTACCAGATTTATCGTTGTAGATTTATTTTGGTGCCTACGCTTGCTTCTCTGTAGTTTTCATTGTTGCATTGACTAGCCGTCTGTGCTAGCCGTCCCTAATTTAGTAGTGTAAGACTATAAGGAAGGCAGCTAGTCATCATCACCAACCGCCAACTCTTGGACTACTCTTTTACCAACCGGCTGAAGGGGCGAGCATGTTTTGTATGACGGGAATTTGAAACCACGATCCTCGGATTACAAGACAAGTCCTTAACCACCTCGCCATGCTGGGCCTATGATATGAGTGATTGACAATACTGTCGCGAGCTTTGGTGAAGGTTCTAGCGTCTCGTGTGATTTATATAAAAAGCAGCCAGCCGAGAGTCAGTGAAGGAGAATATAACTGAACAGCTACAGTCAGTACGCTATAGGCCTAGGAAGCTATAACGTCTATTAATCAAAAAACTACGTAAGTTGACCAAGAACGTTATAGATTTCGAACGTTATAAAATTCTCAGCTTCAGTAAATTACTTCGGACGTTATTATTTCAACGAGGACATTAAATATCTTTGCTGGAAGGAGTGAACTTCTAACCGGTGTTAGGTCAGCCAAGAAAGACGTCATTAGCTGAAGCGAAGTGCAACAGTATCAATTCAGAATTAATTTGCTCGTCGTGAACTTGGGTTGCTAATGAAATATTCAGTTCTAGATCGGATATAAAACTCGGTATTGTCTGTAAGTTTGTAAACCTGTTGTATATAAACCACCATTTGTAATAACTATTAGTAATAACCGTTATTATAAATTGTCTTATTTTTATGTTTGTATATTAAAATATATTTGTGTTAAAGAAGGAAATTTTGTGTTTCAATCTGGTTGGCAAATAACATAAATTTAATACATATTAACTACTAATCAGAAATTCAAATTTCCGGTTATTTAAGACAGTAATATAACGTATTAAATCAGAGACACGTCCTAAATGAAGAATAATAGTAAGTAACATAAGACACTCTCAGTACGCCTAAAACCATAATCAACATCTACCATGCGACATTGCAGAGTTGTTACAAAAGTCTCCAGTAGTTCCAGAGTGTAATGTTAATTAAACGCATTCTATAGAAATCACTTTTCATGTCGACCGCAATATCGGTTATTTCATTTTGAATCTTCACTGGTGTGACGTGCATTTCACGGTCCTGGTATCGAGTGTATCTTTTATTATGCATTAGAATCTGCTAGTACTCGAATAACAATAAACTTTCCTTTGCTCTTTTCAGAATTTCGGGAAAATCCATGCGCTTTAAAGAACATTCTTTGTCAATTTAAGCAAAATATTTACATGGTTCATGAAATTATTCGAATATTTGTGAACCATAGTTGCGTCAATTCTAGATCAAGGGTTTTTGAACGTTTTTAAATAGCAAAACTTATTTTTTTGAAGAACAGCTTTCATAAGTTCAAGTGTTTTATTGTGATTGGTGATGGGTAAATTAACAAATCACTCTCTCTTTTCTCTTTAACAAAACTCTTAAGAAAAATGCACATATTTTGAACTATCTCTCGGGCTTCACGTGGCTATCTGCAAGCCATTTCTTTCACTCAGCCATCAAATATGTAAACAAAATTACAAATAGAGATTGGTAATGTGTAAATCACACTAGGAGTTTGTCAGGTAATAACAAAGAAACATCAGCTGAAAACATAATAAAAATATATACGACCTACATCAAATCCGTTATAGAATATGCATTGCAGCATGGATGAATGTTGTACCTACACAGATAGAAGGAAAATAACAGAAAATAAAAAAAAATCACTCCTTACGTCAGCGTTATATTAATATCAACAACCTTCCAGGAGGATAAGGCATTCGACTCGTAATCTGAGGGTCGCGGGTTCGAATCCCCCTCACACTAAACATTCAATCTGAAGGCGTTATAAAGTCCGGTCAATCCCAATATTCGTTGGTAAAAGAGTGGGCGGTGATAACTAGCTGCCTTCTCTCTAGTCTTACAATACTAAATTAAGAACGGCTAGCACAGACAGCCCTCGTGTAGCTTTACGCGAAATTCAAAACAAACAAATAAACAATCTTTTCGAAATAGAACTAGGTACCTTTTCCTGTTAAATACCTACGTTAAGCACAAGCCACCTAGAATTAGCACGTACGTTGTGTCATTAGATTAAATATCATTAATGTATTGAAAGAGTTTTATATGTAAATACATCCTAGTAAATTAAACTAATTAAACGTGTGTGATTATTGCTGAAACTGTTTGTGGCTTTAAAAGCGATAATAACACATTAAATATTCACAGTGTTACATACATGGACATGGCTGAAGGAAAGTGGTCAGGAGTGGTACTATAAACGAAGTAATAACAACACGTTAAATGTTAACAGTGTTACATACATGAACATGGCTCAAGGAAAAAGGTCAAAAGGAGTACTCAATCGAGATCCGAATACAAATACTTTAATGATTTTAACATTTTCCCGAAGTATAATCAAAATAAATGAAATAAAAATAAAACGAACCGTATAACAAAAAGCGATGACAATGCAAACCTTACAGGACAGAATACAACCGCTCAATACCAAGATTCATTTAAAAATATATATTTCTGTTCAACAGCACGTTCAGTATCCCAAGGTGAACATCGCTTGCTGAATTTTCTATGCTGGTTGGTGGTCCATTTTATGTATAAGTTTCTTTCCTCTGGCGTTCTTCATTTCTTTGTGGCATTTTTCATGTTCCCTTGAAAATGTTAGATCCTTTTGTCTTGGTGAAGTTCGTTACGTGCATATTTTGCGAAGTATTTGTCTATTCTGCTTTACGTTCCATCAGGAAAAGGGAAAAGGAAGGCGAATTATTCTAACTAGAATAAAAATGCTCTCAAAACAAGGAAAATCAATTATACTTTCCAGTTTTGTTCATGTCTGACATGTAAGTCATCTGTTAACACTCTCTATTTTTTTTTTCTCAGTAAAAGATGTAATATATCGAAAAATGGGACTAATTTACGGACAATGGGACTATCATTAGTCGGATATATCACCCCATCAATTCTGAAGTGTAATCTTGCGTAGTCGTAAAAACACGCAAACTTTAGTCACTGATACAAACCAATTATATTATAAATACACAGTAATCATAAAGTGTTATTTTTAATGCGATTCCTTTGCCGTTCTTGATGTTTTTGGCCATAATCCTACTTTGAGTTAGCATTACGTCGAATTACGTTATATAGCAGTGGTTCTCAACCTTTTCCGACTTGTGGCACATTACGACAATTTGAAAATTTTCGCGGCACACCTGGAAAGCCTTAACGATTTTTTAGGTACACGTTATATGGCAAGCGTTAAAGCCTTAAAACGTAAATAACGGTCAAAGCAAGCAATAATAATGTCATTGTGCATCACGTTTAGATACACGTAACACAGAAGAGTTAACTTAAAAAGCCTCAGAACGAAAATCACGGCCAGAGCAATGTGTGTTTTCTTCTAGCAAAGCCACATCGGGCTATCTGCTGAGCCCACCGAGGTGGATCGAACCCCTAAATTTAGCGTTGCAAATCTGTAGACATACCGCTGTACTAGCGGGGGCCGGTCAAAGCAAGCGATAGTATTGTCAATGTGCAGATGACAATAATATCGCATGCTTTGGCCGTGAATGTCGTTCTAAGGCTTTTTAACGATTTTGTGGTGTAGCAGAAAAATCAAAACTTTTTATTTTTACATATTTTTTCAATGTGACGCTTGTGCCTGCTTTCGAGAGCAAATCAAATTGAAGCAAGGCTCTAACGTAGACAAACAAGCTCGCATTTCATCATCGACTGTAAGAAGCCTCTCACTCTTTCTGGCTTTAATTTCAGTCAATGCTGAAAATCCAATCTCGCAAAACTACGAAGATGCAAATGAAAGCAGAACTTTAATTGCTTTTAAGCTGATTGCAGGATATGAATTTTTAATGGAGATCCAAAACTCAACCAAACTCTTTTCGGGAAACAATGACTAATAAAATTTGTCGTTTCGTAAATCAATGAGCTGTTCTTCCTCTGGATATAAATGGATAGGTCATCCAGTTATATTTGTCGACAGCATGTGACGGGAAGTAATGTTTTAGTGCGGACTGTAGGTCACTTAATGTGTTCAAAATTTGAGGGACAATTTTCTTCTTTGATGGACATTCGTTAACAGAAGGAAAACAGTCAAGGACTCCTTTCGAGATCTTTTTTTTCCACAGCGTCACCTTCTCATCGAAGGCCTTCAGTTTGGACGTTGCAGTAATAATGTTTTCAAATGGTCCTTGGAGACTTAAGTTCAGAAAATTTAATTTGTCAAACAAGTCGGAGAGAAATTGAACCTTCAGCCACCAGATCTCATCATGAAAAGAAAGTTCAAAACCTGCTTCCTCAACCTCCAAGAAAGAAATTACTTCAGTTTTTAGTTGGACAACACGCTTTAACACCTTTTCTTTCAAAAGCCATCAAACTTCAGTGTGATACAGAAGCTTTTTTGTAGTCTGAATCCATCGCTTCACAGAGAAAAGAGAAAAGTCGAGAATGATGTGGCCGAAACTTGATGAAATTCACCACTTGAATAACTTGATTCATAACAGACTGCAAATCTTTCGGCAAAGATTTGGGGGCGAGTGCCTCTGTGAATCATGCAGTGAACAATCCTAATGTTTGGATTTTGTTGGCGCACCACAGCAACGAATCCATTCTTTTTTCCTTGCATTGAAGGACAGCCATCGGTGCAAACCCTGACACAGTTATTCCGAGGTAATTTGAAGAGCAAAATGTTTTCATTCACCAACTCGAAAATGTCTTGGCCTTTCGCTGTAATTTTTAAATCTTTGCAAAATAAGTATTCGTTTACGATTTTTCCATCTTTTATGAATCGAACAAAAACCAGAACTTGAACTTTTCCACTAACGTCAGTAGATTCATCAACTTGAAGAGACTATAGCAGAAACAATTCATCTTCAGGCGCTTCGAAGTGTTCGCAAACTTGATCCTTCAAACCCGACGACAAGTTTACAATTCTGCGCGAAATTGTGTCAATGGACAGTGGAACTTGCTTAACCTTTTGGGCGGCATCCGTTCCAAGCATAGTTTCAACGATGATTGCTAACGCTGGCGCAATGACTGATTCGGCCTCCGTATGCGCTTTCTTGCGTTTTGCCAACAGTTGAGCAACCTTATAGCTTGCAATCAATCCTTTTTTCGGGCAGCTTCATGTAGTTCACAAGCTTCCTTGATCGTTCATGTTGTTGAGTTGCGAGATTCTCGAAGTATTCTTTTGGTTTATCCTTCACAGTTGAATGTTTTGTTTCCAAGTGTCTCTTCAGTTTGCTAGGAACAAGCGCCTCGTTTGATAAAGCTGTATTGCAGAGTAGGTAATTGAGAATGTTCCGATTCCAAAGTGTTTGTTTGTTTGTTTTGGAATTTCGCACAAAGCTACTCGATGGCTGTCTGTGCTAGCCGTCCCTAATTTAGTAGTGTAAGACTAGAGGGAAGGCAGCTAGTCATCACCCCCCACCGCCAACTCTTGGGCTACTCCTTTACCAACGAAAAGTGGGATTGACCGTCACATTATAACGCCCCCACGGCTGGGAGGGCGAGCATGTTTGGCGCGATTCGGGCGCGAACCCGCGACCCTCAGATTACGAAGCGCACGCCTTAACGCGCTAGGCCATGCCAGGCCCTATTCCAAAGTGATAAAACCGTATTCGATGTACTCGTTTTTGTACTTTCGTTTGATTCCTTGCTTTTGATTCAACACATTCTTCTTTGCAGCATCAGACTTACTTAAATATTTTTCCATGGATAAATGATAAAGCTAATTCATACACGATAAGCAGGAAGTTCTGCAGTTGATATAAAATTCCTACCTGTAGCGAAGTAGGTGTAGCGTACCGCAGATTGAGAACGTGTTCCAGAAAGCAGTTTGATTGTTTGATGCATTACACTGGGGAACACTCATTTTGTTACATTTAAAAAAAAACCTTTCTATAGTCAATTTGAGTGTGTTGATTTCAAATCTGAAGTCGGTTTTTGTCTGCAAGCTACAGATTTTATGCAATTTGACATTTTTATTTATTTTTTAATGTTTCGTTATTATAGGAAATTATAGGAATAGCTTATCAATTTGTTTGTGTATTTTATTCAGGTAGGAATTTGCGTTTGTAACTTTTGCGTTTGTACACTTCATCTGGACAATCTCGTTTAATGCTCCAGCAGTAGTCAGCCATCATACTTTTGTCCCAGCGCCCTTGGTAGCGTTCTTCCATGACCTTTAGGTCTTGGTGGAATCGTTCTCCTTGTTCGTCACTCACAGCCCCCAGGTTGTCAGGGAACTTATCAAGGTGGCTGTTCAAAAATTGGACGTGAAAATGCTTATACATGGTTTACGCAAGTTCACATTTGTACAATTTCATTAACCTCAAATTGCATACAAACTAGAGCTTGTAGAGAAAAACTAATTTCAGATTTGAAATCAGTGCCTAAAACTCCTTCAGAATCAGTTAAAATATCCAATGCAACTCAAAGTTACTGAAAAAGTGTTCCCCAGTGTTATTTATGACGTACGAAGCGCTTCTTGCGCCACAATTAAACTAACAGTCGAACCGTTGCAGTCGAGAATGAAATTTAAGTCTAATATTGTCAAACATGTTAAATAAAATATAAATTTACTTATAAATACGGCAAGATTTCAACCAATCCGTTTATCTAAATACCAGTTGGTAAGTCTGCTTATTAGCACGTTACCTGAAATTTTGTTTGCGGATATCACAGTTTTCTACAAAATAAGGCTTACATTAAGATGAGATTTGAATAAAGGTTATATTTATGTATTTACTGTGTAATTATCATGAAGTTGTGATTGCCAGTGCAACAACGAAAACAAAAAGTTCAATCATGCAGTCTAAATCTGTCTTTCAATGCATATTTATATTCCAACAGAGATTTAAAACATTCCACACAATATTAGATATTATATAATAATACGCAATTAAAGCAATGACAAAAAACTCAGGTTCTAGTAACATGACGTAAAAATACACAACTACATATTGAACTACACAACGTATGACTCATACAGTTACTTAAACAAGTCTATGATTAACTACTGTTTCTAAAAATAAAGTTCAGCCCTTCTGCTATATAAGTAGTTATATCATGGCACTCGCATTAACTTAAATTGATGTAAATTTAATAATAAACCCCTTTTCAAGAATAATTTATATATTACATAAAAAGGCTGTTTTCACTTCATGCACAAAGCCTACTTATACATTTTGCACCAATATTTGCCTTCTCATTGATGTCCTCCATGCAGAACTAGCAGTTCTGGAGATACAATTATGACCTTGTGTCCAGCAAAGTCTAGCATAGGATAACCAATGTAGAACTTAGATGGTCTGGTCAGACCTGCTTCCCTCACTTACTCAAACAGCTCTCTGAGTTTTTCAGATTGTCTTCCCATGTGGTTGTGTAGGTCAAAATGTCAACCACATAGTGCTCAATGTTGGTGGTTTTGCACAACATCTTCCTTATTATGCAGTTGAATATTGGTGCTGAGTTAACTAGCTCAAGTGGTATCCTCTTAAACTAATAGCATCCATCTGGTGTCACAACTGCTGCCTTCTTTCTAGACTTTATTTTCATCAAGATCTTTCAATAACCTTTACTAAAATCAATTTTGAAAAAGAACTTGGCTCTATTTAGTTCTACAATAATAGCTTCTGGGTTGCACATAGATTTAGTTTAACTTTGTCACAAAGTTCAGTTTCAAGAAGCCTATGCAGAAGTGGTTTGATCTGTCTCCCTTCGTGATTACCACTGGTGAATGGCAGGCTGAATTCTAAGACTCAATGATTCTAGCTTCTAACATTATTTCGACTTCTTGCTTGAGCAGTTTTCTAATCACATAGGACATATAGTAAGGCTTCACTTTGACTGGATTCCTGGTCATGGTCTCAGTCTTGTGTTTCGTAAAATTTGTCTTACTTGGTCTATCTGTAAACACATCTCCGTACTGGCACAGTAGATTCTATAGCTCTTTCTTCTGTTTACCAGTCAGTGCTTCACTGATGTTGACGTCTTTCTATGTCTCTTCTCCCTCCAGTGATCTTAGGTGTAGTAGGCCTTCATCTTCTGTCATAAAGTAACTATCTGTGATTTTATACATCTGCAATGTCTATTTGAATCTCAGCAGCTGCATCTGTTAGGTCTTTTCTCTCAAATTAGATCTTCCACAAATTAGTGTGGTTGGTCTTGTTCTTCCTATCTACTTTTACCTTATGCTCTGTTGACCACTTCTTGCACTTCATAAGATCCTTTCCATTGTAGGATGAGTTTATTGTCATCTATGGGTAGCAGAACTAGGACCTTCTGTCTGACCTTGTAACGTCAATCATTCTTCCTGTCAGAGAAATGTTTCTGACTGCCCTGAGCTGCAGACTTTCTTGAGAACAGTGACAGGTCTCATCTTGTTGGTTTCTTAGGTTTAACATGTGCTGCTATGTGTTCCTCAAGTCCGAATTTTCTGCTTATATCCATAGCTCTTTCAATGTCTGTATCAGACATTTTGTTATTTTTTCTTACAATAACTTGAACGATGAAAATCCTGTACTTATTTGTGGACCTCCTTGGTGAGCAAATAATACTGCCTGCAGGTACCTGTCCCAATCACATAGTCACTCCTGGTACATCTTTTACAGCATGCTCTTTAAGACTTTGCTGACTCCCTCACATCATCCATTACCTTTTGGGATTGTATAGAATGGTAAAAAAACTGCCTAGTGTTGACGAGTCTGCACACCTCTAGCAAGCAAACTGGAACCTTCTGTCACTGAATACTTTTGGAAAGCATACTCTGCAGAATACTTCCAGAAGAGCATCTGGTACTCTCTGTGTGTCTATCTTCAGCTACAACTTGGCTAATTTCCTTCTAGGAACTGTTCTTTAGCAGATGTCACATGACTAGCAGAATCTGATTATATTTCTAGTGATTCTGTCTGCTTTTTTTTTTCTTTGCTCCTAGATGCCATCTCAAAATTGACTTATGAGCCAACTTTGTCATTAAGTTTGGTATTTGCTTAATTTCCTCAATATAACTGTGTTATTAAATCTCATACAGTTCTCTCTCACACTTTATTCTTTAAGCCCTTTGCTTCTTTTTCTGGTGCTCAACTTTCTACTAGGCTTTTTCCTAAAATTTCTGCAGTGATGGATCTTCTTTCTGTACTTCCTTTAGTTCCTGAAGATTTATATTTGGGATATCACCTTTTGAGACTTGATTTTTGTTTCTTGAGCTCTTGCAGATGCTTCATCAGTCTCCTTTCTGTCTGTTTCCTTCAAATTTCTGCTACCTGGTATGGTTGCCAATCATCAAGTCATACATTAGTGCCCTCAAGATCTCCCAAGTAGTATGAATGGCAATGGGAAACTTTTTCACTGTCCTATAAATCTGCACACACATATGTACCTTGCCCATCCACATGCGCCAGACAGGTTCTCACTAATCCACTCTTGCCCACCCACTATCTTGTATGATTTTCACTTTCTTGTCCCTGGCAGTCTTCATTTACTGGCATGTTGTGTTTTGTTGGGACCTCTCAATGTTTTTCAAGTGCTCTGATAACCAGTAGCACTGTTAACCTGTGTGTTACTTAAGCTTACCATAAATCACACACTGTTTAACCACTTCCTTCTTGTGGTGAATCTGATTAGTTGCTTTATTTTGTTTCTTTTGGTAGCAGTATCCATAGTGAGCCTTTCTTTTCTTTATTATTTCCAGCCCCATCTTTATAAGTAACTTCTTTATATTTAGATTTCTGTTGCTCCTTGTGGTGACAAACTTGCATTCACTCTCAATGTGCCCCATTTTAAAATAAACATAGCATCTATTCTCTCTTTTGTCACATTTTATGGCATCCTGCTTCAACTAGTTATTTTTGGCCTTATCAGTTATACTTCTTCCAGTTCTGCCAACTTGATCACCTTATACATATTTTTCAGTGCTTTCTCCTTCAGGAATAGTGACGTTTCAGTGAAGCACATGATCTTGAACTGTTTACGTATTAGTAGATCTGCCAGTCAGTCCCTCAGTACTATTTTCACAGTAAGCCATGTCAGTCCATCTTGATAAATTTCATCACAGCCATGACACGAACTACAAAACTTTTTATTTATCAGTACTTTTTTCATTATATTTGTTTGTGTACTTTTTATAAGATGGCATAAATTAGTTACTACATTATAGAACATATTCTAAAGCTTTATAACTTGTGCATAGAATAATATAACAGGTAATCAAAGATTATAAACTGTTTTGCTCTTATCAAATAATGATAAAATTATAATTAATGCTAAAACTAAGTAGGTACTAGGCTTGTTGAAAACAGACGTTGATAAATAAAAATAAAATATTGTTTTGGACTTGCAAGTTTTTAACTTTGGGAGACTGAATGGCTGATGTCAAGTTTTATGTATGAGCCAGAACCTTCATAGTAGGTGTCTTTGATTTGTTAGCAATAAATTTTACAAGAAACAAACAGCACACATCCCATTTGTTATAAATTAATATATTTAAATAAATTAAATGCATATGCAAATATAGAGAGCTTTAAATAATTCTTTTTTAACAAAGTCCACACAGTCTGGTTCAGTTATTTCATGGCACAATTTAACAAGATGAATTGTTTATCCTGCTCCATTACACAATGGTTTGTGATAATTTCACTTCAAAAACTGCAACAATTTATCCACTCTTTATGGCTAAACATACAATCTCACAGTAGAGATCTAACTTTGAACTAAATTTTTGATGCATATTTATACCCTAACAGAGGTCTAAAACATTCCACACACTACTAGACTCTCCTCAATGGACTCAGCAGATAGCTCAGTGTGAGTTTACTATAAAAAAACACCCACTTCTAGACATTATAATATAATAACACTCAATTAAAATGAGATAAACCAAAAGTTTTAGTAACATGATGCAATAATACAACAATCACAATTCGTAATTATTGAACTACACAAAGTATAATTCATAAACAGTTACGTAAATAAACCTGAAATATACTGTTGCTTCTAAAACTAACTTAACACTCGCACTATATAACTGTCTAAAGTGTAACACATTAAACTTAAACAGAAACATTAGTCAGTATCCAACAAGCACTGTCCCTGACTTTGTCATACTATCAATGTTTTGTTGCCTACTTCATGATAGCTTTACCATTTTATGTGACTGTTTTTGAAATCAGAAAAGTTTTTTTTAGAAAAACTGCAATTGTATATGATAGGCATTTCTTTATATGCCATTTTCCCTTATCTGTCAGAAGTGTTGTTTCCAAGAGAAATATTTGTGTTGAATCTCATGTGTTTCTTGCCAAGTTAACTCAGTTTGCACAAACTTCTTAAGAATCTTTTATTTTGTCTATGAGCTATCTTTACCCAAGATTATCACAACAGTTCAGTTCTGGCTTAATCTGATAAGTGGGAAAAGCTTCATTGATGTCAAGAGTTTATTCATTAGTAACTTTATTCGTTATTTTATAGTCTCTCATTCATGATTCACAGTCATGTTCTTAGCTGGAACTATTCTAATTCCAGACATTCATCTTTAGGTGTTTTTACAAGTGGTGAAGATGGCTTCATGAAGATCATGCACTGTTTGGAATTGACGTCCATTTCTATAGACTTCCCTTGCTATCCACCCTCAAACATTTTCAATGAGGTTCAATTTGGGTGAACACGCTCGATGCTCCAAAAGAATCACGTTATTCGCCATGAAAAAGTCCTTTGTCCTGTGGGCATTGTGGATTGCAGCATTGTCCTGCTGAAAGATCCAGTCATTTCCACACAAGCGAGGATCTTCAGTCAATCAGCATGCTCTCTCCAACATGCCAATGTAGCAAGCTGCTGTTTCCTGCCTCTGTATAACCTGAAGCTCCATTGTTCCATCAAAAGAGAAAGCACCCCAGATTATGGTGGAACCTCCTCCACTGTGTCATGTAGAAAATGTCTCTGGTGGGATATCTTTATCGTGCCAGTAACGTTGGAAGCCATCTGGACAATCCAGGTTAAATTTTTTCTCATCAGAGAACAAAGCCTTCATCCACTTTTCTATGTCCCATGTTTGGTGCTTCTCAGCAAAGTTTAACCGAGCTGTTTCATGGTGTAGAAGGAATCGTGACCTTAGAAGACGTTTACGGTTTTTAAAGCCTTTCTCTCGTAGATACCGTCTTATTGTTCTTGAGCTGCATTCTGCATCCATAAAGGCCTTAATCTAGTTTGATGATCGGCTGGAGTTTTGCCAGACAATCCGTCAAATTCTCCTGCTCAACGCTGGCGAAATTTTCTTGGGCCGACCACTTTAAATTCTCGTTCTGTATCCCTCAGGGTCTTTTAAAAAATTTGCTACAGCAGTTTTACTCTGCCCAATCTCGCCAGCAATGGCACGTTGAAAGAGACCTTAACTTTGCAGCTCGACAATTCTGCCACTTTCAACCTCTGAAAATTTTTAGCCTTTTCCATGTTTTTACCCAATGTAACACAGGAGGTGTCAGAGATGTTGACAACGCTAATGCTTGAACACAAATGACTAAATTTCGTTATGTGTTTACCTATTAACGCTTCGTTTCAGTGTGGTCTTAAACTTTTGACCATCTAGCATTTAGGCTAATTTCATAGTGTTCACATTTTCCCTATTAAATGCTAAAAAGGTTTTTTATTTTTATTTTCATCTTTTGAAGCACTACTCAAATAAGTGGTTGAGTCTAACAACACAAAATGCAAAATTTTCTTCATGTTCATTGGCATTAAGATTTTGTTCAGCAGTGTACATAATTTGTTATAACCTAGAAAATAAGCTTAAAGAACAATAAAATGAACAAAAAATGCTGTTCTAATTGAAAAGATCCCAGGGTACAAGTTGTAATGTGAGATTATAAAATGTACCCTAGATTTTGGAGGTGTATACAGAAATAGGACCCACATTGTGGTGGGGATACACCATCTATCAGTCTTAACCTTCATTTGCCAGTCTCATACATTGTTACTCTTTTATTTCTTGGGTGAGACTGGAGAATGGAGGTTAAGGCTGATAAACGGTGTATTGCCACCACAATGTAGGTCCTACTTCCTCAGTCACTTCCAAAACCTAGAGTACCTTTTATAATCCCACATTATAGTTTGTAGCCTGGGATCTTTACAATTAGTGCAGCCTTTTTTGTTTGATTTACTTTTGTTTTGGCTGGTTTTTTAAGTTATAACAAACTAATATTAGTCAGAGGATTGAATTATCTGTTTTTAATGCAGTCCTTCCTTGTGATTTTGCTTATTTAACTTGGTTAAAATGTATTCATTTTAACTAAAGTATATATATATATATACACAGGGTGAGCCAAAGTAGGTGGACAGTAAAAAAACATTTATTTAGAGATCACGTATACGTACAACTATATGTAATAAGACAATTATATTAATGAAAATAAAATGTTATTTATTAACGCAAATGCTCAAATTGTTGAAATTTCCAATACTCTTTTAACACCCATATTCTTTTATCTGTATTTAAAGTATTTGACATTATGGGTTCTATTAACAATCTAAAAAAAAGAAAACAGATTAAATTAAAACAAATGTAATTATACAATTGTAATTATATAACACAAATAATATAGTTGCAACATAGTTATAATATACAATTGCATTAATATAACCGATACATAAACCTATTCCAAATGCTGTCCACCTACTTTTGGCTCACCCTGTATATATATCCAGAGGATGATATGAAAGACGAATGCTATAATAAAAAAAAGCAATCTCTCATATATATTGCATTTATCCTCAGAACATGTATTCCCAGTGGGTCTTGTGTTGATTGGAGACGGGAATTATGTGTTTATGGCATGGTGCTCCTTCTATTGAGGACCTGGTGTGCAATTCCAGATGCCATTGAGTTGTGGTTGAAGCATATTGCCATGTGACAACATGTATGCAAAAAGATAAGAGAAAACCTGCTAATTTAAAAAAAAAGAGATCTGAAAGTAAAAAGAACCTTAAGTCTGACTTTAGGAAACTTTGAAACTAGAAAGAAATCTTAATAGGTCACCATACAGGTTATTAAAATAGGTGATATTCATTACAACCATTAATAAGTTATGAATATGTATTTTTGTTTGTAATAAATTGAAGTAATGTTTTATTGTAAATTTATAAATGTCATTAAGACTATATGGTTTTGATTAAAGAATAGCTATAGGGTCAAGTTTTACATTAAAAGAATATGGCTAAATTCTCACTTCTGTAAGAATACAAGAAATGAGTTTTTTTCTGACTTCAGAAGTGTCATTAATAGGTAGAATTGTTTCATAATAAAGAATCTCATTTCATAAAATTAACTCGTAATTTTAAGTCATAGTGATTTTGGTATCCAACCTAGCTATTAAATCTTGTGTAATATTATCATTAGACACCTGCATTTGTGCAAACCACTTGAAATAATCTTGGAAAATGGGCAAGTAATACAGAATTTGTCAAAAGACTGAAATAAAGATTAGCTTAGAATCTTCAAATATCTTTTTCCTTGATAATTTGCTGTAAAACTTCTCAGCAGAATATGTATTAGCTGAACCATGAGATGCATGAGAAATGATGTTGAAATAAAGTTTGAAAACTTTTAAAAATATTAGCAACTCTCTTTGTGAATTCAACACTTTATTTAAATAAGGTTTTATTTTTTGCTTTATAATAGAGGAAATACTTATAATGTAGGCGTGCATCCTGTTGCATCTACTGTTAAAATAACTATTACTATGACAACATTATCCATACCATCTTCTTTAACCACAGTTCCACAGGATTTTTATATGAGGTGATTGTATAAGACTTTTATGTCTTTGTGATGAGAATGAAAGAGAAATATAAAATTGAAGTTAAAAATATGTTGTTTTTCACAAAACTCATTTTAGCAGTTAAAAATAAAATTACTAATTAAAAATTAGGATTTTCCTACGTGTAATAGTGGAACAATTATTGTGGAGAACTTTGTTATTGCTGTGACATCTGAATTCTCATTTATCACATGTTGTATTTTGTGTTGAAAGTAATACAAGTTATTAATTTATTTAAACTTAAACTGTTCTATTAAATTATAAAAATTAAACTTTTTGTTATATGAAACATATAATAGCCAGAAATATTTGGAGCAAGTTTCAAATTTTATAAACATTAAATTACTCATACTTGTTATGATACACTGATTTACATTTCATGTACATTACGATCAGAACATGCATTAGTAATTACTATTTTGTTTGATGTTTTCATAAAATCATCGTTACCTAATTAATTCTTAATATTCAACATAGTGACATATGCCAGCAGAAACAAATTAATTTGTAGCACTAAGGAGTTTATATGTTTATAATTAACATTATTTTAACATCCTTGTTTTGAAGAAATACTGAATAAAAAATGAATTAAGACTAATAAAATAAGGAATTGTTGATTTCATATATAAAAAAAGATTTGATTTTGTAATCCTGTAGCAAAACTATGTGTATTTTTCTTTGTAAGTAAATCATTTATGTGCTTAATAACAGTCATATTTAACTAGTAAGGATTAAATTTATTTACTCCATTTGTAACTTATATAACTCTCCAATAAATCCTATGATATGTGCTATCATAAGCGTGTAATGTGCACTAATATAAGGCCTATCAAAACACTAAATTGTTGATCAAGCTTTAACAGCAGAATATCAATAAATTTAAGAGCTTCAAAGCTTTAAGTGTTGAATAGCATTGTGCAAAATAAAGAAGTACAAAAAATCATAAGCATCCACAGAAATTATTCCAAAGGGATAAAGTAGGGTAATTTTGTGAATTAAATAAAATAATCATAAAGATATACTGAATGAATAAAGAAAGAAATATGTTTCTCATTACCCCCTATGGATGTTCACGCCAAAGGAGCTAATTTTTTACCACTTTTTCTTGTTTTTGGTATAGCAGGAAACCAAAATCCTGTTGTTTTGTTTGATTTCTTATACAAATTATGAGTGCATACACGTGTATGTGATCATTGTTTCATAATTTTGTTTATATTTCTTGTAATTATTTAAACTTTTGATTTAGTTTTGAAATTTCAATATATGTGCTTTAACAATAAATTGTTGGAACAAGTTTTAACTTTTTTTTACTATGATGTTTTTTTCTCTGTATTTGGAATGCTTGTTCACACATGTTAGAGTTCATGTGTTTAGAAACTCTATTTTTCATGTGTAATATTCAGTAAAAATGCATATTTAAACAATATACCAATGATGGATTGATGTTCTCTAAACTCAACTCCCTCTTCAGCTCCACCAATTCTTCCCAAGATTCATTGCAAAAAAACAATCAAATAAAAAAGGACTCAAATCGTCCCTTGCAAGATTTTTAGCAAAAAGGAAAAAGTGAAATCAAAAGATGTTTATGTTGTTATAACATATTTATTCTGGCTTTAGCCTGTTTTTTTAATACATGTTTAAGTATAATCTACATACTTATAAGTGTTACTGTTGTAGCAGGGATACTTTTTGCTTAACTTTTTGTTTAGTGTATTTTCAGCTACAAGCTATAGTCTTGAACAAACAAATAAGAATATGTTTGTTTGTTTTTGAATTTTGCACAAAGCTACTGGAGGGCTATCTGTGCTAGTCGTCCCTAATTTAGTAGTGTAAGACTAGAGGGAGGCAGCTAACCATCACTACCCACCGCCAACTCTTGGGCTACTCTTTTACCAATGAATAGTGGGATTGACTGTAACATTATAACGCCCCCAAGGCTGAAAGGGCGAGCATGTTTGTCACGATGGCGATGCGAACCCGCAACCCTCAGATTACAAGTCGCACGCCTTAACACGCTTGGCCATGCCGGGCCAATAAGAATATGTATATTTTCTTGGTTCATAACTTTGTGAAATATTGTATTACCCTAACATGTTCAAATATGGTTGTAATATGTCTATTTTCACCTGTTTCTTTTATTCTTAAAATAATTCTAAAATTACCCATTATTTCATGTAATGTACCTTGTGGCAGCTGATATTTGTGGATTTTGCAAAAAACTTTTTCTCTCTTTGATACTTGTTAATCATAAAGCTATGCAAATTAGAATGGACTATTGTGGTGTGTGCACCACTAGTATGAAGTTTTGTTTTTAGAGGTGTGGGCCCTCACATTTACCATTAAACTACTGGAGGGCTAAATTTTTCTTTAAATTTTGGTACCAGATTTTTTCAAGCATAAATTGAACATTTCTTTCTTAGCAAATAGATCACTATTTGCCAATTATAGATTTATTCAGTATCTGTATATGAATGTTTTATTTAATTCACAATTTTACACTGATTTTTCCCCTTAGAAAACTATTCCTTCCTGTAGAAATTACTGTGGATGCCCACATAGATGACCATATGCTTGCCATTTTGTTTGTTTTTAAAATATGTTCTGCTTTCCCACTGATCTCATGTAACTCAAATTAATTGATAAATAATTGAAACATGTTTTATTCCCACTGATAAGGGTCAAAAGTTTAAATCCTTCTCATGTCAAAATGGCATATAAAATCTGATGTTAAATTCCAGCATAATTTGGACAAGCAGATGAAAATGTTGATACATTCCCCTTGGAAGATATGCCATTCCATTGTAGGCTAACCCCCTGTCATACAACTTGGTAGATTGAAACAACTGGGGTAAAGAGCCTTGCTTAAACATACAACAGCATGTTTCTCACCAGCCTCAAACTCACAGTCATTCAACTGCAAGTCCAAAGTATGAAACCACTTCTATAAGATTCCCCTACTTATAAGGGTAATATTTTTTACTCAAAACATATCACCATTCCTATCAGAAATAATTAAGCAGCCAATCTATCTATGTATTTTGTTTGAATAAACATAAAAATAGTATTCAATAATGAATTGAGCCACATCAGCTTATCAGATTTAAAATGTTTGATTTCATGTGATGAACATAATAAAGAAAAATATGTTTATAAACACAGCAATAAAAAACACACACCAAAAACATGGTATAACCTGATATCAACAAAATACCTTTGCCAAGTCTTTGTGTCTAGACAGTCTACTTGTTCATAATGATGACAAACAATGGTAGAACCTTCTCCAAACATTGTGCATTCATTATTGTGTTACATTTGTAATAATATTTTCTTTATTACACATTAAGTTTGTTTCTAAACTGTATAAATATACCTTATCATTATCTAAAATTATCTATTTTTTCAGGGCTAGTCATGGCCAGGTAGTTAATGCGTTTAACTCGTAATCTGAAAGTTGCAGGTTTGAATCCCATTGCACCAAACATGCTCATTCTCTCAGCCATGGGGGCATTATAATGTGATGGTCAATCCCACTATTGGTTGGTAAAAGAGTAGTCCAAGAGTTGGCAGTAGATGGTGATGTCTAGCTACCTTTCCTCTAGTCTTACACTGCTAAATTAGGGAGAGCTAGCACAGATAGCCCTCGTGTAGCTTTGTGCAAACTTCAAAAACAAACAATCTATCATCTTATTGAAGACAATTTCTGTAATCTTCAAACAGATACAAGTTAGCACAAAATTACTGTCACAAATCACAAATGAAAAGAACATTTACAGAAACTATAAGAAAACTCAAATCTGTATATTTAATGTACTATTGTTCTACCCAATTACATATAAACACTTTATAGCTATTTTCAAAGCTGTTTTATTAGTAACTGATCAAACCATTTGATATAGCACCCAAATAAGGTGGCAAGCAAGGCCTACACAAAAACAGAAATTAATGAAAACCATTGGAGATCAAGTAAAGAATAATAATATTCTCAAAGGGTGATGTGTTCTTAGCAAAAATAAAGTTATTTTTGGAATTAGTACAAACATTATAAAAAAAATTGTTAAGTGGGTAATTTTATAAGGCAAGTATAAGAAAAAAAAAAAAAGCTATGTATGGCTAGCTACTGAGCCTGAAAGAAAGGAACCAAACAAGATGTGGATGGAAATGGACATATCACTTGATTGGCTAATTATCCCATGACAAATAGAGCTGTCTTGACTTTACATGGAGAATACAATTCCTACATTAGTGACTCCAACTTTGTGTTTGAATAGAATCTAATCTTTCATCATTATACCTTTCTTCTAGTTAACTTTAGAATAATACTTTTATAGCTATTTTACAATAGAGTAACATTTTATGATAAGAAATTCTTGTTGTGTTAGTTTTCCTAGTGAGGAAAACAAATAGGGCCAGACTTGTACCATGTCCCATTTTATCTGTTGCCTTCTTGTCATATTTAATAGTTTTCTGCTTCTTGACGGCCTCCTTTTGTTTCAAGTTTGACTGGTTATTCTTGGACTTGAAAGTTATACTTCTTCTATGAACTTTCCATATACTGTTCTGCCAGATTGATAATCTCATTCATGTCTTTGGTGCTCTCACTTTTAGTAACAGTGATATGTCAGCAAAGCACATATATACTAATGTTGGTTATCACAGTTTTATCAAGAATTTTAATAATTCTCTTTTTCATCAAAGTCCTCACAGGCTGATTCAGTTACTTTAGAACACAATTAACTGAACAAATTATTATTTTCTTCTCTATTATTATAATGCAATATGTGATAGGTTCACTTGAAAATTTGCCACCATACATACACTCTTTATGACTAAACTCATAATCACACAGTCTATATCTATGTCTTGAGCTACATCTGTGATGCTCATTTATACCCAAACAGAGGTCTGGAACATTCCACACACTACTAGGTATTATGATGCAATAACACTCCATTAAAACAATAAGAGAAACTCAGAAGGTTGTTGTAATATGGTGCAATAATAAAACAATCCCCAATTATTAAGTATTGAACTACACAGCGTATGATTCATAAACAGTTATGTAAGCAAACTTGTGATAAACTATTACTTCTATACGTAAATTTAACACTCTTATCAAATGTAAACTGAAATAATCATGTATATCTTGCAGCTAAAAAGCACCATATATACCTGAGAGAACAGCTATGACAAGTTGCTCTTGATACCTAGTTTCTATGATATTTGTATATATTGATTTTTTTTACACCTTCACACTATATATAATATAGGGGTTAGCTCTATAAAGTGCACAAAGCATTGAGTATTTTACGTTTTACAACAGTCATCTAGTATTCATGTATTATTAACTAGTAATTTCTGTTTCATTCTGTATTTAAGCTTTTTCAAGAAACATCAGATTTCTATAAGAAAACTAACTTTAAGGTGTAATAGAATTGTTAACACCAGAATTGTATTTTTTTTTTTTTTTTGTTTAATTTTACATAATGTACATATATATTATATAGGTCGTCAAAAATTGTGGAAATTGTTTTACTCTATCAAATTATATAAAATTGTAGTTACTGCTAAAATTAGGTGTGCATTAAGCCTGTTTAAGAAAGATGATATATGAAAATAAATCTTGGTTTTAGCTTTTCACTGGTTTTTGACTTTGGGACACTCTAGATAGCTGAAAAACAGTATATGCACTGGAGTTAGAGTGACTATGCCAGATAGCCTTTCATATCCTTTGATCACCAGAAAATACAAGTGGTTTTGGTATTACTTTGATATGGGTGTCTGTGTCATTTCTAAATAATGCTAGCACACTTTCCAATTGAAAAAAGAAAATCTTCATAACTCTGAAGAAATTGAAGTATGAACTTTTCAATTTGTTTCATGAATAAGAATAAATAAGTGTAAAAAAATAAAATATATCAATTTTAAAGTATTTTTTGAGCTAAAGGTGTAGAAAGATATAATAGTAAATAAAATGGACTTCAAAATAAAAATTATAGTTATTCCTTTATCTAATGAAGAGAATGAATAATTATAAAACTAGAAAATCATTTGAGATAATATGTTATTATCTATTATAATACTGTTATGAAAATAACAATGTTTAACATCTCCATAGTAGCTGCAATAATGCTTCATTCATACAATGATAGTATGATAGCTGTTAACTTCTTAAAAAAACACTATAAACAAATTTTCATTATTTTTCATAAAAGAAGAGAATTCTATTATAACAATAGTAGTTTAGATTAATCACTGTTTATGGTACAGTCTTAACACAACCTAAAGAAGTTAAACAAAATAATGTTAATATATTCATAGAGCACTAGCTTAGTTGAGTTATAATCCAATAAGTTTAAAGCTTATGTATTTATTTATAATTATGTGGTTGATATGTTTGTTTTCAAAGAATTTAAAAAAAATATTTGGTTACATAGTAATACCACTTTTATTTTCACTTTTTGTTGGATTTAAAATTTATTTTCTCACTGGATTGCTAACTTTTAAACACAATGAAAAATTTCTTTCATAACAAGTCTATATTAAAAGAACTGCAGTTGTAATAAACATTACCAACTTTTATTAGCTTGGAAATCAGTTAGTCACTGAGGCCTCAATTGTATTGCTCTAGACTCTAGCTGTGTTGATTTCTTTCCAAAAGCTTTAATGATAATTAAGAATTCAATCAAATAAAAACACTGGCAAATAATGCTCTTTTTTGATTCTATATAATAGTGTACACTGGTCTGTCTGTTTTTTTGTGTTCTGAAAATTAGTCCCTGCCCCCACTTGTACAATAATAAATAATATAGTTATGCAGTTAAAAATTAGAATGCACAATGCAAAAATCAAATAGTAAACTTACATTTCATTTGACTCTTAAGTAGCCAGCACTGTGATGAGTGCTGCCATGTAGCCTCTAGTCAACAGTTCAAAATTAGTGACAATGACAGACAATCTTATGATAACTTTAGCCACAACAAAAACAGAAAAAATACAAATGGTGGAAGTGGAAACTGAATCCTAATCCTTAAATAATAGACTATGGTGGTCCAAGTCTGAAGAAATTTGAAATGAAAAAAAAATCTAAAACACTAAAATTGTCCTTTAATACCCCTAATGAGCATAACACAGATAGCTGATTATGTTGCTTTAAACTTAACAATAAATGAAATAATGACAATATTTCAGTTATTTGGAAAGTTAGAATAATTGGAAATTCTAATTTTAATAAGCTGATTATTATTGTGACAATCAATTTAGTTAATTTCACTTAACTGTGTTGGAATAATCAAAATATAATAACTACAAACATTAATTTTACTACTTGATTATATTTGTGACAGTAATCCATTTATTCATAACTTTAATTAATTAATTAGTGTAAATTACATTAATCGTTATAATCAATCCTCATAGGTTATCAATTCAATCATCCATAAGCATTATGGTTATAGCAGGGGTTAGTTCCAGTTTTATTTTTAGCTTTTTTGTTAAGTGTCTGTTTAATCATAACCTACACTCCTGTAAGTATTAAGGTTATAACAGTGCCAGTTCCAGTTTTAGCATTTAGGTTTAGTGTATATTTAACTCAAATCAACACTCCTGTAACTATTATGATCATAGAATGCACTTTAAATTTTAGCTATATATTTTTGGTTTAATATATTTCTAGTTTCAAGTGAATTCTTGCTATATGTGAAGAAATGTATTTTTTACAACCATTTGAAATTCCCAAAAACCCAAGTTGCTTGAAACTGTTAAATTCTGACTGTATATAAGCCCAAATGTTTTGTTAAAACCATATTTAATTAAGATCTCTCAAAGCTTTTCAACAACAATTTGTTTCTTTTGTCTCTATAAACCAGTGACTGATATTATCAAAGTATGATCCACAAGATTAATCAGGAGCTTAGTGTTTTACTACTTAATATTAAACAAGTATTTTTTTTTCTTCTGGTTTAAATAAACCATCTAGTATTATTCAAAGAAATGGATGAGTAATCTCAGATATTTGCCAACAGTAATTCCACAAGCATTGCAATCAAGGTTAACTTTATGTATAAAACTGATTGGTAACACTTAAGTGTAAAAAATGTGGATTTTGAAAGAAGAAAATAATTCCAATTTTCAAAGATATTAATGTATTTGTCATTGGAATGTGAGTTTCTACTTATGAGAAATCTGGAACTAGTTCTTTGACTCCAAGTAGGATTTTCTAATTTTTAATAATTAAATGTACAAAGAAACACTAATGCAAATCTTGTAGTTCTATGTTGTTTTTATTGAACAAAAGAGTCACACAGCAGGAAATTGAAATAATTACTAGTGATGTATAAAGCTTGACAAGTGGAGGATTGGGTCAGAAAGCTGATTTTAACAGATGCAAAAAATAAGAAAGTGTTTTCTGTTATTATGTGGTTTTTAGTTCACTCTTTCAATATTTATTTTATTTTAGGTAGCTAATAAGCTTCTAATGTCTTTGTTGTAATGTTAACTATAGTGAGATTTAGCAGCTATTGAACCAGCTGTTAATAAATAAAATAGAAACCTTCATATAAATTTTGAAGGTACCATTTGAAGGAGGTTATAGATATTACGAAATTAACAGTTGAATGTGGATGTTAGTAAACTCTGAAGTGGATGTAATATGAATTAATGTGTTGGTATTAACGTGAGTGAATGCTGTACTCTATTTTAGGAGAAAGTTGTTAGTTTCAGAAAAACTTAGTTTACATTAAACAGTAAATCCCATAACATTACAATCTGAGTAACAGTGTGTTAAGTAGTATCAGGTATCATCATCCTAGTTAGGTCAATAATAATAAATGTCACCTAGTAGAGCTTTTTATGCTTATATTTTTGAGTAAAAATATGTTGTCATTTTCAGGCTATTTCATTGTAAATAAAATAAAGGAATATTACATAATTTTCTTAAATATTGTGGAACAGTATACATTATACTGAATTAATTCAGATATGGATTTGAAAGATACTCAGACACTTTCGTGTAATTAAGGGACAACAAAGGTTTCATGTTAGCTTTCTTATTCATTACAGTAAACTGAACAATAAAAATATTAAAAGGCTAAAATCCATGGAACTTGTATATATATTTAGTGTATTAAAATCAACAAACAAACAACATTTTATAATACATTATTAAAATTTTGTAAAAGGTACTCTATATGATATAATGCAGTTTTCCGTCATCTTCAGGATAGTGAAAAACGGTTTTTGTGTGCTATATAAGTATGAAAGCCATGATCATGTAACTACTAGTTTACAGTTGGGAAAAAATTATTTTGGCTGAACTGAATAATATTACTGCTAGAAATATTAGAGAAACCACTGAAGTAATGAAACACAGTGCAAACAACTTGATCTTTAATAAAGATGAAGGGTTAGAAAATCAGTTTTGAAGATGTCATGATCTTTTCAGTAATCTTAGTCTATCCTGATATGATGACATTTCAATCCCAGCTATAATCCTGTTAGCTTTTTTCTGAGCTCTTTTTTATCAGTTAAATATTTTCTGAGGTAACGAGCTCTAGACTGAACACAATATTCCAAATGTGACCTAACCAATGACATATACAATTATATTATAACTTATTTGTATTTGTATCCAGTATTTCTATAGATACAACCTAAACTCCTATTTGTCCTGCGAGTAGCAGTAGCACATTGCTTGAATAGCTTTGTCATCTATAACACCTTTAAGGTTATGCTCATCAAAATTTTACTCATAATTCAAATTGTGACATCACATTATAATTAAAAACCACCTACCATTTATTTGCCTGTATCACCAAATAATCCAAATCCTTTATACGATAGTAGCATCCTTCTCACAGCCAATAACATTTAAAATGTTAATGTCATTACCAAATTTAAATAATCCATTGATCATTTCTTAATTTATGTAAAACAAAAAGAGAAAAGTTCTTGAAGTACCCCAATTGTGATTGTAATCCAACTTGAATAAGCTCCATTTATAACAACTCTCCACATTTTTGTATGCAGTCACTTTTCTATCCAACGAGTCAACCTATTGCTCTTATCTACAGAGAACGTTTTCTTTTTTAGCAAACATTTTATGTTGCACAATATAAAATGTTTTCTGAAATACTATATATGCCACATTCACACCTATATGTACTTTCATCTACATAAGCAGTAACCTCTTGAAAGAATCTCAAAAGATCAGTGATGCAAGACATTTTACTAGTGAACTTTGCTGATCATCCAACAAAATTTTAAACTTTGTTACATGACTTGAGAAAACATCTTTTGTTATACTTTCAAAGACATTTTCTAAACCAGATGTAAGCCCAATAAGTCTGTAATTCTTGGGACAATTTTTATCATCTCCTTGTAAAAGAGAAATAACATTAGCCAATTACCAGTCTTCTGACACCTGCCTATGAATGAAAGATTTAGAAAAAATAATACAAAATAGCTCACGTATCTAATGCTTAACCTCTTTCAAAGTTCTTTGGTAACTATTATCTGACCTGTTTGCTTTATCACTTTTTAAACATCCCAATGTTTCCTTAACAAGCTCAGAATTAACATATTCATCTTATTAATCATTTACATTAGTAAAAATTGAAGAAAAAGTTCAACCTAATAATTCAGCCATCCAAAAATAATCAGATATTAACATTCTCGTATCATTGCTAAAAGCCCTTACTCCCATCCTAACATTTTATTTACTTTTAGTGAAGAAGTCCTAACCATTTCTTGATGACAAGAAACCCACTTAAAATAAGAATGTATCTCAGAACAGCTGGTGTGGGTATTAACACGTTTACTGATAAGGAGAGAACAATGTTTCAACCTTCCGAAGCCATCTTCAGGTTAAGAAAGAGAGAGTGTTTCAATGTGACCGTTGATGGACACGTCTTAGGGATGAGAGTATAAACGGGTACTATTTATTACCATTTGCTTTTACATTTTCAGCCAACCTTTTTTCATTTGTTTCTTTTCATTTCTTAATTTCCCATTCCACCAACTCTTCTGATCTTCTATAGTCCTACACATCTCCTGTTATTGCAGTGAACTTGAACTTCTTATATTTATAATAGTTTCCTTTAATTTTGTCTTTTATACCCACTAAAAACCAGCCAGGTTTTTTACTTTCAAGACACCTTTTCTGCATGTAAGAAACATGTTTATCTTGAATATCTAACAGTTTATTTTTGAAAAGTTTCCACACTTCATCGGTATTACTTCAGCTGTTTAATTTGTTGCAGCACAATCCTCTTTAAGAAATTTGTTTTTGTTCTTTTTAAAATTTGGAACCAAAATATCAATATCCATTTTCTCCATATACAACAAAACATCAAGCCAAATTGAGCAATGACAACTTTCACCCAGATGTTCCCCAACCTTTACCATAACCATTTCTTTATTAGAAATTAACAATTAATCTGAAATAGAATTGTTCCTAGTATGTTCTCAAACCAATTGTTGAAGAAAAGTATCCTGAACCATTTCAAAATAACCTTTCTCTCACATGAATTGATTTTAAAGTTTTTCTTTCTATGTGATTGAAATGAAAATCTCTCATGATTATAACTTCATTGACAGCTGACTTATTTACCTCCTTGTAGAGTTTCTCAATACTTTTCTGTTTCATTTGGTGATTTGTAACAAACCCCAACTAAAATCCTTCTCCTCCCTTATAAACACTAACAGAAACCTAAATAGAATCAACCCCATTGTTTTTATATTTGATATCTTCAAACTGAAATAGCTGTAACTCACAATTTACATATAAAGTCACATCTTCCCCATATTTATAATACTCTGTCCTATTGATCAGCATATAACATTGTATTTGAAAGAAATTTCTTTCATCATAAATATCTATATTTAGCAACATTTCAGATATTTCTTGTTACATCAAAATCCTCTATTTTCACCAATGCTCTAAAGTTATTTTCTTATGCTCATAGCATTACAATAATAAAAGTTTCATTTATTATGTTATTAGTTGTGTTATTTTACATAATTTGTGGCTATAAAGTACTGTATCTAAAACCTAGATAAGTGATAGAAACATGATGATGTATTTCATAACTTCCTTTCATATATTCATTTCATACACAGTCAAAGTAGAATAAAATTCATTCACAGTAAGGGCATAACTGTTTTCAGAATGAGATTTATGCTACTTCATTTATTGAAGATATTCTCACAGTTAACTTACAGGGTTAAATAAGAGAGTGTCTTCACTTTTAGTGAAATAATGATACAAATACAGACAAAATTCAGAATATTTGTGTTGTATAAAGAACCAATTTTATACAAACAGACCATTTAAAACTGTCCCATCTGAGAATCCTAAATTAGTTATACTAATCAGTACATTTTTCTCCAGACAAATTATTTTGTTTTAAATAAAGAACAGTTTAATAAACCCAGAAATACATATTATCCAGTATTTTTACATTTGTATTATTGTTACTAAATGTATCATTTGTAAAACATCTTAAACTAACATCGTTGATGAGAAAACATACAACATATTTATTTTGAAGTATGGTACCTTGATTTATTTTTCGAATAAATAACAATTAACTAAGAATTTTCTGTTTATCTACATGAAAGTATGATGTACCATTATGCTAAAACAAAGTTTAAAATTTAGATGTGCCTCTCTAGATCTCTTGGTTAATATTATAAGTTTATGATGTAAAGTTGAGATTAAGGGTATTTCTCTTTAACTCTTTTAGAGTGTATTTAGGAGACACTAACTGGACCATGGCCTACAGATCAAATTAAAATAAAGTTTTATAAGAAAAAATAAAAATACAAATTTTTTATTTATTTAGGATGAAGCAGGACAGTTTAACATTAACCACCATTTGCATCGATGCTAACAAACAAATGCAACACTCATTTTGATAATCTGTAACACTACATGTTTATGTATGATTTGTATAATACAGATAAAATATGATTTTTATTGATATTTAAAATATGTGAAACGTAATTTTTATGAAAAAAAGAATAAAATTGCATATTATTTTAAGTAAAAATTTAACAAATTTTAGAATTATTTTTATTTTTTACTGCTGGGCAGTGAAGAGTAGTTGGAAAATGCAATCTTAAAAATCACACCATGCAATATACATTGTATAGGGTGGGTCCCAGATATTCTAAATCAAGGGTTCCCAACTGGTGGGTCGCGACCCTCCAGGGGAGTCGCATAGCCTTGTTAGAAGTAGCTTGGGATAACATTAATTTTATTTCATCAGTTACATTTTCAAGTCACGAGTGCCAAAAGGTTGGGAACTCCTGTTCTAAATGCACCACTGACTTTATGTAGTAAAGTTGCTGTTGGAAGTACAGTATGTCTCCTTGCTTAATATTATGCCATCTATAAATCTGATATATAAAGTATTTTCCTCTAACTTGGAGGATATGGGAACTTGATTGTATGCATTTATATAGAAAACGTAAGTTGAAGGTATGCTTTCTAACATTTTATAGTGGTTATACCAGCTTCATATTACACCTTCATGTAGTAAAGGTAAGATTTAAGGTATGTTTGGTTGTTGTTAGTTTTGTTTTTTCAGTACATTTTAAACTGGTGGTATGTTTGTGTGTAACTCTTATTGGGGATGGTAGCTTGATATTATTAACTATTTAAAAAATTTAATTTGAATATACAAGGCTGAGTATGTGGTATTAAGATAATTTTTAATGTATAACTCAGTAAGCTGCATGACAACCAGAGGTGATATAAAGCTCTGTTGGAATGGAATGTATAAAAACACTCTATCTATGTTGAAAAATACTTATACACTGAATTACAATTTACGATTTAGGATTAGCAATACAGGAATACCCTTTGTATTAAATGGGTTAACAGCATTAGAAAACAAAGGAATATGGACCAAATTAGGGAACCAGGATCATCCATTAAGAGACCTACAATAAACTCTTCTTTCTCCTTGGTAAGCAAAATACATAGTCTTGTAACAAGGAAGAATCTACAATGACAGGTCAGTAACACAAGTGGTCCAGGTAAAAGAACAAATTATGATCAAAATGTATTGTGAACCATAATAGTGATTCATAATAGACATTGTAAGGAATTGCACAAAACCCTAATTGAATGTTCAGGCAAAGAAGCACCTTAAACATTTACGATTTAGTTCAAACAACACTTTTAAACTTTTACTATTGACTATTAAGGCTGCACAAAAAGCATAACTGTTAGACTAACAAAAAAAAGAAAATACACCCAAAATGTCTATTTGTAATTCTTATTATTCTCTGCCAACCTTCAACAAAAACGGTTTGGTATCTTGCACCAAAACCTTTTGTATGTTATTAAATAACTTATTGTGAAGGTCATATGTGTATTGAAAAGTCAATTTGTTCTTTCATATTTTACATAAACTAATAAGCATCATAATTGTAGGGTAAACAATGTTGTTATTACCCATTGAAGTTATCTCTCTTTCAAATATCCAATGTTCCTTTAATAACATACGTGTAGGATGAAACAGGAATTACCAGCCAATAATAGATAAACATTAGATAACTGTAAAATGTAGATAATTAATGCTTTGTACATTATACAATCAATGTTTTGAGGGAACCATTCCCCATATTATATATGAAGTGAAGGAGTATATAAAAAAAAAATCAGTGCACATAAAATTAAGTTTTATTGCACACATTTGTAAAATAATCACTTTAAAATAAATACATAAAGATTAATTTATATAAAGCAATGTTTAAGACATATATGTTTTATTAGAAATGGCTGCTTTTCTACTGGTAAGATTTTATACATCCTTATTGGTTGTTGTAGCTTGATCTGGGCATGTAAATGGGTATAAACCAATGTTGTAAAACATGCTTTAATCAAAGTAAGCACCATTAGCTTCATTCAACACACTTTTGCCAATGTGTAACGATGCTGTTTATGGCCCTGCTATAGATATCAGAATTTCTATGGTCATTGAACTCCCTGAAAGCTTCTTCTGCAGTTGCCTGGTTTTGAAAGCGTTTATTGTTCAAAAAGTCGTCAAAGTGCTGGAAAATGAAAATTTGTGGGAAATATCTGGGGAATAGGGTGGACGAGGCGGAACCTCGATTCACAATTCGTTCAATTTTTGTAACGTCATCCTTGATAGGTTTCATAATGCTGATTTTGTTGATCTTCAGTCAGCTCATGCAGAACCAACTTATCCAACTTTTTCGTTTTTCAATCGCACTGAGGTGGTTGATAATGCTTGATTTGCTTGTGCCTAACTTTTCTGCAAGCTCACGTACTGTTGTGCGAGGGTCTGCCTCAATCGCTTCCCTTAATGTGTTTTCACCTAAGTATGGCTTCCTTCTACGACCTCTATGGTCTTCAAGACTTTCATCCTCATGTCGAAACCTTTGAAACCACGTTGAACTATATGTTCATTAACAGATCCATGGCCGAATGCCTGGTTGATGTTCTGTCTTGTTTCAGTAGCTTTTCATCTAAGTTTGAAGTCGTTGAAGGAAATCAGACGAAAGTCCTTCTTGTCCATGCTGCCTTGGAGGCTGCAAAACTTACTCTGAGTAGAGTTGAAACAGTAGATAATTAAGACACCTTGTAAGCAACAAACGTTGGATTAAATGAACCAAGCAACCAACGATAAGTTATTCAATATTCATCTTCTAAATGTCATCGTGAGAATTCCGACATTTATTTCTGGGCAACCTAATAAAAAAAGAAATCCACCAAATGTAATTCTAGGTAACAGCATAGAACCATAATAAGGGTTTGTAGTTTGGGTACATGCCTTATGTATCCCCGGCCTTATTTTCTTACTATTTTATTATTCTCATTTGCAGATTCTTAAATTCCCAATATTTTATTTATTTTTTGTCTCCGTTACAAAAGTAGGCTAACAGAGTATGAGTTCTCCAAAATAAGGACCTCCAATTCAACTATTACATACATCAAACAGCTGGAAAATGAAATTGGTATTTACGTTATTCAATTTGAATTTATAAGATTTAATGCCTACAGATTTCTGTGTGACAGAGTTGTTAAAATTGGTTTTAGGAAACTGTTGTTCTCACACACTAAATCGATTATAGAAAGCCAGGGAAAAAATGTGGTACGCTTTGAACATGATAGCTTTTGACAATGTATTTTGAAATAAAAACTACATAGAGGAGCTATTT
The DNA here is from genome assembly GCF_004210375.1 of Tachypleus tridentatus. Classification (NCBI taxonomy): domain Eukaryota; kingdom Metazoa; phylum Arthropoda; class Merostomata; order Xiphosura; family Limulidae; genus Tachypleus; species Tachypleus tridentatus. Next base: position 14,061,873 of record NC_134836.1, on the reverse strand, counting down.
GCAAAATGCATTGTCGTTAGAAAAAAACATAACAAGGCATGAAAACACGAACTGTAAATACATTATAAAGCTCCAAAATTGTTTTAATATAACGTACCCAACCCTCTGTATGTCTCCATACACTTTTGGATGGATGAGGATGTCATCCTGATACTATACTTTTATACGTAAAGGTTTGAGCTATAAAAATATCTTTTTACAACTGTGGAAGATCTGGCACATTGGTAACCTACACATTGAAAAGTATGAGTTGAAAGCATGTCTGTATACTATTTTAGTAGAACACATACTGGGCATTTCATATTATACTTTTACTGTTAGGTAAATGTTAAGTTAAAGATGTGTGTCCTTAATAGCTTAGGGTTGATATATTTGCTTGAAATGTGTTATATGTGTTATCATAAATTTATAGTTGGAAATTATACTTTTATCTCATAAAGCTTAAATTTAAGCTATTTCTCCTGAGAGCTGCAGTGGGTATGATAGCTTAATCATATGCAACAAACTTTAAATTGGATTTGTTTTTCTACAGCTATTGATGGAAATGAGAACTTGAATTTTTGAAAAGTTTTAGTTGGAAGCATATTATGTTGGTATAATATTTTACATTTGTCTAGTAAAGATTAAGTCAGACGTAAGTCTCCTCTGTGTAATAAAGTTGAGTTTGGGGGTCTTTCTCCTTCCAGCTCTGAGTAGAAATATCAGACTGGTATGTTGCAGATTGTCAAGCAAATGTAAAAAATGGTGCTATTATGTCTGATAGTGAAATCCAGTAAGAAATTAGCATTATTAATCCTCTCCACAGTTTGAAACTTTGTCTAGCCATACAATAAGTGGTTACTTTTACTATTCCTTCTTCACCAAAGCCTACTTGAATGTAAGTGAATTTTCTACAGCTTTCTTACAAATTGATAATTTTATAGTAGTTTTTCAAGTGACTTGTTTGAAATACTTGTTTGTGATTTTTATTGAAATTTAACATGAAGGAGTATTATGTCATAAAAACATAAAGTAAATCAATCTGTTGACAATTTTTACTTTTCGATTTTCTATTGTTTATTTTGTGTGAATGTTATACTTTTACTTTCCAAGTTTCATTCTGGTGTTTATATGTGAATTATGTAAATATTACATCATTAAGAACACTGAATATTTGTGAACCACACTCCAGAGACACATTCTTTGCTTATATCATTTCACAAAATCTCAAAGTTTCATTTTTCAAAAGTGTGTCAAGTTTCTTTTATGATTATTAGTTTAGGTAATTGTTTTATAACAATTTCTTCTATTTAGCTTACAGATGATTTGATAGAATAAACTATAAACCTTTATAAATGTTAGAAATAGGCACCAAACTTTCATCAGTTTAACTGATAGTGATATATAAGCTATTATTTTAGTTTATGTTCTTGGACATTTTTACCCTTTCTTGTAATATTTTCTTTGGTTTGCATGTTTAGTTAAGTAATAAAACAGACAGTGATCACCATTTCCCATTTTATGTTATTATTTGTTCATAGAACTTAGATAAGCTTTAATTTTTTAAGAGCATAGTATTTGGAGAAATAAATCATGAATGGATAGAAAATGAATAACTTCCTAGCTTTGGGCTACCTCAGTACTGATCAACTTTCATGGAGCGCTTAGTGAATGTTTGAATGTTGGAACACTTCACCTAGAAAGACTTAAGAATTCACCTCAAGATAGTTGAAAGTTTTGTTGTTTTTTTACTTTTTATATTTTTTTATTACTTTAACTTATAAACAATTGTAAATTGCTAGGAATTTGTCACCAAAATTTCAAAAACATTTCTTTCACAGTATAACACTTTGTGACACTGTTACTAGCACTGACAAAGATGTATTTAATTTTACCATAATTTAAGAATTACAAAAGCTTTAATTTTTGTGATAATAACTGTGAAAAATTTTTTTTCATACTTTTTCACAATGCTAATAATTTGGGTTTTCTTTTGAAATACCAGCCATTATTGTATCACATTGCATAAAACATTCTCCAGAGTAACAAAGTTTTCCTTGAAGGTTGCTAAGTAGTGTTCATATTCTTAAATTTATATGCAAAAACGGCTCGTTTGGGCTGAGAAAACACTTTACATAGAAGAGCGAACAACGTTTCGACCTTGAAGAAAGAGGTAACTGACCTCTTTCTTTGTGAACCTGACGATGACCGAAGAAGGTCGAAACGTTGTTCGCTCTTCTATGTAAAGTGTTTTCATGGGTTTCTCGTCATCACTGATTAGTGTTCATATTCATTAACCACAGATAGAATAGTTTTGTAATAAATATTTAAAAATGTAACACGTTCTGTGTTATTTATTTACGATTCTGTTCAACAAACTGTTAGACTACAAATGTAAATATACAGAGTGTTCGGAAAGTCACTGTACACTTATATATTTATTAACAGACATGTTTAAATATAGAATACAGGAGGTAAATATGAATGACAATTATAAACAATGTTGAAAGTGGCCTCCATTGGCATAAATACAGGCTTGGATCTTTCTTATTTTGTTTTTAAACACCACTATCAGTTGCTGGTTTGAAATAGACTGAATAAAATATGATTACAAAACTGCACAGTGACTTTCTGAACATCCTGTATGATTTGCCTTCATTGAATTAACATTCTCTAATGCATTAAGTTAAATTGCTAATGAGCAAAATGTTTCAGTGATTAACTTGAATATCTTCAGCTATGTATGTAAACACATGGTAATTTTTGACTCCATTTTTGTCAGAAATATTACAGCTACTAGTAGGATTTGTTAACTGAGTTATCTGTTATTGAAAGTTCAGTAATGCTAATTGTGATAGAAAGTATGCTATCACCAGTTTCACGGTAATATCACTTTAGTGAAAGACTTCACGTTTCTGTACACAGAAAAAAACAAACGTTTTATCCCGAAAGAGTAGTTAGATTTTATCCTGTATATGTTAAAACCACTGTAATAAGTTTTGTTGATAGTGAAAGATGTATCTGCCTTCACCAGCCATTTTGACACAAGTATTAAAAATTTGCAGTATATTAATTAACTTCCGAAACAATCTTAATCTGTGTTATTCATCTTGTAAGAGATTGTAACTGTTCTATTTCTGTGTAAGGAAAGTTAGTCAAATCTCTTACAACATAAATTTTAAAAGCTTCAAGATTAAGACCAGAAATTATATGTATTCCAAATAATCTTGATTTGTATTACATGCTAACTTGTTAATTGCTGATTATGTACCTAAAAAATAAAAGCCAGAGCTAGACTTATATTTTGATTAAATGTATCACTTGGATGAATTTTTACATCCAAAACTTTTAGATAACACATTCTCTTTGCATCAATAAAAATTAAAATTGTGATCTGTTTGCCACTTGCAGAAAAGTAGACTGAAGATATGACACTCTTGTAACCACTTTTCTTACAAATATTTGGAAAAAGTTAATTTTGATAACTGTTGAAATGTGGAGATATACCACCATAATATCAATAGTAAAATCCAACAACAAAATGTGGAGATATACCATTGTAGAATCAATATTAGAATCAAACAACTATGAAGATATACCACTAGAAAATCAATAGTAAACAAAACAGCTAAAATGAGATGTGTTTAAAAACACTAACTGAAATTGCACAAATTTTCAGCATTTTGTGTATGCTAATGCCAACATCATCAGGAAAAACATACAAGTGGGTAAATTTGTATTAGTACAAGTAAAAATTGTGACCTTTGAATGATGTAAATGTAGGTGTCATTTAATAGGAAGTTTCAATAGTGAAATCAACAGTTCCTTAAAGGTTTTTCTTTTAATTTCTCTTCATTCCTTACAAGTATCTTTGGTGTTAGATAAGTCACATTTATGTGGCTCAACTTGTTGATGTATATATGTGAAGGTGGCTGAATGTTCTTTTTATTTGCATTCCTAATTTATGACTTTGTTTCCCCCTATGTAAAAATAGGAACAACCATTACAAAAATTTGGTAAATGCATCCAAGCATTGGTTCGTAGATATTTATTCAAATTCTACCTGGATAGCTTTTGACCTGGTTTTACAATATAACTGGTCATATATCTTATATTTGCTGTAGAATTATTGTTCCACTGCATCTTGAAATCAGGTGGAATACAGAAATAAATGGCATCAGTATTAAAATTAATACTACTGGTAGACAGATGTGGATTTAAGATTTCAGAAACCTTAAATGGTTTTAGCTACCATGCATTCAGGGTACCCATTAACTTGTGTGAAACATGTTTCAATGGATTGAATTTCTTAAAGTTCCCTCATTTGTTTCAGAAAATCTCAACTGTTAACACCGAACGTAATATCCAAGCTCTTGACAGGTAATTCGATGGTCGCGGGTTCTTATCCCCGTCGCACCAAACATGTTCGGCCTTTCAGCCATGGGGGCGACATAAAATGACGTTAAATGCAACTATTCGTTGATAAAAGAATAGCCCAAGAGTTGGCGGTGATGACTAGCTGCCTTCCGTTTACACTGCTAAATTAGGAACGGCTAGCTTTGCATGAAATTAAAAAACAAACAAAACCTTACTTTCAGTGTAAATAACATTCAGTGATAAGTAATGCATCAGATGTATTACTAATTTCATAGTTAAATATATTCTATACCTCACATATTTTATTACCTCTGTCTGAAATAACTTGCTGGGACTATGAATTTAGTGCAAAGATGTTAAATTAACGCAACTATATTTCAATAGAATGTTATTGAAGTATAATGAAGCATTTGTAATTAGTTTTGATTTTTCAATTATTTTTAAAGTTCTGTTAACTTTTTTATTTAATATTATATATATATATATGGCCAGGTGGGTTAAGGCATTCGACTCGTAATCTGAGGGTCGCGGGTTCGAATTCCAGTCGCATTAAACATGCTCACCCTTTCAGCCGTGAGGGCGGTATAATGTTGACTGTCAATCCCACTATTCGTTGGTAAAAGAGTAGCCCAAGAGTTGGTGGTGGGTAGTGATGACTAGCTGCCTTCTCTCTAGTCTTACACCGCAAATTATGGACAGCTAGCGCAGATAGCCCTCGAGTAGCTTTATGCGAAATTGAAAAACAAACAAACAACATTAGTTCATTTTAGAAATTCTAAACGTGTTGGTTAGTCTCATTACCTTATCAAATAAGAATGTTCAAGTTGTGTAAGAAAGGAGAATTGTTACATTGTCAACATGTTTGTTTCTTTTGAATTTCACGCAAAGCTACACAAGAGCTATCTGCGTTAGCCGTCCCTCATTTAGCAGTGTAAGACTAGAGGAAAGGCAACTAGTCATCACCATTCACCGCCAACTCTTGAGCTACTCTTTTGCCAACGAATAGTGGGATTGACCATCACATTATAATGCCCCCACGGCTGAAAGAGCAAGCATGTTTGGTGCGACGGGGATTCGAACCCGCGACCTTCAGATTACGAGTCGCACGCCTTAACCCACCTCGCCATAAACTAAGGTTGTAAGTTAATAAAATATAACTGTTTTTAATGGCATAAGTTGTGAAACTAAAAGATAAGTCTATCAGTGTAAATCTCGAATTGTAAGTACCTCTTGTATATTTGTATCACATCAGCTTAGTGAATAAAATATGAAACTGGTGAAATGTGAAATTTGTGCTTATTTATCATTTGATTCTCTGGTACACCAAAGTTTGTAAATTGTGATCAATTGTGAGGTTTAACTACGCGTTAACCTCTCTATTTATAGGAGAGAGGTTAACGCTGTGGTTAAAATGAGGACTAGAATTAGGAATTTGGCAAGGAGTAGAGGAACCATAGTCGAAGTGTCTGAGAAAAGATGCATTGTATAAAAATAAGAGGGCCGGCATGCCCAGGTGATTAAGGCACTCAACTCGTAATCTGATGGTTGCGGGTTTGAATCGCCGTCACATCAAACATGCTCGCTCTTTCAGCCGTGGGGCCGTTATATTGTGACAGTCAATCCCACTATTCAATGGTAAAAGAGTAGCCCAAGAGTTGGCGGTGGGTGGTGATGACTAGCTGCCTTCCCTCTAGTCTTATACTGCTCTTAGGAACGGCTAGCGCAATGGCCCTTATGTAGCTTTGAGCGAAATTCAAAACAAATAAACAAAATAAACTGATAAATTAAGTCGTCTTTGAGTTGTTTGGTTGGTTTCGGTGTTTCTTAAGCGAATGTTTTAGCAATACTATGAATACTAGTGAGAAGTTTCAAAAGTAATGAAACTTGTTGCAAAATTATTATTAGAATTACAATAGAGATTAACGAAAGTGAAGTATCAAACATTAAGCAGGCCATTGCAGATTCAATTGATCAGGTGCAAATAGAAAAGTGATGAGTAACAAACTTATTGGTGAGATGCATGACTCATACCTTCGCTATACCACCTCAGACTTCTCTATGACCACCTTCTGTAATTGTTTTCGTCTAAAAATGGGCTCCTTGAGGAAGTTTAAGTAGTTTAAATACACATCGAAATATTTTATTGTGGTCTGATTAAGCTCTTCACTTCTTCTTGTGTTTCTCCAGTAATTATTAATTAAGAAATAATTAATCCAATAATTAAGAAAATGACTAATAATTTCAGTTAGTATGTGGAATATAGGAAGTTTAACCAGGCCTCTCAACTTATAGGCACTGATTATCTCTTATAAGGGCCAGTGTTTAAAATTTAGCAAATGGATATTGAAAAGTACCTGCAGGTGTTGAAGAAAGGCCCAACATTTATTTTGTATCTAGTGACAGATTTTATAAAATAGACGTCTTTTACAACTTTGCGAACCATGATATAATTAGTTATATTTGTCATAAGACATTGTTAGTATTATTTTTTATTACACTTATTAAGAAATATAATAGGCCTAACATAAGGTAGTTTTGTATGTTGACTCCATTTCTATTGTCCAGCTTTAAGAGTACAATCATTATTTAAACGTTTCAGATTATTCACGGTAGTAGTTTCATCATTGGACAGGTTGTTATTATGATTTTAATTTTTTTTCATAAGCATAGAATTCAGATAAAGTTGGCCTGGCATGGCCTAGCGCGTTAAGGCGTGCGCATCGTAATCTGAGGGTCGCGGGTTCGCGCCCGCGTCGCGCTAAACATGCTCGCCCTCCTAGCCGTGGGGGTGTATAATGTTACGGTCAATCCCACTATTCGTTGGTAAAAGAGTAGCCCAAGAGTTGGCGGTGGGTGGTGATGACTAGCTGCCTTCCCTCTAGTCTTACACTGCTAAATTAGGGACGGCTAGCACAGATAGCCCTCGAGTAGCTTTGTGCGAAATTCCCAAACAAACAAACAAACCGTTCCATCAAGTATGCTTCCATTTCAGCCGTGTACTATTCGTTGGTAAAATAGTAGACCAAGATGACTTTTCACTGCTAAGTTAGGGACAGATAGTACAGATATCCTTTGTGTAGCTTTGCGCGAAATTCAAAACAAACCAAACTAAAATGTTTTAACCCATAAGGTACCCCTTTCGTTCTATTGGCCAGCCCTGGATTAACCATTATGCAAAATAAACACGCTAAGGGCAGCAAGGGAAGGGGACAATATAGTTTTTACCCTAGTTATTATGCCCGTAACTCTTTCACTGACACATTCAGCTTCAGTCGATTTTTTTGTAATTTTCCTTATCTGCTGTGTTCGACTTTACTCTGCGTTGTCAAAAGAAACGTTTTCTTTGGCTCGATGAATGACGAAAGTTTCGAGAAACTATTAAACTATGTATCTGAAGTAAGAAGTCATTGATTTGCGAAAGATTATTGTGAAGAGCAGTATAAAATGTTGATAAAACTTCAGGTAAAAAATGATCGTATGTTATGATGTCTAACCTTGAAGATGAAATATCTTTTTCTCAATCATTTCTTTTGTTGTGGCTATTTATAATAAATTATAGACAGTGGAACTGTTTTGTTTTACCTTTTACTGCTTTATTCAGTCACATCTACAGAAAAATAAGAGTGTAATACTACAGAAACACGAATCAAACGAAATGGTGACGTGTGCACAGAGACATTGCTAGTTTTATGTTTCTTTTCGGCTTCTATTTTCGTAAGTTATATTTGGGTGATTGTCTCATTTGTTTTAGTTTTATTTGCGTTAGTATTGCATAATTCATGTATGTTTTGTAATATTTTTATAAGTGTGTTTCTCACTGAAGCTTTTCTGAGCCCTAATTTTTTGGCTTCAAAGAACTTGTAAAAAACACACAAAAAACCTCCTTTGCGTGTGGGTACATGTTTTGAAATTTATCATAGCAAGAAAAAAATTTAGAAGGAAATGCCGCATTAGCAATTCCACCGTTCATAGATTACATGTAACCTATAAGAGTATTCCCTTGTGATTACGTAATAATATAAATAGATGTCAAGTTGAGATTTACTTAGGGGATAAATACAAGGGTGCTCGGTTTTAAATATAGTTTAAGACCAGGCACACTTGTTCTTATCCCCATTCATAAATAGCTAACACAATTTTGTCAGCTATGCCATTTTTAGACCCAAAAATGGAGATCACAATTATAATTCTCCTTACTTCTTTCGTGATCCTATCCTGACGTCATAATGCCATGCCCCGCCCCTGCCCTCTGGTGATATTCTTCATGAGACGAACGAACAATCCGAGATGGAAACATAGAGATAATGACGACAAACTTTCAGGTGTAATTTAACTATTTTGCGACTATAAATTCGGATCAGCATGTGTTCTATTACATTTCTAAAAAGCTGGGACAACAGTTGATTGATCGGAGCAGTCTAAAGGCGATAATTCGAGCTTTTAGGTCAAATTGCGTTAGACTTCAACATTTACGTCAGCACGATTCTTAACGTTGTATGTATACACTATACTACTAGTACGGTATTGTGGCACTGTGGTTATATAAAGATACTGTAAATAACCGACAAATCAACAAACAAAATCAGTTTTGTTGATTGTCTGAAAAAATTCATGAATTATCAAGTTTATGTGAGCAAGGTTAGTACTGAGGACTAGGCTTAACGTTAGTAGCCTCGGTTGCAGTGTATTAGCATTAGGCCTAACGTTATTGTCACTCAGTTCTCAGATACTAACGTTAGGCCTAAATACTGTAGCTAGTTTAGTGTAAGTACACTGGAAGTGCTACTGCAGCCAGGAATAATGAAGTGGACTATTTCCAATTCAAGGCCGTCGTTTTGATTTTCCTTCGCATCCAGGCATACATATAAAGTTTCAGACATATGCCTATTTTGTTGATGTATGGTTTGCTGGCTCATCTAAAGTCCCCAGGTTAAAACTGAGCTCAAAGTTGAGGTTACTACTTCAGATATTTGATTAAGGTACTCTATCCCAGGCATAGCCTAGTATTGAGTAGTTCAATGTGCAGTACAATTTACAGTTGTTTATGTTTCGTATGTGTACCAGTACAGAATGATCACTGTGTATATAGGCTACTACAGTAGGTGTTGTTTGTTGATCACAGATTGATTTGGAATACTTTTTGGCTCACAATGGATTTGCATATTACCATTGATATTGCTACTTGCATACAGCTACCATAGCAACAACTTTAATGAAATATTTGCAATGATTGAATACTAATTCTAAAATGGATTCAAACCTGTCTTGAAAGGTGTAACAACCAATCAGTATGTGCCAAATCAATAAAGGTATTTATGAATTCATCTTTATATACTGATGGACCTAGGTCCTAGGATAACTTTCTGACACTTTTTGTCTAAATATAGACCTATAGTTTAGTATGTTTGACTGTCTTACCAACATTTTTCTTTATGTATTTCAGTACAATTATATTTACAGGTATATTTCATATACCTTTTTATGATCCATATTCTTTTTTTTTTTTTTTTTCAGACTGCATGATGAAACGTGTTCAATTAAGTGGTGCACAAAAGAGAAACCTGGCAAAAAAGAACCAACAAAAGGCTTGGATTTAGTGGCAAAGACTGAAGAGTTTATTAATTTTTCCACTCGGCTTACACGTGATCTTTCAGATCAAAACCCATCCCTGTCATCAGAAGCCACTTGTACTGCATCTGACAAGAATGAAGTTGAACCAGGCTCCACACCTACAAGTACTACTTTGTCCACTTCAAGGTCAGGACATCATGATGATATTAAGGTGTCACAGGCTGGCTCAACTGGCACAAGCCTCACAACTGATCTCACTTTGCCTGTAAATTCTCCTGATATCTCTAGTGTTAATGTTGATGCAATTTGGTCTACAAGACAGTCTAAAGTTGAAATAATTGCTGAAAATGAAAATCTACTGGACTATAGTAAAATGCTTCAGTCTACAAAAGATGAGGAAATTAAAGCAAAAGATCCAGGGTTGTGGTTCAGTTTCTCTGCTGAAGATGTGGCTTATTGGATTGCTTGTGGACCCACTGACTGTCAACATCACAATGGGCTATTTGGCAAATCTTGCTAGACTTTCAATAGTGGCAAACCAACGACATGCTGTTCACAAAAAAAAGCATTTCTATGGGGTAAAAGCCAATGGTGAGCAATACAAGAACAGTGCAATTATTGGGAACGTGTCTTGGATCGTATCATAATTGTAATTCATACATTAGCTGAATGTGGCCTGGCTTTTTGACGAACAGATGAAAAATTTGGTTCACTGCAGAATGGAAAATTTTTAGGGCTGTTTGAGATCATAAGTCAGTTTAATCCATTTTGAAATATGAAAATTCTGGAAAAGAAAATCCTTACTTATCCAAAACCACCTGTGAAGAACTCATTGAACCAGTGGCTCAAAAGGTCCACGCGTTCATTCGTGTTGAAGTAAATTCTTCTGTGTATTTTAGCTTGTTGGTTGACTCAACACCAGATTTATAACATATAGATTGGTTAAATGTTGTACTTTGATACTTAAAAGATGGGGAGCCTATTGAACCCTTTTTAACCTTTCTGGAACTGAAAAGCCATACTGGTGAGGAAATGGCAAACCAGGTATTGCAGTACTTACGTGAAGTTTGCAAACTTAACTTTTCAAAATGTAGGGGTCAGCCTTACAACAGTGCTGCTAATATATCTGGATGTTATAAGGGGATGCAGCAAAAGATTTTAGAAGAAAATAAGTTTGCCATATATGTGCCCTGTGTAGCCCATTCACTAAATCTAGTAGGCCAAAGTGCTGTTGACTGCTGTCAATAGGCAGTTAATTTTTTCTCTACAATGCATTTGCTCTATACATTTTTTTCAGCCTCAACCAGCTGGTGGAAAATTCTTAAAGCTTGTCTTGGAAATGAAAGTGTGTTAAAATCCCTCTCTGATACCAGATGGGAGGCACATGCTATGGCAACAACAGCAATTTTGAAGTATTTCTTTAAGATTTTGGAAGCTTTAGAATGTCTAGTCATGAAAGGGAGACACTAGAAGAGAAGCAGACAATATTGCAAATAAGATGCAAGAGCTAGAACTTGTTTTTATGCTGATCATGTGGGACGAGATTTTGTAAAATTTTCATAAAGCAAGTCAAGTTCTGCAAAATGAAGATGTGAACTTAAAAACACATGCAGATCTGTACAAGTCATTAGCTCACCAGCTATGTACTTTAAAGGATGACTTTGAAAGATTTGAAGCAGTTGCAAAGAAAATACTACCAGATGTTGATTATATTATGGCTCAAACTCACAAACTTGTTGGAAAGAAGGTAATCAAAGGTGGAGATGCACAAGAAGTAGATCTGAATGCCAGAGATAAATTTCATATCATCAACTTCTACACAGTTGTTGACAAACTAGAAACCAAGATGAGAAGAAGAGAAAAGGTGTACAAAGAAATAGCAAACAGATTTTCTTTCTTAAGTGATGTGACAAATGATGTGACTTCATCTGCTGAAACTTAAAGGTACTCTTAGTGTTCTGAAACACTAATTGATACTTACTCAGCCCACTTGGACACTAATATCTCTGCCGAGTTTCAGCAGTTTCACTCGTATGTGCTGAACTTTATAAAATAATATCATAAGACAAAACTGAGTGTGTGTTTCCAAATGTAGATATTGCATTGCGTATATTTTTAACATCAATGGTTACAAATTACACAGCTGAGCATTCATTTTCTCAACTCAATCATGTTAAAAATCCCAACAGGAGAACTATGAGACAGGACAGTCTGGATGCCTTGTCTCTGCTAAATATAGAAACGGATTTGATATGCCAAATTAATTTTGAGGAATTGATCAAAGACTTTGCAACTGAAAAATCTGGAAGAAAACTTTTTAAAATTTAAATGAATATTAAGTTATAAATTTGCTTACAGGGTTTTAAGTTCAAAGTGAGAAATTGTTAACATCAAAGTGAGAATTTTTTTTAATAAAAGGGTTTTGAGTAAAATTTTCATTTTTGTGAACATCAAAGTGTGAATTTGTTTGTTTTTGCATTTCATGCAAACCTACACGAGGGCTATTTGCACCAGCCATCCTTAATTTAGCGGTGTAAGACTAGAGGGAAGGTAGTTAGTCATCACCATCAATTCTTGGACTACTCTTTTATCACTGAATAGTGGAATTGATCATAACATTATAACACCCCCATGGCTGAAAGGGCAAGCATGTTTAGTGTGACAGGGATTCAAACCTGCGACCCTTGAATTGCAAGTCAAGTACCTTAGCCCACCTGGTCATGTTGGGCTTGCGAATTTGTTAACATCAAAATGAGAATTGTTAACTCAAATTTAACCCTTTCAGTGTGGCTGGCAACCTTCCTTTATTCCTGTTATTCTTATGTATTGAATTTAACATATATAGTATTGACTACAATCACTGAATATTTTAGGGACTTTTGTTGAGTTATTGCCGAGATATCATGCTTTTAGTACCGATAACGTAATTAGTTGAAGTATCAAACATATATTCAGCGCCATGCCAAACATTAAAAGTTGTTATTCAGTGCTGAAAGGGTTAAAACAAATATACAGTAAAAATAATTCATTTTAATTATAATTAATCAAAGAAATGATTTCCCTTATCATTTCTAAATAAAATTCCTCAGTCATTGCTTGATTTTGAACCGTGCCCAATCTGTTAAATAAATAAAGTTTTTATTTAATAAAGTTGTAGGGAAGAAAAAAAGGGTTATAAATTTTCAAACTTTTATTTCACTTTCAGCATTTATTGAGTCTTATTGTCTTGTCAGTTAAGCAGTGGAGGGGCTGAGGGGGGCACCATTGTTGGGCTGTACTTAGGGCATTAGTTGCCCTTATCCAGCCCAGCAATGGGCAGTCTTTCTATAAAGGTAGTCGAAGAGTATCTATCTCAAACAATATGACAGCAATAAGAGTAATTAGCTTTCCCAGTTATCTCCTTAAATAATTAGTATAAGCAGCAAAATGTTCATGGGACCCTTGTTCTTGAGCTTTAAATTTTTCTGTTATCCATGTAGAACCATCTTTTGATAAAAGTGTCACGGTCTACGAATTTCTCCAAGTTCAACTGCTCTAAGGCAGTAATAATAGCACTGTCTGGATCCAACATCAGGTGTTGTACTGCTTGTCCATGAGTCCAATAATTTCAAATGTGCCTAAAAGGCTTGAGGAAACACACAAAATCTTTCTTAATCATGCCATTAAACACTAGCATATTTACATATTTCTGTTCTTTTCTTGATGATAGTTATGTATAATGTTGTGCATGTGAACATTGTGAAGAGGACCTCATTCAGCTTGGTTGATATCACCATGTCAGTTTTCTCATACTTCTTATTGGGGAAGTAACCAACAAAGGTTGAATACCAGCATTCTACCATTTAACCATTTGGTTCTGAGGATGAAGTAACAATGGTGCATATGTGTCACTACTAATGGCAAAAGTTCTGGGTCTGAGAGAGAGGTTCCTCTAGTTCCTGTCAAATTTCTGATTCTAATCCTCATTTTAAACACAGCTTTAACCTCTCTGCTATAAATAGAGAGGTTAAAGCTGGGGTTAAACCTCACAATTTACAAACTTTGGTGAATCAAATGGAAAGTAAGTACAAATTCACATTTCACCAGTTTCATATTTTATTTGCTAAGTTGATGTGATACAAATATACAAGAGGTACTTATAAATCAAGATTTACACTGATAGACTTATCTTTTAGTTTCATAACTTTCACTATTAAAAACAGTTATATTTTATTAACTTACAGCCTTAGTTAATTTTAGAAATTCTAAACTGTGTTGGTTATTCTCATTACATTATCAATTATCATTAAGAATGTTCAAGTTGTGTAAGGAAGGAGAAATGTTACAACTGTCAAAATTGTTTATTGAAAATGTATTTAATTTCCTACATATTAAATAAAAAATGTGAACAGAATTTTAAAAATAATTGAAAAATCAAAACTAACGACAAATGCTTGATTATACTTCCATAACATTTTATTGAAATGTAGTTGTGATAATTTAACATTTTTGCACTAAGTTTAAAATTTAATGTTCTTCATAGTTCCAACAAGTTATTTCAGACAGAGGTAATAAAAGATATGAGGTATAGACTATATTTAACTGTGAAATTAGTAATACATCTGATGTATTACTTATCACTGAATGTTAATTTTCATTAAAAATAAGGTATGATAGGTGAAGAAAATTTGTAAATAAGATGTACATCTAAAGATTTGTCAAGTAACCAAACAAAATCACATATGTGTTAATTTATTAATTTGATGGCCCGGCATGGCCAAGCGCGTTAAGGCGTGCGACTTGTAATCTGAGGGTCGCAGGTTCACATCCACATCGCGCCAAACATGCTCGCCCTCCCAGCCGTAGGGGCATTATAATGTGACGGTCAATCCCACTATTCATTGGTAAGAGAGTAGCCCAAGATCTGGTGGTGGGTGGTGATGACTAGCTGCCTTCCTTCTAGTCTTACACTGCTAAATTAGGGACGGCTAGCACAGATAGCCCTCGAGTAGCTTTGTGCGAAATTCCAAAACAAACAAATTAATTTGATATTTAGTACAAACTGTATTAGGGTTATTAAAAAAAAAAAAAAATGGATTATGAGAAGTCTATCTCATGCATCTTTATTGTATTTTGAGAAGATATTTTGATTTTGTTAAAAACAGTGTCCCTATTTTGTCATGTGGTGTATTATGGTATTTTATCATTTAATAAAGAAATATTAAAAGGATAACATTAGTCTTTTTAGATTAAAATCAATCTGTTTCACTTGTAATATAAAATGAACTAGATAAATGTATGGCACATCTAATAACCCAGAGAGGATTATGTTTTGTCTGGTATTTAAGAATAACTTTGTTACTGCTAATATTTCTCAACATTTGTGTGTCAGCTGTGGTACAGCAGTTTAAAGTAAAGTATTTTTGTGGCTTTTATTAAATGATAATAATACTTGTAAACACAAAGTAACAAAAATATATAATTCCATAGTTTTTTACAGAATGAGACCCTTAAAAATTAAAATTAAGTCAGTCATTCTGAGAACCTACATTTTTTCTTTATAAAAAGAAAATTGTGAAATGCTGATAGGGCAGGGTTAAGGTTATGGACTTAGAATGCAAAATTTAGAGGTTTGATATTGTATGGTGGACACAGTAGATAGTCCAATGCAACTTCAAAAACAAACTTTTCTCAACTCATGTAATCAATGGATTTGTTGGTTTCAATCTTAGATTCAAATAAATAAATTGTCTTTGATGGTATTAAGTTTTTAATTATACAAATTAATATTTATTTAATTGGATTTCAAAATCCAAAATAAGGTGCCATTTGAATATTTGTCAATCTCTTTCTGTATGTAAATGAGAAAACAATATATCAATTCTAGAGTTTTTTGCACTTTATAATAAAATTATTTATTACCCATAACATTGCATACAAATAGTGCCACAACAGATTATTTCCCCAAACAACTGCTGTGATTATTTCTGTGCAAGAAATCATGGAGATAATTTTCTCAGTTTCTTGATTATAAGAGTTCAAAACTTTATTGTCAGTAGCCTCCCCTACAGGATAATGTTACACTTCTACTCATACATCGAGACATCTAATATTACATCTGCCCACATTAGTTATAGTCATGTAGCTATCAAAAACATGTTAATGAATAAGACACTGGCCTCTTGTGTTTATATACAAACGTTAGATAAAAAAACAAACAAACTATATATATATAAAGGAATTAAATTCTATAAACCATTTGTATGGCAAATTAGAGATCCGTTCATTATCTTACCTTTAGGAGGAGAAGTAGGTTATTAATAACATCCGATCTGATCCATGCCTCAACTTTTATACAGTTCAATACGTTATGAAACATCATAACAAAATCAGGTATTGTATTTGGATGAAATATTCTTCATCAGTACATTGAATTAAAATTGCATAAAGTACCTTTTTTCACGACTTAAAATGAAGTTCATATAAATACACAAACCATCATAACTTAAGCCTATGAAACTTGAAATTGAGAGTAAAGTAACATGAATGATAACTGACTGCAACACTAAACAACATGTGGTTCCATTTGATTATTAATGTATTTATTTAATATAATGCTTATTTAAGTAAATTATTAGGAACTCCATTACACTTTACATGGCGTTTATTAAACAGCTTTTGTTATTTCACGCTACCTAAAAGAACATCTTCCCGAACACAGACGACAAGATCAATTTAATAATTGGCACAGCATTTTTGGCTGCTTGTTTATGGGAGAGACTAGTGTGAGAATATAAACGACTAACTACTGACATTCTCTTCTGTTTTGAGAACTTGGTCCATTGAAAACCTTATATTAGTTAGAACGTATTTATGGCACTTTTATATCCAGTTGAATATGTGCTGGTGATTGAAAAAAATTTTTGTGGAAATTAACCCCTTTTTCTCTAACCTCGGGAATAAAATTCGCAATAAAGTCAAATCATTCCAAGTACGTCTGAAATGTGTCATCAGCTTTATATAAACACACCTTTAACAATATTCACTGGAAAGTCAAGTCAACTATTAATAATAATTTTGACAGTAAAATCAACCAATACTGAGAGAAATACATTCAAAATTGTCTCAGTTGCAAATTAAGTCATATATCATGGGCCAAGCAAAAGTGTATGATAAAAACATAAGGTATGTTATCTCTAAACCATCGAATTATAGTAATTATTTTAAAAATGCACTGTACAAGTAGAATTTTTACTTGTACAAATATTGTTAGAGAAATGTAGGATTTTTTTAGCTTTAACGTTGTTGTCTAACAAAACTGTTAAAGAAAAATATATTTTTAAACGTTACACAACAAAAAATACAGAAACATTTTTTTTAGTAACAGAGCAGCCATTTCGGATTATCCATTTCATTTGGCTAACGATATTGACATATAAAGATAAACTTCTCGTAAATGTCCAAAGACTTATCATCATCACAGACTAGAAGAAAGTTATCTTGAGCACGTATTTATAAAAGCTTTTGTCAATTTTTAACATTAAAGACAAGTAATCAACAAATGTGATGATGATGATTCCACAAATATTCATACCATTCTTGGGAGAGTTGAAAACGTCCCCTGCTGGTGCAGCAGTAAGTCTATAGATTTACAACTCTAAAATTAAGGGTCGATTCCTCTTGGTGGACTCAGCAGATAGCCTGATGTGTCTTTGTCATAAGAAAGCACACACACACACACAGTTAAAAAAACAAAACGAAAACAGAAATGTTACGAAACACCAATTTACCCTTTAAAGAAAAATGGGCAATTTTTTATAATAAGTCAACACGTAAAAACACAAGCACATAAAATATATGTGTGTGTGTACAAAACGTTTGAATTTGTAACCACTTCTAAGTTATTTTGAAGTTTTTGTGTTTTTTTTTAAACCAGTGTGTTATCCTTATAAATAAGGAGCGTTTGATACAACCACTAACAACTTGAAAAAATAATATAAGCGTATTGGGTGGCATCTTCCTCTTCATTCCTTGTTATATGCATTAAAGTTAACGATTTATGTAGAAGTTTCCGTTATGGTTTAACCTGTTTCTTTCGATAGAACAGTGTTTGTAACCTTGACTGGGGGACTGGATAAAGAATGACTTACTGTGATCATAGGTGTATTTGTGTAACATGTGGATACTTTATTTGATATGAAAGATTGAATTAAGTCATCAGAAGTAGAAATCCTAGTAGAAGTAGCAGCTAAAAAGGAGGCAATACCTGTAGGATTGACAAGAGTTGGTGGTTCCAATAATCCTATATTTCCATCACGGTACCTAAGATATAAAACTCATTATAAGTTGCATCAATTTCTATCTAAAAGTCCATTTCAAGATAGTTTTACAATTTATTATTTGATTTCACATTTATAAAGCTAAATGCTGTAAATACACAAAAACTCAATAATATGTTCAGATTGTTTCACCTAAAATATGAATTGTGTATAATATTAATTTTTCATAAGATGTTTGTTTAACATTTTGTACAATACTCATAAAGTTAATGTTTCTGTTTGGCGATTAGTTCAGTGTGATGCGATATAAGTGTCCCAGTATACAGTCATGTGAAAAGGTTAGGACACCCTATAAAAGCCTGTGTACTTTTGTAACATTTTTGGATATATAGATATTTAATCTCAATGTTAACAATACTGAGAGATTATACAAATATAACTAAACAATTAAAACTGAAGAAAAGAATTTTCAAGATCTTCTGTAGATGTAATTCTACAAAAATGCATATTCTAACTGAGGAAAAGTTAGGACACCCACACATTTATTCCCACTTAAAATGGCTCAACTCACACACAGGTGTATCACACCAGGTGCATATGATCAGAATATTGTTACTCAGCATTTTGAATGAGGCTTGGCCTATTTAAACCTCAGACATTTAGTTTGGTGTGCTCCTGACTGTTGAAGTGAGAGTTAGCACCATGGTAAGAGCAAAAGAGTTGTCTGAGGCCTTCAGAAAGAAAATTATAGCAGCTTATGAGTCTGGTAAGGGATTTAAAAAGATCCCAAAAGATTTTGAAATAAGCTATTCCACTGTCCGGAAAATAGTCAACAAGTGGAGGACTTTCAAAACAACTGCCAACATGCCCAGGTCTGGTCGTCCAAGCAAGTTCACCCCGAGAGCAGACGGCAAGATGCTAAAAGGGTCTCCAAACACCCTAAAATGTCATCACGGGACCTACAGTAGGCTTTGGCTACTGTTGATGTGAAAGTACATGCCTCTACAATCAGAAAGAGACTGCACAAGTTTAACTTGCATGGGAGGTGTGCAAGGAGGAAACCTTTGCTCTCTAAGAGAAACATCAAGGCCAGACTGAAGTTTGCCAGAGAGAATGTAGACAAAGACCAGAACTTCTGGAATAATGTTTTTTGGACAGATGAGTCCAAAATTGAATTATTTGAACACCAGAACAAAGGACATGTTTAGTGTAAACCAAATACAGCATTCCAGGAAAAGAACCTCATACCAATTGTGAAGCATGAGGTGGAAGTGTCATGGTTTGGGGCTGCTTTGCTGCAGCAGGACTTGGATAGCTCACAATCATAGAATCCACCATGAATTTTACTGTGTATCAGAGGGTGTTTGAGAATCATGTGAGACCATCTGTACGAAAATTAAAGCTGAAGCGGAACTGGACCCTGCAACACGACAATGATTCAAAACATACCAGTAAATCTACCAAGGACTGGCTGAAAACTAAGAAATGGAGAGTCCTGGAATGGCCGAGTCAAAGCTCAGATCTTAATCTCATTTAGATGCTGTGGGGTGACTTGAAACGGGCTGTACATGCAAGAAACCTCTCAAACATCTCACGCTGAAAGAATTATGCATTAAGGAGTGGAGCAAACTTTCTTCAAACCGATCTCAGAGACTGGTAGATGGCTACAAGAAGCGTCTAACTGCAGTTATTTCAGCCAAAGGGGGTAACACAAGCTATTAGGGGTAGGGTGTCCTAACGTTTTCCTCAGTTAGAATATGCATTTTCGTAGCATTACATTTACAGAAGATCAGAAGGTCAGCTTACATTAGTCATATATGTAGAAACCTGTATGTATGACCTCTCACATATTTCTCTACACTATCTGGCATATGCATGACATGCACAACTATCAATTACTCCCATTAGTTGCAGTTAATAAATATTAATAGTACTTTATCTTGTGTATAGGCGAATCCAGTTTTCTTCTTCGTGGTCATATAAATATTTATAATCTACAAATCATAGTAAAATAGATCAGATATGACCTAGAAATGTTTTATTAGTGTACTTTTTCTGTTTACTTATTCCTGATGCCATTTCTTGTTAAGAAAAAAGTACCATAAGGCTCGTCAATATGCACAGTAACTGCACAAGTTTATCATTAGCTTATATACAAGTATCAAATCAAAATTCCAACAGTTTGTATGTGATAAGGATGTAACATTCACGCTGGAATGTATTTTATCCTCATTCCCAGATGTTTAGTGAACACTGGGTTCTGATATGTTTTTTCAGTCTTGCCTGGTCATCATTTTACCATTCTCTTTACCGATTAGGAACATTTCTTTACTAAAGGATGCTATTGCAAGAAAATTTATAATTATTATACGTGCTGCAATATATTATCCCTTTGTAAAGATGGACTCAGAAAATGAGAGTAACAGCATTGAACATTTGCTACAGTGGTACTTCCTAATGTCATTTCTAAAAAGCATGATCTCTCCATATTTGCATATGAGTTTTACCAATACATTACGCAGTTTGTCGTATAAGCTATTCTTAATACCAAAACTGATTTTATAACCATTGTTCAAAATATCTTCGACGTGACATAGCTTGATGGTTAGGGCACCAAATTTGCAATCTGCGGGTTGAGGTCTCGAATCTCGTCACCAATCATGTTTGCCCATTCAGGCATGAGGAAGAGTAACCCAAGAATTGGCGATAGGTGATGATTGCACGTTGCAGTTATAATGCACCATCATCTCCTTCTTCACCTTGAAATATTTTACTGTTAAACATGTTGAAGTTATTAAGTGTTTTAATTCTTTTTTTTTTTCTCTTTAATTCCTGATAGCGTCACTAGTCACTGCAAACGGATTAAACTAGGGTGGAAAGCTGGCTTTAGATGAAATTACCGTTGACTAAGAAAAATTCAGTGACTAACAATTCAAATAATCCTAAGTCGCCAAGACACAACTGACTTCTAGTATTGTGTTGGATAGGAGTGATGTTAGAAAATTTAACACTATATTTTTACAAAAGATGAAATTTGGGGGGTGTTAGGTTATCCCCCCGATGGTACAGCCGTATATCTGCGGACTCACGCCTCTAGAATCCGGGTTTCGATAGCCGTTGTGGGTAGAGTACAGATAGCCCTTTGTGTAGCTTTGTGCTTAATTCCAAAACAAAACAAAACAAACTGTTAGGCTATTCTTCATTATCATAAAACATAACAATTTTAATTCAGAATTTAAAGAACTCTAATTTTGATAATTATCAAAGGAAGCTGTGTTGAAAGAAAATTTACCATAAGTTCCTCATTTCGGTTCTTCGATACCGCATCAGTTCTTTATATTCGGAAATGCGAAGTTTTTTACCGTCCACTATACAGGTTCGCTTAGGTCGAGGTTTGTACCGATAATTCGGGTACTTTTCCATGTGCAGTTTACTTATACGAGATTGTTCTTCATAATAAGGTTGCTTTTCTGAATTGGACATGGCCTTCCATCGGGCTCCTGTATTGAATTACTTACAATTTAACTACTTTATTGGAACGTGAAATTTTGTTATTAATTTCCATTATCAGCACTTTAGAGTTTTTATTAGATAATGTATTACTGATCACATTAAATCATGAAATTATTGATATGAAATTAATGCGAATCTTAATGGACATAAATAATGTTACTCAGGTTATAGTATCTAAGAGCCACTCATTTGCGTCTAATAACATAAATTTAATTGTTTAGTAAAAAGGTGAAAGAGATTCCTATAGAAAGCTCAAAAACACAGTTACTAATAACAAACCACCTTGCCCAACTAATGGCATAGCAATATGTCTGCGGATTTACCACGCTAAAAACTGGGTTTCGATATTCGTGGTGGGCAGAGCACAGATAGCCCTTTGTGTAGCTTTGTGCTTAATTACAAAGCAATAACAAACAACAAAACACCTTACTACTTATCGTGTTGTAGTAATAAAACATTAAAGTAAGATTCGAGACTTCTTTGGTAATTATCGTTTGGTACCTTTCTTGGTTTTTCTTAAAAAGGCTTCAAAATAATTTTGTTTGTTGAACAACAAATATTGTGACTTCTGTATAAGGCATTTTTATTCTTAGAATAAAAGGTAAAATCTTATTGCATACTAATACTTTCATCATCTTATTGATAAAACATTGTTTGTAGTTAAGCACAAAGATACACAATGAGATATCATTGCTTTGCCCACCACGGGTATCAAAACCTGATTTATAGCGATGTAAGTCCGTAAACATATCGTTGCACTATTTGAGGATTGATAAAAAATAAATATTTATAAATTTATCGTGAATTATAATATTATCTGTTTCGTTTGTTTTTAACTGATGTTTAAAAATTACACCATGATACTTTATCATTATTTGCAAAACAGTTTAACAATGACGAATAGATAATTTAAAATTAAGAATTAATTCCTCTCTAAAAGCTGTTTGAAAAGCAACTCGAAGCATACATGTTTTGGTTTATGAAAATACATATTTTAGTTGTAATGTGTGAATAAGGGATTGATTACTTGTTAGCGTGCTCAATATTGTAAATAGGGAAGGTTTTTGATTCGTGTCCCGATGCCACAAAAAACATACTAAAAAAAAGAAAATAATTTGGTGGTAAGTGTTAGACTATATATTTATTTTTGGTATATTAAACAGCTTATCTGTAGAATAATTAAGAAGAAATTTGTTGCGTCAATGCTACATATTTTTCAAATCATATATAAATATAAATTCACTGTGGTGAGTAAAAAACAAATAAGTACACACAAAGTAGTTTTACAAGAAAATTCTAAGCAACGGAATCAAGAATAACGCAGAATACAAATTAAAGAAAGCAATATATACTTTGTGCTTTACGTCTATTTAAATAAAACTATGATTTATAAAATTAGTTCAATAGATTTGCGTACAGAACATCTTGTTTTTATTAGTACATTCAAAAAGTGTAAAAAATCTTCTGTATTTTTGGCAAAGGAAATATAAGGTGTGATAATTAACACTTGAATCTGAATGAACTTGAAAAATATACGAAATGCAAATGATTGGTTTTTGAATCATTCCTGTAAAAATAGTGGGGCATTTTCACTTCTGTAATTAAACTTTGTCCATATTTGCTCAATCAAATTTATAGAATTTGTATACGGAATGTTTGTGTATGATTATCGCACTTTGAAGTTGTATGCGAAGTGTTTGTGTATGAGATACACTTTGAACTTTTATATAGAGTGAATGTGTACTACTGTCACACTTTCAACTTGTAATGAAGTGTTTGTGTATCATTCTCACACTTTGAACCTGCATTCTAAATGTTTGTGTATGACTCACACTTTGAAGTTGTATATGGAGTGTTTGTGTGTTACTGTCACGCGTTGAAGTTGCATATAGAGTGTATGTGTATTACTGTCACACTTTCAACCTCTATATGAAGTGTTTGTGTATGACTTACACTTTGAAATTGTATATGGAGTTTTATGTATAACTCTTTACACAATGAAGATGTATATGGAGTGTTTGCGTATTGCTGTCACACTTTGAAGTTGTATATGGAGTGTTTGTGTTTTATTGCCACAATTTGAAGTTGTATATGGTGTGTTTGTGTATTGCTGTCACACTTTGAAGTTGTATATGGAGCGTTTGTGTTTTACTGTCACAATTTGAAGTTGTATATGGAGTGTTTGTGTTTTACTGTCACAATTTGAAGTTGTATATGGAGTGTTTGTGCATTGCTGTCACACTTTGAAGTTGTATATGGAGTGTTTGTGTATTGCTGTCACACTTTGAAGTTGTATATGGAGTGTTTTGTGTACGACTGCTGAATATCACTTTTTTTTTGCTTTTAGTCTTAAATGCAGAACAAAAAAATCAAAATCATTTGTTTTTTCCTCCAGAAATGTATACACACAAAGAATCATAGAAGAAATGTTTACAAATATCTGATTAAACTTTATTGTTATAGTTATATGTATATATTTGAAAACTTTCAGTAGTAATACAACTACCATTTTGTTTAATCACGTTCGTTTGGACACAAGAAGTGAATCACAAATACCAACGATTATCGAAGCCAAATAACGTAACAGTGAAATTATATTACTAAAAATTAAATTTGAAATGACCGAAAGAGGCTTATACATTTCATAATAATTTTCAAGAACTGACAAGATGTATATTTTATTCTGATGGTAGTGCATACAGCAAGTCACAAATACACGATATACACTCATACGTATATCGCTAATGTTAATAAGTGTGTGAGTTTTGTTGAAATTAATATTTTTGACAATTTTTTCTTGTAGTTTTGATAAGCAATGTCTATAATTGCTAATCTTTCATACCAATAACATTGAAAGAAAATGACAAAATTTGATTCGCATGGAAGGGATCACTCATTTTTATCAAATTATTATGAAATATTTCCAAAATTGTAAGCAATTGGTAAATGAAATATCTTGTAATTTTGATATAAGCCGGAGATGAGAGTAGCTAATTACGCTGTAACATAACACTGTCTTAAAGGCTTCAGTATATTTTTATAAATGAGTTGTTGTTTTTCTACAACGTAATGTACATAGTACCTCCATCAGTCATTTCTGAAATGGAAATAAAGCTATAATTACGAACTTCTCTGTATTCTGTATATGTAAAAACGGTTCGTTTGGGTTGAGAAAATTTTTTACGATAACCGAAGAAGGTCGAAATTGTTCACTCTTGTACGTAAAAAAATTTTCTCAACCCAAACGAGCTGTTTTAACATATATATTTTTCTCTACAAATGGGTTTTCTCGACATCACTGATTATTTTCTGTATTCTCTTTGAAACGATTTTCACGACGGTTATTTCTATAACAGTTATTACTTGTACAAATTAGGAACAATTATGTATTTTATTTGTTTTTGTTATACAATTTACATGGTTGTTTTATATATATGTTGCACAAAGTTTTACTTAAACTACATTGCTGTAACTAATAATGTTCTACTTCAGTTCAGAAGAAACTTGTGAAAAACCAATGTTTTAGTATCTCTACAGATGTGTAAAATAAGATATGTTAAGCGTGTTTTGTTGATAATCACTTTGAAAATGTTATAGATATTTGTTTCAGCGTTAATTTCATACGCAAAATTTGTACTGTGTGATTAATGCCCAGGTTGACATATATCTTATTTATTAAGTTGCAAATCTAATGACTTTATTATTATTTTTTGGCTATTTGTTTTCATCGGGGTGCAAGACAGTCATATTCTACAAGCAGACTTCCATACAATGTGTCCAATAATGTTTGCTGTCAATTGTTTGTCCAAACAACTAAATATTGTGAAGTTTATCTCAATACTAATAAGTCGTAATTTATATTTTTAGTTTCCTTAAAACTATTAATTATTTTATTTGGTAAATAAAGGCTTGTGTTTTTAAAATACTAACTTTAAGCCCACGCCTCTTGTTACACCAGTTTGGAAAACAATCCATGTAATTTTAATCTTTGTTTGTAAACGTATTCGACAAGATAACTTCATATTCCACGACCTATTATGGGTTTTATAAGTCATAACTGATAACTTTCCGTTTTTATACAAACAGATAATCAAACTGCAAAAATGTATAAAGTAATAAAATAGTATTTGACTAAATAAGTGAAACACTTTTACTGAGATATTTATGTGACAACGGTTTGTGAGAAACTGAAAAAACAGTGTCATGAAAAATACGGTTAGTTTGGAAAGTACGCTATAATTAGTGTCGCTGGTTCATTATTAAAGTATAAAAAATAATAAATACTTACCTAATATTTTTGAAATGTTTGAGTTGTGCATGTCAGGATAAGCTTTCAGAATTTTTCGTCTTTCGTCTTTAGCCCATACCATGAAGGCGTTCATTGGTCTTTTGACGTGAGGTTTTCCATCAGTGTCCGTTTTTGATTGCCGAATAATCTTGGCACCTAATAGTTTAGCTGTTGATTGAATTTAGATTGATTTCCATAAAAAAAAAACATCTAAATGTTGCTATATTATTTTTAACGATTCTTTTTCCAGTACATTAACTGTAGCTCAGATTATGAACAATTATTGAGTCCTAAATGAAAAACAACGAAAAACCGAAGAGACTAAATATGTAAACTAGAACTAGATGTAATACTAAGGAAAATTAAAGCTAGTCATTTAAAAGCTGAAATATCACCTGGTTTAAATAGTTTTGACTCAGTTGCATAATCAATGGTATTAGGGGTGTGTGCATTGTAAATGTTAACTACCTGTAAAAACAAAATTAAACCCATTTCCATTTGCACGATATAGCTTTGTTTAAAGATTCAAAATAAAATATATAAAAACTTAAGCCACTGTAAATACATATCTTAACTAAAATACAAGAAATGTACAGTAAACTCTATATTTAATCACGTTACGTTCAACGGAGTATATTATTTTCAAATATTTATTGTTCTCTGAAATCAGCTTAAAAAAGACAGCTTTTCACTTAAAAAAAGAACATATCGGGTTTTATTTTCAATTTTGAACATTTTAGATTTCGAATTAAATTATTTTTCATTTGTGACACATCTGGAAAATATAGTTGTATACCTAATGTTTTCATCACAATCTATCTTTAAGATAAACATATTACATTTAAAACTTTTTTACAAATTTGTGTCTGCACACGTAGTTTTGTGTTGTTGTTAATTTCTAAGACGTGATAAAACTTTGGATTTTGTTATAGATGTGAATGAAAATTGGATTAATTTGTAGCTTTAAAACTTCGAAGTATGTGGCCTTTTATTAATTTTGTAACCCAATTGTTTTGACATTGATGAACAGGAATAATTTGTATTTTTAATCTATGAAATTTATGGAGCACATTCGCCACCGTTGTCATGTTATGTCTTTATCAACTGACAGAAAAAAAGATACACAATTAAAAACGATGGATGTATGATCAGAAACTGTTAAAATAATTTCAATAAAAATAATATCACATTTTAAAAAATCGCAGGCATTTCGTTAACCAAAAATCAAAAAGATTGTTGTCTAAATATGAGTGTGATTTTGTTGCAAGCAATTCGATAGATAAATGATTTATGTGTTCACAGTATTAATCTATTTATGTAGTTGGTGAATAATTACGTTGTCTAACACCCATCCTAGCTAAAAGTACTAATTTTTCCACTAATAAACAAACTAACCATTACTGAATTTGTTATGATGTTTTTAATATATTTGAATAAGTTAATAGGGCTATGTCTAAATTAATTAATAAATTTAAAGCAGTATGTATTATTAAGTTAATAAGTTTAAAGTGATATGTTTGACTGAGTTAATAATTTTGAGGTGATTGGCCTGACTGAATTAGTAAGTTTAAAGCGATATGTTTGAGTTAACAAGTTTAAAATGATATGTGTCACTGAGTTGATAAGCTTAAGGTGATATGTCTGACTTAGTTGGCCCAGCATGGCTACGTGGTTAAGGCACTCGACTCGCAATTCGAGGGTGGTGGGTTCGAATCCCCGTCACACCAAACGTGCTCGCCCTTTCAGCCGTGAGGGCGTTATAACGTGACGATCAATCACAATTATACCACTGTTCGTTGGTATAAGAGTAGCTCAAGAGTTGGCGGTAGGTGGTGATGACTAACTGCTCTCCCTCTACTCTTACACTGCAAAATTAGGGGCGGCTAGCGCAGATAGCCCTCGTGTAGCTTTGCACGAAATTAAAAAAACAAAAAGTTTAAATAAGTTTACCTATTTAAACAATAAGTTTAAAGTGATACGTCTGATTGATTTGGAGCTCTTTGGTGTTTACTTGCCAATGGATCACAAAGATCCAACAACTCTTACTCTGATAAGTAATAATCATCTCGCCTTTCTTATCGACGTCGCTGGTGCTTGCCTCTGTGGTGTCTTTCTTTGAGCTTATAAGGTCACCAGATAATGTTTTGGCAGTTTTTCTCATGCACATATGCAGTGATGATCCCAGTTCCAAGCCATGCGTGGTTTGTCCAACTGGCAATCCAGAACTTGGTGATCGGTGAACTCCTTGTATCACTGCAGGTGTAGAACACAAATCGTCAACAGATATAAACAAACAAACACTACTAGATATTAAAAAACAACGGTGAACACCAACCTTATTGATTAGCCAACCAATATCTTTTGTGAATTTGGAGCATAAAAATAATAACTGGAGCATTATGACACGTATTTATAAACAGTTATTATGAAATAAAGTCAAGAATAAAAATAGCCCATAATGTATGTTAGAAACCAACAATTTTAACTAGGTTGTACAGTTTAAAAATATGTTAATTTGTTTTTCGTCCCGAATAGTAGCGCAAAGTTATAAGAGAGCTGTCTGTACATTAAATTTCAAGTGATAGACTAGAGGCTGAGATAAAAGATTATTGAAGCTCTGATCGATATTCTAACATATAATAACATTAAACCTCTTTTTCTTCAGATTTAGGGAAAAGCCGAAAGTGATCCCAAGGACTTGAGAGAAATATGACGTTTAGTATGGGAATCCAGTCGCTAAATAACAAGTACTTGCACTCTGATGAAGCAATATAGCGCAAATTAAAATTCTGATATCTACCTTAAGTAACAGAATAAAAATACGTATTAAATTAATTGTTGTTGTAATACCACAGTTACTTGAAGAACCTTTACAGAACGTTATAGTGTTACAAATGATACACACACACACATACACATATTTGTATATGGTTAAAAATATGAATGAATTTTCGTTCGGGTATCAATTCTTAAATGCTTCAGCGAAACAAAAAAACACAAAAAACTAAAATTCTGATTTGGCTCAAAGATATCGCTTAGTGTTTGATCTCAACAAAAATTGTTAATTTTTTTCTGAGGCGTGTTTCGATTGATTTCACATATTTTTGTGTGTTACAACAACCTTCAAAACATATAATCATTATTATTTAAATGGACTTTTTAAGTGAAAAATCTCATACATGGAAATAATATTGCAGATCAGGATATGAGATAGCAAGTTCTATTTTTTGGTAATAAATATGTTTACCATTTAGTTTATCTGTGACTTTTTAATTACATTAACATGCTAGCTCACCTTCTGTCTGATAACGTTTATTTTGAATAAATATCTATATACTCTGAAACTGACACCAGTTTCCATAGCAGTGACATACAGACGTTATTAATGTAGCAAAAGATTAATTAAATTTATGATCACATGAGATGTAACATTCTGACCTAAGCAGTGAATAAAAAGCCAGCCATGAGCGTCAAACACTTAGTCACGAGATAGTGTATTATTGTTGTATGTCATTCGTTATTAAAGGTATTTTTAGAATTGTTTATCGTTGCTGTTTTTTTAAAATTAGGTTTTTCCTTCTTCGTCTTCTGTTTTATTCCCCTCGATTCCATTATTTGAGATAATTAATGTTGATGTTTATATTTTCGTTCATTAACGTTGGTATCGAGTACTGACCACGCATGTGTTTCTTAATTGTATTTGTGGTAAATTATAAAGTTTATTCTAAGTGTTGTTACAGTCTAATAAATTGTGTTTTTGTTGACTCCTGGGTGTAGCAGCGCGTTATTTTAGACCGTTAAAAGGATATTGCTAATATTACACACATCATCAAATGTATTACATGAGACTGGAAAAGTGCTCATTTACAGATAATAATGTGTGTAAAAGAGCCAGAAGCATCATTCACACCGGAGGACACCATCCTTTTGAGTTAAGCTTTGTGAAATTATATCTAGAAATGACATTCGAACGAGAAGTAAAGGTTTTATTTTTTTACTTATGTTAATGGATATGTTTATCCTCATCCACCATCAATTGTAGTATGTTCTCAAGAATAAATATTTATTTACAACCGAAAAGAGGTAAGTAACTGCTCCATCTAAGTAAACGCAACTTGGATTCATTGTCATATGATAACAATAAATCTCAGCTTGGATTCATTGTCACATGATAACAATAAATTAAATACCTGTGATTAGCATAGCGCAGATGGTCCATTATTAAGCACAAAGCTACAACCCAACCAACTACAAGTTTTAATACACATAGAATAATGATTTCCTGGTTGTAGTCGCGCAGTTCGACGTTCACTACTGTACTAAACGAACAGCCAATTGATTTTAAATTTCGTTCAAGCAAATACTGGCAAAATACTATTTATTTTATAGTACTGGACTGAGTGAGATTGGGGATACTGAAATCAAGTGGCTTTAGAATTTTTGCGTAGCTGTTTTAAAGATGTGTAATGTTTAGGTTTCTTTGTTTGTTTTGAATTTCGCGCAAAGCTACTCGAGGGCTATCTGCGATAGCCGTCCCTAATTTAACAGTGCAAGACTAGAGGGAAGACAGCTATTCATCACCATCCACCGCCAACGTTTGGGCTACTCTTTTACCAACGAATAGTGGGATTAACTGTCACATTATAACTTCCACACGGCTGAAAGGGCGAGCATGTTTGGTGCGACCAGGATTCGAACCCGCGACCCTCGGATTACGAGTCGAACGCCTTAACACACTTGGCCATGCCGGGCCCAGATGTTTCGGACAAAATAAAGCATTTTCAGTGATGTCGAGAAAACCCACTTATAGAGAAATATAGATGCAAAAAACGGCTCGTTTGGGTTGAGAAAATATTTCACCTGACGATGACCGAAGAAGATCGAAACGTTGTTCGCTCTTCTATGTAAAATATTTTCTCAACCCAAACGAGCCGTTTTTTGCATATATAAAATAAAGCATTTGCCATTTTTTTAATTCCGAAAAAAATAATAATGAAAGCAGGAAAGTCTGTAGTAGTTTGGTTTTCTTTTCTTTTACAAAACTACCATAGTGATTCCATAAAACTAAACGTCCTGACTTAATGTTTTCTTCACTTTAATGACCACTTTCTTTAACTCTGTATGATAATCATCTGTTGAATGCTTGCTACTTTATTTTAGGCTTTAATAAAATGTCATATTTAACTGTTAGGTCCACCAAAACCCGACATGGCTAAGTGGTTAAGAAACTCGACTCGTAATCTGAGGGTCGTGGGTTCGAATATCTGTCACACCACCCCCCGCTAGTACAGCGGTATGTCTCCAGATTTACAACGCCAAAATCAGGGGTTCGATTCCCCTCGGTGGGCTGAGCAGATAGCCCTTTGTGGCTTTGCTATACGAAAAACACACACACACACACATCTGTCACACCAAACATTTTCGTCCTTTTACCTGTGGGGGCGTTATAATGTAACGGTCAATCCTTTCCTCTTGTCTTACACTGCTAAATTAGAGATGGCTAGCGCAGATAGTCCTCGTGTAGCTTTGCGCGAAAAATTCAAAACAAACCAAACCAAATAGCCACCAATTTCTTCAAAGTGAAAGATTAAATTTCTTTGAATTTTCGTAGCGGAATTATACGAATACTATAATACAATATTTGATTCTTGAGTGAATGTCGAATTCGAGGAATTTGTTATATTATAAATTATAATACAATTTATGATTAAGTGTAGATTTCCGTTTTTGTCTAGACCAACATCAAGATATAAATATTCTACAAGGAAGGAACTACATTCTTATCAAAGAGAAATATACCTGGGAATGAAACATGAAACAAATAGAAGTGAGCATTAAACGTTTTAAGTGGTTGGTATGTTACAGAATTTGTGTTAAATATTAAAAAGATTTTAACCAATGAAAAATAGGGCACAGACACTTACTATTGACGTTACTAACTCACAAAGACGTTCAACGTACCATTTGTCACTGTGCTAAACATTCAGAAGCTTTCTTGATTATAATAAGTTATAAAGTAATAAATATAAAAGCTGTTAATTTGTACTTTACTTAAGCTTATCCATACTTGGGGTAATGTGATGTAATACGACAACACTGTTGGGAATGTTTTATTTTGATGGGTGCGAATTTAATAATTATTTTGATAATCAAAGCAATTTAAATATCTATACAGAAAATGTGATTAATAAGCTAGTACAAAAAAGGTAATTATTGAAAATAAGCATTCAGTTCATGTACAGTAGGCATTGTGAAGAATAAAATCTAAAAAAAATATAAAAAGTAAATAACGAAACTGTTTGTTTTTATGCTGAAAATAAATAATATTTGTTTGCATGAACATCGTACCATTCTAGAACTTTCCTACTACAATAAAACATGTAGATTACAGAACTGTCTAATTTGAAACAGCCCACACAACTTGGGGATTTCTACGCTGATAATTTGAATCAAAAGTATCATCCTTATCTTACAAGTTTTTCGATAATATTTAATCGCTGACGAAAAAGTAACAAAACCTTTAAGAAAACGGTTAATCTTAGTTTTCATCAACAAAAAACCTAAAAAAAACATACTGATTCTGTACAAACTATAAAGTTTAAACATTCGATTTTCTCACTTGAACACAATTTTAACATTAAAGGTAACCATCAATAAAGAGTAGGTTTCACATATGCTATAGAAAATAGTTCATATCTAAAATAGTTTTCTCAATGACCAATTTAAATATAAAGAATTACTATCAAAACGTTTAAATCTTTATTTGGAAAAATAACAGAAGACTAATTCATCTTTCTTGAGTATCGTTTCTAGAACTGAGTTACATTACGTTACAATATCTGATTTGCTATTAAAGTTAGTTGTAAGAGATATGTGAAGACTTACATGGATGCCCAACAAAACCAGTTAAGGGATGATGATTGATGTCCCTGATGTGAGGTGGAAGAAGTCCATATAATCCACCTCCAGGAAAAATCGTCGGTCCAACCTGAAGAAAGACAAATAATTATACAACTGTGGAAGGTTTTGCTGCTTTATACCAGGATCATTCTAAGAAGTATCAACATTACGTTAAAATCCATGTTTAATTAATTCTATGTTATTATCACTTGTGAACACTGATTCCGAAATTCGTACAGGAAATTTGTTAATAACGTTCAATGTGACCGCCATTTATGTCTATTACTTGTTTCTTTCTCTTAAGGGAACGTGATATAGCTGAGTGATACTGCCCTACTTCCAACTGTTGAACTTCACTTGGGATCGAATAATATCTTTCAGGTCTCTAGAGATAGCGGGAGTTTCACAATAATTCAGACCTCAGAAGACTCCATAACCAAAACTTAAAAAGAGTAAGATCTATAAACAGTGCGTGGAAAATGTCTTTTGATTATTTGATCTCTAAAAATATGTCTTAACGGTCTGTCCTAATACATGAAGATGATTTGTATTCTCAATACGGTTGGTATGTGTATTAAAACATTAATTAAAATAAAGTACAAAACAACGTTTCGACCTCTTTAATTCATGAAAGTGAAACGATGTTTCTTTCGCGATAAGTTTTATTCTTTATTTTTCTTTTCTATTCATATTGTTTATTAATGTTTTACTTTGTAACTAGTTTTGTATTCTCAACACGGCTGGTATGGGTATTAAAATTTTAATTAAAGTAAAGTACAAGATAACGCTTCGACCTTCTTAGGTCATCTTCAGGTTAACAAAAAGAGTTTGCAGCTGACCGTTGCCGAGCATATGTTCTAGAGACGAGAGTGTGAACGGGTACGGGATTGTACCTAGTTTTATTAATGTTTTACTTTGTACCTAGTTTTATTAATGCTTTTGTCTTAAATAACTGTGTTTTCTTATATAGTTGTACAACTTTATTTTAGTGTCAAGGTAAGATGATTTAAAGAAATTATGCAATAATATCAAGCTTCATAACAAAAAACAAAAAACTTGGAAAGTACGCGTTTTTAATGAGATAAAAGTATCATAGACTACAAGAACTGCATGATGTGTAATTTCTGTTATTACGGCCCCTCAGTAGCACAACGGTATGCCTACGAACTTAAAGCGCTAGAAACCGGGATTCGACATAGTAATGGGCAGAACACAGACAGCCCACTAGGTAGCTTTGTGCTCAACTTCAAACAACAACTATTATCACGTTGGTTTTTGTTTATTGTTGGTTTATTGTTATGCAGCTTTAAACCTGTAAGCTTCCAAGCTCACTGCTAAGCCACTCACTGGAGAGCTGTTACACTCGTCCAATTAAAACAACGACGAACAGTCTGTGTATTGATTTAAACAACTGGTGTAACTGCACATAGAAAAACATTTCAATATTCATAACCACACCAGCATCAGGCCTAACTACTCAAGTTTTGGGCCACACAATCAAGTTGTTTCTGTGATACCGCACTCTCAAAATCTTCACTTATTGCGCTGTATCACGAACTCTTAATTAACACTCATTCCAAAATCGAAAATCTAAAATACCTAAGGCTACACCAAACGACGTTAACGTATGTTTTAAATCACATTGCTTTACCAAACGACATTGAACGCATACAGTGTCTTCCCTTGAAGATAGTTTACAAGACAGATGTTGCAATACTTTCTTTTTTCAAAAACATGTAAAGCAAAAGCTTATTTTAATAGTTCATGAAGTGAACTGCTAGTGAGACACAATAAATGAAACTTTTAAGTTTTTTCAGTGGTTGTGTTTCCAAATAGCTATTTTTTGTCATGTAAAGTACACTTATTATATTTTATTATCATAATTATTCTTCCACATCCAATGGACTGTTGAATATGTGTATTTTCTAATAGCCACATCGGGCTACCTGCCGTGTCTACCGAAGACTGTTGAATATGTGTATTTTCTAATAGCCACATCCTGCCGTGTCCACCGAAGACTGTTGAATATGTGTATTTTCTAATAGCCACATCCTGCCGTGTCCACCGAAGACTGTTGAATATGTGTATTTTCTAATAGCCACATCCTGCCGTGTCCACCGTAGACTGTTGAACTAATAAATTATTTACTCCTTAACAATTTACATTAAGTAAACTGTTATTAAATAGAAACCTTGGTGGAGTGAAATACAACTTACTACTAACTGTGCAGGCGCTCTACAGTTTGTTTGTCGAATGTGGTGCAAAGCTGCTCGAGGGCTATCTGTGCTGACCGTCCCTAAACTACAAGTGATAGACTAGAGGGAAGGCAGCTAGACATTACCAGCTACCACTGACTCTTCAGCTACTCTTTACTAACCAATATTGGGATTGACAGTTATGCTATAATGTCCGCATGGCTTAAAAGGCGAGACATGTTTGGTGACTAATCTCTAGCCCATACTAGGCGCCCGTTACTCTAAAGATAAACCAACTTCCTGTTAACTTCGTCAGTACTACAGAGATAAATAAACCCTGCTACCTTTGCTTACGCTCCAGAGAGAAACAACTTACCGTTAACTTTGTCAATGTTATAAAGATAAATCAACACCTGCTACCTCCACTGATGCTCTAGAGCGAATCAACTTACCGTTAACTTTGTCAATGTTATAAAGATAAATCAACACCTGCTACCTCCACTGATGCTCTAGAGCGAATCAACTTACCGTTAACTCTACCCCTGCTTTAGATATAACCTATCTTATCGTTAACTACGCCAGTATTCTAATTGTAAACCAACTTACAGCTAAACCTGCCATTGCTGTAAAATAGACCAACTTACCAGTGATGTCGAAAAACCCACTTGTAGAGAAATATATATATATATATATATGTGAACCTGACGATGACCGAAGAAGGTCGAAACGTTGTTCACTCCTTCACTTTAAAAAAAAAAAAAATCTTAACCCAAACGAGCCGTTTTTACATATATAGACCAACTTACCGATATCCCTACCGGTGATCTAGAAATAGCTATAGAACAAGAGGTGGGAGATGTTGCAGGTGAGAATCCTGTCTTCTTCTCCTGAGAAGTTGGACTACAACTGGTACTTACAAGAACAAAAACTATTTTGAAATTAAATTCTATAAATATTTACAATACTCGGAAAATAATCGTGCATGAAACTACTCTTTCAATGAATTAGGCCTGGGTTTAGTTCAACTGTTTTATTTAATAACTAAACTTTAGATACGTAAACCATTTTTTTACATTTGCCGCTACGATTGTTTGCTTTTCTTTTTTGCTTACTGTTTACAAAATAAATTTTTAAGTTTGAATAAATATATACATGATTGAAAATTATAATACATTTATTAATGCAAATATATTTTACAGAAAAGATTGAGGTGGATGAATCGTTACGTAAACCCTACAGATGGCTCTCAAAAGAGCAACTAAAGAACCTCATATGAGATTATAGCTTTATGGTGAATTCTGGTTAAGGGGATGACTGATGGCATATAGTAAAACACATTAATACCTTCAAAGAGTATCAGGTTAAAAAACAAAAAACTTTTTTAGTATACAAGAATTTCACAAGGTTGTCAAATAACTTTTCAAAAGTCAAAAGTAGAGTAAGAAATGATTTTGCTTTTTAAGTTTACAAACTGAAAGACAGTTAGATCTCTGTACCTGCCGCTTGATGACTTGGGTTTGGTGAGATTAAGTGGTGTTTCACCCTCAGATTTAGGGCCCGACGTTCTTGGGATAGGTGTTCTGTGACGAATCTTTTCACATGTGGAACTTACAGGGCTACTTGACACTTGTGCACTTTCACATACCCATGGATGGGGCTGGAAAGAAAGAAATTCACTAATAGTTCTCTATTGATAAATATAACTAATGGAGTAGCATAAACATGATTTCACATTACATACCAAGTTACAAAACTTTGGATGCAATACATGTAGCATTATTATCAGTCATACTGTAACATTAATCAGTGATGTCGAGAAACCCACTTGTTGAGAAATTTATATGTAAAAACGGCTCGTTTGGGTTGAGAAAATATTTTACATAGAAGAGCGAACAATGTTTCGACCTTCTTCGGTCATCGTTAGGTTCACAAAGAAAGAGGTAACTGACCGGAAGCTGACAACATGTTTGAAAGGGGTTGTGTAACTGAGTGTCGAAATGTAGAGGGCGGTATTAGATGTTTGAATATATAATTTTATTTACTTTATTATATTAATATAGATATAAAGGCGTACCTTTATATTGGTACCTTATACCTTTGAATTTCAAGTCTAATCTAAATCAACTTAATCATAAAGCCTTAATGGCCAGTTTTGATGTTATATCCCTCTTTACAGAAGTTCCAACCACTGAAGCCTGCAAGATAGCCTTAGAACTCTATATCCGAGACCCTAACCCAACTATAGAAATTCCCAGTAACCAGTTAGCAACCCTCATAGAATTCACCACGATAAAGACAAACTTCATGTTCAACAACCAAAACTATATGCAAACAAATGGCAAAAACATTGTTCCATTTATATCTTTAACTAGTCATAGATATCAGTTATTGACCTTCACTTCTTTTATTTGAGAGCGCTTTGCAGTTCCACTTTAAAGTACAAACTGTTAACTCGTCATTTTTACAATATCTGGATCAAACAAATTCGTTAAGAAAACCAAATTACATTGTTCTTACTATATATGGTCATGTGTTTAAAAACAATTACTGAATAACAAATACATTTTGTTTCTTTTTTTTTGGAAAAGTTATATTTCATCATAAATATAATTTATGTGATTTCTTTAAATAAACCTACTATTGATGTTCAACGAAGAATTTACACTCACAATGAATCTAAACTATTATAATAGCTTTTCACAAATTAAGTGAAACATAAAATATCTTGTATGCAAATTTATATAGCTATAACAGGCTGGTAAAAATTGTCTATTTCAAGAAACTATGTAAAATGTTGTTTATAAGCCTAATCAGTCGGCTTAGTGACATAATACATTAATATATAGTTTGCACTGAGAAGCATGACTGTTGGCATTAAAAAATGTAAACTGGTTGTTTGTCCAGTTCGCTGAGAAGCAACGGTAAATGCAACTGGTGTAACAGAAACTTGAGGATGTAGAAACGATATGCCCGCTGTTGTAGTGACTAAACCAGTTTCTCTAGGGAAATGCAGTAGCTGAATAAGGAAGTTCAGTTGCTGCCGAGAGTTCTTTATCCATAATTGGAAAAACATGAGCATTTGAGGAGTCAGGATGTCAGATAAGGTTGTTAGTCTTGGTATAGACTTTACACCCGCAGCTGCCATATAATGTCCATTGTTAGTCTTGGTACAGACTTTACACCCGCAGCTGCCATATAATGTCCATTGTTAGTCTTGGTACACTCTTTACACCCGCAGTTTCCATATAATGTCCATTGTTAGTCTTGGTACAGACTTTACACCCGCAGTTTCCATATAATGTCCATTGTTAGTCTTGGTACAGACTTTACACCCGCAGCTTCCATATAATGTCCATTGTTAGTCTTGGTACAGACTTTACACCCGCAATTTCCATATAATGTCCATTGTTAGTCTTGGTACAGACTTTACACCCGCAGCTTCCATATAATGTCCATTGTTAGTCTTGGTATAGACTTTACACCCGCAGCTGCCATATAATGTCCATAGTTCTGTCGTCCAAGAAATTGTT
Source organism: Tachypleus tridentatus (assembly GCF_004210375.1). Classification (NCBI taxonomy): domain Eukaryota; kingdom Metazoa; phylum Arthropoda; class Merostomata; order Xiphosura; family Limulidae; genus Tachypleus; species Tachypleus tridentatus. The sequence continues at coordinate 14,023,262 of NC_134836.1, read as the reverse complement.
AATTTTCTTGATCAATCGAAGCATGTATGAAAACATTCGAACAATGCTTAACAGAGAAAAGTTAAAAATACCACATGTTGATCACAAACACTAAGTTTAATTGATTAAAATGTGTTCAATATGTTTTTATTCCTGATAATAAGAACAACAATATGAAACTAACTGAAATACCTTTATTGAACTCAAAAAGTATATGTAGTGATTTAAAATCTTGATTCATTATTCAATCTATCACCTAATAATATTTGTGAGATATTTTAAGGAACACCGATTTCTTAAAGGCTGATGTAGTAACTGCTCTAATAAGTGGTTCAGTGGAAAATGTTATATAATTTGTGTTCTGAATTATATCTCTGACTGAAGTGAAACAAAGAAAAAGATTGAAGAATAGAGTTTCACAATATAATTCAGGGCTTACAGTGGCACAGCGGTATGTGCGGACTTAGAACGCTAAAATTCTAGTTTCTATACCCGTGGTGGGCAGAGAACAGTTAGCTCATTGTGTAGTTTTGTGCTTTAATTACAAAAGAACAAACAGAAAATACAGACACATTCAACAGGTGGAGACAAGAACCAAATATAGAACGTTTGCATTTCTTTATCTAGAACTCACGAGAACTCAGAGATAACCTGAACAAATCAACTCTGTCCAGCTTATTATATTAAGAGCTGAACATGACTTACTCTCCCAGAATGCTTTGCTGCTCATACCACTTGTTCACTCCCATTATAAAAAAGAAAATACAGCATATTCCATAGTTCTACATCTTAACATATCTGAAGTGTCCAGAAACTTGTTATTTTATGCTTAAGAGAAATTCTCAGCAGCATTAGTGATAGTATAATATACAAATACGAAAGGACAATTGCAGTTAATTATTGTAAATAAGTGGCAGGCTCAAGATTAAGATTAGTACAGTTCAAAGTTGGTTATTTGCTTTTTGTACAAAACTATGAACCTACGCAAATGTGTGTAGTTTCATTTTTAATCTTGTAAATAAGTCATTACAAATACTGAAAGCAATCATAGATCTTGCTTTAACCACTCATTTTTAGTTCGTAGTATCTGAAAACCAGATTAAATGTGTTGAAACAAATGGATGCATTTCAGCACGTTCAGGAATTCATATGTTTACAGCAGAAAAAGAGCACAGTTTTATTAAATGACTGACAAGTTATAGATGACCTGGTATGACATCGTGGTTAAAACACTCGACTGGCAGTTTGAGGGCTGAAATCTGCGTCACTGAACATGCTAACCTCTTTAGTCGAGGGGGAGTGACCGTCAATCACATTATTTCTTAATGAAAGAGTAGTTCAAGAATTGGCAGTTGGTGGTGTTGACTAGCTGCTTTCTCATTACAATTTTCTCTTGAATGTGGTGCAGTTGAAGCAACTATAGTTTTACAGCTAATTTTAGCTAGTTTTACTTCATTTACTATACCAATATTATTCTGATGGATAGCTGAATATTCTAATGCTCACAACTACAAATCAGTACAAAGACAATTTTAGCACTCAAACGGACAGTGTTGCTTAAGAAAATGCAGAAAAATACATTTTATGTAATGATTCTATCATAAAATCAAATGGAAAAATTGCACTTATTTTCTTTCATTTGACACTATTAAACACCGCTTTCCATTAAATGGTATATCTGCTTTTTCTTGGCTACTTTGGAAAAACTTATCGCAAATATGACGTTGAAACTTAGAAAGCTGAAGATTTTTATTTGGCCTCAGGCTGTGGCCAGTCCTCATAGAATTAGAGGATACTCTAACCCTGGCTATATATAATTTTGAAATTCCACTTTGCTGTGCACTAGCACACAATTCGTTGATGTTAATTTCATCCTGGTTTGGTGTCCTCAGTTTATCAGCATCAGCCCGAAACATACGACAAAACAACAAAAAAAAAGTAAAATAAAATACACATAGATGACACGTTTCTTCGGTTGAAGCTTTCTGATCTGAGCTCTACCAGTAAGTCAAACTGCCAAAAGTCAAAGCACACAAGCCATACAGTCCTTTCAGTATAATTTGTATTGTCATTGACCTTACTCTACTTTATTTTGTCAGTGGGCGTTCTATGCACCTACACGTTTGTCAATTCACAGCAAATGAAAAACCTATTGGCGCATATTACTGAATTCATCCATCTAACATTTATAATAATCTCGACATTCCATCTATTTTCTTCATAATTACTACTAGAGATGACCAAGGACTCTCAGAAGATTCTAAGTTTTGCACCCAAGGAAGCCTGCATTGAGACTGTTTTATCAGATGCTTATCATTTATGTTTTTGTGGTGACGATCTACTATTGCTTTACACAAATACTCTTGTTTTAGAAGCATATCAGCAAACGTCATGAGAAATTCTCTCGAGTTCATATCGGAGGTAAAATCCTCAATCATAGACTTCAGATGCTCAAAAGCCACATTTTTGTTTTTGATTATGGTACAACTGCATTGAAACCATTCACCTGACAAGTCTTTACTCGCTTCTTTTGTTATTCCAGTGACTATTTAAGTGTATGGAATTCATTGTTTTCAGACCCATTCTGGTCAGCACTGAACAGTTTATGCATAATCTATATAAGTGTAATTCACTTGTTTTACAAGTGAAACTGAGTGAACAATTCCTACTAGTTCTGAGATACCAATATCCTAGCCAGGACTAGAGACAATTATTTTTTGTTTTGCAAGTGACAGCATGAATATGAAATTAGAAAGCCACCCGTGTACTTAAACTTGGCTTGAGAAAGAAGGACATGTCTTCCCGTTTAGATAGTGCAAATTATTATCAAATGTGGTTCAGTTCTCTCTTGGGCTACTCATTTTGAAGTTTAATCTTGGACTAATAGATAGCTTGATATTTAGACATTTTCTTGACGTTCATTCAGTGTATTCCATTCAGTGAGGTAGTCCTCATTCAAATGCTTTATTGGGTTAAACACTGAGCTACCCATTCCAGACAATTACCTAAAATAGATGAAAGTGATGAATGGTGAGGCTAGATTTCAATAATCAACAACGATATAGGGCCAAATAGAAACTTTTCACTTGTTTCCAATTACAACAGGGGACATTATTATAGCAGCTCACATTCAGTTGTGTTTTATACCCTCTGAATATCGAAGTATAAGGAAAGACTTGTGCAATAGCTTAGGAAGTTCAGTGTTGCAGTTCTCCAGTAGCTTGATTGAAATTGCAAACTTGGCCTTCATACGAGCAGCAAAAGATAAATATCTAGTAGAAAATTTCTGTTAGACAAATCTACGTCATGGGATTGCAGTGTCTCCCTCATTTACCAACTTATTTGATACACAATTCATTCATCTGGAGAATACGATTTTAAGGCTCATATTTAGGCACAACGGGAATGCAAGGAATTGTAAAAATATTCACATGTTTTATATCTATAAGTATAAAAACAAATCTTATAGTAGGGCACTAAAGTTTATATTCTTATAGCTTTCTCCGTGATATTTTGGCACATATATTTCTTACAAGTACTAGTAATAGGCACTCCAATAAGACATTCAACAGAAATTGTATTGTATATATTTATTTATTTACGTGTGGCGTATGTTTTTTGTTTTGGCCTTGTTTTCTAAATTGTTGTATTATTATTTTCTATATCTTGGATTACGATGAACTGAAAACAGCTACTTGAAAGACGTAATTTTTCATGAGTTAATTATAGGAACTACTTATAACAAATGACAATAATGTAAAGCAATTCTTCAATAGACTGATCAACACTCTAATATCAACCTTCTTGTGAGTTTATAACGTGCTAAGTTTCTTATTGGTATTTTATTAACTTCAGTTTCATGCATCTCATTTATAGATCTTTCGTAAATTTTTAAGGTTGAAAATAATTAGTATGTTTACGACCATGTGTTCCGGATATATTTAATATTCCACAAAATGTAGGTACATATTAAGTATATACAGCGAGCTCTCATCCAACACAAGGGATACAAACCTCGAGCCAGCTCTTTTGGACAAATCCGTGTTGGATGAAGTTGATACGTTAAGTGTTCTATGAATGTTTATATATTTTTTTTACGTAAATGAAAAGCCATACTTATACAGCATTGTATACGAACTACAAATGTAATGAGAAATATAATAACACATGTGAGATCTTGTATCTGTAAATGAAAATATGTTAAATGAAATAATACAGTATTGAGTGTTATTTTAACACTCACCTATGGATGATGAAGACGAATACTTTTCGTTGATGAGAAAAAGGATATTTGAGATTTTTAGATGAAGAAAAGTCTTTTAACGTTAATATGAAAAATACGGACTCTTCAAAATAAGTGCTTAATATATTCATGGACAAATGTTTATTTTAGTTTATTAAAAATACTTCACAAAAAAATATGATTTTGGTGTGTGAAAAAATTATAATGATAATTCAAAGAATGCCAAATTTCGTGAAGATATACACAACCTATTGAAAGGTAGAAATATTAATTCTATAAGTACTTCAAACGAAAGCTAAAAGGAGACACGGTCGGTCAAATTAACCGAACCTGTGTAAAGAGAGAAAATTATAACGATCTAAAGCGCTCTTATGTTTACGTGTTGGGTGAGCCGTGCTAATTGAATTTACCGTGTTCAATAGATAATTTTTGCTTTTACTTTCGCGTGTATAAACGAATCTGTATTGGACGAACCCTCGATGTAGGGGAAATTTTTCTATCATACTTTGGCACACTTTCTTGAAGGCTGCTCCTTCCTTCAGAAAGGTATACAGTCAAATATTGGAAGATTCCCAAAGTCACAGGGAAGTACAAAGAGATCACTTGCGTTTAATCTAATATTGTTATTAAAGAATGCGGTGATTACTAGACGCAATTAATAATTATTCTGAATAGCTCTGTTTGTCAATAAACGCCTTATGACCTGTGCCAAAGCTTTTACAACAGTGTTTAGTACTGATGACCATTATTACAAGTACAACCAAGGACATTCTAAAGTGGCAGGAAAAAATAATGTTTGGTTGAATTTGTTAAATCTCACGTGGAATGCAAGCCTACCTGGAGGTCTTGAATTTTCTGATGTTGTTGGACTATTTGCCCCTCTTGAAGATTAATCTGTTCTTGTTGCCGTCTCTGGATTTTATAATTTTCCACGCTGCCCTCAGCACCAAACTGAAAATTAAAACCAATCAATTGCGAAGAGTCGTCTTTGCACATTTTTGTCAATGAATTAGTTGGTTAATCCAACAGAAAATATTAATAGTTTAACATTAATAAGGTGAAGAAGTGCCTGCGCACTACTTTTTGAAGAAAGTAAGAATAAATACTTTTTATACCGCACATATAAAAATATGGCGTCAAGTAGAAAGGTTATTTGCTGAAATAAAAGAAAAATCGAACTCAAATTAATCCTCTATTGTTAATACTCTGATCTTCAGTTTTCCAGAAGTACAAACACATTGTTAGTAAAAGTTTACTCCATTATTCTTGTTTTCGTTTTTCATTCTCATTTTTTAAAATTATTATGACGTTAAACACTACTTTAATACAGATTTGAGTTAAAAGTATTAAATAACCAGTTATTTTAAATAACAGACTTTAAATATCCTTCATTACCTTTTTTCCCTTTTCATATTTATGAAAAAAGTAAATATATTGCGCTTGATCGTTAGGCGCCATTTATTATATTTATGGGCTAAAATAAATATACACGAAATATAAGTTGTGTGAAATTGCTATTATGAGTTTTGCATTTTTACTACCTAATTGAATATTTAAAAATATATGTAAATCCATGGTATTTATATATAATATAATTACATGACGGCTTTGATATTTTGATGTTGTTGTTGAGTCTTTTTTAATATTTTTTCAAACATTTTGAAATTGGTGAATATATTTCTTATAAAGAGCAGATAACCCTCGTGTAGCTTTGCGCGGATTTGAGAAACAAACATTTCTCAGAAATAGGAGTTCTGAGTAGATACTATCGTGTCGTTAGGTGATATGATAAAACAGTGTAAAATGCACTCTTATACGTCTACATAATAAATACACACTGACAAGAGTGTCCGTGTTGTATGTATTTTTTCTACAAGCCATACAGTTGGTATTAATGGTTCATGGTTTCATCAAAAATTAAGAAACGTTTTTAATATCACTTCTCTAGTTTCATTAATTAGGAATTGTCTTCTCGCATAAAATCATCCTATATGTGTAGAATTATGTATAAACTACCGCTATTAAACTTTTTGTTTCATAGCTTCATGTTTATGTTCTAATTTCTTTAACATAAAGATGTTGACTATTACACATGAATCCTTGTTTCCATTTATACATGATCAGTTTGTTTTCAACCTTTTGTGAGGTTCAGATATTATACTTATTTTAAAATTGGGCAAATACAAAGTTTTTCTAATTAAAATAATGATGCTTGAAACGAGAGGTGAACACTGAACTTTATAAATTTATAAAATAAAAACACCAGGCCATCTGTAAAATTTTAAAGTCCTCCTACGTTTAAAACTTTACGTCAACACCAACGTATAGAATAACAACGACAATAAGAAATAAAGCTTTTACAGAAACACCACACATGTTTTGTTTTCCTCCATCGTCTTGTCATCTGAACTAATGATGCAATCCTATATATAAGAGTATGAATTAATATATATATCTAAAACTAAAAATACGAGTTTGGTTTGTTGATGAAAATTTTACACATAAAACGTCTAAGAGCTCGTGAGTTGAAACAAAGGAGAATGTATTATGATATGTGAACCACATTACATCTTAAATATCCAGAACCTTTTGTGTGAGGACAGCTGACATACTAAGTAGTAGCCTATCATGTACAACGACAATCGTGGCGTGAAACAGATTAAGAAAGTGAAGTGTAATATTACCAATGTTATTTAAGTTAATTTCAAATTAGATTTTTATGATCAGAAGTCATAACGCAACATTATTTATCCTATTTTAACATCGATTACTTCCTTATTCATCTTTATCATAATTTTTTATTTTAATTAGCTTTTAAGGTTTCAGACTTATTACTGCTATAATTAAAAATTGGACCTGTGATGGCAACATTGATCTGACTTTGTTTATGCATGTATTTACATTTTTAGCTTTTAGCTATCCTGGGTAATAATGGCTTTGTCGTTGTTTAGAAAAATGTTTTAGGTATTGTAAACAAAATACAGTTTCGCTTCAATTGAATGAGGAAGGAGCAGTTCATTAAGACCAAAACTCTAGCTTAAAATATAATGTTTCATAAAATATTTAACCTGAAATATGAACTATTAATTAATATGTAATAAATTATACGCCCCCCAGTGGCACAGTGGTATGTCTGCGGACTTCCACACTAAAAACCGGGTTTCGATACCCGTGGTGGGCAGAACGCAGATATCCCATTGTGTTGCTTTGTGCTTAATTCTAAACAAATAAATAAATATATAATGGGCAGTATATAGCATAGCTTTATAACTTTTGGTTTAGTGAATTTCTCTTGTCTTTTAAAGGTCAGTGGACATATGATACTTAAATGAATTGAATTGGTGATTGTTAATGGAGAAATGTTATTGAGATTGTTGGAGGGTGTATGGTGGTAGCGGAGAACGTCGTGAAATTGGTATCTTGTTTTGCAATGAGTACTTTGTGTTAGAATAAAGAGTAATATTTAAGAAAATAAAAAAGGAATTACACAATCATAAAAATAGCAAGGTTGAGGGTGAATATAATTGTTATCAGCTGTTTGTCTCCGTGTGAATGGTGTCTCTGTGTCTGGGATGATGCACGCTTCTTAAAGTGCACAGCAGCATACACTATGAAACTCTATTGTCGGACTAAGCTTCTCGATAATACTAGGCATAGCTAGCATTGGATCAACTAATGTAAATAAAATAACATTTCTTTTATACTGGCCGAGAACCTGTTGTTAAGACTTTTTTTTATCTCTGTTAAGAAATAATTACACAGGCCTACGATGATTTTATTGTTTTGAAATTTTTACACGTTCTACAGTAATTCCTGTTCTCTGAATCCAAAAAGGATATTCATTCTTCTCCATCATGTGTTGATTTTTCAGATACTTTTCTATAAGGGAATAATTTTCATTGAAATCGGGTATAGAATACTCTATACCAATAACGACGTAAGAGTCTTATTGATCGTTCTAGAACTCACCAGAAACACACTACTATTATATAAACGGCTAACAGACCACATGATATGTTATTTCTGCATGGTATTTGTTTCTGCGTGCACTTTGACATTTCGTTATCTTTTCAATATTATTTATTCGTCGCCATGGCAACAAGCGGTTGAGTAAATGACCCAAATATATTCTGTTATATTTGTGGTAAATTTGATATAAGAGTTTTTTATTCTTCCCGTTTTATAAAAAAATCCTTATGCTACATGACAAAATAAATATAAATTTTGAATTTTGCGTGGTGAATTATTAAATTATTAAAACCAAAACGACTTTTATGTACACCTGATAAATACAGATATAACTCTTTCATGCTCAAGGATAAACTTCACCATTTAATTGCTCCCGCTGGTTCAGCGGTAAGTTCACGGATTTACAAAGCTAATTTCAGGGGTTCGATTCCCTCGGTGGACATAGCAGATAGCCCAATGTGGCTTTCCTAAAAGAAAAGATACACACACACTCACCATTTAACTAAACAAATTATTGAAAACAAAGTTATAGTCGTTGTCTGATGAGATAGCAATAACTTTTTATGAACTTACAGCACTAAAATTTGGGGGTTGGATTTTCCACACACAGCCTAATTTCTCTTCCTTCTAAAACAAACAAAACTTGTAATCGTTTATCGATACAATAAAAAAATAAAACGATTCAGATTTAAATTATATTCCATAAAATACTTATTGTTTTCCTCATGTTAATTTGTTTGTTTGATGGTATACATGAAAAAGTGTTACTGCAATGAGACGTATCTCTATAAGGAAAGAATTATGCTGGCTAGTAATGTTTTAATTTTAATGTTTACATCACCACGTCCATCTGCTGCTGTCATGGTGAGTTATCTGAACTATAGGGTACAGCCATATATTTCCATTCCTCTCAGACCTTTCAGTGTCAGCGATTCGGTCATGAGTTGTGATTTTAGTGGCTCTCAGCATTTGATTTTAGGTTATTTCTGACAAGTCAATTCCTACTACTGTCTCTGCTCCCAATTCCTTCCAGTGACATCTCTGTACGTGATGAGTGACTTCTCAGGGTGGTGCTGATATTTGTGAGAGATGTCGTTCCATAGAAATTATGCTCTTAGATCATAATCTTTCTCTCTTTAATACTGGATCTTATAGTTATATTCATACACCTAGTTAGTAATTTATTGCCATTGATCGTTTTGTTTGCTCCCCTTTACTTTTCTCTCGCTTTTTGTTGGAGAGTTGACAGAGACCCATAGGGCAGTGATCAGTTTCCTGTCGTTTCAAGAAGATTTGCTACGATCATTGTCACCTGACCTGCATGTCTCAGTGGAAGTTGGACATAGCCAAATAGCCCTCTTTCACTGCTCTCTCACAACTTGTTCCTGCTGTTGTCTGTCTGCCATTAATAGCAAACTGCGTGATAGCAGTGACTGACTGTATCATCCAGGCAGCTGCTCAATCTATTTCTAAGACCTTAACATCATATCCACGGTATTTTCCTCCATGGTGGAGTTCTGTTTGCCAGGAGGTATGGAAGGATAGAAAACGGACCTCTTACATGTATCCCACTATTTTAAACCGCATTGTTTACCAGCAGGCTCGTGCCACACATAAATTAGATGTCAAAGCCAAAAGGAATCTTGGATTAAGTTCAAAACTAGCATCGTTTCTACAACCAGTACCAAATAATATTGGACAATATTCGAAGGCCAGTATAAAGTATACTTCCTATCCACTTTCCATCTTGCTCTCCAATGGCCAGGAATTTGCTGATGTCCAAAGCATCGGAGATACTCTCTGCAAGGGCTTCTCTCGTGCATCCAGCACTTCTGTTTCTTCTCCTACCTTCTTAGCAATCAAGACTCAGGCATTGTTATCACTTCTTTTTTTTAGGGCTTATCGTTTCTATGACTATGAAACGTGATGAGGAGAAACCCATTGGAAGTAAAAATATATTTTAAACACTATGATATAGGTATTAAAACTTTATTTAAAATAAAGTACAGAACAACGTTTCATCTTTCTAGCATAAAGATGACCTAAGAAGGTCGAAACGTTGTCTGTACTTTAGTTTTATTGAAGTTTTAATACCAATAACTGCAGCATGACTATGATCATCCCTTTACACTGGTGGAAATCAAGCTTGCTCTTCATTGGTCTGGGAGTACATTGGTCAGATGTGATGACTATGAGATGCTATGTTATCTCCCTCCTGTCTTTTTTTGTTATACTTCTGGCAGTTTTTAACTAGATCTGGCAGAATAATGTTTTTTTTTTCTGATTTTGGCACCGGGCTAATGTCCTTCTTTTCTCTAAGTTTGAGAAGGATCCCAAAATTTCTTTTAACTATCAACCAATTACTTTGACTAGCTGTCTCTAAAGTCTTAGAGAGGATGGCTAATGCTCATCTTGTTTAGTTTCTTGAATCAAACATTATCCTCTTGCCCACCTAGTATGGATTCAATCACCAGCACTCCACCTGATTTAACTTGAAACGTCAATCAGGAAAGCCTCTCTCAAGAGAGAGCATCTTGTTTCCCTGTTCTTTGACATCGAGACAGATTACGACACTATGTGTAGGTGCTACATTTTGAGGGACCTCAACACTTATGGGTAACATGACCATTTATACATTTTCATCTGAAAGTTTTTACTCGACAGGCGATTTCAACTCTATTGGGGTTTAACACTTTTCTGTTCTTTTTCACAGGAACTTGGAGTCTCTCAGGGCTTGTTTTGAGTGTCACATTTTTCAATATTAAAATAAATGCTATCACTACTCAACTTCTTCCTACTATTGCAAACGGTCTCTACGTCGACAGCTTTCACATCTTCTGTCATTATCTAACACGAATTTTATTGTGCAACAGCTTCAGACTGTCCACAAATGTTTGTCGAAGTAGACCACAGCAAATGGTTTTACCTTTCCTTTCTTGAAAACCATATGCATGCACGTTTGCTACTAAATTGGTATATACCCTGATTTGATTTTCGTCTCGGTGATGTTGATCTTCCCATGGTCTTTCAGGCAAAATTATTGGGGTTTATCTTTGACCATTAGCTGGCTTTCATTCCTCAATTAAGCAGCTACATGTCAAGTTTACGAGGGCACTAAACATCCTCTGTATCGTCCCTTCCATCTCTTCGGGAGTGGATCAATGTTCTATTTACACTCACGATCTATCGTATTTTTATTAACTTTAAACTGCACTATTGGCTTTTGGTTCTGTTAGGAATTTGGTCTTGAGGATTCTGGACACCATTTACAATATGGGGCTTCGGCTCTGCATCGAGGCTTTCTGCACTTCTCTAGTCCAGAGTCTGTGTTATGACTTAGTGGTTGCTCACAGGATCCCCTCTACAGTTTTCATGTTTACTGCCGAGTTGTATGCCATTTCTTTTGCTCTGGATCACGTAGAATTTATGCAGTACATTAACTGACCTTCTTAGTTCTTCTAACAGTTTTGAATACAGTAGCGTTAATGTCCTTTTAACTTGAATATAAGCGTAGTTTCACTGATTTGTTTTTAGCCAATCACTAATTCTCAACCTTGTATATCATGAAGTGATATGATTACTTAAATCTTAGTTCTGAGAAGTGACAGGTTGACGAAGCACATAATTAAAGTTCTGTGATGGATTTACTATTATATATGTCTTTTACTACTGATGTTTGTTTAAGTTAAATTTGTATTTAAAAATGTACATAACTGATACTATTAAATCTGCATTTTAAAATTCCCGCCTATTCACTAAAACTTTCGAAGATTCTCGAGTGTAAGAATAACAATATATGTGTGTACGTAAACACGTCTATATTTTTTTGCGGGCTGAAATTTCTGGAAACTTTCCTTACGCCTATAAATGTAAACAACGCGCCAAGACACTTTATATATTATTAGTTTAACAGAATTAGTATACTATAAACATTGGAAGCTATAACTGTGTTGAACGCTTATTAATCGGGAATGTTAGATATTTGACCAGGATCGATGATAAACTTCGAACATTACAAACCATTTAATTTCTGTAGATTCACACTGGATATTAGTATTTTTATGAATACATCACTTAACTTCAGCAGCGAAAACCTCAACGTGTGATCAGCACAGAACGAAAAACGCAGAGCTAGCTAGCTCTCTGTTGAGTGAATTGCATTTACATCAACTCAGGATTAATTTACTCATCGCCAACCCTCGATAATATACCAATGAAGTTCCAGACCAGATAGGACTCAATATGGTTTATAAATTCGTAAAACTCTTGTACATATACTGTACATTGTGCTATTATTTGTATATTAAAATATATTTATATTATGAATCGGGTGAATCTATTTTGTTGACAGCTATCATAAATTGGATTGAAATCAACACTTATTTAACTTCTAAATATAAATTACAATTTATCTCACTTTCACGCTACTTGAAATTGTAATGCATAACAACTCCTACTCTGTTCTTTCCAGTTCAGTTGAGGATCAGAACGAGGTAACAAAAGCTTAATGTTGTCTAACGCAAACTAGAGTTTATCATTAAACACTTGTATTAAAACTATTTATCTCTCCAGAATGTAGCTTTACTAGCTTAATATTTTATTATTACTTCTTTACTAATTGAGTTTAAATTAGAAGATAACTACAAAAATGTCCAGCTGCTCATTGCTGTTGGTAACTTGCTTAAAATAAGCATCAATGTAACATGAGAATGGCTGTAGTTACACTGATTACCAGAAGATGCATTATGAAGCATGGAAATTGGTAATCAGATTGAATAACCATCAATACTTGTCTGATTTAAGAACAGGCACTCTTCCTGGTCCTCTTTAACACGTACATCGTGGATTCCGTTCAACTTAGTAGTCCAACCAGATTCTCTGTATTAACCTTTGTTGGAAATATTCTAGTGGATCCATCAATGCTGAAATCAAAGTAAAGACATAACTATCCATTTGCAGGGTATTCAAGTGGTACGGTAATATAGAAATAGCCTTCAATACTGTCAAAACTACATTCATGTTCTGTACACTCAAAAATACACATGCAGGTGAGGGCAAACGATCACCATTCTCTCTGGAAGAAACACTAAAGGGAAGGACTTTTAACAAAACAGTCAACTTCACCTTCGCCAGTATCAGTACCACCATGATATCCAGAGCTACCAAAGACATCAATGCACTAGAAAGTGCAACAGAAAATGAAACTGAATAATATCCCCTGCTAATGTTATCACAAATTTTTATATTCGCTCTTATAGGTTATGCAACCAGAGATCAGTATGAGTGTTATACATCTAGGTAAGATTGAATTTCCTTGTTATGTTATTGTTATGTTATATAACGCCAATTATTGAGATACTCTTGTTAGATTGGATAGTGGAGTTTGCCTTTCACTCTTGTAATACTCTCGAAGCATGATTTTATTTGTAGCAGTAGAACAAAAACATCAGGAACATCAATTTAATAGTTCCTCATGTCTATCACTGGGCCGTGGTTGGCTTGACAAGACTCAGAAGGTCCAAAATAAATATTCGAAACTAGGCACAGGATGTACATTAGTTACCTTCATCAAAGCTCTGTTATATTTTACAAGTCTGAGAAGCAATACAGAGTTCCAACAGTACATATAAACAAAATTCATCACTAGAACCTTTAAGTGTAAGAACCAAGCATTCCACCATTAAGTCACTGCCATTTTCAGTTACGACATTCCAACTCCACAATGACTTCAAACAAGGGATTATTTAAAAAGTATCTTAGGAGACAGTCATAACAAATGTATCTCCAAGTGCTACACATTTATACACTATTTCTGGTATAATCGTTTTCGGACACCCTGTATACCATTCATATTTTTCATGCGATTAGAGGAGGTTTCGCACATGTCTAACTTACTGTGCATTGTATGTACACATATCTCTCTAAAATAACAGCAACAACTGAATATAAAGTTATTCAACTTTATTTTCGGCATAAGCATTTTCGGACACCCTGTATATCATTCGTCTACTGAATGGGTTTTTGGTGCGATTAGAGGAGGTTTCTCACATGTCAAAAGAACTATGCGTTGTTTCTAAAGAGGTTTCATGCATTTCCAAGCTACTGTGCGTTGTTGTCAAAGAAGTTGTATAAATTTTTAAAATATATTTTGTAGCCAGTTTGTAACAGTCTGCTCTGATTGCTCTGCGTATTCAACCATTGGCTTTCAGCATGAATGGAAAGTCCAAAATTTTCTCTCTTTTTTGTTTACTCTAATCATAGTTTATGAATAGTTCGGGGCACTATCATTCAATTAAAAGGGGTAGCTGCATGAAATCGCTATTTGTAGCATAAGTTAATCACATTTCACATCACATTGTGCCCCATCATAAATACCAGGTGAATAAAAGTTAACTGATAAAAGGGGTGATAACATTATTTTATTAGCAGTTTTTCACTTTACTTTTGCTAAAATATTATGAATTCCAATAATCATTTTGTAGAGCGTAGGAACAGATTTTACCTCGTACTGTCAACATGTTTAAATGCAGTTTATATACTACATTCATTTAACTTCATATTACTTGACTGTACATTTACTACCTTATAAAATAATCTGAACGTCCAATGTTTTTTTCGTATATGGGCGGTGAACTCAGCAGATAGCCCATGAGAAAAACACCTACACACACACCTCTTATATGGGTAAAATGTAAGTGAAGAAGGTATTTGTAAGGTGACCATCATCTTGTCGCATTTTGAATTCACGCGAAGTGTATCTGATTATTTCTAAAATAACAGCCTATCAATAACAACCATGCTACTCAGGGTTTACCTTCAGTAATCATAGCTAGAAAGCCTTGTGTTGTCAATACCACCATTAGGTCTTGGCATTAAGCTTTTATTTCTTTAAAAATGTAATAAGTAATGACATTTAATCTTAGAAACGATCTCGTTCCATTGCTGCCTTTTCAAGTTGTACATTTATTTTTTAATTAATATAAACAGTAAGTACAAAACGATTCGTTTAGATACACAGGCAGAAACTTCACAAATAATAATTATATATTTTATACACAACACTTTCGCAGTGACAAAAAATTCCAAAATATACATAGTGTTATAGAGATGCTTTACGTTAGAATTTTAAATATGATTTACTAACTTGTTTAAACGAGTAGTTTAGAGCAAGAAACACTAAATATGCTAACCAGAATGATAACACGCAACATATATTAACTGCCAAATGCTAAAATTTCACGAACTGACAAGAATAAAGGTTCCACTCTCTTAAATAACGAGAAAAGACAAACTGTTTCCTGTTTTTGAAATGAAATTTTATGAAATAGCAAAATTAAATGAATAATACAAAAACAATCGTAGAAGTTTACAACATTACTCATGTCGTAAAACATTCACATTAATTCCATGAACGTAACATTATTAATTCATAACTACCGGCGACCCTTTTGCTTGCATTTTTCTTATTCTATCATTTTAACGACGCCATTTAACATACGCCTTCTTGCAGGCATATTGTGTTACGCTGATAAATCCTGGTTTATTTGATAAAAAAATTACACGATCAGACGAATAAACTCACTTTATTAATAAAACTACATATACGTAACTATTTAATAAAACTACACATAGGTAACTTTATTTAATGAAACTACTGGTAAAGCAAACAATAAAGTAAAATAAAGGTATTATAATAGTGAACAGAGTATGACAAAATTGAGTGCTCATGCATGATAGGTTTTAAGAGTTTAAACAGAGAAACTCATGAAAACAAATAATAACATTCGTACTAAAGAAAAAGGTCTTTCTAAAAGTCCTGAAACGAACCAAAGTTAAATAATTGCAAAATAATGTAAATGTTAAGTGGTAATGAAGGCAAACTTAGCTGTTACGCAGAGACATTTGAAAACGTGTTCACAAAGAGATAAGCATACGGTTTTGAACAAACTATGCATGTACATTTTAGACCTAAGTAAATCGATAACGCCCGTAACAATTGTATTTAATATAAATGTTCATTTTATTGGGAAATTATAAGTGTTGTTTGTGTGAAATACTTTACAAAAATATAATAAAAAAAGATGAAACTGAAGCCAGCTGTCACGTAACACAACAACATTGTGTACCACAATCATTGCATTAAAAAGTTAGACTAAACAATAAACAAGTAAAATCATTCTGAATAGAAAAATCAATAAGCAATCCGGTATCCTCAAACAAAGGCCTTTCCAAGGGTGCCAGATTTGTAGCGTTTGATCGAGAAATTTGCAAGAAAAGTTTCGGAAAGACAAACAGACATACGCAAAGGTATTATTTATAAACAGATTACATTATAACATGTGACGTCATACATAAAACCAAAATTACACATTTCATGTTTCAAATTGTTTCTAGTTGAAAAAGGTGCAACCACCAGAATCAAACCACGTTTAATTGACATATATATAGAATTTCACAGACTTTGTAAGTAATGGTTTGTACAAAGAAAATCATTTCCTTTGGTATTGTTTATCTTGATGCATTATAAATGGAATGTGGAGTAGTGAAAGGACAAATTCCATGTGCCACTCACTATGACCTCTTGTTTTCCTTCAGAATAAAGCTAAAATGATGAGATATGGGAAGAAGAAAAGAAAGAGGGAGCACTTTGATCTAAATGACATGATTGTGTTACACCCACCCTCCTTCCAAATGACATGATTGTGTTACACCCACCCTCCTTCCAAATGACATGATTGTGTTACACCCACTCTCCTTCCAAATGACATGATTGTGTTACACCCACCCTCCTTCCAAATGACATGATTGTGTTACACCCACCCTCCTTCCAAATGACATGATTGTGTTACACCCACCCTCCTTCCAAATGACATGCTGCTCTGACAAATGGAAACCTAGTTGGAGAGCACGTGTTGGCGGGATGAAGGAGGTCAGAATCGGTTAACAGTTTAAAGTGTTAGCTTTTGTTTCTTGAATAAACAATTATCTTTTGTTGTAAATTATTATAAGATCTATTACGGTTTTTACGTTTTATCTTCTCTTTTAAAAGTAAATTGTTGAATTCTGAACCTAAACCGTAAAATGGTTTTATTTTCTGCTAATTACCCATATAAAGCGATGAAACTATCGCTGATTAACAATCTTCTCCAAATTTATTCTTCAGGTTTTTTTATCGCGTGTGTTTGTAATATGTAGATTACGTAAGGTTCTGTATAACCTTTTTAAATTACGCCCCCAAGTGATAGAAAAGTAAATTTGCAGAAGTTTCATGTGATATATTTTATACCCAATAAATATTTTAGGTTTACTTTAACTACCCATAATACCATGAAACAAAATATCAAGAACATTAACAGTGCTCTAAAAGAAAAGCCTTAGCCTTGTGAGCTGAACAACGTCTGTGACTTATTAAACACTGTGTTTGAGAACAGAAGGTATCATTGTTATATAAAACTATCTTCTTTGTCATCATAAATAAAACATATGCCAATAATGAAGTCACTTATCGAACGAATTGGTTTGACGATAAAATGCCTTCATTCAGAACTATAGGTAAACGGGTAGGAGATATGCCTAGCAGCATTTAAACACACAATTATTATATATATATTTGTAACCTTCGTAAGTTAAACCACAAGTCTTATAATACTACGCATAAATTGTAAGTGAATAAAACCTAGTTATTTAACTTAAGAAAACACATAATGCAGCGTATTTTGTACGTATCTTTTATATGGAATTTTAAAAATGTATAAATTACACAAAAAGTGGTTCTAGAACACTTAAAATCCCCCTCTGGGCAGCGGTAAATCAGGGGTTCGATTCCCCTTGATGGACACAACAGTTAATCCGATGTGGCTTTGCTATAAAAAACATACACACAGAACAATTAAAAGAATAAATATTGATGTTCTTAAATAATTTTCTTTTGATTTATGAAGACATTATCATGTTGTAAATTATTATAAAGTATATTATTTCTGTGCAATTTACTCTTTTAAAAGGAAATTGTTAAATTCCTAATCTGGGGGTCATATGGTTTTCATTTTATGCTAATTGTCTTTTGAAAGTGCTGAAACTATTTACAGAGCTATGCTCAGAGCTTTTATGACCCTAAATGTTTCAAAAATTCATTCGGACTAGTAGCGACCTTGTGGTTAGCGTGTCGGGCTGTGGACGAAAGGTACAAGACTGAAGACATGATGAATTTTAACGTGCTCTGGACTTTCAGCTGGTTTGGCTTGTTTTAAATTTCGCGCAGAGCTACGCGAGGGTTATCCGCATTAGCCGTTCATCATTTAGCAGTAATAGACTAGAGGGAAACAACTCGACCATACTACCAACCGCCAACTCTTGGGCTACTCTTTGGCTAATGAACAGTGAGTTTAATCGTTACTTTATAACGTCTCCATGACTGAAAAAAAAGGCGAGCATGTTCGTTGACGGAGCTTCAAACCAGTTTATAACAACCAGACCTTGTTAAGCCCACTTTCAGGTGTGAGCTTATTAGAGTAAAAGATAAAATTGGTTCAAAGAACAATGAACATTCTTGTGGAGGCAGGGCTTATGAATATCGTTAATATTTTAACAGGCTGTTAAACTATATAAAAATGGGAAGGTAGAAGAAATTTCATAGCTTTAGTTAAGATATTTGCGTAGTTGAGAGAAATGTAGGCGCAAAGGGTGCCAGTTTTAAGAACCCACGGTATTTTTGGTTTTCTTTTTTTGCTCTCTGCTCCAGAGCAAAGCAAAACGGTCGTAATTTTGTTTGTAATATTCTTGCGCTCACAAGCCACTGGACAGATTTCAAGATATGACACCAGAGACGGGTGTAACGCGTTCTATTTTTGGCTTCCTTTAGCCTCAGAGAATGTACTAAAATGTATATAAAATAGCGTAAACACTAGTCATACACTCACTATGTTGTAGGTATAAAACGTGTTGTAACGAGCTGCTTTATGGAATATTTTCAGTTTAACTTTTTTTCTGAACTGCAGTGACATAATTATTGTTACTATTCATATTGAATCATTTTTGTCTAGCATAATTACAGTTACTTATACTTGAGTCTAATATAAGTGGAATCACTCGAGCTCTGTATTACTTTTGATAAGAATTGGACAAAATTTGTATAACTCCCTTTAAAGTATAATATGTGTAGCTTTTGTAACTTCTACTTTTTTAGGTGAAGCTGTTTTGCTCTAATTTACCTGTAGGTGGTATATATGAAATGTCTTTGCTCCAGATCACCTGTTTACGGTATAGATGAGACTGATTTGCTCCAGATCACCTAATTACAGTCTAGGTAGAACTGCTTTATTGTGTATTTTCCGTGCATAGTTTCAGGTAAAGTAGGCACATAATTCAAAAATAAATTACGTATAAGATATTCTAATTTTCAATTTCCCTCAGTTTTGATTGTATTTGCTACAATCCTTGTCTTTCTGTGTTAAATATTGTTGTTCGTTAGACGGAGGTGCTTAAACAACAACTTGCATTTAAAAAAAATTCTAGTATTGTTTATTTGTAATTAATCTACTTCTTAAATTTTCAGGAACAAGTATGCATATTAAACACTGCTGCACCGTATGTTTTACTTGTACTAAATAACTAGGTGTTATCCACCTACATTTTATACACTATGAAAGTCCTAGTACATACGTGTTTATCATTATAAAAAGATCTAATAATTTTTTGTAAAGCGATTACATAATGTACAGCTCTTTACCAGTTACCCTGTAAAAATATCTTGCTGTTTTGACTCAAGTTACAGCTGTAACACACCGTTCATTCTAAGACATTTGAGAAGGAACATAAATTACTTCATAAGTAATATTTCTTACTCAATATAATGTTGTGTTGAAATCAGTGTATCGTCTCTGGCGAGTTTTGTTTTGAAAATAATGTTTTAGCTTCTCAAATATCGATACTGTAGGACAGCACGCCGCCTAGACGACTTCAATTCACTTGTAATACAATCTGCACAAAGATTTACGGTAGGTTTCACGTTGGTGTTTACAAAGACTACTCTATAACTATTTATTTTTTTCACGAAGCAGAGTTTGAACACATTCCCCTCCACGTGCTTCAAATGAAATTTCTTCTATAGTCTAGCTAATAGTGATAATTAGGTTTTAAACTCATGGTTAGTGAAGTAAGTAAGACATCAATGGCTAATTTCTAATAAAATCTGCAGTCATTCTGGATTTTACCTGAGTAAAAACTATAAACATTTCACTAAGTTTAATATAAATTTGTGCCGTGCTCCAAAGGTAAAATAAAAAAAAGCGTATAAATAATTAAAGAGTTTCATAAAATAATCTTTTGTAAACTAGAATTTTAAACTTTAATTGATTCTACTAAACACTTATTGTAATAATCATAACTAAAAATTAGAAGTAAATTGTAACTGGAAGATATTAGTTGTGGAAAAATATATTGCAGAACGAACCGCTAAACACTCTGAATATATTGCACTGTGCTTCAAGGCTTGCCCTCTGCAGTGATTTCTTATTGTGAAATTATTTTTTGTAGTCTAAAGTAATCAGCGCAGATAGCCCTCGTGTAGCTTTGTGAGAAATTCAAAACAAACCAAACTAAAGTAGCCAAACCCACGTGTTAATATTGTTAATGTAGCTTGTTTTTCATTCAGTATATATTTTAATATTGACATCTTGAGAACATATTTGTGAGCAAACGAAACATCAAAGTTAGAAAATCAATCGAGGAATAAATTAATTGAATATCTAATATAAACATCGTGAAAATAGTTTAGTCGTTCTCTCTATACTTTTTGCTTTAATGTGTTTGATTTACAAACTTTATTTTATTTTTATACGATGCAGAGCAAAGTGAAAACAACATAAGTTAATGATTCCAGTATGGGTTGGATCTGGCACACTGTTCAATGGAATTTTTAATTTCATTACAAAATTAATTCATCCGAATCTTCAGACTTAAACCACTAGCTATATTTAAACTTACTGTTGCAAGAAATTACTGTTTTCCATTAATACATTAATATATTGTTTGGAGAAAGAGAATAGAGATCATTACAACATTTGAAATGGTAGAGATGTGGGTGCAACAAATGTACTTGTGGTTAAATGCTTAATTGAAGGCAACTATCGAATAGATAAATTAGCATTATGAAAGGTTGTAATACCAGTGGAACTAAAAGTAATCACTACATCATCGATACATATATACATATAAAATTGATGTTTCTAAGTTAAGTAAAACTTTCCGTTACAGTAGCAAATTAATCTAAAAATATGAAGCTCTCTGCACCTTGCCTTTACTTAAAGCTATATGAATGTGAAGCTCTAAGCACTTGTCTATATTTAAATCTATATGAATATGTTTAATTAAAGATTTTCAGCGTTTCATGAATAGTTTTAATTTTAAAAAAATGTAAAAGTATTTCAGCAGTGTTATTTCATCAAAAAACAAAAAAAATTGGGAATTAATGTGAATTAACTATAAATGTTAATTTAAAATGTATAGAAAACATTTTCATCAGTAGTTTTAATGATACAGTCCGTGTTAATTCTACACATTTGAACAAGGATCTCAGGATTTATCCACAGTAAATAACATTTAAGTGATTAATGACAAAAGTTCGTAGTACGTTATGCGAGAAATTGGTAAAGAAAGAAAAAAGGATTTCATTTTCACAAGAATTCGTGTGATGTAAATAGTGTGTGTGTGTTTTTCGTATAGCAAAGCCACAAAGGGCTATCTGCTCAGCCCATCGAGGGGAATCGAATCCCTGATTTTAGCGTTGTAAATCCAAAGACATACCGCTGTACTAGCGGGGGGGATGTAAATAGAGATAATATCTTTGAAAAAAGCGTTGTAGTTCTAAATCAAAATACATTCAGGTACTTTACTCTCAACGTGTGTTAATTTAACTTTAAAGTAAACTATTAGAACTATCAATAAAAAATTAATAAACTACCCAAAAACGTGCACCCGTTACAGCAGAAGAAAGTTAAGATTGTTTGAAAAGATAAAACTACAAAGAAGCTTGCACTGTGATTATTAGATAATTAACTTTTAGTTCGTAAATGTAATAACGTATCATGGTTTTCTTTACAGCTATTTTCACTAAATATTATTAACTAGAAATGCTTAAAATAATTTAAGTGCTTGCACTGTGATTATTAGATAACTAACTTTTAGTTCGTAACAGTAATAACGTATCATGGTTTTCTTTACAGCTATTTTCACTAAATATTATTAACTAGAAATGCTTAAAATAATTTTTAAAATATTTTTAATATATGCATTTTTCTAGTTTATTTCATTAATGAGGACTGTTCTGTGTTATTGGTTTAGGATTACCATAGTCCAACCGACAGTGACATAATTTTGTGATTACGGCCGAGGTTAATGAATTAAGTGCTGTTTAATAGTTACATCTTTTAACTTTCTGACATACTGATTTATGACTTTATGTATATCTAGTCAGTTTATTACACAGGATTATCTCTCATCAGCTAATATGGAGCTTTTAGATCATTTCAGTTCTGAACTAAATAGCTTATTTTGATCAGATATTCTAGATAATAATTTACAAAGACGTAGGAAGGAGCTGGCATATGTTATCAGTTATAAAAATCATGGGATTATAGAAGGTCAATATTTACATAATTGTTGTCGTAAAATATAAATCTCAGCTAATTTAGAAAGTTCTGTTAAAAGCCATAACAGATGATGTTTGTTATTATTCTTATGATTCAAAAATCAGATTAACGTGAACTGGTAGAGCGATATCAGTTCCATCTACACATTTCACTACGATGAGACTACAGTTTGTTTAGTTGTAAATGTAACTTGTCGACCGGTTGTGGTATATCATGCATATTCTTAATAAAAAGTCCCTGACTCAACAATGACCTCCCAAAAATTTGTAGATCTGTTTTTGTTATTGAATTGTGAACTGTATGTGAGTGATGACAAGTTTTACTTAACCAGTTGTGATAAACAAATCTTTGACGCCACAAGTTCCAAAAAGAGAGTAAGAAAGCATATAATAATATCGAGTTTCTGTTTAGAAAGAAACCAAACAGATAAGGATGGTGAAACATCAAGTTATCTGTTTGGTTTACTGCCAGAAATTTCAGGTTGAGAAGCAAATATTGGGTACTAGAATATATAGAGAGTTGTAAATCACTCAACAGCTGACCCAGCCGGTTCCGTACTAGTAAAAACCAAAGCTAAACAGTTCTAAGCAGAGAAAACATCAAATTCTTATAACTCCTGCAACTTGAAAGACGATGGTGATGAGTTCGCTTAAAATAGAAGTTTCGAGTTAGAGATAAGAGAAATATTATTTTTGCAGAAAGTGGACAGACTTGTGTTTCGCGTATTACATTTCGAAACGAATCCTCGAACATGGATGTTGTTTAAACAAAACTAATGTTTGTTAAAGTGATCCTGAAAATACATTTAATCATGTATACTTATATATCAAAACAATTATCAAACAATAGTATCGCTTGTAATGTCACTTCATTCAACATCAAAGTCACTCCTGACACAACCGAGGCTGTCTGTGCAAACAAAAATTATTTTCAACCTTATTAAACCATAGGATTTATAGTTCAATTATTTAGATCCAACAGGAGGATCACTTTTCTAAAGAACTAGCTGCCTAATCTCTTCTTTACTACTGCAATTTTAATATTCTATATTCTTACATAAAGTTTTAAACCTCAGCATCAGATGTTAATTTCCTAACAAATGAAAAATCTACTTATATATTTACGGCTCTATATAATTGTCAAACTACTTCAAACAATATATTATTCAATAAGAATAACTTTATTATTCTTTATTAATTTTGATTTCCCGTCATTGAAAAAAAGACTTCAATTCTAAACTGCTGGAAGTCTCAGTAATTTTTATATGAATCTTTTTCTAAAGATCAAACCATTCCTTTGGTGAACCATTGATAATGATTAATAGTAAACAATAATGTGGATTGTAGGAACTTTGGAAAAAAATATATCTGTATATTTAAATAAAAATACTAGTCTGAAGATAATGTCTTCAGTAAAAATAAAACAAAGCTTTACTAAAACCTTCAAAAATATAGATGTTTAAAGTCTAACAACTCAGTGAGCTATTTATGCTAGTAATTACCTTGTACAAGCGATAAAATAAGACACAAGTAACTGAATCACTGTCTGTGAGACAATTTTAGGGGGATTTCAGCACATGAAAACTTATCTTATAAACTACCTTGACAACATTTTTAAAAAGCTATAATTGAAGTCATAATTTATTTATTTGTTTATAAATATGTTTACACAACGTTGCTTATACATCATGGTTTCATTCAAGGAATGATTTTCATAGAAAGTAGGGTACCTCAGAGTAGCTATTATTTAAGATTTCTATTATATCATTAAAGGGGTTCTCGATGTAATAATAAAAAAGTATCATATCAGCCATATATGAAACAATATGTTCTTATATTATACATACTGGTTACCTGACATTATGTTATATTAAAAATTTCTTATTAGAAGTAACAAAGCTAAGATGGTATTCTTTGGCGTAGAAAGTCATTATATATATTTACATAAATATACCTACAGCTTCATCTGTGAATTGTTAAAAAACAAAACAGATCAGCTTATGAAACTAATTATCCCTATGCCACACCATTTGGAGAACCTTCCAATTTATTTATTTTTAGTGACTATGTTTTACTATATTGTAAATCATAACCCATTTTGCTATGTTATGTTCTTCGTACAGCTTGTTTCATTGTGTTGCACTTTGTACTGTTGTTGTTCTTTGTACAGTACAGCTTGTTTCATTATGATGTACATTGTTCTGTCGTTGTTTAAGTACAGCCTGTTTAATTATGATGTGTATTGTACTGTTTTTGTTCTTAGTACAGTCTGTTTCATTATATCGTACATTGTATTGTTGTCATTTTAGTACAGCTTGTATCATTATGTTGTATCTTGTTCGGTTGTTGTTCTTAGTACAGCTTGTTTAATTATGATGTGCATTGTACTGTTGTTTTTCTTAGTACAGCTTGTTTCATTATGTCGTACATTATACTGTTGTTGTTTTAGTACAGCTTGTTTCATTATGTTGCACATTATTCTGTTGTTGTTCTTACTTAAGCTTATTTCATTATGATGTACATTGTACATTGTTGTGTTTATTGTTCTTAGTACAACTTGTTTCATTATGCCGTACATTGTACTGTTGTTGTTTTAGGGCAGCTTGTTTCATTATAGTGTACATGGTATTGTTGTTATTCTTAGTACAGCTTGTTTTATTATGTTGTACATTGTTCTTAGTTGAGCTTGTTTCAATATGACGCATATTGTACTCCTTTTATTTTAGTACAGCTTGTATCATTATGTTGTACATTATTGTTTTGTTCTTAGTACAGCTTGTTTCATAATAAGGTAAATTGTGTTGTTGTTGTTCTTGGTATAGCTTGTTTCATTATGATGTACATTGTTGTACTGTCGTTGTTTTAGTACAATTTGTTTCATTATGTAGTACAATGTACTGTTGTGTTTTTAGTACAGCTTGTATCATTATGTTGTACCTTGTTCTGTTATTGTTCTTAGTACAGCTTGTTTCATTATGTTGTATCTTGTTCTGTTGTTGTTCTTAGTACAGCTTGTTTCATTATGTAGTACATTGTACTGTTGTGTTTTTAGTACAGCTTGTTTCATTATGTTGTACCTTGTTTTGTTGTTGTTCTTAGTACAGCTTGTTTCATTATGTTGTACATTGTATTGCTGTTGTTCTTAGTACAGCTCGTTTCACAATTTTGTATATTGGTATATTGTTGTTGGTCTTCGTATAGCTTGTTTAATTATGTTTTGTATCACAATGTTACCGTTTTCAATGTAGCTTGTTTCACTATGTTATATATCACATTGTTAGTTTTCTTAGTGAAGCTTGTTTCACCATGATGTACATCAAAATACTATTTTTCTTAATGTAGATTATTTCACTGTGTTGTACATCACACTGTTATTTTTCTTAGTATAGTTTGTTTCACTGTTCCAAAACATAACGTTTTTGGATAACATGGGATCTATTGGTCCATCTCGACTATTCCACACTCGAAACTAAGTTAACTTAAAATAAACACTTAAAACTAGCTCTTAGCATTCATAGGGATTTTTCTTATTTTCACTTAAATTTACTGCCTCTACAATATCTGAAGGCAACATATTCTATAGACCTACCACTCTGTTAGAAAATTAAAGGTGTCTTTGATGAAGATGGCTTCTACCCTGCCAAAATTTATATTCATGTCTATTAGTCCTACTACCATTATTGTTGTATGTATAAAAAAGATGTTAAATTAACACTATCAATTCCCTTAACAATCTTACACACCTCAATCCTTTAACTCTTCTGTTTTTTTTCAAGAGAAAACTACTTGAGAGATTCTAGCCTATCCTCATATCCCTCCATCCCAGGTACCATTCTAGTAACCCTCCTCTGAAAGTTTTTCAATATTTTGATGTCTTTTTCCAAGGTAAAAATTCTAAGACTGAACACAATATCTCAAATGTTGGCTCTCACAGTGGCATAAACAATGAAATTATAAACTATGAGACTTGTATCAAATGTTTCTGTAGATACAACATAAACCCCAATTTGTTCTACCACTAGTAACAGCAGACTCCTTGGATGGTTTCAGATCCCTTTCCTTCATAACACTGTTAAGTATAGTCTCATCCAAATCAAACTTATAATTCAAATTATACATGTGCTCTACATGTTACCTTTCCGAGGATGCATTTTTATACCAAGTCTAAGTCTGCATTTTGTCGTTCAAAACTAGAGACATACCTATGAGGAATATAGACAATGGATGATTGCTATATTTTCTATAGGAACAACGTTCGTGATTATTGCGGTTGAAATCTATGGAGGACAACCTCTAGTTAAAGAAACATATCCTTTGGCAACTTATGCTTATTTGGCACTTAAATAAATAATCAGTTTCCTTTACGAAATCGGTTCGAATCTCTGTTACCGAAGACGTTCGACCGTCAGCTGTGAGGACGTTACAATTTACGGTCAACCTCACTATTTGTTGGTAAAAATAGTCGTCCAAGATTTGGAGGTGGATGGTATTTGACTAGCTGCCTTCCCACTAGTCCATCACTTATACATTAGGGACAGCTAGCGCAGATAGCATCTTGTGTAGTTTTGAACGAAATGAAAAACAAACCAAACAAAACTTATACATAAATATAACATTTTGATATATTTATTTGGTAATATTTGATAACTTCATTTATGATATGACAGGTTATCAGCCAACGTCATATTTATTTTGTTTTGTAGAGGAGTAATACGTTATTCTGATAACAAAACTTGGTTCTCAAATACTCTTTATCAGATATTAAATTGATAGAGTCCCACTGTAAGACAGCTATAGGTTTACATATTCACAACCCTAAAATCTGGGGTTCGATTTCCTAAGGTGTACACAACAGGTAAGCCACATATGGCTTTGTTGTAAAATAGCTAATTAAACTAACAGTAAAAAATAAGATCTTATAAATTAAGTTTTGAGTGTGTGCAGTATTAAATTCAATTTTTTTTCAGTTTCATAATAAATGAAACTTTTATCAAAGTTTTTTTTTCTTCAGAGAAACATTAGTATTTTTCCATACAAAGGTAATGAGTGAATTTTGGTCTTATGTGATCACATGCATTTATATCGTACGCTACCAGCAGTATTTCAGTATATGTGCTTTCACAATGAGATTACAATTCGGTGTCCCCCAGTGGCTCAGCGTTATGTCTTTGGACTTACAACGCTAAAATCCGGGTTGCGATACCCGTGGTGGGCAGAGCACAGATAGCCCATTGTGATGCTTTGTACTTAATTCAAAACAACAACAACAACAACTTCTAGTCGGTAACATAAACTGATGCTTATTTTGAGCCCATGATGTAATGAAGTTCTTAATACATAATGGCAGAACGATATAACATTCTAAGATTTTTTATATCCTCTCAAATACAGCCTGGGTGAAAATGATCAAGAAGCTGATGTGACGAAGCTCATCAAATGATCGTATTTAACAAGGATTATGTTTAGAAGGCATACCTGATGGTCAACATTTCCAATTCGGTTGTTGGCTATAATAGGGTTTGAAGAAAAACGTAAAACCACCAAGACGTTAGCTACACACACACACACACACACACACATATATATATTAATATATACACTTAAAACAATCACTTACCTTCTTCAGATATTGCTAACTGAACAGTAAATCCGTAAACGAAAATATTTTAAATCAAAGATAGCGTGACAATGTAATGAATGAACGTGTATAATAATGCTTACAAACATTTAAAACAATAAGAAGTTATATATATGTAAAAATAATTTATTTTAACTCAAAAACAAACCCAAACTAAAACAAAAAAAATGCTGCATCAACTAAAAATATCCCAGGGTACAAGCTACAATGTGGATTATAAAATGTACCCTTGGTTTTGGAGGTGATTAAGGAAGTAGGACCCACATAGCGATCGGTATACACCATCTATCAGCCTTAACCCCATTTATTTATAAGAAATAAAGAATAGCAGTAGATATAGAATTAGAAATAGAAATTACACCCTCGACTACTTCTGATAGAGCTCTTCTTTCCAGGCCATATTTAGTGCCTGGAGCCACTAGGTGAGATGCAATGTGCCTCCTAAATACATCTCATACATTCTCAAAGTGATTTAAGAATGAAAATATAGAAATGACTGTCTTATACTTTATGAAATATGTCAACCAACAATGTGAAGAATGCACCTTATTGAACATCAGATCTACAGGTTAGTCTGGCAAGTTATACTTTTCACTACCTGCACATTGGTACTTATTTATTTTAGTTCCTGGATTGAATGCTCTACATTTGCAGCGAATCAGATTTAAAAATAGCGATTGTTAGTTTGTTTTGTGATTAATTATTTACCTTGTTAAGTATTTGAGTAACTGTACCATTATATTACAGTTGCTTTTACCAAATGCTATTAATACCTTAAGAAATATACAGAAAATTTGCAATAGTGTGTGTGATTGACCGAATGTAATTTGCCAAATGAATTAAATTTCCAAATATTTTCCCTAATGTATATAGATCGTCCTTGAAGAATTAAGGAAACTTTAAATTCAGTGATTTAAAGAGACAACTGAGAATAATTGTGTGAACTTGTTGTATACTTATTTAATAGAACATAATAGGCAGAATGGCAGTATATTTATAGCATGATAATATTAACAAATAATAGTCTGAAAGTTTTCGCTCTTATAAAATAATAGTATATTTCTACTTTTGTTACCGGCATACTTCCTAATATATCTTTCATCTAACAAAAATTGTATATTTATTTCTTAAACATTCATTTGCTTGCTAAAAGTAGATGACAAAATTAAGACTGTTTACGATGTTTAAGGTCATTAAGAGATTATTTGTGACTTACTAATTTATTTCAAGACGTTAAACACAGTTGGATAATAGAAGAAGTTAGAGTTGCAAAAAACATTTCTTGTTGGATAAATCTGTACAAGTATGTTCTTTGATCAGCCATCGAAAGCCACACTACAACCATTTAGACTGTTTTTATAGATGTGTGTTGATCTTCCTTTAGGTTTTTACTTCGTTCAAGGCCAGTTGGGAGTGAACAAATGGGTCACGTGACATTACTAAGAAACCAGTTTGGTAACTTTGGTATTTATCAATAGATAATATAAAATGAATGACTGGTCGCAGCTGGGATTTTGAATGTTGATCCGCCTGTGTATTCGTATAGATAAGTACAAAATAACTAATTGCAGAACAATGTGTTGTGAACTATTGGTAACTTATCTAAACTACATAGAAACCTAAAAATTAGTTAATGGAAATTCCAACAATTCCATTTGAATTTTTTTAAACAGTGAACCATTTTTAATAAAGTAGAATAAATTAGAATTAGATAGCCTAAATTATATTACAAAGAAAAATATTTTATGTTTAAGCTGGCTTTTCCTGATTTTTTTTTGCGTTTAATATCTTTATTTTATTTTAGCTTACAGTATTTAAATGCTATTGATTCTTTGGCAGAGATCCAGAAACTTTGGCCGTAAAAGATACTAGCAACAAAATTCAATTCTGTTCTAAGTAATACCTACTACATTTAGTCTTAGGAATATGACATGTCAGTGCCCTTAGTGACTGTTATATCACCCAGCAACATCTCTAGCCAAATTTGGACAGAGGAAGACGGCATAACAAGAAGGATCAAGATGATAAGAGCGCGTTTACTGTGTTCTGCCCCAAGGGATTCTGCAAGAGAACTAAACTTCCTTTAAACTGACATCTTCTGTAAACATAGGAACTAAATTTTGTTGCTTGCCAAGTAAGCCATAAATTTTCAGCCATTCATTTGTACGGTGAATCCAAATGAAAATAAAACTTCCGTACAGCTAACCCTTGAAGAATTACGCTTGTTTTTTCTTATTTTCTTTTTTAACATATAAGCTTAACATATTGATTACAGATCACAATTTACTTAATGATTTGCGACCAACTAAGATTGTCAACTCTTCGTGTAGTGTGAAAAATTACTGCTCGTTATGTTTTGGCTGATATATATATATAAGACCAATTCTGTATCTACATCTCAAACGAATGGGTTTTATTGAGTTGACACGGATCTACAGCACTCTTATGGCCTACTTTGATTCCTGTCATGCAGATAGTACAGAAAGCAACTTGTGGACTACTGTCTTTGCCTATCATAAAAACAGTAGCTTAATATAATACTTCTTTTCTTTTTTGTTTTTCACAGAGAAAATACTTCTGCAAACTACCTTTGTTGCAAGTATTATACACAGATCCCTAATAGGCTACTTTCTTTGCCTGTCATAAAACCGCTACCCTTATGAGCAACTTTCCTTGCCTCTCAAATAGATAATGCTCTATTGGACTACTTTTCTTTTCTGTCATATAGGCTACTTATAGGCTACTTTTCTCTAATATTCACTCTTGTGGGCTAATTTCCTTGCCTTTCCTATAGACAGTATGCGCTACTTTTCTTATTTGTCACACATATATACATAATGAATAATTTATACGGTGAGCTTCATTTGGTTAATCTCAGGCCTCAGTCTGTATGAGCAAGCTCTTTTCATTACTGGCTCTTGCTAAAACATTAAAATAATATTAATAGACGACTACGTCACACTCACCTAGAGCATGCTCGAGCGCACTCGATCTAGTCGTGCATCTCATACTTGAATGTTCTTTTAGTGACCGATATAGTCTTGGTGACAGCATGGACAAGTAAATTTATTAACTAAATTTTATGAGTTTAATCCTGGAATACGGTCCTTAAATCCAAAAAAGAAAGAAAAGAAAATGTATGCGATAGCTAGGTTTAAAACACACCTCAGTTGTACTTTTCTTTAGTGATTTTTAATAGTGAAAGAATATTTACCCACGTATGTAAAGATAATAACAGCAAAATATATAAGGTTCTTCGAATGTGGAGGGATTATAAAATATTTCTTTTATTTAGACGGGTGCGAAGTATTCTGTAAATGACATAAATAGGAAAACTGCTTTTCCTTAAAAGTTATTTGATATTATTGAATTCCTTCATAAGTGCTAGAAATTTTGTATGCACAGTGGACTAAAATCTAAATAAGGTTTTTTTTTAAAAAGACACTTGATAGAAATTTGCATGTTCAAATAACCAATAAATATTAGTATTTTAAACTTTATTTTGGAAAAGGCTGCTATTTTTATAAACTATGTTTAAAAAAAATGAGACTTTATCGTCATTTTGATGTTAAACAGTAATCTTTATACACTGATGTTGTCTGCCGCTCCCCGCTAGTACAGCGGAATGTCTACGGATTTGCAATACTAAAGTCAGCGGTTCGATTCCCCTCGCTGGGCTCAGCAGATAGTCACATGTGGCTTTGCAATAAGAAAACACACACACGTGTTTTCTGCTCAAGTTTTCTAGCAACTGAAAAACTTGACAAGAGTTTCTAAAAATAGTGAAAATATAATTCACATATCAAAAGTAATGAACTGTTTTGTAAGGTTCCAGATAGTTTTGCAAGCATTGTTTTTAATGATTGCACGTAACAAGTTTGACATTAGACAGACTTTAAAACTAGTATTCATGTATACCATACAAAAAATAAAATGCTATAGCAACTTTGACTACGAACAAAATATTGTTAAACTAAATAACTAAACATAACTTAATTTAAACCTTTATAAGCACATTTATTACATTATGTAACACAAATTTTGTTCCTGAATAGTATGTGTTATTTCTTAATTGCTTATGATGTAAAAGTACAAAAAATAGCCATTATTCCCTTTAAACTTTGCTTTTGTGATTTGGATAACGAAATTTAGAAATTAACCTATTTTCTGTGTACAAACAGACACATTTGCACATTTTCATTCACATGAGGTCTGAATAAAACAACATATGAATCAAGATTTACATGTATTTATACTAAAGTGATACAAAAACGTTTAGAAGTGAGTAGTTTTTTCGTGATTTACGACTGTAATGCAAATCACTTTCACATATCAGCCCACAAATATAGTCTCGGCATTCGACTTTGATAGACCAAGATCTCTAATCAAGTCATTGAGGTCTCTTTGGTTGGGGTTGTATGGGTTTCTCTCACCAGCTGCACCTCTGAAATTGTAATCCGTATCTTCAACATTCATCTCCTCTTCTGATTTGCTGCTCTCTTCTGAGGATGGCTGCTTTGTCTCTGCCGGAGTGGGTACAGGGAGCTCAGGGCAGTGTGGCACTGAAGCGATGGATGATGAAAGGTCCGAAAACACGATAGCAGATGCATTTTTGCCAGCCCGACGTTTGGAAAGCTCCACCATGCAGAAGTAGCAATTGCTTGATTGGTCAGTGAATACACGCAAAATTCTTGGAATAGCGAACTTCATGGCTCTCTTTTTCCCACTGTATCATCCTGCAAAAGAACAAAATATTATTGTTATTATGAAGAAGAAATTTATTTCATCCACAACTAATGTGTAAGAGGTTCATGTAAAATATTTTATGTGATATTTTTTCTATACTATTAAAATTTTGAAAAAATAAGTTAAAAATATTTAAATTTTAAAATTTGTATAATATAAAATCTTACTATTCAAGCAAACAAAAATTGTCCATCTTACCTGTTAGTCTTGATCCCCAACAGGCATGCTGAAATATACCTTGTAGGCTTCATACATTTTAGCAGATACTGTCACAGAGTACTTTTCGCTCTTGTCTTAATAAATTAGCCAAATACATAGCAGAATGCGTCTGGAGAATGCTTGCAGCTTCTTGATGCCATCTCTGATAAAACCAGATAGGTCTATGTGTTCACTTAGGCAGTTAGAACAAAAATGAAGTGGTGAGTGGTGAGCCCCTTTATATATATTACTATGGAAATTCTAGAAAATTCTAAAAGGTTCTCGAAAATTCTCGTAAGTTCCACAACATTCTAGAAAGTGCCTGAAAATTCTTGTAAGTTCGAGAAAATACTCTATCAACTACTCAGCACTGAATCTATCTGGAATGTTCTTGAAAATGGGTAAATTTGAAAATTTCATTAAGCAGTTAACAAAAAAAGTTTGAAGAGTAAAATAGGTCTTTTCCATTTACTTTAGGCATACGTAATTGAGAAATAACACTTTCTGCTCAGGAACAAGAAAAAGTAAAAATATTATTACTCAGTGAAATATTGTTAGCTACTTTTATCGCTTGTCATATATACAGCACCCATTTGGACTACTTTTGTTCTTTATCACACAGACTCCTATGGACTACTTTTGTTGTCTGTCACACAGCACTCCTCTGAATTACTTTTGTTGTTTGTCACACAACACTCCTGTGGATTACTTTTGTTGTCTGTCACACAGCACTCCTATGGACTAATTTTGTTGTATGTCACACAGCATTCATGTGGATTACTTTTGTTGTCTATCATACAGTGAAGAAGCTGTGCACAGGCACAATATGATCAATGATGAAGTGATGCATACTTGACTTAACTTCTCAATGTTGACAAATTTCATATAGGATTCATCACAACGTGATATCCTTTTAACCTACAGATTGTTTCAACGTGTTTTGAAACTATTAAAATGGATCAGGAATATGGGCAACAGAACACTAAATACTTATGGCTGAAAAAGCGATCTGTAGAAGCGAGTAATCTGAGGGTCGCGGGTTCGCATTCCCGTCGCGCCAAACATGCTCGCCCTTTCAGTCGTGGGAGCGTTATAATGTGACAGTCAATCCCACAATTCGTTGGTAAAAGAGTAGCCCAAGAGTTGGCGGTGGGTGGTGATGACTAGCTGCCTTCCCTCTAGTCTTACACTGCTAAATTAGGGACGGCTAGCACAGATAGCCCTCGAGTAGCTTTGTGCAAAATTCCAAAACAAAGAAACAATACAAGTGAGATCTGGCGAAGGAAAATTTCATAGCAACATAAACTTAAAATACGTTGCTACAAGGGCGTTGATTTTCAATGTGAAACAAAAACGGCATCATATGAATAGGAAGTTATAATTGTTTTACTTTTATGGAGAAAAAAGGTATATTTTGTTAACAGCGAATTGCACTAGGAATAGATGATTTAACCTGACATTATTTATAAAAACAACATTAGTAATCTTTATAACATGAGCATACCTTGCGTACAAGTAATGGAATGGAACTATTGAAAAAAAGAACAACAACTACAATGTCACAAAAAAGTTGAATGAAAGGACATTTAAACTTTCCAGATTATTAAGTTCGACATACTAGCACTGAGGACAGTATTTAATTCAGCAATCGTGAATTATATGCTTCCTTTGCCTTTAATAAACGATTTTACACTACTGTTTCCAAGACATCAGACTTTTTTGAAGAACAGCCATGTCATTGTTCTTCGATTTCGTCTTGTGGTGCTTCTTTCTAAAACTCAGCTAATGTCATAAGAATACAGAGCTAAAGCAGCCCAATTGTACACACGCACACAAACAGTTGACAGTTATATTCTTCAATGGCATTCTAGTTTCTTCGACCATCTTCCCCATGAAAACACTTTCTGATTCAGATTTTATGATTGTATGTTTGTGAACATTCGTCAGCTTCGTTATCATCCATTTTACATGTAACATGTACAATATCTCTGAACAACTGAATAGTGAAACCATGATTATACCGGCATTATTAAAATCTTACTGAACATTACAACGTAACAGCAAGGTATAGTGTATAATGGTATATTAAGATGTTACTTAATAACATAAGGTAACATTAAGGTACGGTATATACCATTAACATGTATAATACATAAGCGATACGTATCACTTAACAGCTGACTGTAACATAAAAACCATGTTGTATACCGGTGGTATGTAAAAACTTCACTGAACTATACAATGTAACATTAAAATACAGTGTATGCTGAAATATGTACAATGGAACTAAATAACATAATGTAAGTTAAAGGTATAACTTATACATATAAGTCATTAAAAATAAAATGTAAGACAAAAACCTAAATCAGCATTACGTTAATGAAAAGAAAGCCCTATGAATAGAATGTACTGTCACTATGTAATACAAAATACATGAAAATGCAATATTCATTTTTACTAAGTTTCACATCACTAAAATTCTTCCAGTGTTTTTGCCAAACGATTATAAACATACTGCAATCTCGTGAGTGAGTGAGATGTATGGATCATCTCCTTCTTCTTAATAGACACTTACTTTAATCAATTCTTATTGGTATATTTTTAAGTACTTTTGAATATTCTTTATATTTCTAATGTTATATTATTTTGCGTTGTTACTTTAGTATATTTAGTAAGTAAATTTTGGACTAACTTAAGTGTCGTTAGTTGGCCGAACTTTGTAAGACATTATTAGAATTAAGGCCGAAAATGTCCTCATCACTGAAGGCGCCGAATTAATTGGGTTTTAATCATTATGAGTTTTAGTTTTCTGATATTGAATTTATTATACTAACTTGTATTTAGCTTATTGTACCCTTGTAAAATCGATTTCATTAACTCATTTATAAGTTAATGTTTGTTTAGAACTAAGGACAAAGCTACTTAGTGGGCTCTCTGTGCTCTACCTAATCCGGCTATCGAAACCCGAAACCCAGTGTTTAACGGTATTGGCCAGCAGACATACTGCTGCGCCACTGAGGGACGTAACTTAATAAGAAGTTCGTAATTAAATTATAAAATACAATATGATATAGTACAGAATGAAATATAAAATTAAATTATTTTATATATTGGTACAATATAAATTATTACGAACAATAAAGATAAAATTTATTTTGGTATCGTGTAACAATGCAAATAAATAATAAAGTGTAGTTTGGTGATAGCAACTGTGCTACCGAAACTAGTTGGTTGCAGCTAATAATACAGTTTTACCTATCATTGTACCAAAAAACGTCGGATTTTGTGTTCTTTACTCTTAATATTTTATATTATAAATGTTAACTGTTAGTATGATTTTGTTCTGTGTTTTGTGTCATTATAGGATACGCAATACTAAAGGTATACGTCAGCATGTACTTTATAAATGAAGTACATGGGATACTTTATTAAATAATATAAAGGTACTAATTTTCACAAATAAATGAGTTACTGTTCAAGTTTTATTATGAATCTGAAGAAAGGGCTAATGCATGTTTTCTTGACACTTCCCGCACAACCTTCTAACCACAGAAAGATACAATATTTATGTATTGTTGAAATATAGAACTTGGAATGTTAGAAAAATACACTGTCACCTATTTATATATAAATGCCATAGGGTGGTTTGCCTGTTCGCTTATTGTGTGGAATAATTGGGATTTTTATACGATCCAACAAGTGAAATAACTTAGTCATTATTGCTACAGTTGATATTGTTGTATACCACTAGGTTAAACACCAAGTAGCTTAATTTGATATTGTATACCACTAGGTTAAACACCAAGTAGCTTAATTTTAGATCTGCTATGGCGTCATGATAGCCCGTTTATCTATACGTATCACCAGGTTCAAATACTCAGTACTTCAGTTTTCTTTCGCGTAAGACGACATGGAGATGAGTACAGGTATTTACGTGAATTATTATGTTATTAACTATAAGGATATTACAAGATAACTTAGTTGTGCTCACTCTTAGTTCTATATTTTTAAATGCATAACATATTGATAAGGATTGTTATTTTTGCTTTTAACCTTTCGATGTACATTTATTTCAAAAACAAAACAGTTGTACAACATTGTACGAAGAAAAAAACGCATTTTTAACTAACTTAAGATTGTTTATATATCTGCAAACGTTTATTTGTTAAAAAGTCATACTGAAAATAAAATGTATTGCTTTAAAGAATCATACTTTTGAAGCTGTAATGTTATTCAGAGCAAAGTGATATAATGCACTATATACATTCTGTCCACCGTGTATGTGTGTGTTTTCTCCTAACAAAGCCACGTGTGGCTATCTGCTGAGTCCACCAAGGGGAATCGAACCCCTGCTTTTGCGTTGTAAATACGTAAATTTACCACTGTTCTAGCGGGGTAGTCCAACCTGAGGAATGTATCCCTGTATTTTAGCGTTGTAAGTCCAAAAACTTACCTCTGACTCATAGGAAGATACTTAAAACAAGTATATATTTGTTATGACTATATAAACTATATTCTTTTACATGAGTAAAGTTAAACTAGGCTTCAGTTTCACCTGCAATTCCAAAATCTCCACAAGAAAATATGAGATGAAATTGGAAAAATATTTCTGATAAAAATTAGCAGTATGTTGCCAATCATAAGAGTTTGAAAACTTTAGGTGAAGCAAAACTTTGCTTGAAAATAACGTGGTTCAATACTGACAAATACTCACTCTGAGTAACAAAACTTTAAAAATTTGAACACTATCCTTCGGTTGTACATAAGTAGTGTCAGTGTGATATTATTAAACTGACCCCCCCTCCCTTCATGATTTATTTATAACCTGTTGTTATGCTCTGGAGATTTAAGAGTTTATTAATTATATTAAGTAATGAGCTTAAGTGTCAAAATTTTGTTCCCAAGTAATACTAATAGTGAAAAAAAAAGGTCTAAGATTCTTTTTGAGATTTATGCCTAGAAATGAACGTG
Organism: Tachypleus tridentatus; assembly: GCF_004210375.1. Lineage (NCBI taxonomy): Eukaryota > Metazoa > Arthropoda > Merostomata > Xiphosura > Limulidae > Tachypleus > Tachypleus tridentatus. The sequence continues at coordinate 13,984,871 of NC_134836.1, read as the reverse complement.
ATGTAAACGGATCAGAAACCATTGCGCTGTGTAAACTGAATAAATCTCAAAGTATTCATTTGGTTAGTCTTAGGCCGAAAGAGGATCTTCTATATAAGTAAAATAATGATTTATAGGATTATATTTTGAAGTTCTTCATATAAATAATATCAGACCAGTTCAGCTAATGGGCATTAATTAAAAAAACAGCTAAATATATGCCATTTGAGCATTAAAATCGACTGTGATTGCAAAATGGTAACTTTATAATTAATAATGTACATACACACATGGACAGGCGAGAATTTGGGACTGAAATATGGGGAAGGAGCAAAATTTGGTGAATTAATTGCTATGAGTGTCGTGTGTATATTATATCTCACACAAAAATATGGAGTAAGCACCCATTGTTCTCTCACTCTCTTGTAACTCCGCCTATGCATTCATGTAGAACACAACTTGACGTATACAAGTAGAATATTATTATTGGAAATTAAAGGGAAAATATCCACTTTCTTTCTCTTAATAAAAATATTCACTGTTCCTAGATTTTAAAATTTTTCTGAGGCATATGACCATTATGAGATCTGCTTTACATGTTATCTCTAATAGTAAATTTTTAATAACCTATTTATATTCTGTTTATTTCAGTAGTAGCCGCTACCTTCCAGTGGTTCAATGGAAAGTTTACGGACTTAAAATGATAAAATCCTGCTTGGATTCTCCGAGGTAACCAGAACACAGATAGTTTTTTGTGTAGCTTTGCGATAAATCAGCAACAATTTAACAGAAAAACTTCGTATCTTTAGAAATGGGAAATGAGATAGATATTGCTGTGAGAAAACAAATATAGACTGCTGGAAGTCGAAATCACATTTCCCAAGTTGATTTTGTGGGACCCAGAATTATCTTTTGATTTTAAATGTCATGCACTGAGAGCATACAGCAGATTATGGTTCGAAGAGAGAGTTTAACATGAATATAAACAACAAAAGGTAATACTTAAGATACGTTTGTACGATAGTTTATCAGAACAGTTGGCTTTTTAATAACATTCAACTTCAAATTAGAAACCCTCTCTAACGCTCACCGCTAGTACAGTGGTAAGACTACAGATTTACAACGCTAAAAACAGCGGTTCGAGTCCCCTTGGGGGGGCTCAGCAGATAGCCCAATGTGGCTTTGCTATACGAAAACACAAACATACATTCTCTACAAAGTTGATATAATGCCATTTTTTGTAAATACAAATTTTATTGAAGAAGCCGGCCAATGATGTTCCCAAACAATGCTACTGGCATTAGAAAACATGCACGTGCAGGCAAAAGAATTCAAATGCTACAAGAACAGAGCAATCTAAGCACCTGCCATGTTATAAATGTCACAAATAGGTTCAAAAATAGAAGCAACATACGTGATGTAAGAAACAATGTTTTGATGTTTGACACTTCATCCGTTCCCTTTCTTAGCTGTGGGATGCTTGGAGTAGACACTAAAATACAGAAAGCGCCGCCACGTCAACAACTCCGCCTATTTGTCATCCCAAATAACAAGGCGCCATCCAGATCAAACAAATGATAAAAGTCCAGAACAAAGTATCTTCATTTTGTAGAAATATGACGTTCAAATAGTTCCTTGATGGCACGACATAAACGTCCACCATTATCGTTATGCCGACTGTGAATGGAAACAGCTGGTGTCTTTTCACTAACCATATTATGGAACGATGCCAGCTTTTCTTCCACGATAACGTGATTTTTGTAAACCTTCATTTCGTATTCACCCAAAAGCTTATATCACCAGGTTGAAAGCAAGATACAGATGCTTGATCAGGTAAGAAAGCTTGAGCATAACGCATGGATCGGGTCTGAAGCCTATTTTTTGACAAGGATATTTGATATATCACCGAATTAAAGAGTTGTTAAGGTTCTTTACTAGAACCTTAAGCCAAAATATAACCAGTAGGTTGCAGGTAAATATTATATAATATTTTGTTGGTTTTTGTTAAACACAAAGGTGCCCAAAGGGATATCTATGCTGTGCTTACTACGGGCATTAAGACCTGACTTTTAGCTGAGCCACTGGGGGAGGACGGAAATAATAGTTATCAAAGAATTTACAATACTTGAAATTGTGTAAGTAACAATTCAACTAAAACGTCTTGGTAAAACATGAAAGGATAACATTTTATAGAAATTATTAGAATTTTTAGAGGTACTTTTAACGACTGTTAATTTCTTATTATTAATATAATGTCATTTTAGCCACTACGTGAATAACAACTGAAATAAGATGAGGCTTTCAGTTGTTTTTTATCGTCATGTGATGTACAAAACGACATTCTTACAATACAAACCTAATCTTACAATAAAAAAGTGCATGCAAAAATTACACTTTGAGAGCGTGACTCCAAGTTCTACACTTGTTTCATTGTTTATAGACAAACCTTGATTTTTTTTTATAATTTCAAAATTCAAAAATAGACAATCAGCTCATGGTAAGGCTTAATAGATTACATTTATACAAAAGTAGCGACTGTGTTATACTGAAGAGTGACTAGAACAACCAGAATCTATACATAGACTGTGAATCAAGCGAATCACTTGTGGAGTTCTTGGAAGCGAAGTGTTTAAGAAAGTAATACACGGTTAAAACATAAACAAAAGTAAAAAAAGACAATTTGGAGCACATATGGTAAAGATGCAATCCGGAAATAAAACAGAAAAAAAAGTGGTAGTAAACTGATACCGACAATTTTCCGTTCCGGAGCCAGCGTCTGTGATTACATGTTATGGCATAAGTAAGCTGGGAGTACCTACGTGTGACTTCAATAAAACCAAAAGTTCGAGAAAATATATTACAAGTTTCTGATAAGTACACTGATGGGAACATTGATTTGTTATGTTGACATTTTAAATTGTTACGATTTTATCAGAACTATAATTTATTTACGCGACAGGTTCAGTAAGAAAAACAATGCTTAAATGCTTCAAATAATAGCTCTCGACGTGCCGCTCTTACCATATATTTTACTTTGGGAACTTGAAGCCTAACTGTCCTGTCTTCCTCACTTTAGCCAGATTAAAATTTCAGTGTTATAAATTTCAAAACTGTTCGATAATTTACAACATAAGTTATTACATTGAATGTGCATGTAGAATTTCTAGTGTTAAATAAAAACAGGTAAGTGTCACATAAAAGGCAGTAACACCAGCTTTATTCGTTACCACATACATATCAGATTTACGCAAACTTGCCGTCCTTAAAATAGTAAGTCCAGACGGTTTGATAGTATTACAGTATAGTATTATTAACGGCTGTACTTAAAATGTAACTACATTTCAATAACTTTGTAGAAACAGAACAATGAAACTAATGTAGTTTATCATTCTCACGTCTAGTATTTACGTATAGTTGATCAGTTCTATTTGCTATAATTTTAAAAAAGGCAGTTAATTTGGATTTACTACAATTTTAACATATCGTTGGATAAGTGCGTGAGGTTTTTACAATAGGGAATAAAGCATTGCCGTTAATGAATGTGTTATGTTCTTTGATTAAGTATATTCAAATATTAGCACCTCAATATTCAGAAAAGATGTAAATTTCGTTATCTGAATTTAAGGTAAGTAAATTATTATTAATGATTTCTTAAAGAGGTTATTTCATTTATTCAACCTGAACAACAACCACAGGACATAACAGTACATTTAAAGGTTCGTTTTCATTTACTGGTGCATAAAAATGTCGGAAGCTTTTGGGTTATAAGGCTTTTATTAATTTCGAATTTGTCTTTATGTTTATGAATGTTATAAAACGTTCATTAACCAATAACTATACATCTCTAATGAATAAGCACCTTTCCCCCAAAATGGAATTGAACCTTCCAGTATATTCCACGAAATTGAAACAAAAATCCTTTGAGTTACAAGAAGTAAGAACATAAATAGAAACTACCTCCCCCACCCCAATATTTCATTGACAAATCTGAAATCTTTTAATGACATAAAGAGAAAATTGATGTCCGTGGCGGCGTAACAAAGATACCTAATTTTGTTTCTTTGTGCTTAATAAAACACACAAATTGAAAGTATTAGAATTTAATAAAAAAAACAGTTACTTTGGAACTTTGTCTGGTAAGTTTCTTCAAGAAGTACTACAAAAATATGAGCAATAAACGTTTAAATGCGTTTGTTACATTTAGCAATACTTTTGAAAATAATAAATAATAGCAGAAGTTCCAAAGTGTAGTAGAACTCCACCACGTAACAAAACAAAGTGTTTCTAAATGTTGCACAGATATTAAACATTTGATTAAATTTGAAAAGTTTGACCATTTACTTTAAAATAAATATTACCTATTCTTCGTTTAATCATTATAAAAAACACACATTAAATTACATAACTGAGTAATATGGTTTTAAAAGCTGATCCACTTTGATATAGTGTTTTATCTATATTAACAAGTGTTCGTGCGTTCTGCATACAGTCTCACAAAGTATTATAACGGTTCTATCAAAAATTCATTCACAATCACAGACGCAAATAATAAAAAAAGTAGAAACCTTACCTGACTAATTCGTTTCTGATGATTTTTCAGTTGTTCTCTGAGTTCTTGAAGCTGGTTTATCATATCAGTCAAACGGCGTTCTTTCTCGTTTATAGCATCACTAGCACTAGTTAGTATTGTCTTCCTATTATCATCACAAGTAGTTAGTATTGTCTTATTATTATTATCACAAATAGTTGGTACTATCTTCCTGTCATTAGCACAAACAGTTGGTATTGTCTTCTTGACATCAACACAAGTAGTTGGTATTTTCTTCCCGTTAGATTGGGTTAGGATTTTTATTTCAGGATGTTGTAGAACTCGTTCCAATCTAAAGACGTTATAAAGTACTGTAAATGCCTGCGACACAATTTTATGATATTATTAAGTATTTTTATGTAAATTCTGTTGCTTTGTTTTTGTTCGACCATACCATTTTTCACATATTAGTAATGTAGAACTCATGTGAACATTTTATATATCTTAATGCTATTCGTTATGTACAGCCTGAATGACACATTATGTAATACATAAACAAAACAGTCAGGCCAGGTATAACAAATGTTGAATATATTAACGGTATTCATTAATTATAGCGTGAATGGCACATTATACAACACATGAACTAAATAAATGGCAAGATCATAAACTATAGATGTTGCATACATTATCGGTTTTTGGTACTTATAGCCTAGATGGCACATTATGCGACACATGAAACAGTCAGGTCAGGAACCACAAATATTGTACACTTTAACGGTATTCTGTGCTTATAGCGACACATGAATTAAACGGCTAGATTAGAAACCATGAATACTGCTAAAAGTATTTTGTTTTGTTAGAATGAGCAACTTACATTAAAATAACTTTATATTAAACACGTATACATCATAAGAAGTATTCTGTTATCAATGTATATATATATACTCTGCCATCCTAAAAGCTAAAAAATAGCACAGAATAAGTGGTAGGTATCTAACATACACACGCACCGCTTATTCTGTGATATGCATTTGTGTTTTTTAAGTTATATTATTTAAAGTGTGATTAAAATATAAATTTATATAAATATCATATTCATAAATAATAACTCATTAAATTATTTAAAACTTGGACCATTGTATCAATTAGTAAATTCTAACAAAAAACGTATTTTTAAAGCTAATAGTTACTTTTAGTAGGAGAGTTCTTTGAAAGATCACACACATCTTACAACTATCGTATATTGATAATGTGAAGAAAGTAGAAAAGAATTATAAATTTATGTTTACGTCTTATTCAAAGGTTTTACTAAATTTGATAGTGTTTATATCTAATCATGAAAATAGAGGGCTATGTGGTAATTTAAACAGCCATTGTAATGTTAAGAACACAAACCATGAAAGCATGATTTCTTGTAATGAGTTGATCCAGGTCTTCTTAGGAAAAGTCAGAGCTATGCCTTCTCTCTCTCATTTGAAAGAGAACTGTGCTACCTCTCAATTTAAAAGATTCAAGTTACTTAAGAATATTAGGTGTTTCACAAGTTACTTAATTTATACAGATTATATAGAGGCGTACTTACCGTCTGAAACCAGTGTTGGAAATACTTGTATGACAGTTGTATAAAACAGCTGATTCATCAACCAGTGATGCGCTGGTGTTCATTTTAGAGGCAAGCCTCTTCAACACGTCATCCATCGAGCGCTTCCCATAAAGCCCATTAGCTGACCGTAAGGTTTCCAGGGTTAGGGATGATTGTGGCGACTGGTTGGCCTCAGATTGAGCATGACTTTCCCTTTCAGAAGTTTTGTGACCCTCTTCAGATTCATATTCTGAATCTGTAGTAGTCTCTGAGTGGTCAGAAGAAATGTTCTGTAAAAGTCTTCGCTTTCGGTTGTGCAGCAGCCTAGAAGTTGGTGTTAGGTCAAAGTCCTTAATACCACTGTCAAACGAGTCGATTTCAGTGTTATCACAAGAAGCTTCTTTCGATTCATATGATCCACGTTCAACCTCAAAGTAACTCAGCCGTTGAATAATATCAGAGTTCTTGCGATGAATATTGTCTTCTGCAAGATCAGGAGAATCATCTTTGTTAGGATTTGTCGCCGAGTAGTGAGAGTGGTTGCTTTTCTCTACGTCTGACGGAATGTCGACGTTGTTTTCCTGATCTAATTCATTCGTTAACATCTTTGAGGGTGTACTCTTGCGTTTTGAAGACATCGTTCTGTAGGAAAAGTAAAAGAGTAGCTTAGAAATAATATAAGAATTTAATTACTGATGGAATTGTTTTCATATAGTTAAATAGAGGGTCTAGGCTTCATAATTCCGGATTTTGAAGATTAATATATACTTTGTTTATTAGTTGTCAATCACAAAGCTATACAATAATGTATCTGTGTTTCCCCAACGAAGGCATTGGGCCATTATTTTAACATTATAAGCCCTTAAGGTAATATATATTGATATATGAGAAGTATAGAATATTCTTCAACAGCATAAATTAGTCCATGATATTAATGCTTACGTTGTACATTGTTTAACGTCGTTTCGACTTTTTACTAGAAATATTTAGTGAAATATAAGAAATCTACCATGTTTTTCGGCGACCCTATTCCTTCATTATTTTCTAGTAAGTGTACTAGATATTATATAAACATTTTGATGAATGAAATTGCTCTTATCATGTATTGAAATGATTTCCCAAATTATAACACCCTTACGGCTGAAAGGGCGAGCACATTGAGTGTGACGGGGATTCAATTACAAGTCGGGTGCCTTAACAACCTGGCCTTTCAGGATTAGTAGTAAAAGAAATTTAAATGTCAACTGGTGGAAAGAGTAAATAGATCTACAGGGTCCAGTAAATTTTTGTTATTAATTCATATGTTCACATACATAAGATGTTTTTGAGTGTCTATTAGCATTGCTCAGTGGAAAATAATAGAGAAATGAAAGCAAGAAATTACATGCACTCAGCCATCAATTTGTGTCTTTACCAGACGATTTTTTTTCGAGATTACTCGCGAATTTTGATGTCACCAATTGTAAATATTCTTTTATTTAATGTTTTTCCCAGACATACTTTATACAGGTGGTTATCGGGTTAATCAAACCAGATACACCGTCATGGGTGGAGAACTTATACAATATAGAGCGCATGTTCGGTGAATTAAAACATATGCCTATCTAACGTCTTCTTCCATATATATCTTGCTTCCAAACGCGAAGATTTTAAATTTTGGTCGAGACTATCTTATTAAGTTGTGCAAAAAAAGTAGATTTCTTATCAGAACAGCTAATAGATGGAAAAATATTATAAGCTTTAATTGAATGTTTGAAATCACAGTTTGTTTCGTTGAATCATGCAAATAGGTTGCATTGCATTATTAGGGATATCTATTCAAATACTATTCAAAAATAAGTTGACCCGAGTATATAATTTCAGATTCAAAAATCTGAACTACTTACACATCACGGATTTTAACTGGGTATATATAAAAGCACGTTGCTTGAATTACGCTCAAGAATATCAGCAAAGTATAACTTTAAATAAACATTACCTATGTGTATTTATAAGATTTCGGGAAATACATATATAACTTTTTCAGTATGTTCCAAAAACTCAACAAGCTCTCCATAGCACATTGAAGTCTTCTTGTTAATTCCCAAACAAAATTTTAATTTCCATTAACATTTTTAACACAAGAGATAAACTTAAAAATTATCTTAACGTGTGAAAATATTATATTTTCAAATATGTTATCCAAAAAGGCAGCTAGACTACAATGCTTTCGATAATAGTGTCATTACTTTTAAGAGATGAATTCTACTCAAACGCAACTGAATAAATTATGTATTTAATTTTCTTCATATCAAGAATGCGTTACTTTATATATTTTTCAGGCATACTGTACTACAATATTAAGAATAAAAATTACAAAGGCTCTAGCCCTGATGATGGTATGTTACTTAAGCTAGTCAGTTATAACCTATGATAAATACTTTATCTTTCATTGCACCCACACACACACACACACAATGTTTTTGTTTTATTCACTTTATTAATCAGATTTTCAAGTGGACCAGCAATACTTTGAGCACTAAAATCCAAGATTCAGTTACTCGTAATAGAGAGAGCACACGTAACTCATTGCTTACCTTTGTTCTCCGGTAGGTCAGCGGTAATATTGCCTACCTAGAACGCTAAAATATGAGCCTCGATTCCCTACAGTGGACAAAGCGAAGCCCAAGTAGTGCCTCAGACCGTTACTATGTTTGTACTATCCCAGCTGCATTATGTTGATGAACTGTAGTGTTGGCTGAAAGAGCTGTTGGCGCCCCATATGGCTCATACAATATGGTAAATTTATTATTAGAATCTTTTCGTTGCTCACACTTTTAAGCTCTAACAACTTGCCACACAAACAGTCCGACATTTAAAAATGGAAAATGGATGATTTTGATGTTAGCCTAACTAAAAAATAATAATAATCAAAATGAATTGCACTATATGATTTATAACTGTATAAAATGTAATTGTTTCATCTAATTAAATACCATTAGGTTATATGAGCAATATTTGTGATTTATTTTGTTTGTTTAAAATTAAGAAATATATCACGTTTGTAGTGGAGGAAGAAATCCGAAGACATACTACTGGAGATATTATGATTTATAAATGAAGTTAATACTAATGAGTCAGTTCTTTGTCCTAAAATTATAATATTTTTTTTTACCTCTTCGAAACAATAATGATCCATGTAATTCTAGTTTGTTAGCAGTAACTCACGACTGACATGATGAAACTTGGCGATTCGTAATTTTGTGACTTTTTATGATCCTAAAACGGAAAAAAAACTCAGCACAAGACTTAAAATTTTATATCTAGAAAAAACATAAAAGTCTGTTCATTTAAGTAAGGTTTCACCAGTCACTGCTGCTTCACTTATGTGGTCGCTTTTGTCACAAGTTGGCCTACAAAGCCGATTGTTTTATTTTTAAATATCTTCTGAAGTTCAGTTCGGTCGACAGTTCTCAATAGCTTGACAAAAGATATCATATATAACATTCTTGGTGAGAGAACTTCAAATGAGGGGAGAGATAAAAACAGAGGAGTTTTGAACAAAGCAAACTGATTAATAAAATCAGGAAGATTAATGAACGTTTTCAATGGATACCCATTTATAAAACTCGGCAAAACAATAAGAGTTTGTTTTTGGAATTTCGCGCAAAGCTACATGAGGGATATCTGCGCTAGCCGTTCTTAATTTAACAGTGTAAGTTTAGAGGGAAGGCAGTTAGTCAATACCACACACCGCTAATTCTTGAGCTACTTTTTACCAACAAATAGTGCGATTGACTGTACATTATAACAACCCCGCGGCTGAAAGAGTGAGCATGTGTGGTGTGATGGGGATTCGAACCAGCGACCTTTATATCACGACTCTAGCGGCCTAACCACCTGGCCATGTCAAGCTCAACAAGAAGAGAGAAACAATGGCCCGGCATAGCCAAGTGGTTAAGGCACTCGACTCCCACTCCGAGGGTCGCGGGTTCGAATTCCCGTCGCACCAAACATGCTCCCCAAACCAATCGAAGAGAGAAACATCTCAAAGCATATAATAAACTCCAACGTGTAGACCTCATGTACAATAACAGTGGACAAAGTGTGGAATATATCAGTTATGACCAAAGAGAGAGAGATTAAAAATTAGTCTATTCGGTGTAAGAAAGACGACGGAATAGGGAAACACTTGTAGTTGGTGCTCTAAGTTTAATGAATTGACGAAGTTTTTACTCTCCATACTAACTAAACAAACCGAAAGATAAAGAAAATTCTTACAAAGTCATCAACTGATAGAGAAAATTAGCAATTAACTAGAAGCTAAAATAGCAATATTCAACAACTCCATGAAGTTACCAAAATTATTTTTTTTACATGCGACGATGACAGTAACAGATGACGCGTAGTTTGCAAATGTAAAATACTGTATGAAAATATAAATTAGGAACAAGTTCAGTTAAAGCTTAATTACTTACCGCATTTCCTTCTCATTACACAAGTTTCATTTCCACAAATCCGTAAGTTGAGTTTTCATAAAAACTGCAGTAACCACATGTCAGACATGTCGTTACTGATTCTTTAAATGAATTTACCAATGACATAAAACACTTTGCATTTTTTCAGTTAGAACGCGATACTTTCCATCATTAATTCTAATTTGCCGAATTTTACACACGGTTTGTTTTTAAGGTTATCGTCAACTGGACTGTAAATGTAGTTAATCTAGAAAGTAAGTTAAACGAGCTCCATAAGGCTTCTCATGTCACCCTAGTTCTTTTCTCAACATTAATTACCTGAATGTCTCAAACTCACTAATTGCTACATTTATCAATTTATTTTCAAATGAGAAATACCAATCCTATCTCTCATGTTTTTTTACGTACTTATTTATCACAGTAACTGATTACTGGATGCAAACGTATTTCACCTTTGTCTTAAATGTGCAAAAAACAAATAAACATGATTTGTTGATTTTCCCACCTTATATGTTTACCTCACACCCCCCCCAAAAAAAATGAACAAAAAACATTTAGGGAGGAAGTGAAGAACTAGAAATAAGTTATATATCAGTTGTAATTACTTTTTGTTTTGTCTTTATCAATAATGGCAGGCCTTTACAGCGTGTTCAAGTATGTCAATTAGGATCGTCTTGAATGACTGAATTATCGCCCATTTTAACAGAAAGTAAACTTTAAAGGCTTAAGATATTTTAGCTAAAATATATTAAAATCTTATTAGAAATTTAAGTTACTGCTTCTGCCACTGTAGGAAGGCGGAGGTTATGTTTTCAACCCGTGTATGTTTGTGTTTTTATTAGTAAGATTTTTTTTAAAAATGACTTAATGGATTTGGGCAAAAGTTAGCGTATATTTGAATTATGACTTAACTAAGGTAATGGTCACAGCAAGGTCATGAAAACCAAAAAATTCGCTGTCTTTTAACGCTGAAACTGATTTTTCACATTAATGTTGCTCAATTATTCAGTGGAAAATATTTCTATTTTAATGAAACTTGATGGACATATGTAGAATATAATTTCTCATTGTCTTGCCGTCGCGGGTTCGCATCCTCGTCGCGTCAAACATTCTCGAATAATCCCATTATTCGTTGGTAAAAGAGTAGCCCAAGAGTTGGCGGTGAGTGGTGATGACTAGCTGCCTTCCCTCTAGTCTTACACTGCTAAATTAGGGACGGCTAGCAGAGATAGCCCTCGAGTAGCTTTGTGCGAAATTCAAAAAAACAAACAAAGAAAACAAATTGTCCTGTCACAAATTGTTCGCGTCCGTTGATAAAGACGGCCGACATTAATGTCACTATAATTTCTCACTGAATTTAAACAAGCCTTTGTACATGGGAAGATTAAAATACACTGCTGGCCAAAATCTTAAAGCCAATGATCATAGCGAAAAAATATGCATTTTCAACCACTTATTCGAGTAGAGCTTCGAAAGATGAAAATATGAAAAGGGAAAATAAAAATAAAAAACATTTTTAGTATTTAATAGGGAAAATGTGAACACTATGAAATTAGCCTAAATACTAGCTGGTCAAAAGTTTAAGACCATACCAAAAAGACGTCCTAAACAGGGTAGGAAATGCCCAACAACAGGTCTCAGTAGTGAGTTGCACGGCCGTCATTGCGAATAACTTTAAAACATTTGCTTTGGCATGGTCGATATAAGCTGAAACGAAGCGTTAATCGGTAACCACGTAACAAAAGTTAGTTATTTGTGTTCAAGCATTAGCGTTGTCAACATCTCCCACTGATATTTCCTGTGTTACATTGGGTAAAAACATGGAAATGGCTAAAAAGTTGACAGTTTGAACGTGGCAGAATTGTCGAGCTGCAAAAGCAAGGTCTCTCTCAACGAGGTGGTTAGGGTGCTCGACTCACAATCTGAAGGTCACAGGTTTGAATCCCCGTCGCACCATACATGCTCGTCCTTTCAGCCATAGGGGTGTTATAATATGACGTTTAATCCCACTATTTGTTGGTAAAAGAGTATCCCAAGAGTTGGCGGTGGGTGGTGATGACTAGCTGTCTTACACTGCTAAATTAGAGAAGGCTAGCGCAGATAGTCCTAATGTAGCATTTTGCGAAATTCAAAACAAATCAGGCCCGGCATGGCCTAGCGCGTAAGGCGTGCGACTCGTAATCCGAGGGTCGCGGGTTCGCGCTCGCGTCGCGCTAAACATGCTCGCCCTCCCAGCCATGGGGGTGTATAATGTGACGGTCAATCCCACTATTCGTTGGTAAAGAGTAGCCCAAGAGTTGGCGGTGGGTGGTGATGACTAGCTGCCTTCCCTCTAGTCTTACACTGCTAAATCAGGGACGGCTAGCACAGATAGCCCTCGAGTAGCTTTGTGCGAAATTTCCAAAAACAAATCAATTCATCGGTACCTGTTGTGAGGCCAATCAAGAAACGGCAGCTAGCTACCTGTGACAATATCAACTCAGAATTAATTTGTTCGTCTTGGCCCTGGATCATTGATAAAATATTTAGTTCTAGTTGAGTGTAGTTTGTAAGTTTGTAAAAACTGTCGTATATAAAACAATAATAATTACTAGTAATAAGTGTTATTATAAATTGTATTGTTTTTATATTTGTACATTAAAATATATTTGTGTTAAAAAAGAAATTATGTGTATCAGTCTTGTTGGCAAATAACATAAATTTAATATACTAACATTTAATTAACTACTAAGCTCAAATTCAAAATTTCTGTTATTCGAGATAGTAATACGTTAGCACGCGTAATACAATATGCGTAACAGAATTCGGAAGATACTGCTTTCGCTTTTAACGCGGGCTGATGCTGAATTTTAAGCAACTAACAGTGTTTGTGGATTATTGGAACTATTGAGTTTGAGAAAGTAACGTTAATGTGTTGTTGTTTTGAGAAAATCCGAACACTTGGTAGATCACTATTATATGTCTATATTTAACGGCTATAGAAAAATATCTAGTTTGATTTACTTTAATGGTGAGTAATTGCAGATAATACTGAACTATACTTTCTTAATATTAACTAAGAATCATGAGCAATTTTTGTATCTGAATTCAAAATATGTTGTTTTTTTTACATGTGATAAAGGCACTTTTAAAATCACAGCGGTGCTTAGATACATTTTAACAGTTGCCGACATTAAGACTTGTACGTATTTGGTTGTTTGTTTAGAAACAAATCATGTAAAGATAATTTACAAAACCCGTATCCTACATTAATGTCATAATGTTCTTACTATATCATATGATGACATTAAAATAAAAAAAAAAAAAATATTGCGATGATATGAGATACAAATTTCATTTTATATTTATTTTCGCTTAGAATAATAAAATTTGCAGATTGCACGTTACCTACCGGTATTAAGTAATGTGCTAAATTAACAGTTTTACAATAACTCATGTTAGGCTAATTTTCCCATAAGACATATAGATATCATACTAGTCATTCCTTCTATTTACCTATAATCTTTCTGACGTGTCTAAAGGACCTATAGCAGCGAATAAAGTATCGTCTGAAAGTCATTTTGTTAATAGTTTCACCAACCACAATTGAACTGCACTTAAATCTTTCGCTTTAATACAAAATTTTTATACTTGCACATTGTTTGGAAGTTTCGCACTTTTCAGTAACTGATTAAGGAGTCATACCTTCAGAATCCGTTCATATATAAAGGCTTCAAATACAAATTACCTTTTCTTTTAATACTAAAAACGTCTATATCGTGGATTTTAAAGAGACAAACAAGCTGGAAAATCTAATAAGCTGATCTTAATTTTGTACGTTACAAAATATATGTAGTTTACAATTTTAATATTAAACATAAAGATCACGTGGAGGGCAAAACCCATATCATGGCCAGGTTCGCGTAATATCAGACGTCATCAATCTAAATACTACGAAAACTGAAACGCTAAGTTTATGTTCGCGCCAGAAAGGTCCATCAGTAAGTATTTTCTATCATCGACACAACTAGGCTGTTGACAGTTAGTACAGTTATCATATGGTCAAAGTATGGGGTTGCTATCCGTATGGAATTGCTACGTCTAAATCAAAAATGTTTATTTCAACAAGGTATCATTAAACATCAGATGATAGTTTTGAAAATTTCTCTTTTTAAAAGATGAATTGTATTGGGTTGTAAGTTAGACAAAACAGGAATAATTTCGTTATCTAGAAACGCACATGCATGAAGTAGTGAAAATAATACTTAACCTTTTATCTTTATCGAGGATTACTTCTCTAGTTATATCTGTTAAACTGTTTATACTTTCTGAATAATATCAATATGGATAGAAATACATTGAATACTTCAGTCGATACTTTAAGAAATTGAAATTCTCTGTTCATGTAAACCACTTCTCTCTATTAGTGATTTGTCTGCCTACTTTAACCATACATGATAAGGCAGAAATACACAACGATAATAAAAATATCTTCAGTAGGTGTGTATATCTAACATGGACAACCGATGATGGAAAACAAGAACAATTTAATTAATTGTCAGATATCATTATAGACTGCTATACTTGTCTAAAGAAACTGTGCATGGAGTTGTTAATAACCATCTTCAAAGTACCAATGGTCATTTAATAGGAGTTGAAGTATTTCTAAATCTATAACCATATAAATCTGTTATGGTTATCAAGACAAATACGTATCACAAGAAAACGTCTTATCCATCACTGTCTCCTCATTTTCTACTTTGGATTCTTCTCTTAAAGACCTTCCTTTAAAATTCCTAATGTGTCTGCTTTTATCACAAATCAATTAATCGTGCTTCTCAATCTGTGTTTATTAGTTCTAGTCAAATATTTAGAAATTCCACAAACATCTTGTACGGTTGTATGTGCACTATAGACAATAAGCTGTATTCATAAAAGTATAGTATAATATCAAGATATTGAGCCTTTGGTATATAATACAATAAAATTTTTATTATTCACAATCACAGGTGCACCAGATATCAGCTAATGTTTTACATAACTACAATTGAATCAAATATATGATAATGCCAGCAGTAGTTTCCAGATCGCGTGTCAGGCAAGTTACAAGGGACGTCGCGAAAGTTTCACCAAACGAATAATAATTAATACATAAAAAATACAAACAATTAAAAAGTGCGACATTTTAAGGGGATGTGTTCGCCATGGAATCCTAACATGGCCAATTCTGAAACCAGAAAACCCGTAAAAACGCCCAGAAATATCGGTAACTGTCTGTGACACTACTTGATATTTTTGAACCAAATCCAACTTAAGTTGGTTTGCTTACACATGAATAGTTCGCAAAAATTCCAGATTGTATGTTCATCGTTGATATACTGAGCAAAAGACAAAAATTTCAATCTTGTCCTTAAGTTTGAAATGTGTAAAAAAATATCTTTGTATTAAATACCATTTAAATGGGCCGAAATACAAAGGAGTAACTGTCATAAAAACCATAATATTATACTTTTGTTTGTAGTGTCTTTAACCCCCTCGTAATTACTAGGAATGAGTAAGTCGCATATATTTGTTAGTCAACTTGTGGGACCCAAAGAACAGTATCTTTGTACCAAACCTTATGCAAACTGGTCAAAATACGGTCGAGTTATTAACTAAAGCCCTAAAAAGTATGCTTTTTTATGAGTTATGACCCGCTAAGTAGAATCAATGTGATCAAATTTAACTTTTATTGTTTCAAATTTACATTTGTACCAATTTTCATTTTAATTGTTGTAAATATGACCCCACAAGAGCCCAAAATATTCAAATATTAAAGTTCCCTTCACCTTTGACCCCATAAAATCCTAAAAAGATCTATTTTTTTAAAGGAGCTATATCCAAGTGTAATTGACCAAGGTGTAACCCTATCAACTTTCATATGAGACGAACCAAATGTCATCTAATGTTTCACATTATCACAGCCGAACTAGATATCAGCAATGATTTACACAACCATTACAGTAGAATCAATTTTTACTAATGTTCAAAATAATCACAGGTGAACCAGATATCAACTAATGTTTGACAGAATCACAGTTAAATCAGATATCAGCTAATGTTTTACACAATCACAGCTGCCCCACATATAACTTATTGTAATATTTTTATTCCCAAATTTACTCTTGTGTAAGATAAACCGCAAACTCAAAATGTTGACATTTTTAGACTTCTATTTAATGTTCGCTTTATTGATCGCCGCAGATCTAAACTCTGTCTGTCTGTCTGTCTGTTAAATTTGGAGCAAAGATATTAGAGGACTACCTGCGCTACACGTCCCCAATGTGTGAGTGCTAGCTGGATCAGAAGAAAGCCACAGAGTCATCACCGCTAGCTCTTAATTATTTTGTAACACATTGTAACACCTCCAAGGCTGAAATGGCGAGCCTTGTTCCCTGATGCGATTGCGAGTCGAGTGCCCCAATTAGCCCAGCTATCATTTGTTTGTTGTGCATTTGACATTCACATGTGGAGATAGACCATTAGCTATTAGCGTTATTAGCGCACCTAGAAGAGATGATTTGACAGGTACTCGATTTTATCTGTTAAGCAGTCTTGTGAAAAATCCATACCAAGTAGTCGTGCTGTGTATGGACTATCTTAATGTTAAGTTTCATTCAGTTTGAACTGGTATAGGTATACATTATTTAACTAGTGCAGCTGACTGATTTCTCTAGCAAATCAATTCGCTTTTGAACTTTCATGTGTCAGTGACAGATACCAATAATATTTTATAGTTCATGTTTAATCAAACAGATTATATTTTGTAAGTCTTACCTTAAAATATTCCATGCATGTATTAATCCTTGACAAACTTTGATATATATCAACTAATAAATAGTATCATGCAAAGCTGGAAGTATCAACTAGCATCTTACACACTCAAAGGTAAACCAGATATATATCAGGTCGAAATTATTTGTCAAACGTACCCATAGTTATTGATCCCGGAACTACTTACACAAATAATGAAGTGTTTTGTTAAATACGAAAATGAATGAGTTTACCAAGTTGAATTTTAATACCTGATACGACGTTTGATGAACTATTTAACCAGAGTATCACATGTTTAGTGTGATTGACATATCAGTATACATTGTTCTCAGTTTTTACCTAGATGTTCTTATTGATAATAACCTCCACATGTTTATATATTTTGATATATGTAAGAACATTTTACAAATCAGTAAGTCAAAATATAACAGATTAATGTGGTTGATATATTCTTAACTTTCACTCAGACGTTCTTATTGAAAATAACTACGGTATTTTCCTATATTATTTGTAGTTTAATTCTGATTTTCTCAACACCGAGTTATATATTTTTTTAAAAAATGTACTTAATTGGTATTTATCTTTCTAGTACTTTCAATGAAAACCTTAACACATAAAATATTGTTCATTTCACAACTGTATCATAGTTTGCTGGGACTGTACTATCTATTTGTTATGTATTCCCGTGTTTTTTTTCTAACACTAAAGGATATTCTGATTAACTATTGATTACATTAAAAAGAAATTAATATTCGAAGTACTAGAGCTAACAGACTGATTGTGACCAATAATTTACGAGTACATTAATTAACTATTGTTTACAACATCAATGCAAAAATCAAAACACACGAACTAATCAAGCTGGTTAAAACACTGTATGACTTGAACAATACTGTCTGGAAAATATGTTAAAAACACAAAGTTAGAAAAATAATAGCTTACGAACTGGTAAGAAAACATGGAAATTTAATGAAAATATAATTTACCATAATATCTAGTAACCCAAGTGAAAATTACCATTGAAATCACAGTAATTTTCTGAATTCCTCGTTAGTTTCTTTACATATTTTTAGCACAACAAAAATAACCAACTATATTAATAACCTATGAGTTGCCATGAATCAGTATAAAAGTAACACAAAGGTATCTGCACTGGAATTTTATATTTATCGTGTTAGCGTGTATTTTAACAGAAGTTTGATGTATTTTAAATTACTGATAAGTTGACTTTAAAATCGCCTAATTTAAGGTAGAAAATTACTTTTCTGTTGCAATTTCTAAGTTTTGAAGATTAAGAGATGTGTCAAATACAATGATGTGAAATTAGTAACTTCCACTCACTTGCTCTTCGAAGTGATAGATGAATTAGCCTTAGACAGATGACACCCTCAAAGTCAAAACAAATGTTATCATGATATAATAAATTTCTCGGAAATTTTCATTTCATAAGAAATATATAATTTTGATAATGACAACTACCAACGACTTGTATGTGTTTCTTTCAGAGTTACTGATATTTTTAGCACTCTAGTGTCGCCCCCCGCAAGTACAGCGGTATGTCTTCGGATTTACAACGCTCAAATCACGGGTTCGATTCCCCGCGGTGGGCTCAGCAGATAGTCCGATGTGGCTTTGCTATAAGAAAACACACAGCACTCTAGTGGTTCAGTGCTAAAGCTTATAACGATAAAAATTGGGTATTTTGTAGCTTTGTGCTTAAAAACAAAGAAATAGAAAATATTGAGGCAGTTCAAAATTACAAATTGTCTGATTGCATATAATTGTATATATTATAATATAATATTATATATTATATATATAATTATATCACAAACAGTTGATAACATACAAAAAGACCCCCGCTAGTACAGCGATAAGTCTACGGAGTTACAACGCTAAAATTAGGGGTTCGATTCTCCTTCGTGGAGTCAGCAGACAGCCCGATGTGGTTTTGCTATTAAAAAACGTACATATAAAAAGCATAGTGTACGCCAGACTAAAAAAAATTATTTTCAGTTTCTGATAGATATCTTCTTAACTATCCTTACATAAACAGAGCATCTTCAGGCACTAAATCTCTGGGTTGATTTAAGCGAAAACGTTATATATAAATCTCATTTTAAACCAGTTCTCTATTATATGCCACAATGAAAATTAAATTCCTTCGAAAAAGAATTTTTATTGTGAACTGTCAATAGTACACTACACGATACCAAACAAAATATGTTCTCAATTTCGATCTGAGTTTTATGCTGACTGTGTGTAATCTGACTGAGTTTATTTCAAGATTTCATCCAAGAAGCATAAACATGAAATTCAAATTGACCTTGATCTCGTAGTCCCGAAGTTAAGAAAGATAAATCATAGTACACGTGGCCTGCGCCAAAGTCACCCTATTTCGCCACAACACCTTTTTTAATGAGTAAAGCACGAATAAACAAACACTAGGGAACTAAGTGAACCTCAGTGCAACAAATATATCTCGCAGTTTCTCGTTAAACTGAACACAATAGCTTACTTATTGCCATGTATTAAAAATCATATACTAAATGGCCAAAAGAACGAAAAAGAACATTCTTTATACGTGGTAATTACCAAAGCATAACCTCATGTACCGTCAACATTTCATATTAAAGCAATTGTAGCCGTAAGACATTTTATGTACAACAAGGCTTAAGCATAACTATCTTTAATTTAGAGCTGTTGAATAAAAGGATAGAAACAAGTCACTCGCTACGTGTTTAAACACAAAACGTGGAACATCTGATCCGCATACTAATCATTAAGCTATACCCGACACAAGGATGTAAACAATTGAAGACTAAACTGATCAACTTCAACACGACATAAAGGTGAATTTGAAAATCGACAACTTCGTTTCACAAAACAAATACATGTTTGTATCTCATTGTAAATACTGGCTTTAGAAACGTGCAGACACTGCAATAGGAGCTGTCAAACTGTACTTCATCGAGAGAATAATATAAATCAATGTGTCACAGTCCAAGAACTCACTTTTCGTTCTTACAAACCAGTGAAGGCGCCAATGGATAATTAGCCCCTCAAATATAAAGTATATAAACTTTTGATTATAGTCTTTAGTCACCCTTAATAACAAGCCTTACACATTCGTGGCTGCTTTTGCTACACGTTACCGGTTATACTTTTTTATATTATATATATATATACCTATTGTGTAAAGATTTAACGTACCAATTGTGAGAGGCTACAACTTCATCTTTTGGTCTCTATAACTTTGATTGGTTCGCTTTCTTTGAATTTTGTTAATTGGAACATAACATGTATTTTGTTTAATATCAAAGGCTGAACACAATATAGTTAAATAAATTCATAATATGTTATTCTTTCTTTTAAAGATAGATAACCATAAGCACATTACGAAGTACTAAAGAGAGATGTATGAAGAAATATAATACGCCACACATCTCAATCTTATGTAAACGTACAGGTATAGTAAAATTATACACATAATTCATATTTCAGACAAGTTGTCCAATGTATCATATGGTACAAGACGTTTCTGCTCTTTGAAATATGCCATTATTGTATGGAAGGTTAATCTCATTTTATGAGAACGACGTTCTAAGTTGAATGTAGCATACTTCCACATGTGCTGTTCAGCATTAGTTTAAGTCGTGTAACATCTAGAATCTAACTTGGCCTGGTCAGAGGCATAGAACTTAATCAAGTTGAACCGCCCTAGAAATGATTTAAGTTATAATTGATTAAGTGAAAACCAGGAAATTTCCTTACAGGCTTTAACGTTATCCAAATTCAAGAGTATACAGTAAAATCACTGAAATAATCTGAAATTTCTGTACCTCTTTCTTGTTCTGACAAGAATCAAAATGTCTTTTAGTAAAAAAAAGTTCGAAATAAACTTACAGAAAACTTTGCATTTGTAAATTATTACATAGCCACTTCATAATTAGCTATCACTTTTCGAAGTGTCAGTTTAGTCTACAAAATGTAAATGTATCTGTTTCTTGGATTCTAATGTTTAAAACTCTCCTCACATAACTATTTTCAATGTTTAAGGTAATATTTTTCGGTTCCATTCTCAAGCGTGAAGGAGCAAACCAATGCCGTCTAAACATATACTAAATGAAATAAAAGCCCGGCATGGCCAAGCGTGTTAAGGTGTGCGACTCGTAATCTAAGGGTCACGGGTTCGCATCCCCGTTGCGCCAAACATGCTCGCCCTTTTCGCCCCCCAATGGCTCAGCGGTATGTCTGCGGACTTACAACGCTAAAAACCGGGTTTCGATACCCGTGGTAGGCAGAGCACAGATAGCTCATTGTGTAGCTTTGTGCTTAATTCAAAACAACAACAACAACAAATGAAATAAACTGTAAAAATAAATTAAAATTGGAATTAAAAATATGCCAAGACCTGTATAGAAAGATTAATCACAAATTAAAATTAAATCCTCATTATAAATTTTTCAACATATATAATAATAATATTAATACGCCAGTACAGAGAATTAGAAGTGGTAACGACAATAATGCTAACAGGAGTAAACACATTGAATGGCATCTATGAAACCAACACGATTTCAATATTTCAGCCAGAGCAAACAGTCATGAGTTACATTCAAGTGTGAATTACCTCCTCTGAAAACAGTATCAACCATTAGTTATATGAGGAGTGATTAAGTGAACCATTATCAGTTAATCACAGATGACAGTCAAAATAACAAATGGATACCAAAAATGTCCAGTGTTTTTTCAACCTTTTCATATCGCCCTAATATCTAGTATAACAAGTGTCGAATGTCACTACTGGCCAAAAAAAACAAACAACATTATGAAGTAAATTGGATCTTTCAGAAAGGCTTTTGTGAACAGTATAAAATAGTATAAAGTTCCAATTCCAAATTTTATAAAACCTTCAGTAGAAATGTTTAAAGTTGGAAGCACAATATACGAAAACGAAGAAATAAATCCCAGATTTAATCATTTAGCTCTTCTACCTTTAGATTATGGAAGCAATTATAAATGAAGGAGAATATTTTATTCCTTTACTAAAATAAAAGAAATAACCAGTTCAGTTACTCTACATGTTATAATCTTCAAGCCCGGCATGGGCAGGTGGTTAAGGCGCTCGACTCGTACTCTGACTGTCGCGGGTTCGAATCCCCCAACAAACTGGCTTTCCTGTCGTGGAAGCTTTATAAGGTGACGGTTAATTGCACTATTTGTTGATAAAAGAGTAGCCCAGAAGTTGGCGGTGAGTGGTGATGACTAACTTTGCACGAAATTCAAAATAAACATAACCTTCAAGTTGTTTGAAATCAGTGAAATCTAAAGAACGACTATAGAGAAGGTTTTGTATGTGAGTGAGCAGTAAAGAAAAAGCTTTTACAGCAATAAACTACTTGTAAATAATTAATGAAAGGAGCTTATGACGAGGATATTCTCATTTATCATCAAATCTTCGGGCCAACCATCATCAAGGGCAAACTTCTGAAAACATTTTTGGTAAAATTAATTATATTCAGAAATAGATATATCTATGAAACAATATATGCTAATCATTATTTATAAAGCAAATTTATATTACTTTTTCTTCTCTCATAGCTTTCTATAGTCGGATGTTCTAGAGATAACATAAGAATAATTTAGGCTCAGTTTATTAAAGGACGGGGTATACATTATTTTCTTCATCGCAGTGAATTTTATTCCACTGAATTTCAATTTTAGCATATTATTTAGTAATATTCTTCACGTGGGTGATCTTTGTTGGTAAATCTGTCTTCTGTAACTGAAGAGGGAATATGATAATCATTCTGCATAACAACTGACAGATCTCTTTAAGAGGTTATATACATCATTCTTTCACGAAGTGAACTCGATATAGCTATAAAAAAGGTAAAAGCTTAAATAATTATTTCTTTGTTTGTTTCAGATATTCGTGCATAGCTACAAAAGTGCTACTGCGCTAACCGTCCCTAATTTTGAACTGGTAGATTACAGAAAAGACAACAAGTAAAGAAGATCCGTGAATAACTCTTGAAGAGAAGAATTTACGTTCTCTTTTTTTTTTAAGGCATACATACCACAAAGTGCAAAATACGATTTTGCTACAAAGGAAGACGAACCATGAAACCTCAGATTCATCGTCCAACACATTAAACACTAAGCAATGTCCATATGAATAAAATGCCTTTAAAACCAGTTAGTTTCTGCCACTGGAGAAGGGTAAGAGGCTCATTTTACTGTAAACACTAGCATATTGAAACTGATAATTAACTCTGAAATCACAGCAATGTTTCATCATTATCGTTGCAGAGGCAAACAATTTGAAAAGATATTAAACAAACAAAAACAGAACTTCTGTAAAATATTCCAAATTGTGAATCTGACACTCAGGCTGATAAAGGATCTTAAATGCTTGTGGACTGCAAAACTGAATCACATTCACAGTAGTTATTAAGCAAAATATAAATAAACCCAGGATAAATTCCATTAATGCAAAGAAAGAAACAAAAATGTTTATGGCATGTATATATTTATACATACAATATGGTGTGCGACTATTTAACTATCCATGTATCTAAACATACGTGACAAATGATGAAATTGGCAACTGGAAAAAAAAGCACCTGATAACACTCAACTTATTGAGTAAAATAAATTATTGTTGTCTCCACGTGAATGAAAATAATGCATTAAAGGATGCATACGTTCATGTCTAGTGTGATTTTCCCCTTCATGATAAAAACTAGACGATTCTCTCTGCAAAAGTTCACACTGTATTCTCTATTTTTTATTACATCCAAGATATAATTAAATTTTCGGAAACTAATTTGAAAATAAACGTAATAATATTTTATCTAGCTGGTATGGCCATTTGGACCTGTTTTAACCAGGCGTGTGTGTGTGTAATTAATGTCTACGTAAGCCTAAAAGATGCTACTACATGATATTGGAATCCAGTAACACGTAAGTTCGGAAGAAATTACCTCATAAAGCAGGAATTAATAAAAACATGGTGCTGAATCTTTCAAACATGTAAGCTTAGAAGTTATTACCACGTAAAGCATGAATTAATAGTAACATAGTACTGGATTTATTTACCATGTAAGCCTGAATGTATTTACCGTGTGAGAGAGAAATTAGTTACTCTGAAGAATTGGATTAATTCTTTGCTATATAAATTTGAAAGTATTTACTACACGACGCAAGGTTCCACTACTACATGACATTGGAAGTATTTAGCACGTGAAACAAAAATAAATTGCAACTTAGCTTATACGTAACTGTCATGTATGGCTTGATCTATTCACTACAAACTTTTATTGCATATGATTGAATTTAAGCATAAAGTAAAAACATAATATATCATCCAGTGATCAGCGTCAAACTAGAACAATAAACCAACTGTCTTAATTAGAATTTATTCACAACTTACACAGCGGATTAAGTTTTGCACATAGCAATTTTTCAATATGTCTGTTTTATAAAGTTTTCGTAGCAAACGCATAAGAACATGTGAAATATAATACTTTTGTTATATCTGGCTTTTCCACTAGGAAGACGCCAGTTTTAGTTTATAATCTATATTTACATCAATACATTTTGTTGCACTGTCCACTGAAAAGAAAAACATAGAAAGGTATTTCTCTCATTACCTTCCACAACAAGAAATATTACAGATGTTTACTTTTTTTCTATACAATTATGACGTGCTGTTACATAGGATTACATTAGACATACTAGCGTTTAAGGTAACGCATCCCTTCTCCATACAATTATAATAAGGTATTACGCGCGATGGTATTAATCACACACAACTATCAGTTTTTTCACCCACGTTGCTAATAGTGCTATTTTGTGCCAATGCACTTCTTTGACGACGTTGGAGCTGTCATGGCTAGGAGTTTCATGCCTGTAAGGTTACTGTGGCTGCATCATGACTATTGCATATACAATGAAACTTGTCCATATGGCAGGATCAGTTAACTGCGAATAATTAATATATAAAAGTCAGGTAGCATCAATCATTTCTACATTTATTTTAGGAATGATAAACAGTTTGATTTTTAAGTTTGTTTAAACTTAACAGATATGATAAAACCATTTCTGACTATACTTATATATGGCTTTTCAGACAATGTCGGTTAGTTGTGTTAGAGCGGGATTAGTTTGGTTTGTTTTAAATTTCGTGAGTTACACTAGAGCTATCTACGTTAGCCGTCCCTAATTCAGCTATGAAAGACTAGAGAGAAGACAGTTAGTCATCAACACCCACCGCCAACTCTTGAGCTACTCTTTTACCAGCGGAAAGTAAGATTAATCGACACATTATAACGCCGTCACGGATGAAAGGGCAGACATGCTTGGTGTGACGAGGATTCGAACCTGCGATCCTCAGTATACGAGTGGAGTGCCCTAACAACCTGGCCATGCAGGGCCTAGAGTAGAGGAAAGGCAGCTACTTACCACAATCTACCGCTAACTATTAGTGTACTTTTCTGCCAACAAATAGTGGGGTTGATCGTCACAACATAACGCTTTCACGGTTGAAAGGGTAAGAATGTTTGGTGAGACGGGAATTCAAAACCGCGACCTTTAGATTGCGAGTCTAAAGATCTAACTACCTGACCATGCCGGGCTAGGTAGAATACGAAAGTCTTTTGCAGGTAGGTTTAGATTGCATTATTTTCTTTTTGCTCTTGTCTCTGATTAGAATTGTCAAGAACTTAATTGAGATGATGATAAAAAAGACATCTGCTAATAAACGTAACACACAAACAATTACTGTTTCAAAAACAAATAAAAACAAAGAAATATGAAAATGGTTTGAGAACATCTATACTTTTCTGTTTTTGTTTTTGTTTTTCTTCAACGAACTACGTTGAAAAAACTGCTAACGTCAACTTGGGGAATGAACATGATATTCATTTTAAGTAAATCTGTAAAATCTACGTTTGAATCGGAACGAAAGAGCGATGTTGTCGGGACCTGCAGCCCCTTTCTTCATACCTTGAAGTGCCGCCCTCACTTCCTCTGGTGTTATCGGCTCCAGGATATTGGTGTTGTTTGCCCTAGTTAGTAGTGGGCATCAGTTATCAATAGCACCACCATGGACCTGATCGTAGTGGTCTTTCACCTGATATTTGCTGAGGTTACATTGGACAGCATACCGGCCATCCGATATCTCCTCAGCTAGGCCTTTACGTTCAAAATCGAACATTTTATGGAACCTTTTTAAAACCACTCAGTGGAGATGTCTCTTGTATGGTTTTCGGGCAGGTTTTGGGTTTTTAATCGCCTGCTTCGAAGTTCTTTCATTGTTCTGAGACCCTTGTGAATGGAAAAGTTCATTAACCCATTGTTTAGTCACAATTTCAACCTCCTGCCATGTTGCTTTGTCGAGTTTCTTCTGATCTCTCAGGTGATTGAGGTACGAAAAAGATTTGGAACTTTGTTCAGGGACAAGTATCTCTTGACAATTTAGGTCTTCAAATTGTACGATATTAACGATCTCCATGAATCATGACGAACCTGGACAGGTGGTTGTACCTTATTGAGGTCGTTACGTTTATCCGAGACTTGCTTAGGAGTCTTTCCAGGTAGATGTCCTGTACAGAGAACATTGATGTTCTTGCAGCCCGAGTATACTACTTCCACATTCTGGAGAGCTCGTATTTCTTTCTCGGCCCATACTACCTGGCGGGGTCGCTCCGGCGGCGCCCTGACTCCTTGAGATAGTATTCGTTCGACATTTCTGATGGTAGGATGCTGATGTCTCTTATGTTGAGATAAGCCCGACCTAGCCTTAAATTGCATTTCGCACATCTCGAAGCCGAAGCTGTTAGAATCTGCTGCAAACATGAAAGTTCGCCGATAGGGACACTTTGGAACATGACAAGCGACAGCGTAATGGTTGCTATCATCTTTTCCATAGAATTTACATTGTTCTTGTGCTAACGAGTTGTGATTGTTTGCCAGGTGGGCTGTAAACTTAGAAAAAGCTGTAAACACTTAGAAAAAGTGTAGACACAAGTCACATGCCATTTTTCTCATGGGTAAGTTCACAAACACTGTTGAGCCTACCCGTTCTGTGGTAATACCTGTTTCTTCTCTTAATTCATAATTGCCGTCCACCGTAATGACATAGCTTCATTTTTCTCGTTAGGCGAGATTGTATAACTTATGCCGTCCACCTGTGTGATTCGGCGACTGTCACTAGTTAGGTAGGTACCATCATGGTGTGGTCGACACTCTCCTCGCGAGGCGAGATAATATAACTTATGCCGTCCACCTGTGTGGTTCGGCTACTACCTCCAGCGGTAGCAATGTCAGTTGCAATGGTTTCACTTTGGGTATGTGAACTCTATTCCTGATGTTAAGCTATCTTTTTCGTCGCCGCCCTGGCACCCAAATAACGCCAAACCATAGCTTTTATCGACTTTCCATATTTTTAGAATCACCTTCTCTGATATAGGGTCGGCCAGGTCCCTATAAAATGCTAATACAGGGTAGAGCTGCAACTCCAAATAGCTGATGAGTTCGGGTTGAATGGTTACCGTCCCTCGTCTGGGGTTTACTTCCCCTGCCTACAGAAACGTGTATTTTTGGTGTTCTCACGTGAGGAGGTTTAGTTACAGGTTGTCATGGTGACTCCTGCCGTTTACTCGCGCTTGGTTGAAGTTCTTCACTTTTACATTCAGAGCACTGGGCAGAAATCACATTGCGTCACCACCAACCAACGGTCATCAAAATGCTTTGCTTTAATTAGGCAGTCGGATTTCCCCGGTCTTAGAATGTAGGATTTTCAGCAAGGCTCTAAAAATATGCATTATAGATAGTTTAAACTAGCGTTCACAGTGATGAAAGAAACTGGAAGAATGAAATAAATAAATAAGATAGCTAGAGCATCGAAGATATTGGAAAAAAGGAGATTTAAAACATAACACGTTAAAAATAGTTTTCAAAAATAACTCTTAAATTTGAAGATAAACATACTAGTTTCAAGAATAAATTTGTTGATATAATTTTAATTTTAGGAGTGTTAGAAAGAAAATGAATTATTTTAGGGCTATAATGAAAATGGAAAACTGTAGTATAATAAAAATTGCTGCAATTTGACTAGATTTGAATAATATCGTTATTTTTTTTTAATTCTAGAATATTAGTTATTAAATATTGACTGGCTTTTTGAAACAAAGGTTGAGATGGGTCGTTATATGAAGGATGAAACTGCAGCGTGTTGGGACTAAAGATATAAAATCGGTAGTTGAAGGGTTGGAATGAATCTGTATGAGTTATAATTAGCGAGTTCAAGTATAGAAGTTTTTAATTAGCAATTGGTTATAGGCCACGTGATGAGACATATGAATTCATTGAAAAATTGTTGAATGAGATCAAGATTCTTGCTAATAAAAATATCCATGCAATAATAATGGTTTTTTTAAATTTAAAACAAATTGTTTGCAATTGTAAGCAGTCAAATAATGAGGTAAAGATATGTCTTGAAGTGGTTCAGAATGGTTTTCTAATTCTAACAGCTGTGGTGTCAAAAAGAAAGGACGCCATTTTAGTCTCATTGTTAATCGCTAATAAGGATATTGAGGATTACTGGATAATTTGTCTTGATGTTTTATATATACGTTGGAATAAAAGGAAATAAAATTTCGTTGCCTAATTTTCAGAAAGTCAGTTTTGAGATCACGAAAAAAAAGTCTTATAATCAATAAATTAGGATATAACAAATACACATAGTATTCGCATAATATTTACTTTCGAAGTCTAAGTTAAAGGGAGGTCTAGTTCAATCTACACTCTAATCAACGTGTGATATTGGGTTAAGCTAGTTTCGAAGAATTTCACTCTTCATTAGTAATCCTGAACAACAGATAACCGAAGAGAAATAAGTTGGACCTATAGCGAAAAATATCAAACATTCTGTTGGTCTAAGTGTGCTTGTATTCACTATGAGAAATACCTATACATTGAATAGGTGAAGTGAAGAAAAAGTGTCATTAGCCACCATTAGCAGTATGTTTGAATATGAATAGTAAGTTAAAAGTTGATATTAGAGAGATTATTTTTTAAAAAAAACTTACTGCTTTCAATTCAAGTTAGGGCAAGTTCCTAAAAAGTTGGAAATGATAATAGGGAAGAGTAATGAAGTAACAAGTGATATTTTTATATGAAATGTTTATTGCTAGTCAATTTACAATTAGGTAAGATCAACTTACTGGCTACTAAATACGAAAAGAAAAAATACCAAACAGTTAAACTCTTAATTGAAAAGAGTGAAAGATTTATAAAACGAAGAAAAAACAACTAATAGTTTGTTAAGAAATAAAAAGGAAATCAAAATATTCTGACAATAAACTGATGATAAATAATATGAAAACTGACGAGAATAATTTGTGAATTCTTTTAAAGGTTAAATGTTAAAATGGAGATTTTCTTCTTAAAAGATGCTGGGAACAAGAGTATTATTGATCTTGAGATTTCTAAGGAATTTATTAGAACTGACCAGAATCGTGATAAATAAAATAACTTAGAGATTAAAAACATTATAAAGTAGCAGGGCTGGAGAAAGTTTTCTTTCCCAAGATTTAAAGGGCGTCGCAGATCTGATATATATTTGATCTCTCCATTTCATATTTGTTAGGCTACAAAACAATAGGTAGCTGTTGAAGAATCGGAAGATACTAGGTTTGCTTCTACTTTCAAAGAGGAAGATAACAGTTTCCTGGGAAATTATAGACCATTTAGTTTTATAGTGGGTTAACTTAATAAGCAACACTGAGGAGTGATAAAAAGAAGCTATGCAAAACCATTTAGTGAATTGTTGCAATATAAAAATAAGGTAACGTGCATTCACCAAAATAAAATTCCATCTTTGTAATCTTTTTACCTAAAGAATCGAAATGGCGTGGATTTACTAAAACCATGCTAGTAGAAAATATGGAGAAAAAAATTAGTGTGAATATGTGGTAATTGGATGGAGGACAGTAAAAGATTCTTACTAATAGAATCCCGTCAAACTAGGCCTTTGTTCTAGTGAATTACCTCAGGGATCCGTGCTGGGGTTATTTTATTTACATTAACAATATTGACAGGAGAGCTACATAGAAAATTAAAAACTTTCTTAATGACATCAATCTTTGGTATTTCTAGCTATATTAATGATGTTTAGATACAACAGAATGACTCGGATCAATTGGTAAATTGGATAAATATTTTGTAAATGGACTTTAATAATAATAATTGCAAAGTAATATTTTAGATCACAATTTGGATCACACATTTAATATCGATGGTCACCTAGATAGTGTTTCAACTGAAGAAAAGCATCTTGGTGTAAATATAGCTCTTTGTTATGAGTAGAAAAGCCAGTAAAATTTTAGAGTGTATATATGCGTTAGTTAGAAGACGAAAGCGGTAACTATGGTTCAAAACAAATCATTAATAAATCTTCCTTATCTAAGAAAATATATTGATTTATTGTAATGGCTTCAGAGAAGTGGCACTTTGATACTTCCAAAGTTGGAAGTGTATCTTAAAAGCGGTAGGTTAAGATCTAGTAGTTTTTTAACTCTTGGGAAGGTCGAGAGAGGAGTTCCGTGATGAAGAGAAACTCCCTTGAAGTAAAAATGTATTCTCAAGACGGATAGTATGGGTATTAAAACTTTTATCAAACTAAAGTACAGAACAACGGGCACATGTCTTAGAGACGAGAGTGTACACGGGTATGGGACTGCAGGGGGCATTGCAGTAAATGTTTGTTTGTTTGTTTTGAATTTCGCGCAAAGCTACTCGAGGGTTATCTGTGCTAGCCGTCCCTAATTTTGCAGTGTAAGACTAGAGGGAAGGCAGCTAGTCATCACCACCCACCGTCAACTCTTGGGCTACTCTTTTACCAACGAATAGTTGGATTGACCGACACATTATAATGCCCCCATGACTGAAAGGGCGAACATGTTTGGTGCGTCCTGGATTCGAACGCGCGACCCTCGGATTACGAGTCGAACGCCTTAACACACTTGGCCATGCCGGGCTCTGCAGTAAATGTTGGGTTATTTATAATATAGGTAGAAATAAATGTGTTTATTTATATTGATTTAATTTTGGTTTAGCTTATTGCGTAAGTAGAGCTCCTTTGATTTTGCATTTATTTCTGTTTGTTTCCCTACTTATTATCTGGGTGTTTTCTGTGATTATGTTGTGTTTATTTGATTCGCAGTGTTAAAAAACGCGTGAAGGTGTTTTATAGTGTTCGTTGAATCTGGTTTCCATTTTTCTGCTTGTTTCTTCAATATAAAAGTCGTAGCAGTTGTTGCATTGTATTTTATAAATAATGTTGGTGTTGTGTTTGTCAGTTCAGTTTTACACAGCATGGACTTTAGTTTTGTACCAGGTTTTTGAATATATTTAGTGTTTACTGGAATGTTGTGTTTTGTTATAAACTTTTTTTCCAAATGTTGGTTATTTTTTTGCTCATATCGGAAATGTATGGTATTCAGCAGTGTAAAGTTTTGTAGTTTGTTGTTTTCTTGGATTTATTATAGTTTGTTGTTGACAGTTTTGTTGATCTCTGTGTGTGTGCGTGCATAATTAAGTTTATTAAAGTTTATAAAATTATCTGAGGTGATCGATAGTGTAATGACCTCTGACTGGCATAGTGAGAAGACAATAATTCAAGAGATCAAATGTTTAAGATTTAGAAAAGAAAGTTTTATTTTTCTAACTAAGCAACTGGTTCACGGATTACGTTTCGTCAACACAGTACAAACTTTAACCAGAGGAATCGAATGTTTTTTGAAAAGTAAAGAGCGTATTTAAATTGGCGCTTCTTTTTAGGATGAATGTACAATAACAGTCTTGAAAGATCAAATGATTCTTCGTTGTCTGTATGTTATGTTATGTTATATTATGTTATGTTATGTTATATTATGTTATAAAACATTCAATTTTAGATAACGAAAAGTCGGGAGCAACGATTACTCAAAATTTCATCGACATTCATCGTGGATAATTTGACAGGATACAATGTTTTGTTTACCTTGTTTGAAGATGACATTTAGAACTGTCAGTGTAAAACAACAGCTCACTGGAAAACGAAGGTGGCGGTTTAAGCATTTTCTCATCGGGTCTTTTCAAAATAACTCACACTACCGACATGACTCAGGAAACAGATATTTTATACAAACGCGGCAAATAAGGACCTGTCACAAGCTACCTGCGACAGATTATTATCAGCTTTTGTTTTTTCAAACTTCTGGTCTTTATTTTTTAGTATCCTAATATTGATTTTATTACACACAGTCTTTCTCTCGCGATTATTTAATTAATTTTTACGAATATAGCGGAGTGAAGAGAAGAAGAGAATCTTTCTGATTGAACATTCTGAAAACGTCTGAAAGATGTGCCTCCTCCAACTGGCTCAGCTGTAAGTCTATGTGCTTTAAACGCCAAAAATTTGGTTTGGCTGGGCACAGTACAGATAACCACATCGTGTATCTTTGTGCTTAGCATCAAACCAAACCCAGATATAAGAATATTGTGTGGTGGAAAGAAAGAAAGATCAGTTTTCTTTTTTGAAAATCCCGGGAACTTCCAAAGTACCTGTCAAATTCAATCTGCACTAACACCTAGTTATTGAAACACAAGAAACATAGAGGATTTAGCGTTAATTAAACTTGTTGTTTTGCTTAGCGATTCTCACATTTCTAAATATTCTTTCGTCCTTAATCATATTTTTAATCTCCTCGACTTCTATTTAATTTTCAATTCATTTTGGTAGTTTTTATGTTTATTTATTTTCGTTAATTTCAGACTAATCTGTTCTGTATCTATATCAACTTAATGCCATTATTTACCTTTAAACCGAAAATATATAATGAGCTTTCGGAAAATTCCGAACTATCGTTTTATTCGTACAATTATATTCAAGAACATATTTTGTATTTATCGCATATTAACATAATTTCTATCTAGAGGTTCATTTTCAATATCTTTACATTCACACTAATCCTTTCACAAAGCTCCCAAAACTATGTTGGTTACAAAATGGTGTGATTAATTAGTTACCATAACCAGATCAACAATCGTATTCATCCACGGTTAGTTATCCAAATTAGATAACAAATTATTTTCATCCACTACTGGGACAGTCACCAAAATAGATTAACAATAGTACTTACTAGTCGTTCAAGAAAATTAGATTAACAATCGTATTCATTCAGTTTTGGGTCATAATTTAAAGCAATTTAGTTGGATTACTTAAAATTAACATTATTAGAACAGCAGGTGTTAAACAATTTTAATCATTCCAAGCAAACGCTGTATGTTTCAGAGTGCTAAAAGAAAGGAATTACAAACATTTTAATATGGTTGTTCTTTCAGACATGTTGATGTGTTATATACATTTGTTCTAAAAATTGTTAGAGCTGCTAATTTGAACATAAACTATTAAGACACCTTTGTAAAAACAGAGTTACTAAAATCCCTACAGGTATAATAAGGACATTGATGCGATTGGGATGCGGAATCTGTTATAAACCGTCTTATAAAATCAAATTAAAGGAATAAGGTTGGTTTGTTTTGATTTTCGCGCAAAGCTACACGAGTGTTATCTGTGCTAGCCGTCCTTTATTTAGCAGTGTAAGACTGGAAAAAAAATAGTTAGTCATCACCATCAACCGCAAACTCTTGGGCTAGTCTTTTACCAACGAATAGTGGGATTGACCGTCACATTATAACGCACTCACTGCTGAAATGACGAGCATATTTGGTGCGACAGAGATTCGAACCTACGCCCCTCTGATTAGGCGTCGAGTGCCTTAACCACCTGGGCATGCCAGGCAAGAATAGCAATATGAGTTCACATGATATATATACGTATATGTTTATTAAGTGCATGGAATAAATTAAAAAATGGAAACGAATACCAGCAGGTTCACAAAATAGGCAATTGGTTTTTAGAGACATACATTTATTTTATCAAATAACATATTAAATAAAATGCTCAGAGTACAGCTTTTAGAACACTTGATATACTGTTAAATTACAGAACATATTTAAAAATCACGAGAGGCGATGGTGCGTATGTAATTTAACAGGTTAAAAATGATGCGCTGTTTATCAAAAATATTTAATTAATGTTATGAAACATCTCTTGTACAACTGATGAAAGAAAATGATGTGCCAATACGCCTTCTCTGTTCAGCTACACACTCATAAACGTGCGAAGTACATGGCTAGTTCAATTATTGTATCTCCCTTACAACATATGTTATTGAAACACGAGTAATTTTGTGATAGCCTACATTTATATATATTTTAACTCATCTACGATTACCAACATCATATAAAAATTCATTGATAATCGGCACTAAAACCTTTGACTGGAAGGAAATATTTATAGTGTAATTAAAGCTAGAGTTAAAACGTGTCATTTAGGGTAAAACAAAAGTCTATGCTGGAATTTGTTTTTCTAAATTTTCCCAACTCTTTTGTTTTGTTTTTCGGAATAAAGTATTTATTTTGTTACAAAGGGCGAGCAAAAAAAACACAAAATATTTAGCTATTGAAACTGAAAATAATTTTGATGTAGAAAGTACACCAGTAATTGATATAGATAACAAATCAATCACACTCATTACAGATACAATAAACCTTATATTCTTTAATGTGAATAAAACACCAAGGAGTTCATACATTAGAGGCCCTTCGCTAGTACAGCGGTATGTCTACAGATTTATAACGCTACAATCAGGGGTTCGATTCCCGTCGCTGGGCTCAGTAGATAGCCCACTGTGGCTTTGCTATAAGAAAAGCACACACATACATTAGGTATGTTTGGAACTGACATATTACAAACTCTGATTATAAATAACGAAGTACAAGACTTTAACATATTTAGTTAAAATATGCGGAAATAAATCTTCACTTTTTTCTTATAGAAAGTTCATAGTTTTATAGATTGTAGTACACAGGAGTGAAATTCTGACTGTACTCAGTACCGGTGCTTATGTTTTAGACAACACCAGTACCATGACTGAGTTGAGCTGTGTTGTGGCTTTTTGGTTTACACGTATATTTCTTTCTTTTTCAAAAACAAATCCACTTCACCCAACTGAGTACCTCTACGTTTTGAGAATTTCAACCTTGATAGTGCATATAATTAAGTAGAATAAATGTGTTTGTTCTTTTAGGACTTTTCTCATTAAACATTACACTAAAGCAGAAATATACCAATACTTAAAACTTACTTCAAGTGTTATAAACTTTTAAAGCAGCAGTTTTAAGAAAATGAAGCAAAAATAAATAAGAAATATTATTATCATAAGACAAGACTTTCCAGGTTCAATTACCAGATCTCAAGGTAAAAGTTATCTTACCAAAATTCCTTCAAAAATTATTTCAAAACATGGCTTAATAGGCTTAGTTAAAAAAGCAGATTTCAAAGCAAAACGTACTTTACTAGACCCTGTTAAAAATCATGTCTAAACAAGGTTTCTCAAGAGTCAGTTAAATATTCATGTTAAGACAAAACTCAGTAGATTCAGCTGTTTAAACATATGACAAGACAATATCTACCAGGTTCAAATAAAAAAAAAGGAACATTATAACAAAACGTACTTAGCAGGTACAACTGTAAAAACAAGTTACAAGATAAGACTTGCCACATTAAATTAAAACAATTATGTGAAGACAAGACTCACTTTGTAGGTTTAGCTATAAAAACATATTATAAGATAAAATACCAAATGTCATTAAAATAATTATATGGAGATAAGATTTACTTAGTAGATCTCGTTTTAGAAACATGTAACAAGACAAGATTTACTTATCAGGTGGAAAATCGGGTTTTGATACCTGTGGTGGGCAGAGCACAGATAGCCCTTTGTGTAGCTTTGTGCTTAATTATAAACAACAACAACTTATCAGGTGGAGTTGAAAAATATATTATTAATTTGGTTAAGAATTCATTGAGCAAGAACTTGATAGTTTAATGTAACGTGAATGATAAACATTAGTTACACTGACAAATTTTCTGATGTTTTTAACAATGTTCACAGCAGAGGAGTGGTATGATTACATGTATATAGAATAAATCCATATTAACTTTTTCAGGGTACAACAGAAAATAACTCATGAATGAACATCGCGGTAAATTAATAAAAGATACAAAATTAAAATAAATTATCTATAAAGAAATTAACCATTTTTATACATACATTCGAGTCTGTACATTAAATATAATTATTTTTTGTTCACCATAAGTATTTTATGATGTTTACAATTCTATGAATGCAACTCATCTGCTGTTCTGACAGCACTATTTCGATATAGATTTTTAAAGCTTTCCTACCTACAAACCAAAGCTAGACGTGTCATATATCTATATTATTAAAGTGTTGTAAGTTCTCGAAGCCTAACATCTTTTAAAACTAACAATAAATTTAGCCAGTAAATTACAGACCATGATTCTAGTGACTCTAGTATGAGTATTCATCATTTGAGGAAAGACTGAAAGAAATGTTTCACAACCTTCTATAGAATGAAACACTGCAAATGCTTACACTGTTAATTACTGTTTTAGTACAAACAACACAGGAAGACTGTGCCCTTCGCTGCACAGTAATAAAATGCAATTTTTAATATGTATAAATATTAGTTAATTATGCACAAACACATTTAGAACGATATTCTTGTTTCTAGATAATTTCAATAAAGTTTCAAACATCTCACCCTCCTTTAAAGTTTTATAGACTGTTTGCGAATGTCGCCACAGATGACACGAATTTCATTGAGAAGTAACGTGTATAATTAGGTTAGATTTAAATTAACTCCTACAATGATTTTTCACTGTTTAAATTACAGATCAAGGGTAAAGGATAAAACAAAATAAGAAAAACTGGTTTTACTCCAATCTTGAAATATTTTATCATATGGAAAATGTTACATTATAGCAACTGAGCACTCTTTATCATTTCAAGATTTATAATTTAATTGTTAATAAGGTCTTAAAATTCTCAAGTTTCTTGATCTTAAGATATATTTAATATCCCTACCAGCCAGAAAATTCTGGTGTTCGATTGCATTGTATAGCTTTATGCTAAAAAACAAAAAGATATATATAATAAAAAATAAAACGGTAATATATTTCGTGTATTATAAATATATTAATATTTCATTTTAGCAGCTTTCATTCTAATTAGGATACATAACAAATGTCGTTGGATTTAACTCTTATATAGTGTCAACTACAGATGGTTGAGTAGATTACATTAAAATGAATTTGAATAAGCATATCAGTAAGTCAAGTAGATGCCATAGTTGATATAAAGTCGCAATGAGAAAGCACCTATCACAGCTATTAAATTGGGTTATTTTCTGTTAGTATGTAGTGTGATGTTACCGAATATTAGAAGGAATATCTGTTGTACTTAGTGGCATTGTAAATCATAGGAATATGGATCAGTTTGGGAAACCAGGATAATATAGCAAAACAAAAAACTACGAAAAGGTTTTGTTCCTTGTAACAGATGAAAATCCATGAATACACAGGCAAGTGGAAAAAGTCGTTCATGTGTCAAGACAGATTTCCATCTGGAAAAGCGACAAAAGCCATATGTACTCAAGTTAGTTCTATAACATATTTTTTAACCATTGCATGCTTCAGTAAAATGGAGTATAAAACGAGCAGTTATTTTATTCAATAGGAAGTCATACCAGTCAAGTCGTCGGAAGCAGAGTATTTAGATTTCCGTGAGATAGATCGGACTGTTGAAACAGGCAGTGAGAAATCGTCCTCCTCATACACTAAATGGTTTATGGAGAGTTTACAGGAAGTAGAGTGTGGTTTGAACATGGTATCCGTACAACCGAGTATTTTTCAATAAAAATAATTTTGCAAGGTTATCGTAAACATACATGGCAGAACGGCATAGAGAACCTCCAAAATCATTTAAAAATAACATACTCAACCTCTGCACAAACAGGAACTAACAAAAAAGTAGCTTACAAAACATCATTATCACAAAAAATAAGACATTTACCTAATAAAATGGAACTTATTTAAGTCCCGAAACAATTGATCATTTATAATGTCATGTCTTTAAAACTACTTAGAAGCTTTATGTTAAAGAAATGGTAAAACTAAATTTTTAATTTTAGTGTAAAATAAATCATTTTGAAATAAAATACCAGACTTATTTTTAAAATAATCTCTGGAGTACATTGAGCAAATGTATATTTTCTTATCCATCCCTCCTCCCACAGTGTATTAGCAGCAATTATTTGTATTAAGAAAACCACATTGGAAATAAAACATCTCTTGATTGTATGGAAATGTCAATTAAAATGCTGTATATTTATTATACCGAAAATATAATGAATTATTATGTTATATCTAAACCGTATTTGATATTTAAATACATAAATGTCAAACGATAAATTATTTATAAGCATGAAAGTCTGCCATTCCATAACGAAGAAACTAAATAATATGGCAATATCCAGTAAACGACGACTGGATATTTCCCTACAATTGTATTCATCATAGGAATATAACTGAAAATAAAAAAACAAGCATAATAAGGCTTCGTGCATATCCTGCCTGCCTTATAAGGTATTGCTGTAATGGCACGTGTAGCGCGAGAGAAATGGGATCAACCTCGTTCCGATTGGCTGGGTAATATAAACTTTGTAGAATATATATGGAGGGCTTTCATTAAATATATATATATAGGGAGTCTCATATTGAATTTCTTCGAGGACACAAAGTGAGACAGGCGAATCGGAGAAGAAAATTGGCCTAGAAAAGAAATGAAACATGTTTTGGGAAATTCAGTCCTGTTGCCTTTATATTTTGTGCGCTTCAAACGGAAAGAATAGAATATAATCGTTAATATTTTACCTCACGTTCTCTGAAGGGTCGTGTTGAACCTGGATCAACCTAGTTGTTGAAATTAAGCAAAAGTTTCTAATAGTATAATATATGTGTGGGGGGAGGGTGTAAAGGAAGAAAAAAGGCAAAAACATCTAGAAAACACGAACTGTGGAGATGAGATATAGAGAAAGCGAGTAAAAAGCCAGGAAAAGGGAAAAACGAGAATGACAAGAGCAATTAAAGAAAAAGTAAATAAGAGAAGATAAACGGGTAAAGAGGGGACAAATTACATTAGTGAGACGCAAGAAAGGACAGTAATATAATACAATATTCAGGAAAACTATATGACAAATGACTAGAAAATGATTGAAAACGACTGTAAGAAAAAGTACAAAAAATAAACATTTTTAAATTAGTGGAAAAGGGTTAGAAAAAATGAAGTGTTAGGAAGAAAAGAAAAAAGCAAATAGTAAAGAGGCTGAAGTATATCCTGAAGGAGAAAAGAGAAAGTACATATACATGAGAGTTGGAGAGGGGAGGACTGGAAGAAAATAAATGTATTACACAAGAAAAATTATGAAAGAGCAGAAAGAAAGTGTAAAAATAAAGAGCATCAGTAAGTGTGAAGATAAAAAAACAAACTAGATACATGACGCAAAGAAGGTAGGCAAGAGAGAAAAAATATTGATACTTGTCATAAAGAAGTTATATGAAAACATTGAGTGGGCAGAACAGGAAAAAAAGATTAGATACATGACGCAAAGAAGGTGGGCAGGAGAGATAAAATATTGATACCTGTCATAAAGAAGTTATATATAAAACACTGAGTGGGCAGAACAGGAAAAAAAAGACGAGATGCATGATGCAAAGAAGTGAAAACAATTAGTGGGTAGGAGAGGAGATAACTTTAGGTACCTGACACAAGGAAGGTGTGTATATAAAGAACAACTACGTGGAGAATTTTGAATTTTAGTCCCGAGGAGCTGAACGTGACTAAGCCGCTCGTACAGTCTCTGCGAATGTGTCTAACCAGCAGCACCTACTGCCTAACAATGAATATAAACGACAATTTGTTTGTTTTGAATTCCGTGCAAAACTCTACTAGAGCTATCTGCTCTAGACGTCAATAATTTAGCAATGTAATATTAGAGGGTTTGTTTTGTTTGTTTTTTGAATTTCGCACAAAGCTACTCGAGAGCTATCTGTGCTAGCCGTCCCTAATTTAGCAGTGTAAGACTAGAGGGAAGGCAGCTAGTCATCACCACCCACCGCCAACTCTTGGGCTACTCTTTTACCAACGAATAGTGGAATTGAACGTCACATTATAACACCCCTATGGCTGAAAGGTCGAGCATGTATGGTGCGACGGGGATTCAAACCTGCAACCTCTAGCCACCTCGCCATACCGGGTCGTAAACAACGATAAACATGACTGACTATAAACCCGAGAGTTCAGAGTCTGCATCTCTTTATCACAAAATTTCACTTTAAAGTTACGTTGTAAGAGTAAGGTTCAAATTCCACTATTCGATTAGCGTAGCCCAAGAGTTTAGCGGTACGTGGTTTAAAGTAGCTGCCATTTTTCTAGTTAATCAGTTTCTAATTAGGGACGGCTAGTGCATAGAGCTATTGTTTAGCTTTAAACGTATATCCGAAATGAATAAACCAGTGTTTAATGACATCTTGTATCGAATTCCGTAGTCCTCGATCCTTAGCAAATCACTAGGTCACTTCCGGCCTCATATGAACAGAAGAAGAGAAATTACTGAAATTCTTGTAAATTGAGAGTGAATAAAACTAACCGTTTGAAAAACGAAAAACATAAATGAATAGTTTTGTCAGTTGTGTTTTGTTTTCTGTTCTCGTCCTGTTTTCAGTGATGTCTGGAGCCAAGAAGCAGACAAAGTAGGAAAATGAGAGGAAACAAGCAGACAGTTTGTTTTGTTTTTAATATCGCGTAAAGATACTCGAGAGTTATCTGCGTTAGTCATTCATAATTTAACAGTGATAAACTAGAGGAAAGACAGCGAGTCAACACTACCAATTGCCAACTATTGGGCTACTTCTTATCAACGAATAGTGAGATTAACTGTACATTATAATGTTCCCACGGCTAAAAGGGCGAGCACGTTAAGTGACAGGGATTCTAAATTACGTTCTAGCCAGCAGGCCAAAAGTAGACAGAGAGAGAAGTAACTAGTATCCAGTTAATAATCTCTAGTAGAAGAAACATTCGTCAAATCTTTAAAGTCGCGGTTTCGTCTAATGTAGCCCTTGCAATTTTGTCACTTGTTTGCAAGTGCATGTTGTCCTTATATGCTTTGTTTTTCAAAAAAATATGATTGTACTTTAGTAAGCTTGACTCCAACGTCTTCTTTCATTGCTTCAGTATACTAGAGTTACAGCAGTCGTTCTTCGTTTCAGTGTGAGAACTAGATACTCACAATTTACCTAACTGGCCAGTCCTCCATTGTTGCCATATTAATTTATTTGTAAGAAATTAATTAACACTAAATGCCAGAAAAGTAGAAAATAATTTGAGTTAAAAATATAGGTAATACTGAACGTTTGACGCTATGAAAACAGCAGAGGAAACTATATGTGCGACAGCAAGAAAAGAAAGTGTATGTTAAAAAATGAGCATCCTAGAAAGACCAAAAAAACATGAGGGAGACGAAACATCTTTGTTACGCTAAATATTTTAGAAAGATTGATAAGATAGAAGGAGCAACTGAA
The DNA here is from genome assembly GCF_004210375.1 of Tachypleus tridentatus. Classification (NCBI taxonomy): domain Eukaryota; kingdom Metazoa; phylum Arthropoda; class Merostomata; order Xiphosura; family Limulidae; genus Tachypleus; species Tachypleus tridentatus. The sequence goes on along the minus strand of NC_134836.1, from coordinate 13,942,905 downwards.
ACTGTACACAGATATCATGATCTGTATTTTTCATGAGAATAAAAGAGACTGAATATGTCAAATATAAAAATTAAACGAAGATACCGGTCGTTAGCTGGTAAGTAAAAGAGAGCGGCATTTGATAGAAAAGAAACGGTGTATTTCATTAAACAAAGAAATACAATAGAATAAAATATAATGAAGAAAATAGAGAGAAATAAATAAATTAAGAAGTAGTACTTTGTGCCACTAAGGATACCCGCTGTCAACCGAAATTTTGACCTACTGATCAAATGGAAAACAATAGTTAACAGCACCCTACCACCCATTGTTCATTCTAAGAAAATATTTTCTCTTTCTTAAAATGTGGGTGTGTTTTAAGAAAGAGAAAATATTTTGTGATATAGCATGAAATCGAATCTAACTCTCTAGCACTGAAATCCAGCGCACTACCACTCACAATATATTAATAACAAGAGATAGATAGAAAGTTGAAACATTTATTTTACTTTAAAAAAATTGAGGATATTACCAGAATATACCGAATATTTAATATGAAAAACAAGCTGAAATGATGTAACAAGGATGTAAGAAGCAAAATATTAAACTGAAGCTGGCCAACAGTGCCAACTTTCTCTCTTTAAGCATACCTCGTCAGAGTCTAGTACCCCAGACACAAGGCCACTCACGAAGGACTAGTGTGCAAATAGTGATAGAGCAGCGTTGACACCGAATAGATATGATATTTACACAGGTAACCTTGTCCGAGTATTGTGGTTATGCTGTATTAGAACACTTACCTGTGGTGTGGTTTAATATTGTGAGCTTCAACAACATAATTCATATTTCTCGGACTAAAGCACCATATTTCTGTTAATTACAGACTACATATGATAATAACTGTCCTGCTTGAAAAACCGTAGTGTACACGTACACATGATTTATTTTGTCATTTTCATGCACTTGTTATTCCCATTTCCACACCATTTACCAGTCATTACCTTAAAACGACAGGAAAAAATGTCCTATTTTATAGTTTTTCTTTGTGTCTGATTCGGAGAAATCAATCTTCGGCATCAAATTAATATTCTAAAGGAAGACCAGACGCTAAGTTCATCTTTATAATGTGCCTAACATTATAAAAAACAAAAACTTGTTGAAGGTTATGTGAGCCTATTAACTCGGTTATAACGAAATAACCAGTGACTTAATGTTTAAGCTGTTGTTGTTTGTTTTTAATCGTTTAGAGCAGATGCCCAGTTTTATGGTTGAAAAAGCTTTGATATATGTGTTTGTATTATATATGCTTCATATGGGTATTCTTTTATGGAAACATTTATCAACAGATCTTTATGAACTTATGTCACTATGAAAGAAAACCGTCGTATATGCATTTTATGTAGTTGAAAAATTAATTGTACATAAAACACTGGTTACCATCATATCTATATTCTGAACTGGTATATACCTATATATATATATATACACACACACACACATGCACATTTCAAAAATCAGATCAAGAAATGATAAATAAAAAACACGGGTTTCAACCGTTTTTTTATTCGTAGGTCAAATCGTTAGGTTCATTAAATCTCTCTAAATAAAATATCATACAATTCCCAATATCAGGTACAAATAGTATAAACGTTGGAACAACTTTATTACCGCTATAGAAAATTCTACCAGTTGTTGCGACTTTTCACTAATTCACAAACGTACGAAATTATTATTAGCCAATATACAGAAATATTTAAAAATATTCAATACTGTAGGAAAATCAGTCGTTCGACAATGCGAAAGCACTAGTAAAACAGTCGAAAATAGTCTTTCGTTTATTATACATCTTGTGCAGGAATTGCATATTTTCGTGATGACGAGAAACCCACTTGAAGTAAAAATATATCTCAGGACAGTTGGTGTGGGTATTAATACTTTTACCAAAGTAAAGCAGAAAATAACGTTTCGACCTTCTTAGGTCATCTTCAGGTTAACAGGTTTTACAAAACATTGTCCTCTGCTTTATTTTTGTAAAAGTGTGAAAACCCATACCAGCAGTCCTGAGATAAAATTGGATATTTTAATTATCACTAATGTTGTTGGCTAGCCTACTTGCTGTGTTATTAAGTACAACGGGAAAAGGTGTGGCCAAGTGACTGGTTCTCCCGAACTATGAAAGATGCATGTCTCGCGTCCCATTACAACGAAACCTCGCTTTGAGGCCATGAGTGTATTGTAAAGGTGACGTTAAAATTACATTACTTGACCAGAAAGGAGTAACCAGTAGGTGCTGTTGACTAGCTGCCTTTCCTTTAGACTATCATTTTGAAATTAGGTTATAACAGCAGCGATATCTATCATCTTATAGTTGAAATTTTCAACCCCTAAAAACTTCCCAGATAAACAGGTTGATTTATGTACAGGAGCAATGAACAAGTGTGTTCGAACCTGAACACATACAAAAAGAGCGTCTGTTTTATATCTTGTGTTGTCTCTATTGCTAAGACAGGTGAAATAATTTAAGTAAAAACTAGTGGCTGTGGAAATGGGACATATGTAAAAAGCAGGTTTTTAGTCCAAAATGTATCAGAGTTTCATTACACCGAACATTATTTGCTACGATATAGTAAGTTATTATAAGAAAGGTTATTTCTTTGCACATCAGCCAATAAAAACGTTGACTATATACTTCTCTGTTTATTCTTTCTTTGAATTTTAGGCCTTGTTTGTATTTAAGAAGTTTTAATTTATTCTCTTAATATCGAGAGTTGTTTAATGAACTTTTTTTTTCTATTTCTTCAGAAATTGAATATGCTTTATAGACCCAATTATCGAGTGACTTAACCACGTACATTTACACTATTTTATAACTATTTCACTCCAGATGTGTGTATGTGCAATAAGGTTCGACTTTCAAACGAAATTAATTGTAATTTGGTAAAGTGTTTTGTACTACATTTAATTAATCTCTCTTCTGTTTCAGTTATAAATTATTACAATATGTCGGTTAACTAAATACGTTATTTCATTTAGTATAAGTTAGTATGTAACAAAGAAACCCAGCGATTTTTTGGTGGATGTAATGCCGCCTGTGATAGATTTCAATTATTCCTTGTTCTACTTGTCAGCATACAAATATACATAAATTATCAGGCATTCTTGGCAATTGGAGGACATTAAGTGTCTGATGCCGCTCGTTAGACAAAGCCTTTGTTGTTTCGTATCTTAGTTAACGTCGCCGTTAAAACGAGAAAACTTGAAGTCTATCGGACCTTTCCCTTCAGAGACTGTAGTGGTTCACGCTGTGTTAGACCTATTCAGGCCATCTCTTTATTTACACAACATGTGGTTAAGTGTCAGGCTCGGAAACTGACTATTCAACAATACACCCTTTTATCTTTCTATTATTACATACCGCTTCAGCTATCACCTCCATTAACCAAGAAGCCCATAAATATATATTGAAGTATGTCCAAAAATACACATAATGTGAACACGGTACTTTTCGCTTTTCATTATAATAATAATCGGCGTATGTGGTTAAAACTGGTTCTATAAGAAAGAAAAAGAAGTACAAAATCTTGTTAACTCTTTATATAATTTTATTTATTATATTAATATAGGTATAAAGGCGTTCCTTTATATTGGTTTATTTTGGGTTTAAGTTGTTGTATAAGTAAGGCTTCTTTAATTTTACGTTTGTTTATGTTTGTTTCTTTATTTAGTATTTGAGTGTTTTCTATGGTTATGTTGTGTTTATTTGACTTGCAGTGTTCGAAAACGTGTGAAGGTGACTTTTTATGTTCTTTGAATCTGGTTTCCATTTTTCTACTTGTTTCTCCAATATAGAAGTCGTGGCAGTTTTCACATTGTATTTTATAAATAATGTTGGTGTGGTGTTTGTCAGTGTAGTTTTTACATAGTATAGACCTCAGTTTTGTGCCGGGTTTTTGAATAAATTTGGTATTAATTGAATGTCATATTTTGTTACTAATTTTGCCAAATGTTGGTTATTTGTTTGCTGATGTCGGGAATATATGGTATACAGCAGTATATGGTTTCGTGGTTTTTGATTCGTGAGCTGTATTTACTTTAGTTGGTTGATTTTGCTTTCTGTCTAGGTGTGTGCGTATAATGTTTTCTACGGTTTGTGGAGGAAACTTATTGATGTTGGTGAAGTATTGTTTTATTTTGTCTAATTCATCGTTAATTTTATCTGGTGAGCATAGTTTTATGGCTGTGTTTATTTGGTTTCTTAGTATGTTGAGTTTTTGTTTTGTTTCATGTGCTGAGTCCCAAGGAATGTATAGTCCAGTATGGGTGATTTTTCGGTGGATTTCTGTTTGAAATTGTGTATCAGTTCTTGTAATTTTGAGGTTAAGAAATGATATTTGATTGTTTTCTTCCTGTTCACATGTGAAGTTGATGTTGGATGTATAGAGTTAATGTGATTGAAAAAATTAAGTATGTGTTCTGTAGATTTGAATCCCGCAACCGTGTCATCTACATATCTATACCAGTATAGTGGTGGATGTAATGCTGTGTTAATTGCTTGTGTTTCAACTTGTGTCATAAAAATATTGGCTAGAACTGGTGATACTGGGTTGCCCATGCTTAGGCCGTTTGTTTGTATATAGTTTTGGTTGTTGAACATGAAGTTTGTCTTTATCGTGGTGAATTCTATGAGGGTTGCTAACTGGTTACTGGGAATTTCTGTAGTTGGGTTAGGGTCTCGGATATAGAGTTCTAAGGCTATCTTGCAGGCTTCAGTGGTTGGAACTTCTGTAAAGAGGGATATAACATCGAAACTGGCCATTAAGGCTTTATGATTAAGTTGATTTAGATTAGACTTGAAATTAAAAGAGTCTTTGATAAATGAGCTGGCTGATGTTACATATTTGGAGAATGCCCATGCTATGTATTTACCAAGGTTGTAATTAAACGATTCATATGTGGACATTATTGGTCGTAATGGACAATCTGGTTTATGAGGTTTGGGGATGCCGTATATTTGTGGTGTGCGTGAATCGGTTTTACGTAGGTAGGAATAAAGTGTTTGTGAAATTGTGTTGGCTTTTTTCATTTGTAGTAGTAATTTGTTCAGTTGCGTCTCGTGTGTCTTTTGTTGATTTGTGTGTATTGGTTTAAATTTGTTCGTGTCTGATAGGATGTTATTCATTTTTGGATGTATTCATTCGTGTTCATTATGACTATAGCGTTACCTTTATCTGCTTTTAGAATTTTTATGTTTTGTCTTGTTTTAGGTTTTTATGCAATTAATGTCTATTTTGTAAGGTTGTTTTCAGTTTTCTGTTTTGTGAAATTATGTTGATGGTTTTGTGAGAAAATTCTTTGAAAAAATCGTTTAAGATGTTGTTTTTAGGTGTTTCTGGAAAATATAAATTTGTAATTTTACCTGGGAAGGTTGGCTGTTGGATGTCAATAAAATTATCTAAGTTGTCTTCTTTCTGTTGGTTGTTTTTGGTTGTTTCCTTTAGAACTCTATATCCGAGACCCTAACCCAACTACAGAAATTCCCAGTAACCAGTTAGCAACCCTCATAGAATTCACCACGATAAAGACAAACTTCATGTTCAACAACCAAAACTATATACAAACAAACGGCCTAAGCATGGGCAACCCAGTATCACCAGTTCTAGCCAATATTTTTATGACACAAGTTGAAACACAAGCAATTAACACAGCATTACATCCACCACTATACTGGTATAGATATGTAGATGACACGGTTGCGGGATTCAAATCTACAGAACACATACTTAATTTTTTCAATCACATTAACTCTATACATCCCAACATCAACTTCACATGTGAACAGGAAGAAAACAATCAAATATCATTTCTTAACCTCAAAATTACAAGAACTGATACACAATTTCAAACAGAAATCCACCGAAAAATCACCCATACTGGACTATACATTCCTTGGGACTCAGCACATGAAACAAAACAAAACTCAACATACTAAGAAACCAAATAAACACAGCCATAAAACTATGCTCACCAGATAAAATTAACGATGAATTAGACAAAATAAAACAATACTTCACCAACATCAATAAGTTTCCTCCACAAACCGTAGAAAACATTATACGCACACACCTAGACAGAAAGCAAAATCAACCAACTAAAGTAAATACAGCTCACGAATCAAAACCACGAAACCATATACTGCTGTATACCATATATTCCCGACATCAGCAAACAAATAACCAACATTTGGCAAAAATTAGTAACAAAATATGACATTCAATTAATACCAAATTTATTCAAAACCCGGCACAAAACTGAGGTCTATACTATGTAAAAACTACACTGACAAACACCACACCAACATTATTTATAAAATACAATGTGAAAACTGCCACGACTTCTATATTGAGAAACAAGTAGAAAAATGGAAACCAGATTCAAAGAACATAAAAGTCACCTTCACACGTTTTCGAACACTGCAAGTCAAATAAACACAACATAACCATAGAAAACACTCAAATACTAAATAAAGAAACAAACATAAACAAACGTAAAATTAAAGAAGCCTTACTTATACAACAACTTAAACCCAAAATAAACCACCTCTACATTTCGACACACAGTTACACAACCCCTTTCAAACATGTGGTCAGCTTCCGGTCAGTTACCTCTTACTTTGTGAACCTGACGATGACCGAAGAAGGTCGAAACGTTGTTCGCTCTTCTATGTAAAGTGTTTTCTCAGCCCAAACGAGCCGTTTTTGCATATAAATTTGTTAACTCTTCTTGAATTACAACTGTTGCCCTGGCTTGGCTAAATTGGAAGATGTATTGATGTTTATTCCAATTTGTTGATACTGAGACATATAAGCTAAATATTTTTACTATGAATCTCATTCGAAGGATATCATTACATAAACTTGTTAAGATAATAGAGAGACCACTATAGGTTATATGTATATCATTACATAAACTGGTTAAGATAATAGAGAGACCAGTAAAGGTTAGAAGGAAGTCATTACATAAACTGTTTAAGATGAAAGAGAGACCACTAAAGGTTAAAAGAATATCACAACATAATCATAACTTAGTTCTTATGTACACTTGAAAATAAATCTTTATTTATAACAATACTGTGTGAAGATTCCTAAAATTATTGAAATAATTCTAGACGAAAATATAAAATAACAGATGTTTAAATGCACAGATGGCAATATTTATTTTGCGACTTTAGACATTGTGGATAGATGCTGTGTTATTGTTATGGAAGCTGTTAAAATAATTCTCTTCCACAGTTCAAGTGGTTAAGAAAGTTTCCGTTTTAGAATGTGAGATATCTCGTGTACCACAAGTTTAAATATAATGCCCGACTAAATATTTATGTGCGCATTTTCCTTCATCAAAAATTAAAATGCCTCATACGCTCGATTTTTTAATTTTTGAAAAATCTTTACTTAATTGCGAGTCACATCGTAAAGTCCTATACACGCGGTTTAGATGGAAATTTGAGAGCATATGAAATCTTCATCCTGACATTTAATATGATATGAAACACGAATATTTTGAATATATGTATTTAATATAAATACAGTGTATTACTCCTCTGACTAACCTAACCTTCAAGGGCAGAGGAAAATTCGAGTTTATAAACAAAAACAGTATTTCATATTTTTATCTACATCTTCTGTACTTTACACAACATACTCATTTAAAGTAAGCTTGGTTGGCGCCTGCAGGAAAGTGAGACATTTATTTGCATGATTATCTGGAGTAGTAACGTGATATTCTCAGGTAAAAATTGATCCGCAGAAGATTGGCAAGATAGGTCCACAGAATAATAGGAGATTTAGCCAAGAACTATATTACAAGATAATTCTATGAATCTCGCTGAGATTGTGAAAGAGAGAAGCTGGGAACAATGTGAAACAAAAAGAAGCAATGATAACTTATTGTCACAAAACAAAGTTTGTTTATTTTCATTTGTACGATGACAGTCAGCTTTAAAGGATAGCTAAAATCCGTTTATTTACTCTAAAACTCTATGAAACTCAAATATAATCAGACTGAGAAAACATAATGGCATATTCAGAACATTAGAATGCCATACTTATTCTGATCGTCTTGCGACACTCACTGATCGTTGCTCCTTCACTCATAAGAGGGATTGTATTCTTTAGGCATTATCTGACCTGCCAGTGAAATATATCGTTGTCTACTTTCTCATATAGTATATACAGCTTTTTTTAAGAAACGTTTCCCGTGATCTTACGTTAATGATACAGAAAATTGGAATGGCAAAACAAAAGAAACATAATGACGTTTTTTTAACGATCATACTTCAATAAGTAAAATATTTTGAAAACTTCTATATTACAACAAGAAATTAGCACACATGTTGCATGGCTATACAGTAATAAAGTGTCTGGTAAGAAACAAACAAAACATAGTCCATGTATTCACCACGGTACCAGGTAAAGTTTCGGTTTCACCCCTAGATGAAGTTGCTTGACGAAAACAAAACTCTTCTTTTAATCTGGTCTAAGAAAGGGAATTATACATTAAGTATTTAGTTAAAAAAGGTGTGCAGGCACTGAGCCAAAACTAGTTCAAATTACACATTACTTCCATTACTTATGAAAGGTTTGTAAGTCAGCGAACCAGTAGACAATAACTTCTCTGGTTGGAAACTACATACTTAAGAAAGTAAGGCAGCTTTACAGTGGGCTCCATACTTTAGTGGAAGTACTTACTTGAAGCTGCCTTTCTTTCTTGAGCATGTGCTTCCGGCTCCTCTCCAGAAGATAACACTTATATGCAAACTGTTTCGGAGTTTCAAAAAGTGTGCACACCCACACATGTGATTTTGTTATTTATTATCAGCATAGTATCTAACAAACAAGTACACTAATTTGAATCAGTGAATTATAGGCAGTATAATACATGCAATGTAATGACATAAGTACTTTTAACGTTAATTTACTGGTTCTGTGTAATGAATATAAATACGTGAAGTTTGATGAAACATCAGTAAAAATTCATTAACTGTCTAAAATACATGAAAGACGGCAGAGTACTATGTCAGCATAATTCAGCAGGCGTTAGATGCACAAAGTAAGTAAATATATCTTACCTGTTACTCTGTATTGCCCTTTTAAATACATGACATAAGTGAATATATTAACTGTTGCTATACACTGCTTTTCTAGTATATGTCATATGTGTGTATATGTATTGTCTCTTGCTACACTCTCCCTTTTTAAGTATACAAAATAAGCGTATATACATTTCCTGTTTACATAAAATACTTTTTAAAATTATGCAACATAAATAAATATATTACTATTCCTGCATACGATTTCTTTTATAGCTTCTTTATGTTTAACGTATTCGGTCCAATAGAACAATCAATAATTCTGTTTTGTTAGAATTATTTAAGCATATATTTCATTTAGTTGTAAAAATATTATGATTGCTTTCTTATATTTTCACTTTCATAAATATTTGTATATAAATTATCGATGTGTGAAGTACACGTTACTAGGGCCTGACAAAATTTAGCACTACTAGCCCAAATATCACAAAAAAGTAAAATAGTTTAGATTAAATTATTTTCTATCAATAAATAATATAATTCTTGTAATTTAAAACAATTAAGACAAAACACTAACTGGCGTATTGTATGAAGATAGTTCTTTTTTCTAGAGAAGTAAACTAGAATTCAGCATATAACAGTCACTTATTTTAAGTAATATTTTGAGTATCTGTGATGAACAACTCACAAAGCATTCCATTTAGTTCTATTAGTACTTCCTTAAGGAAGGTAGGTCTGTTTTCCAAATATGAGTTGGTTGTCCAGTTTCTTTCCAAGCAGCTCTCACATTATTCCCCAGATAAAAAGAAGGTTTGCTTTCTAAATATGGGTTAGTTGTCTAGTGTCTTTCCATGCAGCTCTCACATTATTCCCCTTAAGAAGGAAGTCCTGTTTCTCAAATGTGGGGGTGGTTGTCTAGTCTCATTAATTGAAAATTTCGCACCTTTTAACAGCAGATGACTTCCAACTATTATTATGAACAAGCAAAAGGGCAATATTAAAAATAGTTACAAATAAGTAGATGTTTCAGTTACTATACGTGCAATAGCAATTTGTGACCATTCACTACAATACTGTTTCATTACGAAACTAGTATTAAGGTTTAATGGATTTACGCTATAAAGTTCCGAATCATCATGCGCTGGAGGATGTTTAAGTACTAAACAGTAAGAAACTTCGTCTATCAGAGGTAACTGAAAATACTTCTTGTCAGCAAACTAAAATCGAATAAACTAGACCATGACGCCCGAACAGTCGTGGTTTGATATATGTACTTCAAAATTATGGACAGGTCTATTCACTTAAAAATGTAAAACTCAGAACTATTCACAAAACTTTCCGTTTTTTTCACTCGCAGGTGTTTCTACTACATCAACGTTTACAAACAAGACTTACGTGATGATAAATGAATGCTCGTTGTACACACTGCTTTGACACTTCAGTTTAGAAGAACGACAAATGATGTCTGACAAACTTCCCTTGTGACTCTTGTAGTCTAAGTCTTAACAAGTCCCTCCCTTTAAGAAAGCTTTCATTTTTTATCGAACAACTGATAGCTTTCTTAAAGGGAGGGACTTGATCTATCTAATTATATTTCAAATAAAACATATAGCTAGCTATTGTTATTCTCTATTTCATGAAATTACCATTCAATGAAACTCTATTATAAAGTATCACAAATTGCACTCGAAGAGGTTTTGCCATATGAGCTTAAATCATTGTTTGTTTGTTTGTTTGTTTTGGAATTTCGCAGAAAGCTACTCGAGGGCTATCTGTGCTAGCCGTCCCTAATTTAGCAGTGTAAGACTAGAGGGAAGGCAGCTAGTCATCACCACCCACCGCCAACTATTGGGCTACTCTTTACCTCTTGGGCTACCCCACGGCTGGGAGGGCGAGCATGTTTGGCGCGACACGGGCGCGAACTCGCGACCCTCAGATCACGAAGCGCACGCCTTAACGCGCTAGGCCATGCCAGGCCCAGCTTAAATCATAAGATCCCTTAAAGAAAAATGACATCTTGTAGGTTTTTCATACGAATACATATAACGATGTATTCATAAAGTTAAGTCGACATTACTTTTACCTATATTCTAGCACTAAACAATAACAGTAAGTAAAATATTAACGACCTCTGCTTTACTAAACGTATCTAAAAGAAAGTAATGATGAAATTTGTGCCATTATCTCAAAAATTAAAACATGAAACTCATAAAGTTTTAATATATTATTAATAATGTTAAACGGAAGAATTCTTATTTCATTTTGTAAAACAGACGTAGCCTACATATTTATCTTTAAATTATTAAAGTATTATTGAATGAACCATTTTTTATCTCTGTAGCTTAAAATGATGCATTATATTATTTTAAAATTATTTTTCGCATGTTATCTGTTAGTAAACAGGAGTCACGTGAACTGATAAACTTAATATTTACACATTATAATGGCCCGGCATGGCCTAGCGCGTAAGGCGTGCGACTCGTAATCCGAGGGTCGCGGGTTCGCGCCCGCGTCGCGCTAAACATGCTCACCCTCCCAGCCGTGGGTGTATATAATGTGACGGTCAATCCCACTATTCGTTGGTAAAGAGTAGCCCAAGAACAACCAAGAGTTGGCGGTGGGTGGTGATGACTAGCTGCCTTCCCTCTAGTCTTACACTGCTAAATTAGGGACGGCTAGCACAGATAGCCCTCGAGTAGCTTTGTGCGAAATTTCCAAACAAACAAACACATTATAATATTGCGTCTTCTTCGGAAGCCAGTAATGACATTATTGTGTAAAAGCTTCTCTTAAAATATAGGAAATAAACTTAAAACTCGTTTCAACCTACAACTTACTTTTGGTGGGATTAATTAGCCTCCCAGTGGCACAGGAGCATGTCTGTCAACTTATTATTCTAGAAAACGTGTTTCGATACCCGTGATGGGCAAAATACAGATAGTCCATTGTGTAGCTTTGGGCGTAGCTTCAAACAATAATACAATCACACTATGTAACATAAATTTTGTTCCTGGATAGTATATGTTATTCCTTAATTGCTTATCTTGTAAAAGCACAGAAAATGCCCATTATTCCCTTCAAACTTTGCTTTTGTGACCTGGATAATGAAATTTTGAAATTAACCTATTTTCTATGTAAAACCGGGCAAATTTACACATCCACATTTACATAAGGTCTGAATAAAACAACATATGAATCAAGATTTACCTGTATTTATACTAAAGTTATACAAAATGAATAAAAATGTTTGGAAATGAGTAGTTTTTCGAGTTTTGCGACTGTAATATAAATCACTTTCACCTATCAGCCCCCAAATATAGTCTCCCATCATGTTTTCGTTATACGCTTCTAGGTAGCGGCATTCAAAGTCCAATATATCTTGGTGGAAGCGCTCACCTTGCTCCTTTGAGTATGCTCCCATGTTCACCTTGAATTTATCAAGATGGGCGTCAAGGATATGGACTTTCAGGGACATCCTGCAGCCCATTTTGCCGTAATTCATCACCAGAGCCTCAACCAGTCCCACATAATTTTTGGCCTTGTGATTGCCCAAGAAGCCCCAAACCACTGCGACAAAGCTGCCCCAAGCTTTTATTCCCTTCCTGCTGAGCTACTTGGGGAATTCTGGCGCTCCAAGAGTTTCTTTATTTGTGGTTCAACGAAGACACCAGCTTTGACCTTTGCATCATACAGCTTAGGGAAGAAGTGTCGAAGGTACTTGAAGACTGCAGATTCATTATCAAGAGCTGTGACAAATTGTTTCATAAGACCCAATTTTATGTGCAGTGGTGGGAACAACACCTTCTGAAGGTCCACTAGTGGCTCACACTTGACACTGTGCCTCCCCAGAGAGAACTCGGTTCGTTGTGACTAGTGCTTCCTGTTGTAGTGCGCTGCAGTGTCCCTGCTGTCCCACAGACAAAGGTGACAGGAAAACTTGGTAAAGCCTCCTTGGAGACCCATCGGGAATGAAATTGTAATCTGGGTCTTCAACATCTACCTCCTCTTCTGATTTGCTGCTCTCTTCTGAGGATGGCTGCTTTCTCTTTGGTGAAGTGGGTACAGGGAGCTCAGGAGCGATGGATGATGGTAAGTCCAGATACGTGATAGCAGATGCGTTCTTGCCAGCTCGACGTTTGGAAGGGTCCACCATGCAGAAGTAGCAATTGCTTGAGCGGTCAGTGGGTACACGCCAAATTCTTGGAATAGCGAATATCATGGCTCTCTTTTCCCCACTGTATCATCCTGCAAAAGAGCAAAATAAAATTATTATTATGAAGAGTAAATGTATTTCATCCACAATTAATGTGTAAGAGGATCATGCAAAATATTTTATGTTATATTTTTCTATACTATTGAAAATTAAAAAAAAAGATATTTAAATTTTAAAAGGTCTAAAATTTGTATAATATAAAATCTTACAATTCAGGCAAGCAAAAATTGTCCATCTTACCTTCTAGAGATTTTTTGCAGTACTCGCAGGTAAAATAAGGTACCCAGGGTTTGTCTTGATCCCTGACAGGCATGCCGAAATATGCCTTGTAAGCTTCACACATTTTAGCAGATGCTGTCACAGAGTACTTTTTCCCTCTTGTCTTGATAAATTGGCCACATTCATTGCAGAATGCGTCTGGAGAATGCTTGCAGCTTCTTGATGCCATCTCTGATAAAATCAGATTTGTCTATGTGTTCACTTCGGCAGCTAGAACTAAACTAAAGTGGTGAGCCCCTGTATATATATTACTATGGAAAGTTTTAGAAATTTTTCGTAAGTTCTACAACATTCTTGAAAATTCTCGTAAGATCTACAACATTCTAGAAAATTCTTTATCAACTACTCAACACTGAATCTACCTGGAATGTTCTGGAAAATGGGTAAATTTGAAAATTTCATTAACCAGGTCACAAAAGCAAAGTTTGAAGAGAAAAATAGGTCTTTTCTATTTACTTTAGGCATAAGCAATTAGGAAATAACATTTTCTGTCCAGGAACAAGAAAAAGTAAACATTTTGTTACATGGTGTTATATGTGCTTATTGTAGCTGCTTCAATTTATTATTATGATTGGTTTGTAAACGTAATTTAGAAAACACTGAGATAACGCTTTTCGTACAGTTAGTTTTATTTAAATCTCTCTTTATTCTCTAATGGAATGAACTCAAACGTTTTACCCCAAAAAAAAGTTGTTTCAACTGTAAAAGTCAGTCAGTGTGTGTTTTCTTATAGCAAAGCCACCCTGGCTTTCTGCTGAGTCCACCGAGGGGAATCGGACTCCTGATTTTTGGGTTGTAAATCTGTATACTTACCGCCGTACCAGCGGGGTACAAGTCTGTCACATCTGAAGTATTCACTTTGTTTCAAGTTTACAACACTGATTGTAACACTCTCAGACTATAAAATAGAATTTAGGAATTACGAGTTGTAATTTGAGAGTAAAAAATTGTAAATAATAATTTATCACATTTTGTGGAAGCATTATCTGCTAATTGATAGTTTGTGTGACATTATATCTTGATAAAACTGATAATTATTTTTTACAAGTCTTTATTTTAATGCTAAGTAATAGCTGGTATTCCAACTGACCTGGTAAAGCATTAGTACTGAGAGAAAGGCCGTTGTCAAGCGTAGTATAGAGCCAGTAAAGAAAGATGTGTAAGAAAGCATTATCAGGCAACTGTTCGTCAGCATAAGGTGTTATACAACCACATCTATTGTTAATAAACGATATAAAGAGCATTTCCTTTGCTAAATTTCATACAAGGCTATTCGAGTGTCATCTGCGCTAGTCGTCACTAATTAACACAAGCACCCGCCAACTAATCAAATAATGGGATTCACCGTCATTTTATAACGAATCCCAAAGCTGAAAGGGTGAGCATGTTTGATGATGCTATTCAAGCCCGCATCCCGCAAGTTCCTAGTCTATCGTCCTAGCCTACCATAACCTAACAGCGTTTCGACCGAAGTGGAGATACTATTATATTATTTTTATTTGGAAACTTGTACTTTATAATTAGTAAAAAAAACTTTATTTGTTAAAAATATATATCTCAATTTGTTGTGATTCAACGTCACATAAATTAATTTGTTCATAATTTTTTGATAAACATTTAGACCTAAACAACCCTAGACATTTTAACGCTGTGATGCAATACTTTAAACATTGCTGTGTTCTTAGGTATGATATTTCCGCGAATCAGAGGAAATGTATATCCAATTTACTGTAGCTTTTACAGATATACAGTCTTTAAATAAATATCACGTTGAATTTGTAGTAGTTTCTGAGTTGATGCGAAATTACCTGCAATTTCAAAATTTTAGGATTAATGGAAACAGACACTCATTCACAAGAACAGATTTTAGAGTTCTAAACATAGAGCCAGACAGGTCTTAAACAGTGAAACCTCAGTTTTAAGGATATTTTAATGTAACGGATTTACCGTTATATGTTTAATTTAATACTTAAGATTGTCTCAGTAGTTTTCTTTTTTCATGTGACGTATATTCGTGACTGTGTATTGCGCAAGTTCTGCCTGTTCTCAAAATGTGTAAAAGATTATTGAGAGTAAGAATTAACAATATTTGTTTTACGAAAACGCACTAAAACATTTTTGAAACTTCGAGAAACTCGCGCGATTCATATAAAAGTTGTTAGTAAAGAGACAGTACAACAAGAATATTATTACTGGACAGCTACAGTCAGTGTGCTATAGGCCTAGGAAGCTATAATGGTGATTAACGCTTATTAATTGGAAAACTAGAGAATTTGACAGGAACGTTTACAAATCAAAAATTGTTCAACTTTAGTGAATTAACTTCAGACATTTCGCCGAAAGAGTCAGCTTGTGTGAGGCCAATAGAGCTAGCTAGCTAGTTTAAGCGAGATATGACAATATCAACTCAGAATTAATTTGTTCTTCACGGACTTGGATCGTAGATAAATTATTCAGTTCTAGACCGCGTACAAGACTCAGTATAATTTGTGAGTTTCTAAAACTGTAGTATACAAACCATCATTTGTAATAAGTGTTAGTATTAACCGTTATTGTTAACTGTAATGTTTTTGTTTGTATATTAAAAAGAATTTGTGTTAAAAAAGAAAGTCGTATGTATCAATCTTGTTGGCAAATACCATACATTTGATACATGTTAACATTTAATTAACTTCTAAATTAAAATTAAATTTTCCAGTTATTTGAAATCGTAATACGTAGTATACGTGACATAATAACTCTGAGCCTCGTTGGAGATAAATTATCATACATAACATTAAGTACTAAACAAATTATAACTAGAAAATATATGAGGTTAGGGTATACTATGGGATGGGAGTGGTAGTACTTGCCCCGTCATTTTTGACGGGTTATATGCTAGTTTTTATATAAATCTCATCAAACTCCTTCTTTTAATAGCTTTACGGCAAAAAAATAAACCGATATAAGGTCATAAAACACGGGTCAAATATGAACTTACTATAAACGAAGCTAATGAATGAAGCACTGACACGATAACGAGGAACGAAGCCCCTCTGTGAGGAACTATAAAATGTTGATTGTTTTGGACTTCCGGCTTCTCTTCCCACAGCTGTTTAGATGAGAAAACGAGAAACACTGACGGAGTAGCATAATAGATTGTGCACAAAGAGAAAATTATGAAAAAACAACAACACCTTATTCAAATGTTTTAGAACGTTCCAAGAAAACCCTGATAAATCAATATACTTTCACAAGATATTTTTACGCATATTTATTCTCCGGTATTATTAACCTTCTTTATTTGTATTAAATTTAATAACTTAATGAGCTGTACAAAAAGTAGCACTGAAGCTTGTATGTATATAAATACATATATTTTTTTTTATTTTAACTCAAAAACAAGTCGAAACAAAATAAAACAAAAAACACTGCATCAAGTGAAATGATCCCAGGGTATAAACTACAATGTGGGATTATAAAATTCACTCTAGATTTTGGAGGTGACTGCGGAAGTAGCACCCACAAAGCGGTGGGGATACACAGTCTATCGGTTTGAAGCTCCATTAACCAGTCTCATATAAGAAATAAAAAATACAAAATAACAATAAATATAGAATTAGAAATAAAAACTAAGAGAGCGAGATGTGGGTGCTCAAGCCCATAACATCCCTGCAGACAGTTATGGGAAGGTGACTGTTAATTTAAATAAAAAAAACAAAGAAATAAGGTACTACCATTTGGGGGTAGGTAAGATAAAAACGTACCCTTTGATGTTAACATTCCAGCCCACCATATGGTACAAAGGCACTAACTGACAGCACAGCAAACGAACTAGACTAGCATGAAGTGTCTCATCCAGCTGTCCATACTAGTATAGTTCCCAACGACCACCCATTCACCAAGTCTACTGTGATTATCATGCTCTAAACAAGCCTTTATATGAGACAAGGTGTATACACATCCGCATAAAGTAGTGCCAAATTTTTAAATGACCCTATTTATAACTAAAAATAGTTATTAGAAAATTTAAGAGATTTTTCTAATTTTTATTTCTTTATAAAACTTTAAATAACTTTATGTGAAGTTTCTTTATTAAATCCATTAACTATTAATTTTTGTGTCAGTATTTTAACATTACTGATAAAATATTGTAGAGCATTCAATCCAAGAACTAAACTAAACCAGTACCAATGTGCAAGTAGTGAAAAGCATAACTTGCCAGACTATCCTGTAGAACAAATGCTCAGTAAGGTGCATTCTTCACACTGTTGGTTGACTTGATTCAGTCATTTCTATATTTTCATTCTTAAATCACTTTGAGAATGTATGAGATGTATTTAGGAGGCACATTGCATCTCACCTAATGGCTCCAGGCACTAAATATGGCCTGGAAAGAAGAGCTCTATCAGAAGTGGTCGAGAATGTAATTTCTATTTCTTATTCTATATCTACTGCTATTCTTTATTTCTTTACGTGAGACTAGCGAATGAAGGTAAAGACTGATAGATGGTGTATCTCCACAGCAATGTGGGCCCTACTTCCGTAGTTACCTCCAAAACCTAGGGTACATTTTATAATCCCACATTGTAGGTTGTAGCCTGGAATCTTTCCTGTTGAAGCAGCATTTTTGTTTTATTTTGTTTCGGCTTGTTTTTGAGTAAATAACAAACTAATTTAGCTGTATTTAAATACAATTTAGCTGTATTGAAATATAATTTATTTTCACTATATACATACTTGGATTTGGATATATTACTTAAATTAACTTTTACTATTAATATTTTTATTTTATTTTGTGGTTGATTTTCTTACTTTGCCACGTTTATGAAATCAATTTGAATCATTAATTTAATATGTGGGTTTAGAGCAGTATTAAACCTTCTTATAACTTGGCAATACCTTGTAAGATATCATTGACATCATAAACTTATTAGTTAAGCATATAAAACTGGTTTCATTAATTGATAACTTATATCTAAGTTCTGACTTCCATACCTTTGGTAAGAAATCATGAATAATTATACTCTACTAACAACTTACGAAAATAAAATCGAAATATGTATGTAAAAGGAATTAAACATTGCATTATACTAACGGTGTTTAATAACTACAAATAACATAGATTTGTCTAAAACTAAAGACGGGTTATTTCATTTACGCTTTGTGATCTCAGAAATTTGTTCTCATTTGTAAGTCATCTTCATATAATCATGCTATATCTATACATTAGTTAAATGTTCTATTTGTTTAATAGTTGAAAATCGTTTTATACCTAAAAAGTTATCAGGTGTTAATAATTTAAGAGCACTGTGTTAAATTACTGCGTGAACAAAGTGTTTTCTGTAATTTAGTAAAGTATGTTTTGACCCAATATTCGACGAAACAGGGGTATTTCCTTGATGATTTCCTTATTATAAACTACAACGTACTTTAGATATATTTTTTCAACTTTATGTAGGCCACTTTGCCAACATATACATCGTTTGATTAACATATCTTCAAATAGCAATTACGAAAACAAACTTTACAAAAAGTTAATCACGGCTGCTGTGATTGCTTCCTGCAGTTTGATTCCTTTTATGCTATACTTTCCTACACGATTTGGGATAGCTGCATTCAACAAATATAGAAAACTATTTAATATCACTTCCACAGAAATATGTTTAAGCATTTTTGAAAAACAAAGATAAATTACATGGCGAATGAGAAATTATGTCACGTGCTGTTCAAAATTAGACGAGAAACGGAATTTGTAAGCTGTAAATGAGGTATTAGATCCCGGTGTTTATCGCTATCTGCACATACTTCTACACAATAATTTCTTTTTAACCAAAAAAACGTGTTCTTTTTAACCAAAAAAACGTGTTCTTTTTAACCAAAAAAAAGTGTTCTTTTTAACCAAGAAAACGTGTTCTTTTTTTCTCTACTAATTTTATGTCAACTACCCACTCTTTATCAAGAACATTTTGAAGGTCTCTCTCGGTCATGTATACCAGATAATAAAGAGGATTGGTTATGTTACCCTAAGTGCACTCTCCAATCCTCCTCTCACCTAATGGGTTACAGATGGGAAGAACTACCCCCTAAATGATGATTGAATAGGGTTTAGTGGCAGAATTGTTAAACGTACAACTGTCAGGAATGTGTGCATGTTTTAAAGCATGATCCACGTATATAGATCACACAAATGTTCAAAGGGGAAAGTTTTAATAACAGTTAGACCAGAGATATAACATTTCATCAAGTATTTTTCGTAGTTCTGGAGAGAAATGTATAACAAGTAATCTGGATAAAGCATTATATGTGTATATTACATCTACGAATAAATATAAGTGTTTTTATGAAGTGGAAGGCAAAGACAAAATGTAATTGTTCCATCAGATAAACTTTGTTATTAGAGTGAAATTATGACAATGTAAAATATATGTATTTTATTCTTTCATATGATAATAACTTCTGCTCAGAGTAAACTATGCACTTCGAGCAAAACTAAAAATCAACATGGACATCAATGTAGTTAATTAAATATAGAGTCCTTACGTTTCTTATAAATATTAGAATGCATTGTTTCACCAGTTGCTTATAGCTACTTTCTTATTTTTTAAGTATAATTGACTTCTCTAAAACAAAATTCTATTTTCCATGTAATTATTAAGTGGAATTTTAAACAAGTAATGTACTATGGAGGAGTTTTAACATGGTAACATTATACCTTTTATTTCTGAAACAATATCATGTATTACACTCAACCACCTCAAGCATCAACCGTTTTATGAGATGTGGGACCTAAGAAGATAAAGGTAGGTTTCATACACAAATTCTTATGTTTATTACTTATGAAACAAATTGTTTCCTAGTAAGATTCACCTGTATTCAAAATAAGTTAGTAATATTAATCATATTATGTTTCTTGAAATCACGTAAAACAAAATGACATTAAAATGTATTTTAATACACAAATTCTTATGTTTATTACTTATGAAACAAATTGTTTCCTAGTAAGATTCACCTGTATTCAAAATAAGTTAGTAATATTAATCATATTATGTTTCTTGAAATCACGTAAAACAAAATGACATTAAAATGTATTTTTATATAATTTGATTCTTTTTTATGCAATAAACCTTGTAGGAATTCTGAAATTGAACGCGAGTCTGTGTATATTTTTTTAGATAGATGAGCTATCCACAGACAAGCGCTATATAAATATAACTCTTCTGTATAATTGCTGTCACTGCAGGAAATAAATTATCTGAGTAACATTAACATGTGTATTTCAAAACTGTTAAGCCTAAACTTCCTCCTACGAACCTGTTCGCCATGTGGTAACAACATTCTTGGATAATTCATTTTATTTCTATTTTATTTAGTACGTGCTTCATATTCATGATAGCATAACTTTAAAGAGACATCACAACAGCCACCCCATTCTAATAGCCCCACAAGTTAATTTCTTCAGTTTTGTCGTGCGTTTTTTTTTCGTCCATTCTCCTGCCTTTATTTTATTTTTACTCACCGGCACAGAGGGAGAGTACACTTATTATGATATGAATATGTCAGGTGCTGCTTTAAAATTGGAGTCCAGGAAGAACGAGGCTGAAACCAACAAAAAACAACAACAACGACATAGTTTCCTGTGTCATAACAGTGTAGCGCCAATGACAAACGTATCAACTTAAATCTCGTTACCCAACTGATACACTTTCAATCAACATCCTATTTTAAGTTCGTAGATTCTTCTGATTTTTCGTTTTCTAAACAAGTAATAAAAGTAAATATTTAGAAGATATATAAACATTCAGGGAAAGACAGTCACGTTTTTGTCTTCCGAGTTAGTTCAGTTCCTCTATATTCACTGCCACGCCATCACACACACGCACAGATATAAATAAAAATATATTCAAAGAAACTAAGTGTTCAGCGATTGTAATATTGGCTGGAACAACTTTGTTTGGCCAAGTATAGGGGTTCAGTTTAGTGAATTTATTTAAAGTGTTTTAATTTTTTTTGAAATTTTTAATACCTAACTATTATGAAGAATATATTTGGTATTTCGTTATTATGTACTGGTATTGTTACAAATAACTCAAACATTATTCCACTGTGATTATTTTTAAAAAAATTATAGTTTTGGGGCAATCACTGCCCCAAAACTCTGCTATGTATTCCGGATCCTGGATTAAAGAATTGCTGTGTTATCACCGAAAATGTATGTGATATAAAAAACATCTGCTTGTTTCTCTACCTTTAAAATCACATTGAGCTTTTGATGTGGAGTCTGAAACATAAATATTTATGATGTACAAGTTGTTAAAACGATGTGGAATCTGAATCATGCATAATTGTAATGTAAAAATTGTTAAAGATTCAATTTATAGCTACCATAAAGAGAGAACCCGACGGATGTAACAACTGCTCATATACGAATACATGCCTAGCAATTTACTGCGTGTGATGTTTCCTGTCAAAACTTTCGGTTATGAAAAGCTGGTACATTTATACTCAGATCATCTTTCAAATGTACGATTATAATCGTTACTAGTTTCCTTATTGTACTGGCATTAAGCCTAAACGTTAGTTGTTCTATTAACTGTAACTATTTCATATCGCTAAGGTATATGTTTTATATATCTCTCAAATATGGCATGCTGTGTTAAAGAAACGACAAGCATCTATAGAAAATCGAGAAATTCCATGGCTTGTTATTAAATGAAGGCTAAAAGTCATATTTTCATATATATACTATTATAAGACCTGAAGAAGACTTTTCATTTAATTAAATAGTTTAATAAACTCATGCTTTCCATAAAACTTGTAGATTTAGAACTTCGAAGAATACTTACATTAACTCTGAAATATGACGATTGTATAAACCTTCCTGAGGAATCTAGAGAAATTTACTTCTGAAACGTGGGTAACTTTAACGATCACAACTTCTAATTAAAGTATTCGTTGTCTTAGAATTAACACTTTTTTTTTCATCTGGAAGTAAAATAATTTCACGATAAAGCATTATTGTCTATAGTTATTGTCAAAATGATTAATCATTTTTTACATCTGAAGAAAGGGAAAGTATCACGGCACAACTTCATTGCCTGTAGTTATTGCTTGAATGATTAACGCTGGTTTATGGATCTATATACTGTGAGCATTATTTTTGATATTCTAAATAATTCATCTTTCTGAGAGTTACATGTTCACAGTTACCAATAAGCCATTACTCATTATATTACAAAATCGTTTGAAATGGCCTTAAAAGCAACTGTTTGTAAATCTTACAAGCAGCGAAACAATCACATTCAGTAAATCATCAGTCAATTTGAATAACTTGAAAATGCTTATATTATTACGAAACGGTTATACGAGAAAACGTGTTGGAGTATTTATTGGATCTCCAAAAAATTCACGAAATATTGAAATGCAATTTGAAATGAAATAGTAAACAAATTAATCATGCAATTATTATCATTGAATGATACGAAAATTGACAACATTTCTGAACGAACTTTACTTAAACTACATATGTTTGACACAGCATTGAAGCTGAACTGCTGAAGACTTAACCTGTTGGTTCGTATTAACCACCTCCTTGTTACACCTCTTAACAGTTTTCTAGTAGCATTTTACACACAAAAACCCATTAATAACCGTCACAGACGTGGACTGCATTCATTTTTATTTCTCAACTTTATTCATCAGGTAACTTTAACAATTACAACTTCTAATTAAAGCTTTCATTGTCTTAGATTTAATACACCTGGAAGTAAAAGAATTCCACGATAAAATATTATTGTCTACAATTATTGTCAAAATGATTAATCATTTTTTTACATCTGCAGAAAGAGAGTGTATCACAACTTCTTTGCCTATAGTCATTGTTTGAATTATTAACGCTGGTTTATGGATCTATAAACTGTGAGCATTATTTTTGAAATTCTAGATAATTAATCTTTCTGAGAGTTACATGTTCACAGTTACCAACTTGATAAATGATACTTCATCTAGTGTGTATAATCGTATTTTGAATAACACTTTAATACCTTTAAAAGTTATGATAGTATCGTTCGCCACACCGAATCGGTAAGATCAAATGCTTCTATTTAACGTATTAGATCGTTATATCACGAAAAAACGGTGGAAGTGTCGTCACAGTAAACTCTGAGTGCTACAGTTATATGTTCATCAAATTGCATTTATTTTATATAGCACTTACTGGTTTAAAACATTATCATAATCACTTGGAAAAAAAAACTCGAATCTTGCATTTGTTTTTGTAAATATCTTTCAATACTTCACCATATTAGCATTTACTCAAACACCCTATTGATAATTCACGGTATTCTTTACGTCTAGCTGGTAACAACAGTTCTGTGCCATAAAATCTGATTGGTGGTTATTACTTACAGCCAACACAGTCAACTTATTTTTATGTTAACTGCAGTGTATGCGGTACGTGTTCAGATATAACCATCCCCTAAAGGCACAGTGATTTACGGATAGCAACATTTATTAATATTAGTACATTTTACAGAATTTCTTACCATTGTATTATTTCTTCTTTGGTCGGATATTGAGCTAAAAGTTACCGTAAAACTTGTTCTATTCTACCTGATACAATAATTACAAAGTTCTATTCGCTAATTTCATGTCGTAGGACATTCTTGCATTTAGTTGCTCCATCAGTATCAAAACAAGCAAAGAAACAACATAAAACTTTTACAATTTTTCTTCGTTAAAAATTAATTTAAGTTTCATAGAAATAGTTTAAGTATTGCATATATAGCAAAACATATTTTTGTACTTACAAAACAACCATGCAGAATTGCCAGTCAAGTAAGTAACAGTTGCAAATTGCAGGGTGGCCTTTAGTTTGGTCTTTCACTATTCAACAACGTAATACGCTCCTGAATTCCGTGCAGCGTAAGAGTCTGTTCCACGAGTCTAATATAGGCTAGTGCTAGAGCGAGATGTGCGGGCTTTTTTAGTTCAAAATGTTTGCGGTCGATGAAATAATCGAGAGGGCGGAACGCGAGTATTTGCTTTGTCTTCGAACACAGAGGATATTACAATAGGCTAAAGCCACCAATGATAATCAAGTCGAAGCTCACTGGCAAATAGAAAAGTACGAGAAGATAACGGAAGTAGCTGATAGGCTAAGGCAGATTGTTATACGCTCGGGAGAAAAAGACGTCTGATTCTTCGTCTCGTTCTATGATGTGCGTTATACGGTACACGCAGTTGGAATGTTGGTCTTGAGCATCTTTCTTACATAAGACAGAGCACGCGCTGTAACGTCATCCAAGTGCGTTATGAAGGAACGTACGTGAGTGTGAATTGATGGTTGGAGTCTGATTATTTACCAGAACGGAAAAACTGATGAGCGCTGCCACACTTTAATATTTATGTTAAAATAATGAATATTACAAAGCTAGTTTTTCGGTTAAACTGTTTTCTATATTTGACCTTTGGTTCAAAAAAAGAATACACCATACAAATAATTTTAAAATGTGGTGTTTATTAATTAATTTTATCAAGCAATTTGAAAACTGATTGTAAAAATTCTTTGGAAAAGCAGGTTTTTCGTGAAAAGTATTTTTCTTATTTTAGATTGTGTTTACCTTGTTAGAAGCAACTTAGTATAAAACAGTGTACATGAGTGAAACAAATAAGAAAAATAATACAAGAAACATTAACGCCAAATGTTTTTGTATATATAAATGGAAATAAGAAAGAAATCTACTTTCAATCTCATCACTTTCAATACATTAGAAATTACTCACATAACACTGTCATTTTTAATTAATTTCTTTCATTCATATGATTACTCAATATTGACGACTTTTTAACTTCGACATGATACAGTTCAAGCATAATTTATATCTAAGTGAAAAGAGGCGACCGTAGAGGTCGCTCGCTTTGACATTGGAATGACATGAATTTAAATAGACATATCCAGCTTGTAGATATCTGAAACGTCACTTGCTTTAGCATGTCTTGAAACCCAACAGCATACACCAAGGTAATATGTTATGTTCTGTTAGCTGGTGAACTCCCTGCTGAAAGATGTTTAGCTGTAAGTGTTAAATCAATTAAATTCAAAGTAGTTTAACGTAATCGTCATGGTTTAAAATCTAGTTCCACACTAGTCATTAGTGTTAAAGGATAAAGGAAAGTGTTTAGGCGAAAACATGTTTTTGAAAAAGTTCCAGAGGCGTTTCTCCCAGTTCTGTTGTACGTAATGCTTTTCAGTATATTAAATAACAACTTAATTAATTTTTGAAAAATACTCTTGCTTAATATCTCAGAAATCGAAAGCGACTGAAATACTTACAATAGAAAATGTAAGCATTTGCGCGTCTGAAATGGCATTGATATCTTTCAGGAACACCAATAATAACAAACACTCGCAACAGTAGACGTTTGTACCATACGAGAGCGTGCGATGTTGCTTTTATTATGAACTGATTTCAGGTACTTTCTTGTTTATTATATTCTATAATCTAGAAATTATCTGTTTTCAGGGGTTCATTGAGCTCTTTGAATCTTGCGTATTGCAGCTGCTGGGTGTTTTGCATTAATGAGGAAAATCATCGGGAAAGAATGGAGTGACGAAGACATAATTCTAGAATAAAATATTAACTCTAATTAAAGCCATATCAGTAGGTTTTTTGGTACTTTTTATTAATTCTTTCACGTTATTGTAAACAGTAAATTTTAAATCTATAATTCCAGTAGCGATATAAAAAAGTAACACATGCAGAATTCATTTTTTGTTACTCCATTTACAAAGAAAGAACAGAAGATTTACACAACATTAGTGGGCAGCAATCGGCTGTAACCGAGTTGATACTTCACCGAATTAAAAACAGAGAAAAGACTGAATTAGACTAATCATCCGAGAGGAGTCAAATATATCAGGAGAACATACACATAATTAGCCTTATAATGTTCTAACATGATATATTAATATCAATTCAATAATGAAAAACAACAATCCGTCCTTAACATCAACTGAAAAGTCAGAGTAGGTTAAAAAGTAAGTCTGTCGCTTATTGATAGTCCATCATCCCACATCTGTTACTGTTCGTTGTTCTCATTTACTGTACTACTTGCATTTGAAAAAAACTTGCAACTGTATGACGAATATTTTGAGGTTTGTACAAATTTGTCAATGTGATGTTACACTCCACATAAAATGTGGTTCAACTCGTTATATAACTGGAAAGTTCTGTAACTTTTATCCGTAGAACAAATGTTGGTATATACTTAACACTAGCTGCTATAAAGCAAAAGTTATTTTAAAATTATAGCGTTTTAAATGTATCATTAAATAAAAAGACTTATCATTTTATTAATCTGCTTTTTAAGTCAATGCATTGGGTTGAGACATCCTTCCTGCTTACAATAACAATATTTGTTTTGTTTTAATGCTTACCAAGTTGATACCACACGAGGCAGGAAAAACAGTCAGAAAAAATGATAGTTTTTTTGCAATTTTTAATAAAATGTTTTGAGAACTAATCAGTTCTGAAATAGCAATCTGCTTCTCTCAGTGCAAAACCGACATAAACTTTTAAAATATGAATAATATCCTTTATAACTGTCCTCAAAAATAAAGATTCGTCAACACTTTTGGTGAGAAAATAACTTAAGAGAATGGATAAATAGTATCTTAGGACGGCTGGTATGGGTATAGTATCTTAGGACGGCTTTTACCAAAATAAAGCAGAGAACAACGTTCGACCTTCTTATTTAACAAAAGATGACAGTGAAAAAATGACCAACATTTGGAAAATCTTATAACAAAACACAACATTCCAGCAAACACCAAATTTATTCAAAAACCAGGTACAAAACTAAAGTACATACTGTGTAAAAACTATATTTATAAGCATAAAGTACATACTGTGTAAAAACTACACTTATAAGCACAACACCAACATTATTTATAAAATACAATGCAACAACTGCCTCGACTTCTATATTGGAGAAAAAAGTAGAAAAATGGAAACCAGATTGAAGGAACACATACACACACACACAAAAACACCTTCACACGTTTTTGAGCACTACGAATCAAATAAACACAACATAACCATAGAAGATATCCAGATACTAAGTAGGGAAACAAACATAAAGAAACGCAAAATCAAAGAAGCGCTACTTATACAATAACTCAAACCATAATTAAACCAAAATAAAGGCGCACCTTTATACCTATACTAAGTAATAACCTAACATATAGAGTAACGCCCCCTACAGTCCCATACTCGCTTACACTCACGTCGCTGATACATGTACCCAGAAACAGTCAGTTGCAAACTCTCTTTGTTAACCTGAAGATGACCTAAGAAGGTCGAAACGTTATTCTGTACTTTGTTTTAATCAAAGTTTTAATACCCATATAAGCCATCTTGAGAATATATTTTTACTTCAAACAGGCTTCTCGTCATCACAAATGCACTTCAAAGTATTTTAAAAAGTTAATGAGCAAAGAGAATCAAAAAGGAATTTGTACAGAAATATACTGAGATTTCAGTATGTTGTATAAGTATATGTTAATTAACAAAACAGGCACAAACAACACCAAAGCTATATTAAAGACGATGTATAAATTTAAAGGCTGACCAGGGCACAGGTTGTAGTCTGGGATATATATATCCCTTGGTTTTAGAGGTGACTGAGAGCGGAGGTTAAGACTGGTAGAGATGTATTCACACGCAATGACGGTCCTATTTCCTCCTATATCCCATATTACAGCCTTCACTCTGGTGAACCTTTAATTTGTGCATAATATGGTTTGTTTTTGGATTTATTCGGGCTTGTTTTATTAATGGAAATGTTGTTTATCACAGTTTGGGATTTGCTGGTTTTAAAGGAGTCCTTCTTTGACTGTTAATCTATACTTTAAAGTTTGAGTAGTAATTTGAGCAGTAATTTGCGATACACACACACACGCACGTATAACAATAAAATTATTTTATAGTTTAAGTTTGTTGAAAATATCAGTTCACCTATAGGCTACTACAATTATGGAGATCACAGCTCTTGTTATCAGAACGTGACCCTTTTGTAATGTAGCAGCCCATTTCTAATATATATCCAATACGATTGCATGAGCAAGGTCAAATATTTAATTTCATGTCTTTTGGAACGTTTCCAAGTCGCTTCTGGTGTGGATTGATAGTCTGCAACGTCGGCCGGGTCCAATGCGATTGAGCCCTAAATCGAAAGTTGAACAGTGCATTTATAGTTTCATATTCCTTTCGGCCTACATGACACATACGAGTCTGATTAATCAACTCATTATGCTACTTTTATACAGAGATGGAAATATTATAACTCGGGTTTAAACTGTCACGGACCTGTATTCATAGCTTAGAAGTAATAATTGAAGAAACTTGTATCTTTATGTTAATACAAACTTCACAACAGATTGAATCTATCATAAGCTATTGGAATCTAGTCGATATTGACGTAATTATATGATCAAAAAGAATATTCTACGTCTCGTTAAAGGAAAAATTTATTTATTTCATTTTGTATGTATATATTGTTAAGGCAGGTAAGGGTTTGAAGTTGATGATGTTGAACTTCACAAAACGTGAAAACGACTAGTTCAATGTACATATAATTTATGCACCTGCTATAGAGTATTTCACACGGTTCTGTACATATTTTATTGTAAAAATTCCATTTCGAAGCTAACTCTGTGCATTTCACGTCCATGCTGACTGTATCTGCCTTTCAAGGGTAAAAGACTCACTTTGTTTTTAATTATTATGCGCGCCAAGCTCCAGTTTTATCCGGAAACTTTAAAATTGAGCATCCAAAAATAACAGTCAGCTACAGGCATTTTCGTATGCAACCATTTCTTTGTTGTATTATATTGGAAAAAAAAGAAGAAGTCATACATTGCAACTACTATATTTTAAGTAAATAGCTATGTGTAACGTTATTTTAAACATAAAAATTTTAATGTACATAATAGACGTGTTGGTAAAGACCAAGCCATAGTACTACAAAGTCAACACATTATAATTGTCAAATACAAAGAATTTTTTTGCCAATCAAAAGACTACACCTGCTTATACCCAGAACTCTACAGTGGTTCGACAATAAAGTTAAAGGCTTATTACGCAAAAATCAAAGAAACAACAACAACAAACAACGGATTATGGTTCCTGTTTCGGACACAGAACAGATAGCTCATTGTATAATTTTGAGCTTAGTAACAAACTGACGTAGTTTGATTTACACCGATCCGTTTCAAGCAAGCGATCAGTTGTTTTTTTTATTATTTCTTAAAGACAGTTACTTTTTACTGTTCTAGCACCTCTGAAAAACATAAGAAATCGTCACCTGACAATAGGGTCTAAGTAAAACAACTCGTTAGCGGTTGAAATTTCTAAGCACACGCATAATACTTATCACAATGAAACTCAACGATCCATATGTATACAAAAATAAAGTACATGCATTTCTTTATACTTTATGTATCCGTGTGAGATATAACTTCTTTTAAAAAATAAATGCTATCCTTTCTCTGTCAGTAATATCTACAAGTGCTCTTTCTTTGTGGAAAAAATGTTTATTAGAGTTGCAATTTTCCTTTACAAAAAGGACGACATCTGTAGGTACAATTCTAAAACAACAATGCAAATAAAATTAAAGTAACGGTTAACCAACATGTTCCAGTATATAATTTTAGAACGAAAGAAACTATATTGTTTAATTCCGATACGTATTTATTACTGTAATATCTACTTTTAAGTTTTATTAGTGCGTTTAATGTCAATTTTTGAGTTGTATTTGTGAAGAATCTATTTTTTAACATTATTAGTGCAGAATTCACTATATTTTTTGTTTTTGGGTTTTATCACTACAATCTCTACTTTCTATCTCGAGAATCTACTTTTTGCCCCACTCCTCAATGCTGAATTCTTTCAGCTGTGAGATGTTTGAGGGATTTCTTGCATGTACAGCCTGTTTCAAATTACCCCACAGCATCTCAATGGGATTAAGATCTGGGCTTTGACTCGGCCATTCCAGGACTCTCCATTTCTTAGTTTTCAGCCAGTCCTTGGTGGATTTACTGGTATGTTTTGGGTCATTGTTGTGTTGCAGGGTCCAGGTCCACTTCAGCTTTACTTTTCTTATAGATGGTCTCACATGATCCTCAAGCACCCTCTGATACACTGTAGAATGCATGGTGGATTCTATGATTGTGAGCTGTCCAGGTTCTGCTCCATCAAAGCAGCCCAAAACCATGAAACTAACACCTCCAAGCTTCACAGTTGGTATGAGGTTCTTTTCCTGGAATGCTGTATTTGGTTTATACCAAACTTGTCCTTTGTTCTGGTGTCCAAATAATTCAATTTTGGACTCATCTGTCCAAAAAACATTATTCCAGAAGTCCTGGTCTTCGTCTACATTCTCTCTGGCAAACTTCAGTCTGGCCTTGATGTTTCTCTCAGAGAGCAAAGGTTTCCTCCTTGCACACCTCCCATGCAAGTTACACTTGTGCAGTCTCTTTTTGATTGTAGAGGCATGTACTTTCACATCAACAGTAGCCAGAGCCTGCTGTAGATCCCGTGATGACATGTTAGGATGCTTGGATACCTCTTTTAGCATCTTGCGGTCTGCTCTTGGGGTGAACTTGTTTGAAAGTTTAAAAGTTGTTTTGAAAGCCCTCCACTCGTTGACTATTTTCCGGACAGTGGAATGGCTGATTTCAAAATCTTTTGGGATCTTTTTAAATCCCTTACCAGACTCATAAGCTGCTACAATTTTCTTTCTGAAGGCTTCAGACAGCTCTTTTGCTCTCATCATGGTGCTCACTCTCACTTCAACAGTCAGGAGCACACCAAACTAAATGTCTGAGGTTTAAATAGGGCAAGCCTCATTCAAAATGCTGAGTAACGATCTTCTAATCATGTGCACCTGGTGTGATACACCTGTGTGTGAGTTGAACCATTTTAAGTGGGAATAAATGTGGGGGTGTCTTAACTTTTCCTCAGTTAGAATATGCATTTTTGTAGAATTACATTTACAGAATATCTTCAAAAGTCTTTTCTTCAGTTTTAATTGTTTAGTTATATTCCTATAATAACTCAGTATTTTAAATATTGAGATTAAATATCTATGTATACAAAAATGTTACAAAAATACACAGGCTTTC
Source organism: Tachypleus tridentatus (assembly GCF_004210375.1). Taxonomy (NCBI): domain Eukaryota; kingdom Metazoa; phylum Arthropoda; class Merostomata; order Xiphosura; family Limulidae; genus Tachypleus; species Tachypleus tridentatus. Next base: position 13,911,186 of record NC_134836.1, on the reverse strand, counting down.
ATAGGGTGTCTTAACTTTTCCACATGACTGTATACTAAGTGTATTATTTTGAAAGTATAGTAAATATATGTAAATACCAGCGTTCTCACTGGTTTCTGTGTGTATACAAAGTGTATTATTATTAAAGTGCCCCCCGCTAGTACGGCGGTATGTCTCCGGATTGACAACGCTAAAATCAGGGGTGCGATTCCCCTCGGTGGGCTGAGCAGATAGCCCGATGTGGCTTTGCTATAAGAAAGACACAAAAAACACATTATTAAAGTATAAAAAATATAGGCAAATATCAGTGTTTTCACTGGTGACTTTAGGCTTACTAAGTATATTATTTTTATAGTACAATAAATATATCTGAATATTAATGTTTTGTTTTGAATTTCACACAAAGCTACTCAAGGGCGATCTGCAGCAACTCATCACCACCCATCGCCAACTCTTGGGCTAATCTTTTACCAACGAAGAGTGGTATTGACCATCACATTTTAATGCCCCCACGGCTGAAAGGGCGAGCATGTGTGGTGCGACGGAGATTCGAGCCTTAACCCACCTGACCATGCCGGGCCCTAAATATTAATGTTTTCACTGATGTCTATATGTTGACTAAGCATATCATTTTTTATGTACAGTAAAAATATGAACATATCAATGTTTTCATTGGTGTCTCTATGCTTACAGAGTATATTGTTTTTAATTTATAGTAAATATCAATGTTCTCACTGGTATCTGTACGCTGACTAAGTATATCATTTTGAACATATAGTAAATATCAAGGTTTTCATTGGTGTCTCTATGTTTACTAAATATATCAGTTTTAATGTCCAGTAAATATATGTATCTATCAATGTTTTCACTGTTTTCTGTATGTTGGCTAAGTATAAAATTTTTCATGTACAGTAAATATATGTAAAAATCAATGTTTCCACTGGTGTATGTAGGTTTACTAAGTATATCATTTTTAAAGTGTAGTAAATATATGAAAATATCAATATTTTCAATGTTATCTGTATGTTGACTAAGTATACCATCCTTAATTTATAATAAATATATGTAAATATACATTTTCAGTGTTGTCTGTATGTTGGTTAAGTATATAATTTTTAACATACAGTAAATATATGTAAATATCAATGTTTTACTGTTGTCTGTATGTTGACAAAAGATAACATTTTCAATGTATAGTAAATATATTTAAATAACAATGTTTTCACTTGTATCTGTATGTTTACTAAGTACATGATTTTTAAAGTAATGTAAATATATGTATACATTAATACTCTCACTGGTGTCTCTACATTAACTTATTTAATCATTTTCAATGTATAGTAAATATATGTAAATTTCAATGTTTTCACTGTTGTCTGAACATTTATTAGGAATATAAATTTTAATGTAAACTAACTCTACATAAATATCAATGTCTTCGTTGGTGTCTGTATGGTGAATAAGCATACCATTTTTAACTTATAGAAAGTATAGGTAAATATTAATGTTTCACTGGTGTGTGTATGTTTACTAAACATATTAATTTAAAGTATATACATCAATATTTTCAATAGTGTCTGTATGTTGACTAATTAAATACTGTTTAGTGTATAGTAAATATATGTAAATGTGTATGTTTTCATTGGTATGTGTGTGATTACTAGATATAAAATTTTTAATGTGCAGTAAATGTATGTAAAGATCAGAGTTTTTACTGATGTTGTATGTTTTGCTATAAATATCATTTTTTAATGTATAGTAAATATATGTAAATATCTATGTTTTCACTGGTGTGTGTATGTTTACTAAGGTTTTTGTTTGTTTTGAATTTCTCGTGAAGCAACTCGAGGGCTATCTGCGCTAGGTGTCCTTAATTTAGCAGTGTAAGACTAGAGGGAAGGCAGCTAGTCATCATCACCCATTGGCCATCGCCAACGTTTAGGCTACTCTTTTACCAACGTATAAATGGGATTGACTATTACATTATAACGTCCCTTCGTCTGAAATGGCGAACATGTTTGGTGTGACATAGATTGGAACCCGCAACCCTCGGATTGTGAGTGCCTTAACCACCTGGGCACGCCGGGCCATATTTGGTAAGTATATTATTTTTAATGTATAGGAACTATATCTATAAATATCAATATTTTCACTGGTACCTGAATGTTTACTAAGTATATTATTCTTAATGTATGTAAATGTCAGTGTTTTGTCTGGTGTATGTATGTTTATTAAGAAAATCATTTTTAATGTATAGTAAATATAGGTAAATATCAATGTTTTTACTGTTGTCTGTAAAATTTACTGCTGAGGGAGAATGTCATTTTATGATATTTCTTTATCTTAAAATTAATAACTTTGGTAGACATTTAGAACTTGATGTTTATTTTAAACCTACTCCCACAGTATTGTATAGTAGATGCTTATCGTAAACTTACACACACAAGATTGGTGAGATATGTTAATAACTTTACACCTACCAGCTGCTCCCTCAACATTGGCTCAACAGCAAATCTGAGGGTTCATAACACTGAACATCGGGTAGCGATATACCGGTGGTGAGGACAATACAGATAACCTGTTATGTAGGTTTGCGCTAAGTTATTAAAAAAACATAAAACCTATAAACTGCAAAAATGAACTTAATTAAGATGCTATTTTGCAGAATATATCGTCTTACAAGCAAATACTATTATATTATGGAGAGTTTTGAAACAGTTTACATTTGTCTTTGATCGAGTTTGTTATTAAAAAGTTGTTAGTGGAAGTTATCATCCCTTCTAAAGTATGTTATATATATGATGCATCAAAATGTTTGTTATACGTTAGTTACAGTACCTGGGTAAGGACGGCTAAGGATTAGGAAAATAGATCAATAACCCTATAAATAAAACCTAACCACAGACATCATCACTTAAAATACACAGAAATGTTTCTAACTTGAAGGATGTTTCAACACATAGTTTGTTTTTTGTTCTTGTTGCTGTTGATATTACATTAGTTTTACAACTTGGATCAACATACTGAAGAGTATCTGCAGTCAACTTCAGCCGATAATAGTTCAAGTTTTTACAGACCTCTAGAGGACACTGGATGAAGACTTCAATGTAGTGGTTCTGACAACGAAAAATAATAGATACTTTTTGTATTAAGAGAACAAAGTTATCGTTAAATAATAATTTTTATTTATTGGTATATTCTTAAAATGTACGGTTATAGGTAACAAGTGACTCTTCGGAGAGGTTATAGGTAAGAAATATGAGCTCTTTGGAGAGGTTATAGGTAAGAAATATGAGCTCTTTGGAGAGGTTATAGGTAAGAAATATGAGCTCTTTGGAGAGGTTATAGATAAGAAATATGAGCTCTTTGGAGAGGTTATAGATAACAAATATAAACTCTTTGCAGAAATGTAACAAAAAACTATGAGGTATTGCAGAGGGTCCAAGGTGATAGTTATATATATGATTCGAACGGAGAATTTCTATGAAAACTTCGATTGTTTGTAGGTTTGTTTTCGTTGTTTTATTCATACATATGAAAGCAACCATTCTTTAACTGTAAATATTATAAGGGTTTATTTTCAAATAAAGAGATACTAAGTACTGACTGACGTGCTGTAAATTTTTCAAAACTGAACCGTTGGAAAGAAAGTAATTCTTTTCATGAAAAATTATAAGCTTCGAACAAAAATTTATTTTATAACACAATTTCAAGAACAGAACAGATGTAACAGTAGTAGTTCAGAAATAAGTAGCAGTTCGTACACAAGTATAGTATTTTATAATGCAGTCTTACTAATTATTGTATTAACGTTTAACGTGTTGATATCTCATAAAACTTAAAATTTATTAAGGCTATGCAGCCTTTTGAAAAATTTTTGAAGTATTACTACTCTTTTTGGCTTGGGCCTAGCGCGTTAAGGCGTGCGCTTCGTAATCTGAGGGGCGCGGGTTCGCGCCCGAGTCGCGCCAAACATGCTCGCCCTCCCAGCCGTGGGGGCGTTATAATGTGACGGTCAATCCCACTTTTCGTTGGTAAAAGAGTAGCTCAAGAGTTGGCGGTGGGTGGTGATGACTAGCTGCCTTCCCTCTAGTCTTACACTGCTAAATTAGGGACGGCTAGCACAGATAGCCCTCGAGTATCTTTGTGTGAAATTCCAAAACAAACAAACAAACTTTTTTGGCTTATAACACTCATATTAACAGACGTATTTATTAGCATACTAAATACAAAAATGCAGGTTTAAATATTTTTAGTATAATTTAATGAATCTGAATGCGATGATAAACTGCAATGTAATCACAATTATGGCATGGATTAAAATATTGTGTCTTTGTACTAGTGGTAGCTTTAACAGAAGTGGATTAATATATTGTTTTCTTGTACTGGTAGTAGTTTTAACATACACGGATTCGAATTTTGTTTTCTTGTACTTGTAGTAGCTTTACCATACATGGATTTAAATACTGTCTCCTTGTACTTGTAGTAGCTTTACCAGACATGGATTTAAATATTATCACCTTGTACTTGTAGTAGCTTTACCAGAGATGGATTTAAATACTGTCTCCTTGTACTTGTAGTAGCTTCACCAGACATGGATTTAAATACTGTCTCCTTGTACTTGTAGTAGCTTTACCAGACATTGATTTAAATGCTGTCTCCTTGTACTTGTAGTAGCTTTACCAGACATGGATGAAACTGTTATCTCCTTCTACCTGTAGTAGTTTTATCAGACATGTATTTAAATACTGTCTCCTCGTACTTGTAGTAGCTTTACCAGACATGGATGAAAATATTATTTCCTTGTACCTGTAGTAGTTTTATCAGACATGGATTTAAATACTGTCTCCTCGTACTTGTAGTAGCTTTACCAGACATGGATTTAAATACTGTCTCCTTGTAATAGTAGTAGCTTTTACGGACATGGTTTTAAGTACCGTGGGCTTGTGCTGGTAGACGATTTCATTGATTTTCACATAAGAAACACTTACCTATCGTCTGACGACACTTTGCTGAGGCTCCATCAAGATATTAAGTGCGTAAATTTCCAACAATGAGTAGCTACATCTTGTATAAAACTTCTATTTTTGAGCTGTTACAGTTGCTCAAGTGGATTTTTATTATCACATGGTGACATTTCCATTTATGTGTATCCAACTGCCAGGAGCTAGATTTCTAATGCTATAATTTGACTTTCTCGATTCTGTCGAGTTTTATGAACGGACGACCTTTCTTTGTTCCTGTTACATCCTTCAAGGTGTTTAGCATTGCAGTAATAGTTTTGTAAAGCTTTCTCAAGGACCATAACCTAGAAGTATTTATATTCAAAATTGAAATATAAAAACAATACATTATGATTTTGATTGTTAATAAAAAAGAATTTTGCTACTTCTAAATATTTGCTATGTGATCTTCGTAAAATCGTTTTACGTTAAATGTTATTTATCTTTGAAAACACTTTCACAAAAAAGCACAATTTCAGCTCTACTCATGTTCTACAAAGGAAACGGCATATTTTCATTGCACTATTTACTGTTCTGTGAGAGTTGAATGCCAAATCATACTCCTCCGTAAGGACGAGTTAGATTATAGAAGAGATCGAATTGTGTTAGAAAATTTATGGATTTTAAAGATCGTAACCTGTTAGAAAAAGAATTTATAAATTACTTTACTTTTAGATATAAGATAAACATTCACGCGTACAGAAGGGGGAGCGACTAGGAAGGAATTGTTGAGCATATTAACCGTAATTTGGCAAACAGTTTGAGCGATGTAACCTTGCATTATCTCAAAAATGGAAAGAATAAACTGATTGTTTTTTGTAGATTCTTCAAACTAAGTTTCTTAGTTTCTTTTGACACTTGACATGTCATAATATGAGGATCAGAATGTACCCGTTCGTTTTTGTGCTCATCTGTTCAAACTGATATTCATTCAACAAGTACAACACAATCAACACGTGAAGTCCCATATCAAGAAATCTCAAGAAATGATACTTACAATATTATCAAGGAAATTATAGAACAACATACCAATAAATTAATGTCATATACACTACCATCAAAATACAAAAAGTACAATACAATCAAGAGATGTCAAGTACATCACCATCAATAAATTTAAAGTATACTACTAGGATAAGTCAAGTATCTCATCATGAAGTGATACCAATATAATACCGCGAAGAGATGTTAAGTGCACTATATAAAGATTCGCCAATCGTTAAGAAATATCGCGTATAACGTCATTAAGAATTCTTAAGTACATCATTAAAAGATGTCAACCATTACATGTTTTCATATGAAATATAGCATTATAGAGAGATGATAACCATAACACCATCAAGAGATGTCAAGCAGAAAATCATGAAAATGAAATAGATAATTACCATAAGAAGCCAAGTGCAGAACTATTAAGAGATTTTAAGTACAACCTCATCAGCTGATGTCAATTACAACACTATCAAGTGAAATAGAAAATCAATCGAATTTTAGCGTAATATCATCAAGAAATATCAAGTAGAGCATCATCAAGAGGAGTCAAGTGAAACAAGAAGCTCGTAATCTGAGAGTCGTAGGTTCAAATCCCCATCACACCAAAGATGATCGCTCTTTCAGCTATGGGGTCGTTATAATGTAGGTCAATCCCACTATTCGTTGGATTGACAACAAATATAGCTGCCTTCCCTCTAGTCTTACACTGCTAAATTAGGGATGGCTAGAGCAGATAGCCCTCGTGTAGCTTTGCGCGAAATTAACAAACAAACAATAACAAGCTGTGTTATGTACAATATAAAACTTAAGTGCACCACCAAGTACAGCTTCAAGATATTCCTAGTACCGCGTCATTAAGACATGTCAAGTAGCACATCATAACGAGATGCCAAACATACAATCAACATATTTCAGGTATAACACAATCAAGTAATGTCAAGTAGAACTTCAACAAGAGATAACAAGTACTTCATCATCAAGAGGTTATAAATGAAACGTCACCATCATCAAAATATATAAAGTATAACAACATGAAGGAATAAATTATTTTCACTTAAGAAGTCATTTGCCCTAAAGTAAACAAACGCAACTCATATCTGAACTTAACAACTCTATAGTGCTGAAACAAAATTAATAAAAAACCGCATAAACTCAAGTAGTAGAATCTTGTTTCAGAATCTCAAAATGATATCTAGTCGTCAAATCGTGTTGTCCATCATGCAGTCAGACTCGTGATTACTTAAATATTCTCTCTCACAGTTTGACATTTTGTAAGCTGTGTGTGCTTGTGTTAAAATTGCTTCAGATCAAATTACCTCAATGCCAACGTAAAGTTTATCTGTAACGCTTACTATATGTGAAACGAATAGTGGCCAACGGTCACTTTTGAGAATGAGACACATTTTCAACATGAATAGATTATTTTAAACCACAACTTTGCTATGGATCGATATAATAAGGAATATACATATTGCCCATTACACCCGAATAAAAAGTTTAGCATAAACATTGTAGAATGATAGAAACTAGGAGCTAGTTTTACCAAAGGTATAATTTGGATTATTATTCTGAATAATTAAACCATTAATAAATATTATTTTACATCGATCTTCAGAAACATAATATGAACAGTAAGTTTCAATTACTACTAGTGGAATTTTACAGATAAACTTAAATTATTATTAAATGCAACCGAAACTAGGTGGAAATTCTCGGTAAATACACACATAAGATAATGAAAATTAATTACTGATAAGTTATACTAGTAAGAGTAGTATTTACTTTAGGAGGGAAATTGTCAGTAAATACACATAAGAAAATTAAGACTTATCGCTGATGAGCCAAAACTTGTAAGAGTACTGTTTATTTCAATAAAAGGAATTACTCTGTAAATACATGTACAAGTTATTGAAAACTTACCGCTGGTAAACAAATTCATGTAAGACTACTCGTCACTTCACGTCACTTCATACGAAAAAATTATTCGTAAATACGCATAAAGAAAACTCACCGTCGGTGAGTAGTACTTGTGAAAGTACGTTTTTCTTCTGCAACTCTACATGTTAAACATTGCACATTGTACTCCTATAAGTACTTCTAGCTCTGAAACATTTATTCATTCTATCATGATCGTGCACAACATTGAAGATGTACAAGCATATTATTATTACTCTTTTTTATGTAAAATTTATCTTTATTAGCGTATGTCAAATGAATGCCTCATAAAACAACAAAGCCCTTTGCTGGTCCTTTTAACAGTGAGGTAAGAGCTTCAACTTGATATCATTTTGCCAGTGGACATTATTTTAATAAAACTTTCTAATGCAGTCTGCATATAATTTCTCTAACAATATCTGATAAAACATAGCTGGTTAATCAATGGACCTTGCCATCACAAACGGCACCTTGAAAAAGTTACTTCCAACCAACCTGAATGAAGCCTTTCAGTTGCCGGAATATACGATTTATTGTCAAGATTCAATAGCCTAGAGCAAAGAATTGTGTGCTACTGACTCGATAGCTAACTAGATCTTACACTGGAAGACTTGAATTATTTGAATGGAGAAACTCTCCTGTGATTGGTCCTTTGTTCTCTGTTTTTTATAAAGCCATAATTATCTTTTCTTGTCGTAATGCGCTTCTTTTTCAAATTAAAATATATAGAAATGCAAAAGTTGTTGTCTTCAACAACTAAATCGGAACGTTGGGTAACTTTTAAACTAGATGGGCGTAAGTAAACGTTTTGCTTATTATTGTCCAACCAACTTTATAAGTGCATAAGAAAGCCACGTATAGGTCATCACTTTCTCTTCAGATTTACAGGTATCAATAACTCGAGACAGAAGGTTGGTAAAAGATATTGAAAAACATCTCAGTTAATAAAACATATTCACACCTTTGTTACACAAATAAGATATTTAATATGGCGTTTATGAAAACACAGAAAGATAATATTGCAACTAAGCTAGCTCTTCTACTGTGATGAATCACTAATGAACTTACATAAAAATTTGAATAATTTATAAACACAACACGAATTTCGTGCATGAATCAGTACTGAATTTCCGTAGTTATTAAATAACTTACGTCACAACAAACATATGGCTTATCAGTATGTAGATTTGTAAAAATTGTTAAAGATTCAATTTATAGCTACCATTAAGAGAGAACCCGGCAGATGTAACAACTGCTCATATACGAATACATGCCTAGCAATTTACTGCGTGTGATGTTTCCTGTCAAAACTTTCGGTTATGAAAAGCTGGTACATTTATACTCAGACCATCTTTCAAATGTACGATTATAATCGTTACTAGTTTCCTTATTGTACTGGCATTAAGCCTATACGTTAGTTGTTCTAGTAACTGTAACTATTTCATATCGCTAAGGTATATGTTTTATATATCTCTCAAATATGGCATGCTGTATTAAAGAAACAACAAGCATCTATAGAAAATCGAGAAATCCCATGGCTTGTTATCAAATGAAGGCTAAAAGTCATATTTTCATATATATACTATTATAAGATCTGAAGAAGACTTTTCATTTAATTAAATAGTTTAATAAACTCGTGCTTTCCATAAAACTTGTAGATTTAGAACTTCGAAGAATACTTACATTAACTCTGAAATATGACGATTGTATAAACCTTCCTGAGGAGTCTAGGGATGTTTAATTTGTTATAAAAAGTTGTTAACTTCTAATAAAAGCGCATAAAAACAGTCCTATGTTGTGAACCTTTACTATACATTCGTTAGACCTTACGATACAGATAATAAGAAAGAGCCTGATCAGCTGTAATTAATCTTCACCTAAGATGAACTAACCTGTATTTTTCTCTACAAGTGGGTTATCTCGTCATCACTGATCACTAATCTGTAGTCGCTTCATTCTTGGGGTGTTTAGGGCTAGTTATTGTAAGATGAATATATGAAATTATGAACAAATCAAAATTCAGGGAATATTTTTACTTTTTTACACATATTAAAGTTTTGTAATATATTTTACAATTTCGGTTAATATATATTTTCACTGTTTACTCTAGAGCTTGTAACACCAAATTTACAAAGCAAACAATGACATGACTTCTCTTAATGATGTCTATATAGTTATGACATTTTATACAATTCATAAAGCAAGTATAGTATTTCTATCTTTCAAATATAATAGTTCCATTGATTGTTACTAATGGTTGGTCATAAAATCCTTCGAATGATTATTTACTTCTATTACTGTTGGTAATAACATTTTATTCACGAAAAAATTGCACACGTATTTGATCTTAAGACTAAAATATAACACTGTGGCGGTCAACATTTTGATGATTGAACATAAGCAAATAAAATATCATTTGTGCACACCCAAAATATTAAAAAAAACAATGAACTTAAAATTGTTATATAATATGATCATTTTTATTAAAATTGTGACACAGTTATATAAAAAACTAGATGTTTTAGCAACGTTCCACACTCCTGAAGATAATGTGTCAAGCTGTGTCCTGTTGTAAATAAAACTAATCATAAGAAATCAACGTTATATGTTTGCTTTTAGTATTTTATTATAAAATGTTATGATTGTTTCTTTCCTTTTTTTAAGAAATCCAAGTGCCTAGCTTTCAGAGGGCCCGGCATCGCCAAGCGTGTTAAGGCGTGCGACTCGTAATTTGAGGGTCGCGGGTTCGCATCCCCATCGCGCCAAACATGCTCGCCCTTTCAGCCGTGGGGGCGTTATAATGTTACGATCAATCCCACTATTCGTTAGTAAAAGAGTAGTCCAAGAGTTGGCGGTGGGTGGTGATGACTAGGTGCCTTCCCTCTAGTCTAACTCTGCTAAATTAGGGACGGCTAGCACAGATAGCCTTCGAGTAGCTTTGTGCGAAGTTCAAAAACAAACAAATAAGCTTTCAGAGTTCTTTTTTCTGTTTGTGCGTGAAACAAAAACTGTGGCGCTGTAGTCAAATAAATACAGAACACGTTCATATTACGACTTTGGGGACAGCGCTTCATTAAACAGTACTTTCCAGTATTTGGTACGTCTGACAGTTCCAACTACTGAAGAGTCTAAAATTATAAAACTTTTGCACGAAATTTGACATATCTTGTAATATACACATATAACAAAACTTTAAAGTTTTCTGAGTTTTACCCTTCAACACCTTTCTTTATCTTCCATACAAACAATTTATCGTTTTATCGACGGGATGCCACGCTTCGCTGAGCTGCAGATAGAAATCATCATAGCTTGACGAGACAATTGTGTATGATCCCACTGTTGTTTATTCGTATCATTATGGTCACGCTCAGTAAACACACGGTATAATATGTAGGAAACCAGGAGATTAATTTACCTTGAAAATCAGAGTTATATTAAGTTTGTTTTTTTAAATTTTAAATAATGTTCTAGTCATAAAATAGAACTAACGAAGTGTAGTTTTTACCAGATTGGGAAGTCTGTAAAACATATGTTGAGTAAGTGTAATTATGTGCAATTACAATTTTGGGGGTTGATGAACTTCAAACACTTTCTGAATGCATGCGTGAAAACATTAATTCATCATGTAATACAAAATATCATAGTACATTATTAATAGAACACATAGCTTTAAATGAAGGTTATTAATTTGAAATATTTTGTAGCTTTTACTTTGTCATTATGACAACAGCTTACAGATCAATTATCAAAAAGTTCAGCATATTTAGAAAGTTATATTTCCAGTTTGAAGTTCCTTGTAGCAATACCATACATCCAGATCCAATTCTTACTTTTGAGGTTCTTACTAGAGATTCATCATGCTTTTGTAATTTACTCTTTGTGGTTTTTATAACAAACGTATTTTTACAATTGAGCTTAAACTAATATAACACAACACAATATTTAAAGACCAGGAACCTGTTAAACCACCTCGATTCTCCCGTCCTCTAAGTCAAACTAAAAGTATTAAATAAATAAACTTAAAAAATTAAAGCCAGCCTTTATCAATCATATATCTATCAAGCTTTCTTTTAAACTCGGTCAAATGTGCTTCTTCCACAACATCCAAAGGGAACCCATTTCATAGACCAATGTGCTTCTTCCACAACATCCAAAGGGAACCCATTTCAACCACCCTACATCAAAAGTACAATTTTTTCAGCTGAAGAAAGCTTCTACCTTGCCTGAATCTATATTTGTGTTCCCTAGCTTTACAATTCTCTCTGTTAAGTATGAAAAACGTGATGCATCAACACTATCAATTTCTTTTACAATCTTAAACACTTAAATAAGATTCCTCTACCTCTTTTTCTCAAGAGAAAACAGTTTTAAGGATCTCTCCTCATAAGGCAATCCCTTCATCCCAGTTGTCATTTTAGTAACCATCCTCTGAGCCTTTTATAACAATTCAATGTCTTTCTTAAGGTAAGGAGCCCAAGATCGGACACAATACTTCAAATGTGGCCTAATCAGTGATCTATACAATGAAATTATAGCCTCGTTGGACATGTACCGTATTTTCCGCCTAATAAGCCGAATTTCTGGCCCTAAATTTTGGACCTGATTTTTGGGGGTCGGCTTATTGGCCGATCACTCCTTTCGGAAATTTCTTCTTCTTAGGAAATGTTTTACTTTTGAAAATTACCATAGGCGGTAATTTTGTCCCATCAGCAAAGCACGTTTAGACTACAGTGAAACGTTGTTTCTGGAATTTCATTGGTTACCTAATTACAGTGAGTGGAGCCAATAACGAATGACATATTGATTCCATCTCTGTCTCAATACGACACGTTCTGCTTTACAACAGAACGCCAATGATCACACACAACATGCATGCTCACGCTGAAACGAGACTAAGAAATCATTTTGAAGAAACTTGTCACTTCTTAAAAAATGGCTTCGGCTTATTGGGCGGTAATAAGCAAAAACCCTCATTTTCAGAGCTGAAAATTGGCCTCGGCTTATTAACCGGAAAATACGGTATTTAATATTTCTATAAATACAACCTTAACTTCTGTTTGAAATACCACTAGCAACAGCACACTGCTTGGATGAATTAAGAGACTGATCTATCATTGCATCATGAGCCTTTTCTTTCATGACAGTGTTAAGGTTATCCCTATATAAATTATCATTCAAATTATGGAAACCCTATGCAATATGTTGCATTTATCATAACTAAAACCCATCTAACATTTATTTGTCCAATTCACTAAATGATATAAATCCTCTTGTAAAGCAGCAGCATCAGCAACTTTAAGTAATTTATTGACCATTTCATCATCTATGTCATTAATGTAAATTAAAAAAGAGCAATGGTCCTAAGACTGAGCACTGACGTACACTACTTGTGATACTGACCCATTTTGACTGGACTCCATTTATAACAAACATGCGCTTTTTTCCATCAAACCACCCTTCTATCCAATTAGCTAATGTATCTCCCACACCTATGGAGATAAGTCTCTTTATAAACCTTTCATGTGGCACACATTATCAAATGATTTCTTCACATACCTATAGAGATACGTTTTTTTACAAGCCTTTTATATGGCACTTTATAAAACTTCAGATACAACAAGTATTTCACCCTTACAATTATCTACACATGCTGTAACATTTTAAAGGTATGTCAAATTTTGAAGGCATGATTTTCTCTTAATGAAACCATGTTGACAACCCAATAAAGTTCTAAATTTTGTTAAATTACTTTGCAAAGTATATTTTATCAGACTTTTTAAAACGTTTCTGACAACTGATGTAAGGCTAATAGGCTTATAACTACTAAGACAACGGCTATTACCTCCCTTGGAGTTAAGAGTGACATTAGCTAATTCCCAATCTATTGGTACTTGTCAACTCTTCAAGGATTTGCAAAACTATGGCAAGTGGCTCACATATCCAGTTCTTTCAAACTCGGCATAGCTAGGTGATTACGGCTAATTGACTCAGAGGGTCGCGGGTTCGAATCCCCGTCACACCAAATATACTCACCCTGTCAGCCGTTGAGACGTTATAATGTGACGGTCAATCCCACTATTCGTTGGTGAAAGAGTAGCCCAAGAGTTGGCTGGGTGATTATGACTAACTGCCTTCCCTTTAGTGTTACACTGCTAAATTAGGGACAGCTATTAGAGATAGCCCTCGTGTAACTTTGTGCGAAGTTCAAAACCAAACAAACAATCCTTTCAAGTCCCGAAGAAAAATTATTCGACCTAAGAGCTTTATTTTTTCCAATTTTATTTTAACAATCTCAGAATTTATGCAATTGTTTTGAAGAACTTTGTCTTATTCTATCAGCTGTTCAAAACGTTGTCATTAATAAAAATTAAAGAAAAAGCAGAATTTAATATCCTATCTATTTCATAATCATTGGATACAAGCCTTTCTTTGTCATCCCTCAAGGGTCCTCTTCCCATTCTAACATTTTGTTTACACCTAATGTACTTGAAAAAATCCTTTCTGTTGATTTTTATATTTTCAACCAAATTCATTCATGCATCCTTTTGAATTTCTTAATTTCCTGTTTGATCAACTTTCTCAGTTTCTTCTATAATCTTCTAAGTCTTGTATAATACCAGATAATTTAAATTTTTTATTCTTTTCTTTAATTTTATCTCTTACACCGTTTGTGAGAAAACATCGTTTTTACTTGCAGCTATACTTTTCTATCTGTAATGAATATATTTGTTTTGAACATTGAAAAATTTTTTTCAGAAAATTTCACATTTGTCCAGCGTCTACAAATAATTCAGCTGGCCAATGTACAACAGATAATTGTTGTTGCATCCCATTAAATTTTGCTTTTTTAAACGTGGAATCAAAATATCTTTATTCCTGATTTCCACATGTAGTAAAGCATTAAACCTAATACAGCAATAATCACCTGTACCTAGATGTTCTCCAATTTTCACTCTCTCAATCGTTTTTGTATTAGAAGTTAAGAATAAATCTAAAATAGCGTTGTTTCTACAAGGTTTTTTACCCAACTAGAGACAAAATCCATCTTGAACAGTTTTCAGAAACCTTTCTCCCTCATGGTTTGACTCTAGCATTTCCAAATAAATGGATCTGAAATCAAAATTACCAAAAATTATAACTTCATTAACAGCTTAAATTTTAATCTCACTGTAAAGTTTCTCACTAATGTCACCAGTTTCATCTGGTTACTTGTAACAAATTCCTACTAAGAGCCTTATTCCTTGATATACATTAATCGAATCCCAAATAGATTCATTCTTCTTGCTATCATCCTTAATTTTCTCAATTTCAACTCTACATACAGAGCCACTCCTCCCCCTATCTTTACTACTCCATCCCTTCTACGTAACCTGTAACCATATATTTCAAAGAAATTTCTATCATCAAAATCATCCATGTTTAACCATGTTTCATTTATATCAATTATGTCAAAATCTTTAATTTTTACAGAGTCCTAATTCTTACACTTCTAACGTTACTATCGTAGCAATTAAACATATTCTTATAACTACTGTTATACTGATTTCCTATGCTAAACTTTCCTTCACATCTCAATTTTGTTTCATTTAATTTATCTTTGCCTTCACCACTGTAGTAGTCCTAGTTTAAAAACTTTCCTTACAGATGAGTTAATAGCTCTTGCAAACATACCAGGCCTTTTTCTATTTAAGTGTAAACCATCCGTTCCAAAATGTTCCCTCCTCACACTTAACTGATCACACAAGTTGAACCGGCTAACATGTTCATCCTTATATATTAATTTCAGCCTAGCATTTAGCCATAGTGACCAACTCAAAACTACATTTCCTCAATTATAACTTAGAAGTTTCCCTGACACAATTAACTTATGGCCTTTGTTTTAAAATTATTTTATCAACCAACTCCTTGTAATTGTTAAGTAGCTCCTCTGACGTACATTTCCTTATAATGCTAGTCAGAACATGCACAATAAAATATGCATATTTCCAGTCCCCTTTATTATATGTTTTTCTCTGTCATTTATGTCTTCCACCTGTTTCTCATGGTAACATAAACTGAATCTCTTTCACCTTATTTACCCCACATACTATTCTATCCACATGTCGTTGTCAAGGAATCACCTATAATCTCTTTAAGTTCATAATTCTTATCCTTGTCTATTCCTTTTGCTTTCCCTCTCTCATATTGTTCCTCGTCTACATAAACCTAGGATTGAAATCCGTTGCTCAATGGAATACGGTCTTTAATATCACGTTCACTTCTTTAAACCCTAATACTATTCTTTCTAATACTTTCCACATATTATACTTCTCTTTACTTATTTCCTTAACTTTAGCTAGGACAACCTTCAACGTTTCCTCCAACCTGCAAACTCTACATATAAATTGAATATCCTCAGTACTAGCTTATCTCGACTTTTCTAACAAGCTCACAGTAAAAATGTTGCTTTTATACGAGTAAGCGACATCGAATCACAGCAAATACAACCTATAATAATAATAAACTACCATATAACACCAATATACATTCAGTTGTTTACTTTATCTTACATTGCATGCAATAATACAATGTAACATTGAAACACATTCAGTGTTTTAATTCATAAATAGGAAATATTTTTTTTATAATTTTAACATTGGTTATTCGTAGATACTTATGATTGAAAATCGTTTCAAATTCGATCCAAATAGCATCACTTCAGTTGTTTGTGTACTTTTATTGCAGTGTTTATTTTGTCTTGTATATTTCCTATTGCAATTCTGCGAATAACCTACGATCCCCACTTCCATTAAAAGTTTAAGCTTTCATATATATTTTTTTGTTTTTTATATGTCCATTGAATGGACTCAACATCTATAAGCTTTCGGTATATTCATATCCCCTATTGCTATAACGTTTACAATAATTGAAACTAGAATCACAAATTTATAAAGTCTAATCTTTATTGTGGCTTACAGATAAGTGCATAAAGCTGCCAATATGTGTGTTCGACAACACTTAAATAATTATGTATTTTGCTATTATAATACCTGCTCACCACCGCTCTTATTACACTATAACTAGCATAATAATAGGGAAAAAATATGGGAAGATATAAATTAGTTTAACATTTCGCTGTTTGTGCAGCAAAGAATCTATTACACTATCTGTTAAAGACTTATCATAATTGTTTGAACGCTCGGTAACGCTTATATCAAGTATTTTATAAAAAGCAAGAAATTAAAACTAGAAAATGATTTGTATTTTTAAAATATCTTTCTAGGTTAGATGTGGTTTGAATTGATATAAAAGGTGATTCTTTAGATTACGTGTGGAGGGCTAGATGCTCTTGTGTCGTTGTAAACTTTCTTGGTCATTGATTATCGTACACTTAATTTATTGTGGAAAGTAATGATTAAAATTTCGCTTTTAAATTAAGCAAAAAACAACACAATAGTTTATCTTCTCACAAAGGGGATCGAAAACCGATTTCTAAAGCTGCGAGTCCGAAAACATATCCCGCGCCACTGGTGAGGCTAGTTAGGTTTTTATTCAATTAAGTGATGATTACGAAACTCTGTGTTCCTAAATATGAGCTTTTGGTATAAGTTAGTTTTATTTTTAATCTAATATATTACAAAGACTACCCAAAACTAGTTAGAGCTCATGAGCCAGACAGAATTGGTAATGCCGAAAAGTCATGCCAAACGATTTTTATTCTAGTGAACAAGGATGACAAACCAATTCTACAAATGCATGCTGAACGTTTCAAGTGAGTCGATTTATCAGTTTGCATGTGTTTGAAAGTTTCATCTGTGTATGCATTAACACTTGAATGATCGGGTGGGTCTGTATAGTGTAGGCAGTAGTTAGCAATCTTTTACTTTCTATACTATTCTAAGGGAGTCATTATTACAGGGTCAAGCCCCAGACAGAAAGAGAAATGGAATTGGGGTGTCTGAGAGTTTGCAGAGAGACAGTAAGGGTGACAGCAGTGTTTCGGATACCAATTGCAGAGAGTATGAATACTCCTTTTATTATTATTTATTGACAACATATACAATGCATATGTTTGTTTTGGTTTGGTTTGGAATTTAACACAAAGCTACTCGAGGGCTATCTGTGCTAGCCGTCCCTAATTTAGTAGTGTAAGACTAGAGGGAAGCAGCTAGTAATCACCACCCACCGCCAACTCTTAGGCTACTCTTTTACTAACGAATAGTGGGATTGGCCGTCACATTATAACGGCCCCACGGCTGAAAGAGCGAGCATGTTTGGCGCGACCGGGATGCGAACTCGAAACCCTCAGATTACAAGTCGCACGCCTTAACACGCTTGGCCATGCCGGGCCATTACAATGCATAATAAGTCCATTAATACTAATACCCTTGTAGGTTTGTAAAGATTTATAGATTAAATAACTTAAATACCAGAAGAGTAATTATTAAGGATTGCATTTTTTTAACCATTTCAGGCCTACGGTAAAGTGCACAGAGTCAAACATGAAATAAGAGGAAATTGACAATAACCAACTTTATTGACAAAATCTAGTCAAAAGACCAAAACCTGACACTGAAACATATATCATATGCAGTATGCAGTCACCAAGTAAGAACTAGCAACATCACAAATTCCAGGGACGTTATGCCATGACACACACTCTTGAATGCTACGTAATTACGAAACTTTGTTCCAATTTCTAATTTTGCAATATGAATTATGTTATATCTCTAGAAGCTGAAAGCCTCACTTATCATTAGTTACTTTGATACTATGACAGTCCTTTTACAAATAAATGTACACACACTAACAAACGAAAGCGCCAAGTCACATCATATGCTTCGTACTGAGTTAAGTACTTGAAAATTATGAACTTTTTGCTACTTACACCATGTAAAAATTTTCACACAATTTTAGTTCACTATAATTATAATTATCATAACATACAATAAAATAATAAATATAGAATATATAATTATGAAACTTAATATTTAATATCGAAAAACATTTTTATATCCTTGAAACGTAAAATTTTATATTTCGAGTTTAATTTACGGTTTATGTTCGAAAGTTACACTAAAAGTGAAATAAAAGTGGTTGAAAACATAATTATGTACAAACGTATAGTCCTCTGCTAGTACAGTGGTAAGTCTACGGATTTACAACGCTAAAATAAGGGATTCGATTCCCCGCGATGGGCTCAGCAGATAGCCCGATGTGACTTTGCTATAAGAAAAACACAAAACACACGATCATGATGGACACAGCGTAGATAGTTCATTATGTAGCTACAAACAAACAAAAACGTTTTTGAGCAACTTCCAGTCCTCCGGATATTTAGCTGCATTAAGAATTAATCTCCCATTTATTATTTTAAATGACTTGGGGCCACCAGTGCCAAGTGTTTTTGGCGAGGAGCGTCCTCTCATACTGTCCTAGTGTCCTTAGTGACCCTGCCAATAATGAATACGTTCTAAATTCTGCAATTGAAAATATTGGTTGTGAACCTACATCTCTTATGAATTAATGACTTCGTGAACTTAGAAGGTTTACTGACAATACTGTTTACTTCGTTGTGTATGAGATTGGGATTTATTTTCAAATTAGTGGTTCAATTCGATAATCGCAACACTGCAAGAGGTTTGTTTGTAGAAGAAAGCCTCGTATTTAAATTAGCCATATTGTTTTGGGTAAAACGCTTAACTAAACACGTTTGGTGTTTTAAGATCTTTATTTCTAGAAAATGTCAGAAATAAATAAAAATGAGATTAATATACGTTATGGAGCTAATAGGTAAGAATATAGAAAGCTACCAAAAGATAAAACATTTTTTATTTCATTAAATCTATGTGAAATTAAAAAACGAAATAGTTTTAAGTGGAAAAGTCAACGAGAGAAAATATTTTTGACTATTGTTTAATGTGAACGGAAGGTATATGTATTAATCGATCGCTACTGTATAGCTGAGAAAGACTGATGAATAATTCGGATAAAATATAAAATTCAGATTAAAAAAACTCTCTCGAAAAAGTGCAATAGTTCATAACAGGCTCAGTAAAATATTTTCTCAGCTATTTTCAAATGACTTCCAATGAGTTAATATGTGCATAAAAACCAAAGTTAGCGAACATAATATTATTAAATATCTTCCAATAGACTGCTATATGCATTGTAAAATAAAAAAATATCCATAAATGTCTACTTTTACAGTGGGACAGGCATAAGCTAACAGATTTATAACGGCCCTGGCATGGCCAGGTTGTCAGGACGCTCGACTCATAATCTGAGGGTCACGGGTACGAATCCCCATCACATCAAACATGCCGTGGGGGCGTTATTATGTGACGGTCAACCCCACTTTTCTTCATAAAAGAGTAGTCCAAGAGTTGGCGGTGAGTGGTGATGACTAGCTGCCTTTTGTCGAGTTTTACACTGCTAAATTAAGGAATGCTAGTGCAGATAGTCCTCGTATAGCTTTGAATGAAATTCAAAACAAACAAAATTATAACGTTCAAATCTGGGATTCAGTTCCCTGCGGTAAACACAGCAGATATCGCAATGTAGCTTTGCCCTAAAACAAACAAACGAAAGCTTTTTCCCTTATATTTCAAAAATTTCATCAATGATTTTAAGCCTCAGACACCGACTGTAGGCGCATCTGCTTGTAATTTTTCGGACCAACCAGGATAGAAACATCCATCGTAAGATATCTTTTTCTTTAACATCTCTTTGTGATTTGCATTCGTTTCAGCTGAAGCGGGACTCTAAATAGTAACAACTACTGATTTCGTCCGTGAAATTATTAGAAGGCATTGATCCAGCAGTGTGGCGCAGGGGTTGAAAAAGCCTGAAATGTCTTAAATTACTGGATTACAGAATTTTTGATTGATTTACATCAGACGGGGCAAAATATTCTCTGTGGAAGACTCAATGCGTTAACCGATTATTTTATTTGAAAATATATTAATGATGAAAAAGAGATAAATGAATTATGAGTAATGATATTTAAGCGCCTGCCTTCTTACTAAGCGTTAAAGAAATTTCCCGTAAAACAGCATATTAATTTACGAACAATTAGCTTCGTGATGTCAGAAACGTAAAGAGGTACGCGTCTTATCCAGCTCAGCATGTATCGAAGAGAAAAAATAATGGATATTACATTCATTAAAATTTCAAATCTGTGAAATACCTTTCCAACGTTTATCATAGCTACACAAGAAGTAAATATTATTTCGAAAAAAACTGATTAATTTTAACGTGTTATAGTTTGAAAGCTCTAGCACTACTAATTAATAAATAGTACAGATATATAATCGAAATGTAGATTGACTTTGTAATTCTAGTTGGATTTATTGAGATTAAAATGTTCAAATTCGGCGTATGCAATGGAATCAAATGAAAGAAAACCAGAAGAATTACGCCTTTTATTGAAACTCATAACGTACTGAAGGTGTTGTGATTTGCCTTTCTAATTATTTTCAAAACTTAACATTAAATTTCCAGTAGCCCAGCCTTTACTAATTTCCGTATTTTACGTCTTGTAAGACGCACTTTTTCTTTAAAAATACTTTGAAAACTCCTCATGTGTCTTCCAAGACAAAAGTGATGAGTTAAGGCCAGAGGTTAGTTTAGGATCTATCCAAAACGACCTCTCATACAGATCGTAATCTGAGTACTTACCAGTTACAAGTATTTTTAATAGCATAAAACATTCAGTTTAACTAATATTGTCGATATACTGTATTTACTCAGTAGGTTGAGAAAACGTCAAGGCTGCATCAAGGTGTTGTCTGCTGAATCAAAATATTTTTTCTTAGGATTGTTTTTCCAAAATTAGGGTGCATCTTCCATGATGTAACGTCTTACAAGGCATAAAATACGGTAAACCACATGATGATACTCATTTTATTGAGTGTGCAGGGCTCTAAAATAATTGACAATAAAAAAGGCTAAAAATAAATATTTTCTTGTATGCACGAGCTAGAAGACCAGCTTCAAATTAATGACTGACTTGAATGCAGTTCACATTTCCGTCACGAAAGTGATTATATATCACTTTATATGAAGTCATGAAGAACATTTCGAGCAGTCAAATTTTTAAATGTACAGTTATGACAGAAAGTATTCGTACCCCTGTATAATGAGTAGTGTTTTCCTCATAACTTAAAAATTATCACGATTAGGTTAATGTAAGTAAAGTATATTACAAATATTATACTAACACACATCTACATACATTTTTATGTAAATTAAACGACAAATAAACTGTTTATAAACAAATAACCAAACATAGGAGGGGCAGAAAGTGTTCGGGCGTCTACTTTAATGGTCAGTTGTGTAGCCTTTCAGCTGAATTACTCGGCGCAATCTCTCCTCATAGCCCTCCATGGTCATTTAACAGTACTTTACTGGTATTTTCTTCCATTTTTCTTTACAGAAGGCCTCCAACTCTTGCAAGTGTTTTGGATGACGCTGATGAAACTTGGTCTTCAACTCATGCCAAACGTTTTCAATTGGGTTGAGATCGGGTGACTGCGATGGCCACTCTTGATGGCTTATGTGGTTCCTCTGCAACCAGGATTGCACATATTTCGATGTGTGCTTACGGTCATTATCGTGCTGGAAGATCCAACGACGCCCAAGCCGCAAGTTCCGAGCATCATTATTAATATAAGTGCCTAATATATCAACGTACTCTTCTTTTTCATGATTCCGTTGACGCGGTGAAGGCTGCCTGCGCCAGAATAGCTGAAGAAACTCCATAGCATGATCGAGCCACCTTCGTGTTTAACTGTAGGAACGGTCTTCTTTGGAAAATTTACGGAAAATATTGCGAACATCATTGTGGCCGAATAGGTCGATTTTAGTCTCGTCTGACCAAAGAAT
Source organism: Tachypleus tridentatus (assembly GCF_004210375.1). Classification (NCBI taxonomy): domain Eukaryota; kingdom Metazoa; phylum Arthropoda; class Merostomata; order Xiphosura; family Limulidae; genus Tachypleus; species Tachypleus tridentatus. The sequence continues at coordinate 13,888,414 of NC_134836.1, read as the reverse complement.
ACTCTTCCAATAGGTAAGGGGTTTATCTACATGTTTTCTTGCATACCTCAATCGTGCTTCTAAATGAACAGGTTTTAAATATGGAGTTCTACGAGGACGGCATGTTTTGAACCAAAAAGAGCGTAACATATTAGTAACTGTACAGGTGCTTACTTCAACCCCAGTTTCCCTTACCAGTTTCTGTATCTCATTACGTGTTAAACGAGGGTTCCTACTAACTTCTCTGAGAACCTTCCTTTTGGTTCGTTCTGAAATTTTGGTGGGGCGTTCAGAACGAGGGAGGTTAGCAATTGATCCTGTAAGCTTAAACTTGGCAATTATGCTTTGAACAGTAGATTTTGGCACATTAAGTTGTGTAGCAATACTGGAAAGAAACACACAAGACTTATATTTTACAATAATTCGGTTTTCTAAATCACTGGACAGTTGTTTCCTGTACGCATTGATGACCAAACATAGTGACGGAGACGGCGCTATATTGCCGGAAGTATATTTTTTGCTGGCTAAATTTCAATAATTATGAACCCAGTGTCTAGTTCTGGAATGGTATAATGTAGTTTATTCGCCAAACTAAACAAAATATTTACGGGAATATCAGTTTTTTCGCACGTTCTAAATGTACGAACACTTTCTGCTCCTCCTATTTTTGGTTATTTTGGTTTGTCGTTTAATTGACATAAAATTTTATGTAGATGTGTGTTAATATAATATTTATAACATACCATACGTCTATTAGCCTAATCGTGATACTTTTTTGAGTTATGAGCAAAAACCTACTCGGGATGCAGGGGTACGAACACTTTCTGTCGTAACTACAAACAGTTGTTGATGCCATTTCACGAATTGAAAGGAATGCATCTATCACATTCAGGAAACGTAATTTTAAACTGACGTCATTTCATATATATGTGACATGGTAGAGGATAGTGGAATTCTGCAAACATTCACTACTTTACATAGGACGCTGTTTCCTCGAAGAAGGACTCAAATGCATCATGGTTGTCGTTCTTAAGCATTTTAGTCCTATGTACATTGACTTACATCTGGCTGCGACAAGACAAAATAAACATTCATTTTTTTACATGTGTTCACTAAATGAAAGTACCTTGAAGTACCTTCAAAGCAGCAATATATAGAAACATTTTACTAATTTTTAAACAAAATATTTTATGATGAATTAACGTTACCTGACTAGTGAAACATATTTATTGGTTTTCTGTTGACAAATCAAAATATTAAAAGTTGGGTTTTCAGTGTTGCTTTTTTCACGAAATAAACCTATGTTGCTTGAAAATTCTTAAGAAACACATAAAACACATAACAACGTTTACAGGTGTTCACCTTATTTACGTGCACCGTAGTATAGTTGGTCCGACTGTCAAAATAAAATATACAGTCTAAAACTAGAGCTTTCTGTATGTAGAGTGGTAATATCAAAACAAAAATTATATTGCTTTTATAAATAATAAACTAAAGCAAACGTAAGAAAGAAAGGTTAAAGTATACATTTGACTCGATTTGTAGTTTGTTTTTTTGGAATTTCGCACAAAGCTACTCGAGGGTTATCTTTGCTAACCGTCCCTAATTTAGCAGTGTAAGACTAGAGGAAAGGCAGCTAGTCATCACCACCCACCGCCAACTCTTGGGCTACTCTTTTACCAACGAATAGTGGGATTGACCGTTACAGTATACACCTCCACGGATGGGAGGGCGAGCATGTTTAGCGCGACGCGGGCGCGAACCCGCGACCCTCGGATTACGAGTCGCACGCCTTACGCGCTTGGCCATGCCAGGCCCTCGATGTGTAGACTGGTATATGAGTTTTGTGGTGTTTATGTACTTATTTTTATGACATACAATACACGTTATACAAACTTTTGCCACGGAATATTTGAAGCACTATGCAAGAAGTTATATTTAACGACTACTATATTTAAACAAAAGTAGGGTCAACTTTTGAATTTAGATTTTGTAGAAAGTTGCTGATGCTGAAAGTAAGACTCATAAGTGTAAGAATAAAATGGTCTCAACAACACCACATGCTAAAATACCTAAGTATTCAAATCGGTTGTTTATTCCATTCTTATATAAATATATATATATATTTAGTTTTATGCCTATCTTAAGAACTATCGTGTTTGTTTGTCAAGTATAATAAGACACCCAATTGTCATATAAGGCTTAGTATATGTAGTCTGAGATCATTATTTAGAATATTTACTTTCAAGTAGAGAGATAACATTTTCTAAACGTATTTTCTACTGTAGCTGGTTGCGTACTTCCTTATTAAGTTCTACTTGTTAGTAAATGTATATGGCTATTTCATAGGTTAAAATATTAACCGTGAAAATAACAAGCGTCATTAGTTAACACTGTAAAAATGTTGTTATAAATTTAAAACGTCTAAACTGGCTTTGGTTAAAGTCATAACATAGAAAACCTTAATTGATACTAAGGAAAACTTAAACAGAACACTTGTAAACTGATATCTCAAAAGACGCAAGGCAATGGAACGAGTGTCTCCTGAACCTGAGTATAATTTTTTTTTCATTGTGTAAACGCTTGTAAGCAGGATCTATAAGATAGAACAGCTGGCGCATATATTTGGGTCATATAGTTTAAAACAAATAAAATATGAAATATGAACATCAGTGATTCAGATAACCATAAAAGTTGTTTAAGGAACAATTTAAGAAATAAGTTCATTATTTATTCTAAAGTACATAGTAAGGGGGAATACCCGTTTTTAAACAGGTTTCTTCCACCAAGCCAAGAATAAAATAGTTATTGTAAGAATCTGAAACATAGCAGCGTTTTGACTTATATTAAATTCTTTTACCACTTTGAACTCCTGGAGTCCATTTTCGTGGCAATAATTCCAGTTACGGTGCGTATAAAAAACACCATGACAATAATTTAGGTGATCAGTAAGTAGAACTTCAATTATGAATTATTAATTGCACCATCAATGTGTGTTACAAGTAGTGTTCTTAAACCTAAATACATAATCTTGAGAAGTGGGATAGAACAAGAAACTGGGACTAATACTTTACAGAAAAATCTAACTTAATAATACTGATTTCGTTAAAAGCATTTATAGTGATGCCGTAACAAGTAACCTATTTTGACATAATGATAGTAGTTGTGAAAACTGAACTGCTACATCACTTATAAGTGATTTCTTCAAATATTTTGATGAGCTAATAAGTTCGCTTTAACACTTTTGAAACGTCACTTTAAAAATTCATACTTTTAGTTTCATCAGTTAATCTAATCTAATAGTTATTAGAGAAAAACGTCTATTTTTCTTGAAATAAACTTCTTAGAGTGATTCGAGAAGTAATGTATGCAGCTATATACTGTTATTGGAACTTATGCTCAATCCACTATCTACGGTCACGTAACTTTGAACAAACGAATGAATAATAATTTACTTTTCTTAGAAGATTCTAAAAGAGAATAGATGGCGATGGGTAAGACAAAGAAAGAAGTTAGTACAAATAACTCCAAACAACTTATAGTAGCATGACTGACAGCATTAGCTAAACAATACATCGTTGATAATCTATAAAAATCTACTTTCAACCGCCTTCCCTCTTTTTTTTTTGAGTTATTTTTATTTCTGAAACAAAAATCAACGAGGCAGATCCTCCAATCCCTTTCTCTTATGTCTACTACAAGATAAAATTGTTTTTACTTTTCATAGTCTCAAGAGCCTCTCTCTCTCCCCCCCTTTTTTTTTTTTTTTTTTGCTGCTGATTAAAATGACAAAGGTTGGGTTATATGCCTTAGGCCACTTTTTAGCCAAGGTTGTTTTTGACAACGACTCTGATACGTAAAGCTGGATTTAAGGTTTCGATCAGCACCTGCGGCAAAGTGTTAAGGGACTGGGGTGCCACCCATGAGACTCTTATCGAACAAACGGATTGCTGGAAACAGAACATTCTATGCTTTCTTTTTTCAAACGTGATTAAGAAAGCACTAAAAAAATATATTTATTGGTAAGTACAAACAGCCATCACCTGATTTATGAAATTATCAACGTGTTCTTACTTTTCAGACGTAATTAGTGATAATGATATATACTACTAAAAATCTTGTGTAATCTTTGTTGCGTAATGTTATTTCCTTAAAACAAACACTTCGAAATATGAAAACAACAATATGGTATAGTATACAACAATATATTGTAACGACAATTTTATTTAAAGTTAAAGGCTTTTAGTAATTTAATAAAACAAATTACAAACAGCTGTTTATGCAGTAAGGTCAATTCATCTATTTCTTTGACCCTCATTTAGTTCCCGTGGGTTAGGGCTCCTGATTTTCGGCCTGCAGCGCTTCTTTATTACAAGTGATTTGAAAATAATTTAGTATAAAGATTTATACTGCTTCCAGTAGAAGAATAGTCTAGTCAAGTTGCATTTGCTCGGTTATTAAATAAAGTTTTTCACCTATACTACCAATACTGTCCCCCGCCCTTCAATTTGCATGCAGGTTTCTGGTTCTTATAATTAAGCCGCACTTTCCCAAAATTATTGGGAACTAGTGCTCTATGAGTACCTCTTCATAATCTTAATAAGGTACTAAAGCACACTTTTAAAAAAATCTGAACTATTTCTCCCCAGCTGTGCCTCTAATTTAGCTCAAAAGAACAACTACATACTAACATAGTTACGTAGATGTGTGACGCCGCCGAATATGGACTACTTTTGTCAAGAGTGTGTAACAACCCTTTCCAAAGTAACATATTCTTGTTCATTTTATAATGACGTGTTTATAGAATTGGGGCTTAAAAGTTCCTGAAAATTCATGACGTTAGAAAAAACACGTATTTTTCTAACATCATGAACAAATCTTCACATAGAAAAGTGGACACGAGTCAGGTTAGTGTATCCTTTTATTTCGTAACACAGGCCGGCATGGCCAAGCGTGTTAAGGTGTGCGACTCGTAATTTGAGGGTCGCGGGTTCGCATCCCCGTCGCGCCAAACATGCTCGCCCTTTCAGCCGTGGGGGCGTTATAATGTTACGGTCAATCCCACTATTCGTTGATAAAAGAATACTCCAAGAGTTGGCGGTGGGTGGTGATAACTAGCTGCCTTCCCTCTAGTCTTACACTGCTAAATTAGGGACGGCTAACACAGATAGCCCTCGAGTAGCTTTGTGCGAAATTCAAAACAAACAAACAAATTTCGTCACATAGATATTTTAGGTGACTATTCTCAGTTTTCTAAACGAACACTTAATGTATACCCAGTACTTTAAAAATATATTTATCTTGTACTTAACAACACTGGAAAACAAAGGAATACAGTTAAATGTACACATCAAGAAAATCCTGAAAGACAACTACGAAAAGCGCACACAGTAAGCAAAGTGCGTGTTGCAAAGGTCAGTGACAAAAGGTGTCTATATGGCTCCCCCCAAAAAAAAACGCAAAGTAATACAGAAGGATCTTCGACTGGAAATGAGATCAACATTATGTGAACTAGTCAATATAAAGGTTATAGTTATGCCTCCTGTTCAACTAATGGATATATCAAGTAGCTGTAGAATGAATTGAGTATTAAGATCAAACATAATTAATATACGTTGAAATGGACACTGAGAAAGTGTCGTATTCGAACACTAAACAGCTTATGAAAAGTTGACTTTGGGTATGATATCTTTATACAACCGTAGTGGCTCGTAAGTGAAAAAAGTTAGAAGAAAATGCAATTATTTTTGTATTTATTATTATTCGAAATACGCTCTTTTAATGTTATGTTATTTCAAATTTTTGAAATGGGAACTACGTTGAATAACTGTTGTAAAGTTGAATGGTCGTCAGATAATGTATGACTGGACGTGAACTATAACGACACACTAATATTCCAAAATCGTTTTAATATAATGTACGGGACCCGGCAATGCCAGGTGGTTAGAGCGCTTGACTCGAAATCTGAGTGTCGCGAGTTCGAATACCTGTCACACCAAACAACCATGGGGGTGTTATTATGTGACGTTCAATTCCACTACTCGTTGGTAAAAGAGAAGCCCAAGTGTTAGCAGTGAGTGGTGATAACTAGCTGCCATCTCTCGAGCCTGCTAAGTTAGGGACGGCTAACGTAAATAGCTCTCATGAAACTTTGCGCGAAATTGAAACAAAAATTTAATGTAGGCAACTTCTGTACAACATGGTATAAGCACTTGAACAAAAAAAAGCTGAAATAAAAGATGTAACTAATTTCGTTTAAACTTCTTCAATTTTGTGAGGCATTAGAAACATGATTTTATACAAATTCTACCGGCTTGAAAACCATTTTATTTTGTGTTAAGTCATATAAAGCGTATACAGACCAGATTAACAATCGTAGATGTTTATTCGATCATCCGCTACATTCTCTGTTACTACTCATTACTTTCTCCATGCATATAGATAATAACATTAATATAGAAAGTATGCAAACACACTGTACTCAGATAACATTTGCTAAGGAGTTGAAACTGTAGACATAGTCTTACGCCACTCACAAAACGCTTCAGAAAAGCATCTACACATGTAAACGTTATTTGCTTATCAATTGAATTAATTTTATTTATAAGTTTGCCATGAGATCCATAGGAATTTCATTAACTGATATCAAATTCTGTGATCCAGTTGGTGTGTGTGTTTTCATTTAGCAAAGCCACTTCGGGCTATCTGTTGAGTCCAAATCCAGTTGGCTTAGCAGCTTTCAAATGTTATCTACAAATAAGAAATTAAGTTAAGAACTGTTCATAAAGAGTAAAATACTTATCCATAAAAATTGGCTGTAGTTTAGGTGAGATCCTTGGATATATGATTAATTAGCAATAGCAGTTGTGTCACACTATAATGAGAATTTTAAAATACAACATAATTTCATTCACAAAATGATATAATAGTCTGAGTATGCTTTTCCGCACATCATTTTATAGCATAATAAAAGTAATTAGCTGAAAACAAACAACATTTGACATAGTGTTTACTTCAGTAAGCATACAGCTAAAATGTACATAAACGTAATTATACTTAGCTCCTTTCTCTCGCCAGAGACACAATTAAATTTTCTGTAACTATGAGGTTAAAGCGCATGAATAGTTTCAAGTAAAGTAGATATTTTTACAAGGTTTGATATATGATAATTTTCTGGAGCACGGAATTCCTCACGTGTAAAAAGTAAGTTTTGTTCCACCTGTGTTTCTCATCACGCATATGGAAAACGTTTGCTACTGCGATTCTGCTGCATTATGATAAACAGTTATTTGTACCCTTTCTCTGTATGCAAAGCCAAATAAATTAGGTTTATTTAAAAATCATTAATTGTTCTTATATATCAACTTCTCAATCACTCTCACAAAAATACATTTACTAGGGTTTGGCCATTTCTGTTTTCCAATGCATTTCGAATCAAGTTAATTAATCTTAACGCTTGCTGCGTGAGATTGCGTAAATACTCGTAGAGGTGTTAATGATTAACGATCAGAAGGCATGAGACTGCGTTAGTATTCGTAGTGGATTTAGTGATTAGTAGACAGAGTGTGTACTTAAGTCTTTAGTTGCGTCTATATGCTTTCACTTTCTTTCCCATTTTGAAACAGCTATAGGTGCCTCAAAGTTAATAGGAATATGATCAGCCACAGGTTTTCTATCTCGAAACATGTTTATATGTTTCTAACAGGCAAATATTGTGACACGAATGATATGCTAAGCAAGTAAACCTGAGTAACATCACGCGTTTCACGAAAAACATAACATTAAAAGAGCGTGTTTCGAATAATAATAAATACAAAAATAATTGCATTTTCTTCTAACTTTTTTCACTTACGAGCCACTACTGTTTTATATTTTATTAGAAGTGAAACTTCAGTTCTTAATTTTGCTGAGCTCGATTTCAGAAATATATGAAACGTCCTTCTGTTATCAAAATTTACAATTGTTACCCATAATATAAGTGTGGAAACACAATACAGTTCGTAAAAATTTCATACGACATTTTGTTAGTGATTTTTAACACAGTAGTATCTTTAATTGAAATGTCATATACAAAGTACGGATAATTAAGAATCCAGAATACCGCTTGATCAGTTTGAGAAGACACCAAACCTTGAGTAGAAGCTTTTAGTGACACGTTAAGCGTCATAATCTGAAACTAAATGAAGTCGAATAGCGGAAGATGGCTAATTTAATCTTTTCCAGAAATTTAAAACCATTTAAAGACCAAATGTTATAAAAGTGAGTGAAATATCAACTAAAAGTTATGTCATAAAATATATTTTTCAGCACTAGTTATTGTAAACAATGATATGTCCCGCTCTAATGATTATATTACTCATTTAGTTTCTTTTTACCAAATACAAAATTGAAAATGTAATCAGTGACATGAAGATACAATTAATCTGTACTATAAATCATTGTCTCCAAAGACTGCGGACTCACACTACTAGAAACTCCGTCTCAGTACCCGAGCAGAGCAGAACGTAAATAGGGAGATAGCCCATTGTATAGCTTAGTGCTTAGTTCCAAACAAACTATAATCATTAAACAGTTGGTTTGGGTATAATATTCAATAGTAAATTAGGTGAAGTGCCATAATGTTATTCACACAAATACATTTAGTTTACTATATGATGAGATGTAAAGAGACATAAAATCCCGTTAGTGTTATATTAAATTGAACCATATTATACATTAATGTTACATCACAGATATTTTAATCCACTAAATAGCGCAACTGAACGAATATGCAAAATATTTTCAAGGCGGTTTTAAGATTTGCTCTCTACAAAATAATCAAAACGCATTTAAAATACATAACCATGCGGTGCAATAATTAAGAAGTAAAGCAACAAGTTCATAAATTTTCTTTAGGCAGTAATATTCACCAACCATTTGTTTGTAGTGCTATGTCTACATCTAATTTGTTATTTAATTTCAATTATTTCTTTGAGTTTAATAAAAATGAAAAGTGTAATTTATGTCATTAGCTGTAGCTATAATCACCCTTGTGCAAATTAATGAAACAAGACGGAAAATTACGATTTTTTCAATTTTTTGCGTTTTATTTCTGAGAATCCAAAAATTACTCACAAATTAATACATGATATGACCACCTTTATTTCTCAGAAGATCATTAACCCGCTTTGGCATCGAGTCCACGAGTTGACTGCAATCTTGAGGTACCACACCTCAATTATGGCCTCAATAAGCTCATCTTTCGTTGTACAGTCTTTTCCCTGAAGTCTTTCTTTACAAATCGCCCAAAGATTTTCAATAGGAGTTAAGTCCGGAGAATTTCCAGTCCAGTCCAACACCTTTATTCGCGTTGTAGTCATAAAATTCTTCACAAGTTTCGATGTGTGGCGCGGAGCCAGATCTTGCTGAAAAATGCCAGATCCATCTGGAAATCTCTTTTTCAATTCTGGAACGACTCTTCTCTGCAAAACTTCGATGTACTGTGGTCTTCGCATCATACCTTCTACGATATGTAAGCCTCCGACGCCATAGTAGCTGAAAAAGTTCCAAAACATCTTCTTCAAGGGATGTTTTACGAACTGATTGATGTGAGATTCTCGACGTTTCTCACCTGGATATCTTCGAACATATAGACTTCTTTGACCCTGTACGAAAAAATCAGTCTCGTCACTAAATAACATCTTCCTCCATTGTTCTTGCGTCCAGTTCTTGTATTTCAGACCCCATTGATACCGTTTTTTCTTCATTAAGTTGGTAAGAAGTTGTTTTTTGACTAGTCTTGGCCCGGCATGACCAATTGTGTTAAGGCGTGCGATTCGTAATCTGAGGGTCGCGGGTTCGCATCCCCGTCGCGCCAAACATGCTCGCCATCCCAGCCGTGGGGAGTTATAATGTTACGTTCAGTCCCACTATTCGTTGGTAAAAGAGTAGCCCAAGAGTTGGCGGTGGGTGGTAATGACTAGCTGCCTTCCCTCTAGTCTTACACTGCTAAATTAGGGACGGCTAGCACAGATAGCCCTCGAGTAGCTTTGTACGAAATTCAAAAACGAAAGAAACAATCAAGCCATAGGTTTTGGCTATCCCAAAAATAGATCAACTGTACTGCAAAACACAGTTAATGACGCCGTCTGTGTGAAAAAATGACTATTAAAGGAAATCAGCGGGTCCAGCGAGCCTACAACGTCCGCCATGCTGAAAATATTGTAAAATAACCATTTGTTTCAATTAATTAGCACAAGGGTGTAGCTTTTATATCCTAGTTTCAAACAACATACCTCAGACTAAAATTTTAGTATTATATTAAATAGCATGAGAATATTTAGTTTATTCAGCCACGGGATATTTTCTGATTAGCTACTCCTCGTATAGTATCTGAAGCTAATTCAGTAAATGTGTGCTTAAAACGAAACTCTGTGTGTGTGTTTTTAATGCTAGAAACAGTAAATGTATTATTTTAAGACATTTCACCCATTACTTATTTAAACGTCTTCCACATCATGACAGTTAGGAGGAAATTATAACTTTTTATGCTTTATAGTATTCTAAAGAAAAATTGACATATTAACATTACCATATACTTTCCACTTACAACTATAAGTAATGTTACGAAAAATGTTTTTATAGTTCTATATATTTTTCTGTAGTTGTCAGTTACTTTTTATAAAATTATTGAATTTATAAATCACATTATATTCTAAGGCATAAGGGGAAATATGAATATCTGACGTTATTACATAAACAGCGAAGTTAAATAATGTTATATGAAATACCAGTAAAATCATTTAATTGATACTTTAGTTAAATTTCAAATGAATTTGGTTAAATAATATTGTCTCGCATTTCGCTGTAGTAGCTTGGATAACAACATTTCGGTAAAATATAATTTTCGTTGAATTTTTCTTTACATAAAATTTAGAAAATGTTCATCATTTCACTCAAAGTACAAACCTAGCCTTAGTCTTAGAACTACAAATGACCCTATTGCTAACGTCTTCGATTCTGCATTATCTATTCTCTGTGTCGTTAACCTGAAAAATTTATGAGAGTGGGGATTTTGGGTTAAGGATTGATAGGGAAGGATAAATAAGAGTGCTACAATAAGATATACTATATCGGACCTTATGAATACCGGTCACTTACCTTCTAGATCAATATATGACAAAATAAACAATTAATTATATATTTATAGCCTGGAAAACAAGTCTTGCTAGGTCATTTAGCTTCTCATAAATTATCTTCCCATCTTCATATCCTACATTGTTATTTGTCTTACAAGTAAAAAGAATCAATCTTGAATGGTTGGAAAAACAAACAAAAATAACTCTTCAGCAAGTTGGAAATCGGAGAAAAATTCATTTAAAATAGACTAGGTTCGAGTTATCAGGCTATTATTGGTAAGCATTTATTTCCAGATTACCGACTGTCTGTATACCAAACAGAGGTATAAAAGATACTCTTCGTTTTCTACAGGAGAATGTTTTTAATTTGGTTGTTTTGAAAATCTTAATTAGTATAAAAAGTTGCATTTTTGTAAGCATCTGGAACATAGTTTGGATAAAGATATAAGAATAAATCTAAAACGTGAGATTAATCTATTCTACCAGAAAGTTTCTACTATCCTTCATAAGTCCACAAACGTTGATAAACAAGTTTTACTTATGAATATGATAATATCAACGCTAATGACATTACCAAATTGAATTATTACTACAGTTAAATATTGTTCTTCTTATCAAAGTTTACTATTAATTAATCAATGAGTATCCTTCTTTTCCCTGTACAAAAATTCTATCTGAGAACAACTTTACTCGCTCAGTTTCCTGAAAAGAAATACAATCAGCACCAACCTTGGTTATTACTGGTGTAACGTTCAAATACTAATACAGGTCATTGTCATATAATCTAGAAGGAGATGCATGTAAAGGAATCCATGCTCATGTCCTATGCGTATGTATTTGAAGTCAATTATTTGATCTTTCAAATAATTACAAAAATTACAACTTTTTACTAATACACCAAATATTCACTAAATACAAACTAAAATATACTACCAACATACTTCCTTCATGGGTATTTGAAGTTCTGACGTTATGGTCACGCACGGATTTGAGAACAATGCAAATGAGGCATGCTACTGTTTTGAGAACGCAAAAAAAATGACCATTAGGAAAGTTTATATTATTAATTGCTGTAGAAAAAATTGCTCGGCCAAAAAGAAATCCCGAAAACTATTAAACTAACACTAAGTCATATGATAATACTCAATCTTTATAAAGCACTCAGGTGAACATCACTGCTTTTAAATGCTAAAACTGTATAAATGAACAAAGAAACGCTTAAAAAAAGAGTTTAGTGCCTACAGTTTCTGGCTAGTTTTTATTGAAACCGTGTGAAAAATAATAAAGATCTACAATAAAAACGAAACTAATTTTGGGTCAGACGTCAGTAAAAAATTGGAATATCAATCTGAAATATAACCAACTCTGTAATACAGAAAAAAGTAATCATTCCGATATTGAATAGTCAATCACTGATCGCCGTTAGTTACTTTTAATGGGCCCGGCATGGCCAAGCGTGTTACGGCGTTCGACTCGTAATCCGAGGGTCGCGGGTTCGAATCCCGGTCTCAACAAACATTCTCGACCTCCCAGCCGTAGGGGTGTTATAATGTGACGGTCAATCCCCCTATTCGTTTGTAAAAGAGTAGCCCAAGAGTTGGCGATGGGTGGTGCTGACTAGCAGTCTTCCCTCTAGTCTTACACTGCTAAATTAGGGACGGCTTTCGAAGATAGACCTCGAGTAGCTTTGTGCGAAATTCAAAAAACAAACAAACATACTTTTAGTGTGCCACCTTACAAAGTAAGAATTACTGTGTATTATTATTGTTAGATACCTCTACAAACGTTCAAATGATCGCGGTCAATTATGGAACTGCAGCAAATCCTCTCAATATTAAATAATAAAAATAATTAGATGTTGATATGAAATTTACATTTGGTCTATAGAAAATGGACTGGCAAGCTCAAGTTACGATGTTGTGTAGATACACGGCGTGGTTGATTTTCTTCACTTGTTTAATATAATATTTACACCCTAAGATCAAAAGTAGTTGTCTCATACAACTACGTTTTCAAGATGTGTCTGTTTACCGTATTTACCACATAAATAAGAACCAGACTAAAGCAAACAACAAATGAGCAACACAAAGCATGTTAAAATTACTAAATCATAATGCATTTTCAAAGCAAGACTTGTGAAATGTTAACACAACTATTTTCATAAGTATTGCTAAAATTGAATTTGGATGAAATTTTCTAAAACAGCATTAAATAATTGTCCATTATTATTTCGACATAATGTATGTATGAGAGAAATGATTGTTTACAAACATACATATAATGAATCACATGTAGAGAGAAAGAGTTTTACTTATATTGAAGAGAAGCTTTTTATATAGGTATAGATTTTGAAACGCTATGTAACTTTCTTCCTGGTTACTGAATGTTATATCTCTAGAAGCTGAAAGCCTCACTTATCATTAGTTACTTTGATACTATGACAGTCCTTTTACAAATAAATGTACACACACTAACAAACGAAAGCGCCAAGTCACATCATATGCTTCGTACTGAGTTAAGTGCTTGAAAATTATGAACTTTTTACTATTTACACCATGTATAAATTTTCACACAATTTTAGTTCACTATAATTATAATTATCAGAACATACAATGAAATAATAAACATAAAATATATAATTATGAAGCCTAATATTTAATATCAAAAACTTTTTTATATCCGTAAAACAAGTAGGATTTTATATCTCGAGTTTCTAAATTTAATTTACAGTTTATGTTCGAAAGTTACACTAAAAGTGAAGTACAACTGGGTGAAAACATAATTATGTACAAATCTCTAGTGTCCCGCTAGTACAATGGTAAATTTACGTACTTACAACACTAAAATACGAAATTCGATTCCCTTTAGTGAATTCACCAGATAGCCCGATGTGGCTTTGCTATCAGAAAAAACGCACACAAACATATATTTGATTTACGGTAATGTAATTTTACAATAACGTACTTTTTATATTATTGTTTAGTAAAGTTTGAACATTTGTTAATTAGTGGTTAACTCACACATTGTTTGAACGGTTTTTTGTGTAGTAGATGTTAATTAATAGAGTATCGTGTCACCTCATTTGCAAGTCATGGTGCGAGGTTAATATGTTAGCACCTGTTTATTTTGTTCTTACCGTGCGCCATTACAAACAGCAACAGTACTAAGAGCTGAACGGGTATAAAGAGCCTTTCTATAAAATAAAGCTATGTTTTTTTAAATTTCATGCAAAGCTACATGAAGGCTATCTGCACTAGCCGACCTAATTTAGCAGTGTAAGACTCGAAGAAAGGCAGTTAGTCATCACCACCCACCGCCAACTCTTGGGCTACTTTTTTACCAACGAGTAGTGGGATTGAACGTAAAATTATAACAACACCATTATTGAAAGAGCGAGCATGTTTGGTGTGACGGGGATTTCAAACCGCGACCCTCAGATTACGAGTCGAACGCCTTATCCACCTGGCTATATCGGGCTGATAAAACTGTGACACAATGATGTTATTAAACGATATAAAGATAAGGAGACAACATTTCAAAAGAGAAATATTCGATATTCTTCATAGAAGCGGAAAAACCTTTCTCGTGAGATCGTTTAGAAGGAGCAGAGAGCAAAATTTCCATCAACAATGTGAAAACTGTTCTTATGAAAGAAAACTATCCGATCCAAACATCCACTGAGGATCGAAAAGTAGAAACCTTCAAGTGACACTTCGATGGATTCTCTACATACTCGTCAAGTACTCCCCTGTACACGTGCGTGCAGTAAGAATTCCAGAGGATGTTTTGTGTGGTCTAGAATCAACCTCGTCATCTGTCTTAAAATTTATCACAGTTAGTTTGAATTGCATGCAAAGGTACTCGAGGTCTATGTGCATTAGCCGTCCCTAATTTAGCAGTGATAGGATAAAGAAAAGAAAGACCAACTCTTGCACTACTCTTCTAGTAACAAAAATGGGATAGATCGTCACATAATAACACCTCTACGCTTAAAAGGGAGAGCATATTCCATAACAGGTATTCGTGCCCGCGCTCCAACCATGGTTCATCACGGTAGAAATTATAATACTTGACCATAGTGTGTGACCTTAGTCATCAAAATAAGTGAAATGAAGATGAAGAACGAGGTTCTAAGACCAGTACGGGACCTAAAACATCGCTCTTATAAATGCGAGTAACCTCAGTGTAATACATACTTTTTTTTTAGTAAAAACCTTTTTTAACCTACATTCAATTTCCCTGTAGGACATAGAAAGCTAAAATCCGTTGTTCGATTCCCGCGGTGGACACAATGTATAGGCTTTACTCTTAAACAAATAATTAGATCTGCGTTCAGTATTCCTTTATACTGGCTCTCAGATAAGAAACAATAAAACGTACTATTTATCTTGAATCGACTTTCACTAATTTTGTGTCGAAAGGTCCTTGAACGGCATTTTTGTTTTCTGTCATAAATGTTTGAAGGTTTTCTCAAAAAGAACTGTTCATAATCAGAAACATTCACTCGTTAAACAAATATAGTAATACAGGCTAAACGAATACCTGAAAAACAGCGGAAAATTCGAACAAAATGAATTTAGTATTTTCTTGATCTCATTCAAAGCAGTTCTACCATGTTAAATAAATATAATTTGTGTGTGTTGGCATTGCTATAGCGATGAAAAGTTACAAAGTTTGGAAACAATTGCTGAAAATGCATCTATACTTGTGGCGACCCCTTGCACAATGTTGGGAAAGTAAAATATATTTAACATGTTGACATTATAGATCATCTTTTAATGAGGTAGTCAGACAGGAATATTACATACTATAGCCTATAAACGACTTTTTATGAGCCACTTTTAGCGTCTTTCTATGCGAAAAAAATATTTAATGTTGGTCTGTTTTATAGTTTGCTCAATTACTATTCAGGTATTTTTACTAAAATAAAAAAGCAAAATACTAGTTGCCTTAGGATAATACTGCCAGGTGATAATCTTGTGCTGGCCAGACGTAGCGTCTGAAGTGAAGACGGCTGGTTTTATTCCAAGTTGCTGATAGTGGCTCTGTTTAACTGCTTAATGTGCATCTTTTTTTCCATTTTGGGGTTAACGTATACAAAAAAAATAAGCGTGCGACTTCAATGAAACCGAAAGAAAAGTTATACGTGAGCGTTTAAGATTTGTTGTGTTTGTTTTCTAGAATATTATACACATAGTTAGATACATATCCACCGCTGGGACAGCGGTGAGACTACGGATATACAAAGCGAAAATCAAGGGCTCGATTTATCTCGGTGATCACAGCAGATAGCTCGAAGTGGCTTTGCTATAATAAAAACACACGGTACATACACAATGGTTAACTGCCATCTTTACTAATTTTTGAATTGAAAGCTGGAGATATAACTACAAGAGAATATTACCCACTGCCAGTTAACCCTTGGAAGTTTTCGTAGCAAAGGTAAGCAAAGCACGAACTAAATTATTTACAGTCTGTGCACAACAACCACTTAGCCTC
Source organism: Tachypleus tridentatus (assembly GCF_004210375.1). Taxonomy (NCBI): domain Eukaryota; kingdom Metazoa; phylum Arthropoda; class Merostomata; order Xiphosura; family Limulidae; genus Tachypleus; species Tachypleus tridentatus. The sequence goes on along the minus strand of NC_134836.1, from coordinate 13,871,819 downwards.
ACTTTGCCCGTAAAAAAAAAATGTTGTTGTTGTTTTTTTCTGCGAATTTACAGCATTTATTTGGTTTAAACACCACGTGCTTGTACCAACCAGGAGATAAATCCTTTATGTTCAATCTTCTATTATTGTTTCTTGTTCTGCAGCAGGTAAATGGTCAATATATTTATTAAATAATTTAAGTCAAGAACTCACAACTACCAAACTGTTTGTTTGTTGTTTTTTTTTGTTATTCTGCGCGAACAGATTTGTTGCTTCAAAAATCAAGAAGGGTTTTGTTGTAAATATTTCTTGGAAATATGAATATTTTATTTTGTTATAGTCGAGTTTCACAGCATAAAGTAAATTTTCAAAACATTCGCTGGGATAATCATGGGTTAGAGGGTGCTTTCTTTTAAATGTGCATTTGTGCATATCAAACATAGACTAGACTTCGTATGATGAAATTCTGAATTTAGAGGAATCCCAAATCATTTTGAGTATAAGAATTTAACGTAATACATATATAATTTTCTGTAAGCTGTATAGGACGTCTCTTAGTGGCACAGCGGCATATTTGTGGATTCACATCGTTAAAAACCGGGTTTCGATACTCGTGGTGAAGCAGAGCACAGATAACCTATTGTGTATCTTTGTGCTTAATTCTAAACAAACAAACGTATAGAGAAAATAGATTATTTCCATACTTTATAAAATAAGTTTCGTGTGTCAAGACATGAACAAGATGGGTTGTGTGAGGATATGGGTGCTCAGACAGTAAAACCAAACGTAAATATCTAGTTAAATTATGTTAACCACAATAGGATGCACAAAATCTCAAAATAGGAAGGAAACTTACGCCTGAGGTAACTTAAGCTTAGAGATATAACAAAAGTTTTAGTTGTAGACTTTTTCCCAGTACATAAAAGTCACAAGGAAAATGTTAATATCTTCAAACTAATTTCTAGTTGGTTCAGTTGTGAAGTAACCCAAGCGTCTCAGTAAATAGTTATATAATGGTAAACATTCTAAGTTTTCTGATTTAGTTAAACAGACTTGTAAGAATACCAAATGGAACAGAAGAAACATCTCAACAGCTGCCAGTAAATAGCGTAACTAAATGATCTTTGAGTATGCTACATGTTTTCACAATGTTGTTAGGGATTTCATACATTATTTAACACATATAAAAATCGAACACGTATTGTCATGAAACCAACAATAGCATGGTTGTTCTCAGGTGTTAGTTAACCAAGTAAATATGTGTCATTTTGCTGGAAGCTATAAAAGAGCAAAATCAATACAACCTCTATCCAGTTTGAAACAACCTGAAGCTGGAAAATCATTAAATCAAACGATCCTACTTAGATACCTTATCTGTAACCTAGAGATGTTTATAAAGAAAATAATGATACTTTCGAACACAGCTGTTGTATCAGATCCTCTTTTGAAAAAATAAATACATTTTAATCAGGACAGTTATACAAGAATGACATAAAACACGAAGACTTCATTGCAATTAGGAAATTACACTACAGAGTTAGAATGATCATTTGAGAAAACCCAAGAATTTTAATCTCCAAGTACAATTATTGAACAATATAGAATACAATAGAATGAGTACAGCATTCTGTTGAAAATATTAATCCTAATTAAAAATAATAACAAATTTAGAATTCAAATGTTACTTAATATTCTAAGTTTCACTATTCCAAACCATAAATACTTATGCCTGAAATATTGTAAAATATTGTTAGAATTTGATATTTCTGAATTCTTGGGATTATCACAACTTAACAAACATAGGCCAAGCCATCATAAGAAGGAAGGTTGAAATGCTCGTTAGCTGTACACAAAGTGCATTCTGTTAATCATCAAATTATAGATTCATTTACGCACTGTTCACTACTTATGGGGCCTACATATTGCAGCTAATTTTGTAAATAACTTACCAGAAACATCAGATAAAACCATCAATTTTCTATGTAAAATACATTGTCGTACCTGGCAGTATTTAGAAGGATTTATTTCTAATATCGGTGGTCATTTTCTTTAAAATTTTTGTGTGACTCATATGTTGTCAGGGGACCTGTAACACATGTATTCATAGACCCACAAGCAGTTGTGTTGAGAGTAGTCGATGGAGTTCATAAAGACTCTACTGGTAATTCTAAAGTTAATATACTGAATATATCGTTCAACAGCAGTTAAAATACTGCTCACTTCAAACTTATCTTTCTACCTTAATAGTTGAGTTTAATTACGCATATGATTATTGTTAAGGAAAAAACGAAATACTGGTAAAACGTACGTCGAATAAAGAAATAAATTACCGTAACAATTTTAGCTATTTTACCGCGTTGCAAGTATTTTCAGCACAAAATCAACAAAATTATGTACATAATTTACGAACTACTATATAGACTTTGTATCTTCAACTGTAGAGATCCTTGACAGACGTTTTCTTGATATAGATAACTTTTGAGAAACAGTGATAAACGTTTATAGTTGTTCAGTTGGTAAACAATAAATTTATATATATAATTACACACAATATATTCTCTCTTTCATATTTCTGCTAGCGTATTGGAAATACCGTATACGTGCTTTTGATTTAGTGAAACTGCTGATGAAAATTTCAAGTAAACTAATGCCCGTTTGTTAGAACAATTTCAAAAATCATAAAGAAATGACAAGTGTGTTTAATAGTAGGTCAAAACATGTGCAAAATGTCCATAAACTTAAGAACGATCCGCTTTTGAAAAGCACACTAAATTCTATCTCAGTTTTTTTTCTTTTTAAATAGTGTTTCTTTTAGTCCTAGCTTTACACAATATATGCCTGCCTAGATTGCTCGAGGACGTCAATCTAATGGATGAAGGGCCAAGATAATTTCGGGTGTTAATTGTAGTCAGGCGAGGACGTCTAGTTTACTTCGTTTTGCTTTTTAATGAAAGAAGGAGACATTATCGTTAGTAGCGTCGGTATTTAGACTTGACAGAAAATTTACTGCAGAGACGCATTAGAAAAACACCAATTGTCAACAAACCTTCATTATTTCAACACAGTTAATATCACTAACGATTATATTTATAAGCCAAAATTATTACTCATGTCTAATGCTTTTATGTAAAAAAATATGTAATTTTTTCCAGTCGTGGATATTTCTGTGTAACAGATAAGAATCATAGTTTAATATTTAATGCATATTATGTTTTATAATACTTCTAATGAGGTTTAATGGGGAATTTGCTGCAATTCATAGAGATCGTATAAGAACTAAAATGATATCAAATGTATCAACTAACGTAATAGATGTAACGTGAGAATAGTATCTAAGAAGTTTATTTGGAAGGAAACATAAATGGAAACTTTATTAAAGCTTTGGTAACCTAACGTATCGTAAGTATATCAAAGCGTATGACGACTTAGAGCATCAGTTTACTTTCTATCTTATGATAATGAATCAAAACGACACTATCGCATTATTCTTCATTATTTGCAAACATTACAAAGAACCTTAAAGTCCCATCAAATATGAATAAGGATACCGTTTTTCCAAAAAACAGTTTCAGATATACAACACAATTTATGACAGATTATATTTCGCTCAACCAAAATAACCGCTCTTCATCCTTTACAAAAGAATTAACACAAATAACTATTATTATTACTTTCAACACATTTGACCAAAATAAATACTCTTAGCCTTTCCAAAAATTAAACACAATAACCTTTTTCATCTTTTTCTGTACACTTGAGAAGATTTCACATTAGTTTTTTTCAGATATTTAATAGAAATAACCACTCACAGTCTTATTGATAGGTGTAACCTGAATAAGCACTCTCAAATCCTTTTCATACGCCTAGACAAAATAAACATTCTCAGTCCCTTTTAGGCAATTGTAAAGATTATCAGTCCTATCAAAGCACTTACCTAAATAAATTACTTTCCAATTCTTTGTAGATACTTATCTAAAATAAACACTGTAATTTCTTTCCCTATATTTAATTAAATTAATTATTTTCAGTATTCTTTAGGAACTTAGCTGAAACACCTAGTAACAATTCTATGAAATCACGTAAATAAAATAAACAATTTCGAGCCTTCTCAACATCTAATTGAAATAAGCACTTTTCAGGTCTTTACAGACACTTGATTAAGAGATAACATTCAATCCTTTCCACACGAGCCGAGCGTGGACCTATAGTTAGCGTTCCAGGTTGTGGATCCTTCGTTCGTGTACTGTTACCGCCAAAAGAAAGAAAAATTGCATTTTGAGGTATTGGTGCATTATAAAAGTGAGGGCTAAGTTCAATTTTTTGTCTCGAATGAGTAGCTCACGAGTCTTTTTCTTTTTGTTTTCAAAATTAGTGCCTTTTCAAATACTTAAGTAGTCACCATCAGTCATTTATAACCAATTACGTAAACAATTATTCTAATTTTTCCCATACATTTAACTGAAATAAGCATTTTTGAATCCTTTCTAAACACTTACCTTTTACAACGATTCAACTCGCGCATTTCCTTCGTCGTTAGTACTTTCGTGAAGATAAATGCTTACCTTGTGAAAGTATTTGGTTAACCTAGTTTATTTGCTAGTAAGGATAGAATAACAATCTGTTTTTCAATATGTAACATTTTTTCCTTTCTAAGCAGTGTAATATTACATACTTTAAAGTATTATTCTAATAACCTTCAAACATTCTATTTCACCCAATAGATTTTATAATGTTATGAACAAGAAATTCTGTGGAAGGGTAAAACTTTGACAAAGTTTAAAAAAGTTATGATCAATATAACAGTAAAGTTCAAGCCTCGAGAGCATGCTAAAACCTAACGCATGTGAGAATGCGCATACTATGTACACAAATAATCAGAAATTAATGAGAAACAAACAACAACATCACATTTACCTATTTTAAGCGTGAAACTTTCAATATTTAGTGAATGATATAATTATTATGAACATGTAATATGTCTATAGTAGTTTTCTCAATTGGTTTATTAAATCAAAAAAATCTCTAGGCATCACTAACACATTCTTAACGTAAAAATACGTCTCTTTGTGGATGAAGGTGGAGATTCTGTGAATCAAAATATCGTCAGTAATGCTCTACAAAATCATTTCAGAGCAAACAGTGTAGTTACATATCATATACGATCACTAGAAGTTAATTGCACATGTTTTGAGAAGATAACGACAGAGTTATAAAAAAATAAAGTAAACATAATAATGAGTGTTTTAAACAATTAATGTCAAAAATCTATAACATCCCAACGGGTAACTGATAGAAACCTAATGCATGCTCGTTGTCTTCAAAATTCCTGTAGTTGTTGAACATCGCTTAGGCCTACATTTGACAGATAATACCGCAAACGAACGACCCAAGTGTCAGAAATAACACCCCATCGGAGAATAACTGTTACATGCGACTGCATAGCAACACCGAAATTATTCACTACATAACATCAATAATATCTTTTGCTCGTAATATTTACATTCCACAGGTTATATTTTCAGTCATAGTTCAGTATTAGTTACGCATCACGTAAAAACTTTACGCGTTATTTTATCTAGAACTGTATTAAGATAAGCCTAAATGAGCAATTCTGCAAAGTTATATATAATTTTCAGAATACGTCCTGTTATTAGTGTTATATTCTACCGTTTCAGCGTCAAACACCTTTGAACACAGTATCTCTTATATGTACAAGGATTGTTAGTTTTATGATTTAAAATAGTTTTTTCCTTTTAAGTTAGCTGAATGTTAATATTACGTTAAACGGATTCACAGTAACTATTCTTAAATGCTATTAAATTTTACATACCTCTATCGCTGTTATTGTTTATGGTTCTTTGAATTCTAGAAAACATTCTTTGAAATTTTATTTCAGAATAAAGTAAATTTGTATTTTTTGTTTATCTCGGCGAAAGTTTTATAATATTTTGTCTATATTTCTCAGAAAATTAATTTGCTTTTTGAATTTTAATAAGAGGTATTTCGTAACCCTTGAAAAACAAACATTTACTCTAGAATTTTAAAAGATTTTTTGTGTGTAAAATTTATGGTGAATATTAACTCTTACCTCTTTCCTGATTGTTCTACGGGTGAGAATTTTTATTATTCTTTATAAAAGTGTTTCTCTTATTTCCGCTAACACAGAAATGAACTTGAACTTTAGGCAACCATTTGATCCAAATAAGTCTATTTTAACGTTTTCAACATAAGCTTCACAATATCAAAAAAGTACGAGAAATATAGTTACTTGTTACACGTTAGTTCTTTTCTGAGAATAATTAACACCGCTATTAATGTACTCTTCTGCAAACTTTGGCCTGCCTTCATCTAATGTAGTGATCGATATTTCACGAGTTCTTCACTGAAATCGTATATCAAATTCACCTGTAAAGTCCACTCGTAGACTATTGAGTTTCTTATTTTCTCACATATGAGTATCTTTTTCCTACTAAGTGTTGGTGTTCGGTAAGTCTCAGTCACATTTGAAAAACCTGAAAGTAAAACAGGCTAATATAAGCTATTCTACTTCTATCTCACTTCGCCGTTCACCATAGGACGGATCCTTGTCAGTCGCTGACACCAAATCTACCTGGCAGCGCTTATTTCTTCTGAGCCGGAATAATGCCCAGTGTTTTTATGCGAGCAAGTTTACTGCTGCTGTTCGTTCAATCCAACTATTGCATGTTGAACAGCACCTATCTCGGACGATCTTAGTGGTTATAAATCATAGGAAATAACGATGACGTCCGGGGCTCGTAGGTAGACACATTTTTCTTTCTTCTCAGCCTGAGGGGTCAAAAGTCAAAAAGTGCAATGAAGAATGTAACAATGATCGAGTATCGACCTAATTAATACACAAAGTGTCATTATATTTACTAATATTAGGAACTTAAATTGATTAGTACAACATAGTAGCAATGGGGAAAAATCTTTTAGCTACAGTAAAGTTTTACTCTTCACAGAAAATGTGCGTCGTAAGAACAGAGTCTCAGAGAATGATGAAACAGTGATATGTTTAAGTTTGAGACCAGCTTTATTTCTAACGAATGACAAATTCTATAACTCCCATTTTAAAAAACATGCACTTGATGAACGTACAGTGTGCCTAATGTATTTTATACTGGGAACAGTAATGTATTGCGCTTAGTTTATTGCTGTGTGAATACACCAGAAATTTATCTATTGTAATTGGGCATTCTTGTTTGGGTACTTGTATAAGCTTCGAGGGCGCGTCTCAGGTAAGATGCAGACGCAATCTAAAAACGCACCTGTGAACATTTCTTTATTGTGAGGATGTTGGATTTTTAAAAATATTATTGACATCGCTGAATAGATTCGTGACCAAGGAAGTCAACCAGATAATTATAATCCAAGTCAACAGCAACATCTAAAATTATGTATGTAAATAGTAGAACTGACTAACGCCTTAAGAATTCACCTAACAACCAAAATAGAGAAATATGACTTCATGATATTTTGATTGAAGATTAATAAGAACTGTTATTTGCAAATGTATCTAAATGTATAAAAGCTATACATGTACTTTTTTCTAGCTTCTTAGTAATATGAGAAAACGTTTAACTACATGTGTCATTATTTGCCTTTTAATATAATAATTCTTAAGACTTTAAAATATATTCAGTGAAGATCAATTAAACATTGTAGTTGTCCTTTTTACAGATATTTTTGTGATTTATTTAGCTACTTAAAAATAAAAAAATGTTACATAATTTCTGTTTGTCAGTACTCCCATTAAACGAACAAATATTATCTTAAAATTTGAATGTTAAACAGTTTGATGTTGTATCAAAATACATGTTTCATATGTCAACAAGTTAATGTTACATTATAGCACACAAGTCTCATTTGTAAGTACTCCTTGTTAAACACTATAATGTCATATTTGCTGGTACTGTCTATTAAGTGGTTTGATGTATTAAAATTATAAAATTGATAATAATACTTGTTTACCAGTAATTTCTGATAAGCACTCATATTTTGAACTAAAAACACATGTCTTGTTTGATAGTACTCCCTCTCATAACCTAGTATTTATATGCAATATGTCAATTTAGTTTATGAGTAATCCATGTACCATGATTTATTGTGATATGAAAATATAAAAGGGTATTTAAATTTCTTTTTCACATATGGACAAGGTGTTGCGATCCGTTTATATCACAAGTTATAATTCGTATACAACTTCGTCCAAGTTAAAATACAAAGATATTTTATAACTTTCTTACAGACCAAGACTGATCACTTGAGAATATGACTTTAACCATTTAAACCACTATAATTAAGTGAAATCATTCGTTTTAGAAACCCCCCAAAAGACATAAGTAGAATTAGTAAGGAATATTGTGGTACCAAAATAGCTTCAACATTGTGTGTTTGAAGCGAATCACGAATCACTGGCTAGGCCAAGTGGTGAGGGCGCTTGGTGGCAATTAGAGAGTCGCTGGCTTGTATCCCCGTTACTCCAATCGTGCTCGCCCTCTCAGCCGTTGGGGCGTTATAAGTGATGAAAAATCCCACTATTCGTTGGTAAAATAGTAGCCCAAGATATGGCAGTGAGTTGTGATGACTAGCTGATTTGCACCTACTCTTATATTGTTAAATTACTAGCGCAGATAACCCTCGTGTAGCTTTGCTCACAATTCAAAACGAACAGATACTTCTCATTGATATCTCGCTGATTTAGTTTGCTTCATTAACACTTACTATATTAAGTAGTTCACTTTGTTGTCACAATATGATGTAGCTCTACTGATTCACTTTGTTATGACAATACGATGTAGCTCTGCTGATTCATTTTATTGTAACAATACGATGTAGCTCTGCTGATTCATTTTGTTGTGACAATACGATGTAGCTCTGCTGATTCATTTTGTTGTGACAATACGATGTAGCTCTGCTGATTCATTTTGTTGTGACAATACGATGTAGCTCTGCTGATTCATTTTGCTGTTATACCATTGTGTATCACTGATGATTCATTTTCTAGGGATAATATTGGGTATATTTGGTCGTTCGTTTCGCTGTAAGAGCATTACGTATTGGTGAATATTCGTTATGCTGTTTTAACAATACATATCTTGTTAATTCACTTTGCCTTGGTAACACATTCTATTTATACATACTTATTTCGTTATTATAACAATGTTCATTTATCCAGGCTTATTTGCCTATGATAACACTACATATCTTTACCGGCTCATTTTTCTGTGATACAGTGTGTATCTCAGTTTTTGTCTTTTGATAACAATACTTGTCTCTCAGTTTTTTGTCTTTTGATAACAATACTCGTCTCTCAGTTTTTTGTCTTTTGATAACAATACTTGTCTCTCAGTTTTTTGTCTTTTGATAACAATACTTGTCTCTCAGTTTTTTGCCTTAACTGTGATAACAATATATACACTGCTGGCCAAAATCTTAAGGGCAATGAACATAAAGAAAAACATGCATTTTGCGTTGTTAGACTCAGCCACCTATTTGAATAGAACTTCGAAAGATGAAAATAAAAAAGGGAAAATGAAAAGAAAACCTTTTTAGCATTTAATAGGGAAAATTTTAACACTATGAAATTAGCCTAAATACTAGCTGGTCAAAAGATTAAGACCATACTGAAACGAAGCGTTAATCGGTCAACACGTAACGAAATTTAGTCATTTGTGTTCAAGCATTAGCGTTGTCAACATCTCCCACTGACATCTCCTGTGTTACATTGGATAAAAACATGGCAAAGGCTAAAAAGTTGGCAAAGTTTGAACGTGGCAGAATTGTTGAGCTGCACAAGCAAGGTCTCTCTCAATGTGCCATCGCTGGTGAGACTTGGCGTAGTAAACCTGCTGTTTCAAATTTATTAAAAGACCCTGAGGGATACGGAACGAGAATTTCAAGTGGTCGGCCCAAGAGGATTTCGCCGGCGTTGAGCAGGAGGATTTGGTGGGTTGTCCGTGATTCTTTTGGACCCTCTAGCGTGTTCGCCCGAACTGAACCCCATTCAAAATGTTTAAGGGTGGATGGCAATGGAAGTATATAGAAATGAACGTCAATTCCAAGCAGTGCATGATCTTTGTGAATCCATCTACACCAATTGGAATAACATTCCAGCCAACCTTCTGCAAACGCTTGTATCGACCATGCCAAATCGAATGTTTGCAGTTATTCGCAATGATGGCCGTACAACTGACTACTGAGACCTCTTGTTGGGCATTTCCTACCCTGTTTATGACTTCTTTTTGGTATGATCTTAAACTTGTGACCAGCTAGTATTTAGGCTAATTGCATAGTGTTCACATTTTTCCTATTTAATGCTATAAAAGTTTTTTATTTTTATTTTCCTTTTTCATATTTTCATCTATCGAAGCTCTACTCAAATAAGTGGTTGAAAATGCATATTTTTTTGTTATGATCATTGGCTTTAAGATTTTGGCCAGCATTGTATGTCTGCTGATTCATATTTCTGTGATAACTGTGTATCTCTGATGGTTCGTTTGTATGTCATAATAATACTAATCTGTTCTGGACCATTTTGCTGTGATAAATATTCCTACTTCTGCTTATTCCCTTTGTTTTGTAATAGTGAGTGTCTTTGCTGGTTTATTTTGGTGCGATAACACTGTAGATCTCTGGTAGTTCATATTCCTCCCGTAATAACACTGTGTACTTCTAATTGTTCATTCTTGTGTGATAATATTGCATACCTCCGTTAATTTATACTGTCGAGATAACACTGCGTATCTCTGATGGCTCATTTTGTAGTAATAATAATACTCTGTATTTCTGCTGGTTCATTTTCCTGTCATAACATTGCTTATCTTTGCGAATTTATTTTGGTAAGGTAACACTAATTATCCCTGCTTTGTTAATTTTTTGTGACAACACTACTTATTTCTACTGGTTCGATCTAAAGTGGTAAAGCTACGTATCTTTGCTGGTTAATACGATATAAAAACACGTTATTTCTGCTGATTCATATTAGTTTGATAATATTCCATATTTCTCTTGATTCATCTAACTATGACAACGCACTTATATCTGCTACTTCACTTTGCTGTGAAAACAGAATATATCTTTACTTGTTAATACAATGTCACAGTACTTTCTATCTTTTCTGATTCACTTATATGTGATAATATAATGAGTTCTGCTCAGTTTTATTGCTGTGTTCACACTGCGTATTTCAAAGATATTATGCTGCGTGTATCTGATGGCTCATTTTGCTATGTTAACACAGTGTATCCGTATCTCTGCTGGTTTAGTTTATAAAGATAATACCTACAACTCTGTGGTTAAATATTTCTGATGTGTATCTATTCTGGTTCATTTTGATGTGGCAACACCGCGTTGACTTTATGTTTCTGTATAATTACTTTTCAGGCCAATTGTACTTATATATTAAGAGTGAATACCAAATACGTTTGTTGTTTTTTTTGGCACAATTTAAGTTAATCTAATCTTTAGCGAATATTTCAGCCGACAAGTTTCAATATCTTCATAAGTTACCATTTACTCATATTACATCCACTGGCTCATGTTACTGTAATAATTCTGCGTATGTTTGCTAGTTAATACGATTTGACAATACTTAATATCTCCTCTTGTTCATACTACTCTGCTGGCTGACATGACTGTGAGACTCAGTGCGGTATCTCTGGTTTATTTTCTTGTGTGTCTTTGCTTGTTTATTTTGCTTGGTTAACAATACGTATCTGTGCTGATTTAATTTTTTGGTTCATTTTTCTTTGACATCACGAAGACTGGGCTTCCAACTCTAACAGGTATATGGAAACCTACATAATACTTGCTTTACCAAGGTGAAGTATTAGTGAAAGCGACTGTGATAAATGAATACCAAGCTATTGCTTCTAAGGAAAACAAACATGATACAGAATAACTTGAGTTGATTAGCTACTCAAAAACACATAAGAATCCTGTCTTGAAAGTTAGTATTCTTGTTCAAACAGATAAAAGTTCAAGCTCTTGCAGAACTGGTAACGTAAACAAGTTTTTATCACTTTGATAATAATAAAGAGACATGAATGTGATAATGCAACATTTAAATTCAAGCTAGAAACTATCATCGTGGCCTTTTGGTTAAATAGTTCTACCTCTAGAAAACACACAAACTCGTATGAGAATTTCGGTAACACATTTACGATGAATTCCTGTTTTTATAGCGTTTTAATATTTATTTCCAATGACGTAGAATGCCAAAAACAACTAGATAAAATAAGAGATAAACAGATTATTGATGTTTATCTGAAGGAATACAAAATTTAAAAACAAGATGAAAAGCAAGATGCAAAAATGAGCAATAGATATTTAACTTGAAAAAAAGTAAATAATTAAATATATCATTCAATAAGGGATTGAATCGCATTTTTAAACATTCATCGTGTTTCATCTTTCTTAAATTAAAGGTAGAATAATAAAATAATAATTGTTACTGAATTACATCCTTGTACTTGCGTATCAACTGAAACAAGCACTCTAACTAGTTTTCAGATGGAATGGAAAATGAAAAGGTTGCAGGTAGGTCACCTATATCACCTGGTAAGAAGTATCATAGTTACGTCACATTAGACAGACTGCTCTTATCCTGGTAACCAATCTATACTTCGCCTAAGAGAGCGAACAGCGAGAAGAAAATCACGGGGCGTAACACAGGGGTAACTTCTAACCAGCGTGCATGAGTCGCGTGCTCAGGATTCAACAGAGATCAAGTTACCAGTTGCAAAGGTATTTGAGGAAGAAGACTGTAAATCAATAAATTTACTTTGTTGTCACGTTCTTTTTCACACTACACGCCATATTAAGTAAAATGAAGGAGAGTATTTGATGTTTACATTAGGAAAAAACAACTTATATCCAGAACGCTTTCGAAAGGTGAACCTTTCTTTTTCAGGGGTAGTCAAGTCTTCTTGAACCTAATTTTTTTTCCAATATATGATTACACTAATTTATGAAACTGAAGAAACGCTAGTCAAAAACAAAACCGTTGTTGTTCAGCCCTTTGTTTTATGTTTTGTAATTGAAGGTTTTCTTAACAGAAAACTAAATAACGAGTAGAAATATTTAGAAAGGCGTCAGTGAAATTACAAGTACTATACACTAAAGTGTAATGAAAGCTAACTTATAAACAACCTTCACTCCGAAGATTAGCTCTTGTAACGCTCCCCAACGGTACAGAGATATATCTGCGGATTGACCTGAAGTTGTAGTGCGTGTTTTCTTTAAAAACTTGGGTAGAGTTCTACCAGACGATCAAAGAGAAGTACACAGTAGTCAATGTTGTGGAAGAGAAAAGTAAAAAAGAGGCTAAAGAAAAGTAAAAAAGAAGCGAAAGACCATTCTAGTAGAATCACCTGTTTTGTTGTCTGCATGATGAGCTTGCTGTGCTTTAGTTGTTACTAGAAATATTCTAGTAGAATCACCTGTTTTGTTGTCTGCATGGTGAGCTTGCTGTGCTTTAGTTGTTACTAGAAAGAATCACCTGTTTTGTTGTCTGCACCATTCTAGTAGAAATCACCTGTTTTGTTGTCTGCATGGTGAGCTTGCTGTGTTTTAGTTGTTACTAGAAATATTCTAGTAGAATCATCTGTCTTGTTGTCTGCATGGTGGGCTTGCTGTGTTTTAGTTGTTACTTGAAATATTCTCGTAGAATTATCTGTCTTGTTGTCTGCATGGTGAGCTTGCTGTGCTTTAGTTGTTACTAGAAATATTATTTTGTTTTTGTGAATTTTATTTGGCTTATTTCTTATTTACACCTAATATAACTCGGTTTAAGGTATCTACACAATTTATTTACCTTATTTCATGTCCAAATCTACTGTTTTTGTAGACCACGTCCTATTTGATACTGATAAGAAAACTCGTTTTAACTGATAAGAAAACTCGTTTTAACCCAAAATATTACAAGTAGATAGGAAGAAGAAATGTTGGTGCCATGCCAAACAAAAGTTACTATGAATTTTTTTGTCTAATAACGAGCGTACTAGCCATTTTTAGAAATAAAATATAATTTTTTTAAACGTAGAAACAAGCACTCGAAACCGAGACTGTCGCACAGGAGAAGTGTCACATCTGAAGCACTAAGACTAGTCAACAGCCATGCTCCTGAGGATAGACCACGGCGAGAGGTGACTGATGTTCGCAGGAGCTGTTTTGTGCTCGTAAAGTTTGGGGCCGCTTAGAGATGTCTCTCTAAAACTCTCAGGTTGTCGCCAACCAGAGTACTACTCTCGTCAAGACCATCAAAAGTGCTGAACAAAGGCAAGTAATTGCTTGGAATGGACGGAAAGAGGAGCACACTGTGAAATGCCTGATCTTGAGATTAGACAGTCCAGTTGTTGATGTAACTGACCACCTGGACAAGGATGAAACAAGGTAACTGGACAATCGTTGTATACAAGTTTCATCGCTGATTCGACGCTGCAAAGAGTATTACCATCTGTTGAGCCGAGTTTAAGGCTAATGGCTTTAGTAGATCGAGAGAACATACTGGTCAACACATTTGTTGAGAGTTTATCCGTCATGTTTATGTAACAATACTTGGGGTGAGAGCTACAATGAAAAATGTTCCAGGATACTGTTGGGTGTGGCTGGTGGCTTGAGAAGAAAGCTAAGTAGACCACTGATGTTTGCAGGATCTGTTTGATGCTCATAGAGTTTTGAACCGCTTAAACTTTCAGGCTGATAAATGTACAAGGGTGATGGAATTAATGGAAGGAATGAGCAAATGTAAGCAAAGAAGTCTTTTCTTAAAGCACAAAAAACGTCTTTGACTTACGATGTATTTAAGAAACAATCATTAATTACGACTGCGTAAAACTTTTATGGATTAGTTTGTACTCACTTACTTAATGTTTATTTATCATATAAATCAGTTGACTTAATTTTGTTTAAAAATAGACTACAACTACAAAACATTTTTTTCATACGTATCTAACCTATTAAAAGGAGGCCAAATATATACTAAAGCTTTGTAGAAACATATGTTGATTATTGTGTTGTAACTCATAGTGCTAAACATACTCTAATTATTACGTTTTAACCTGAGTTTATTTAAACTGATAAAGAATGTAAGTGATGATGTTTTCATTTGTTATATGTTCAGAAACTAGTTCAGGCTATTCAATCAAAATATTATTATACAACATAGCTTTAACATTACTATGGAACATTATTCTAAACATTGGTTTTAATTACGTGATATCTTAATAGTCATCATCACCCACCGCCAACTCTTGGGCTACTCTTTTAACAACGAATACTGGGATTTACAGTCACATTATAACGTCCCCACGGCTAAAAGGGCGAGCATGTTTGATGTGACGGGAATTTGACCCGTCACCCTCGGTTTACAAGTCGAACGCCTTAACCCACCTGACCATGCTGTACCTGTGCAAGCCGAAATTTCTAAACACTCTCGTCACACCTAGAAATACAACAAACCTAATGCGCCAAAAGACAGTTTTCGTTGTAGGTTTGCTACAGCTGGTATACTATAAATATCGGAAGCTATAACTGTAATTAACGTTTGCTAATAGGAAACTTCAGATATTTAAGCAAACCGTTTAGCTTCAGGGAATTCACATCGAATATTAGCATTTTTCGAAAACATCACATAAATTCAGCGATGGAACAACTTGACATGTTGAATGAATTGTATCTACAGCAACTCGAAATTAACTCGCTCATCGTGAGCCCTCTATAAGACATCAAGGAAGTTCCTGACCAGAAAGAAAACTTAATATTATTTGTAAGTTTGTAAAATATTTGTACATATAAAGGGGAATTGTATGTGTGTGTTTTCTTATAGAAAAGCCACATTGGGCTATCTGCTGAGTCCACCGAGGGAAATCGAAACCCTTATTTTCGTATTGTAAATCCGAAAACTTACCACTGTACCATCTGGGACGGGAGATGATAAAAGCAATAACATTCATTTGCAGTCTAGATTACTTTTGTTACAAATATCAGACATACTGATTTTTTTTTATTTTAACAACACTGGTTTCATAACGCTTTGCCACATTTAAGCTTTCAAAATCGTAACATTTAACACAAAATAAATAATAAAAACGAATAAAGATGATGATTTTAAATCAACTGATTAATACTTAAATAATAAAGCAAAATTGAAACAAAAACATAAGTGATGAGTCGTTTTCGCCTTTCTGGTAGCGTATGTTCAGCTGCCCCACTTTAAATCAACGTGACCTTTTGTTTTACTAACATTATATAATCAAATGTCTTACCGTGAGTCAGAACAAATTTCATGAACAATATAGTCCCCTGGTGGTACAGCCGTCAGTCTTCGGATTTACAATTCTACACCAAGAGGTTCGATTCCCCTCGGTGGACTCGGCAGATAGCCAGATGTGGCTTTACCATAAGAAAAACACACACACGAACACTATAATAACTTGCTTGAAAGAATAATAATTTCAACGAAAGCTTGTTGTTGTTTTTGTACGCAAAACAACACTATGGAGTATCACCCCTGTCTCTATCGCAGATAATCGAACCCCATATTATTCCGTTATATGCTCAAAACTTTACCGCTTGGACAGAAAGACACCACTCGAAAGTATTAGAAAACTTTTATAAAATTCATTGTTATTGTTTTTTACATATTACTAGTAGCCCTAAAAACAAATTACACAAACAAGCTAATCGCCAGTTCCATATTTGTTACTATACCGAAACTGGTCTAAACACTATCATACAATCACGGTATTTTTGTGGAAATACTTTTTTCTTAAAATTCATATATTCACCACTATAAAAATATACATGTAAAATTTATTATGCAGGGACGAAATCATCGATATCTTATAACACGTTCATCACAAACGTCTTTATTCTTGTTCACGAATGCCAGACATTGAGACAACCAAATACATGTTATTTTTCAATATTGTATTTGGTACTGTTTATTCCCTTAACCCTAAACCTGTAAAAAGTTGCACCTATAAAAGAGCAGCCAATAAATTAAAAGCTTTAAGGTATTCTAATTACAATCTAACAGTAAAAATTAGGATTAGAGAGCAATGAAATAAAATTACCTGGCATTGATCAATATTGGATATCCTTTTACAGACACTAGAAAGTATAATTAGCCTTATGCTAAATGACTAAAGTTTATTATTGATATTACTATCCCAATAGCATGTTATAAAAAGCACACAACTTATACTAAAAGAACGTAGCTATATACTGGTGTAATTAGCCTTTTGATTTATTATGAAAAGCATTCAACTCATGCTAGAAGTTCTACTTCGGATCTATTCTGGATTGTTGAATTTCTGTAACAAAGTTTCCAGGACTATTCTAATTCGGATTCTTGAACGAATTATGAATTTCATTTATTCGTTATAAACTTTTCTCGATTTAGCTCCGTATAAACACATACACACAGATATAAAGAGAGAGATAGGTATTTAGAGAGTAGTCAAGTTTTGTAGTTCTCGGTATAGGTGGAAAGAAAATTCCATACAGATGTCATAAGTAGAAAAAATACAAATAACAGCTTGCGTATATTTGTTAAGCCAAGAACTGTTGATATGTCATCGCAGAAAACATTCAACTCCAAACCCATGGTGACCTCATGTTCAACGTATTTCCTTTCCCTAATATACATAAAAATAAAAGTTTTTATATTGTTGTGCTTTTGGGAACGTATAAAGTCTCGATTCTAGATAAACTTGTGCCATGTATGCTTTTCTCGCAGCTTTTTTTTTTTTTTACTCTTATATCTTCATTTCTGTTGGTTTAATCTTCAAACCAGTTTTAAACAAATGCGCATCTATAAAATAAAAAAAAAACATACTGTGGTCGAACTACAGTTTAGTTTGAATTTTATTTAACAGAAATTTAAATTAACTCAGAAGTCTACCCTTTCTCTCTCTTCTTCGCCCATACTCAGAAAAAAGAAAGTAAGTTACCCATAATAAGTTCAAAACCGCTTTGATAAGACACATACTGTGGCCAACTTTTTTACCTTTCAAATTAATCTTTTGTACCTGAACTGATTCAGGACTGCCGTATAAAAAGGGTTGAATAGTTATACAATTGAGAATTTCTCATTTTCTTTGAAAAATCTAGCTTACTTAACATCGCGTTTGTTTAACTCAGTTTACAGTAGATTGTGTAGACACAAAGTCCCTCTTGAAAGTTTCATGGCTGCAAGTTCAGACAGCAGTAAAATGTGGAAACTTTGCAGAGACTGAATACTTTTTGCAAGACACTGTAGATATTGTAACAGATGTACTGTTATACATTTATTTTAATATTAATGTTTGTTTCAGTTAAATATATATTCAGAAATGCGTGTAACTTATGTTATTAAATCTGTATTGCGAAATTCCTGCTATTCACTAATTTTTTTAGATTTATAAGCCTAAGAATCATCAATGTATATATCTACATAAATACCAATATTGTTGGGCCAGTTGAGCTTCCTAGAACTTTGCTTTAAAGTTTATAAATCGCAACACGCGGATAGATAGTTATATCGTATCCTAAAGATGGCTGGTACAGGTATTAAAACTTTAATTACAATAAAGTACAGAACAACCTTCGACATTCTTAGGTCATCTTCGGGATAACAAAGAGAGTTTGCAGCTGACCGTTGATTTGCACGTGTCTTAGGAATAAGAGTGTGAACGTGTACGAGAATTTAGGGGCGTTGCAGTTAGTGTTATTAGATGTTATGTTATTAATTAATATAGGTATAGAGATGTTCCTTTATATTGGTTTAATTTTGGTTTGAGCTATTGCATAATTGGAGCTTCTTTGATTTTGCGTTTGTTTGTATTTGTTTCCCTACTTAGTACGTCGGTATCTCCTATAGTTATGGTGTGCTTATTTAATTTGCAGTGTTCAAAAACGTGCGAAGATGTTTTTTTCGTTCTTTGAATCTCGTTTCTATTTTACTGCTTGTTTCTCTGATATAGAAGTCATGGTAGTTGTTTCATCGTATTTTATAAATAACGTTGATGTAATGCTTATTTGAGTGTTTTTTACACAGTATGGATTTTAGTTTTGTACGTGGTTTTGAACGAATTTATTGTTCATTGGAATATTATGTTTTGCTCTAAGTTTTTCCCAAATGTTGGTTATTTTATCGCTAATGTATAGTATGCAGCACTCTAAAGTTTTATTGTTAGTTGTTTCATTGAATTTATTATTGTTTGTTTGTTGTTGACTGTATTTTTAGTCTAAGTGTGTGTTTGTGTACAATTTTTTTCAGCGGTCTTTGAAAGTAATTTGTTGATGCTTAAGAAATTTTGTTTTATTTTGTTGATTTTATCATTAATTTTATCGATTAAACATTGTTTTGGGGTTGTGTTCGTTTGGTTTCTTAATATGTTGAGTTTTTTGTTTTTGTTTCATGTGCCGAGTCCCAAGGAATGTATAGTCCAGCATAAGTGATTTTTCTGTGGATTTCTGTTTTGAATTGTGTATCAGTTCTTATGATTTTGAGAAATGTTATTTGATTAGTTTTCTCGTGTTCACATGTCAACTTAATGTTGGGGTGGATGGTGTTAATGTGGTTGTGTGTGTTCTGTAGCGTGAATCAAACAATTGTATCTTCAACATATCTGTTCCAGTGTAGTAGTGGATGTAAAGCTGAAATGATCTCTTGAGATTCAAGGTATCATAAAAATGTTGGCTAGAATTGGAGATATGGGATTGCCATTCTTAAGCCATTTATTTGTATGCATTTTAGTCTTACTACAACACCCCTTAAAATCTCGTATCCGTTCACACTCTCGTGCCTAACACATACCCAGCAACGGTCAGTTGCAAAGTCTCTTTGTTTACCTGAAGATGACCTAAGAAGGTGAAACGTAGTTCTGTACTCTATCTTAATTAAACTTTAATACCCATACCAGTTGTCTTTACATTTTTACTTTAAGTTGGTTTTAGTCATCATGGGACAGTTATCCAAACAAGGTTCAGCAATTGCTTTATGGACACGGGTTTACAATAGTCGGAAGCAAAATATTTCATTGTCTCAATTTATTGCACCTATCTCAACTTATTCGAAAGTCAGCGGCAATAATGATAAAACTTTATGTATTATTTTATTTTTTAAATATCTTACTGACTATTTTGTGAACCGTAAAAGAACTAAAGTCTCATTCTGATATGGCGTTGATTTTCGATGCTTCGATAGAAGCACCATTTCTCTCCTTAAAAATAGATGGCAGGTAGTTTTACTAAACAATCACGAGCAAATAAAATGACACGCGTGTTGAAAGATGAAGGATTGGAATGCTTTTAACAGTTAAGTTAGAATAAGATTTCGACTTTGTTTTGTTAGGACATTAAGTCGAACTTATGTTTTATTGTGATACAGATATTAAGAATTCATATATTATATACATTTCATTTGTTTTTTGAATTTCGTGCAAAGCTAGATGGGGGCTATCTGCGCTAGCCGTCCCTAATTTGTCAATGTAAGACTAGAGGGAAGGTAGCTAGTCATCACCACCTACCGTGAACTCTTGGTATACTCTTTTACCAACAAATACTGGGATTGACCGTACATTTAACGCTCTTACGGCTGAAAGGACGACCATGTTCGATTGGACGGAAATTCGAACCCGCGGTCCTCAGGGTTGCGAGTCAAGTCAATTTTTTTATTTCAGTTGGTATATTATAAAACTCGGAAGATATAATTGTGATTAACACTTTTAAATCGGGAAATGCAAATATTTGACCACAAAACGTTTGCAGGTGTCAAACATTACAAACCGTTTAACTTCAGTGAATTAACTTCGGACGTTAATATTTCTACGAGAGCATTACGTATCTTTGTCTGTGAAAAACTAACGTTATAGAAGCTAGCAATAGCTTACCTGTTAAGTGAACTGTTTCATTATCAACACGGAATTAATTCATGTGCCATGAACCGTCCATAAAATATTCAGTTCCAGATCAGATAGAAGACTCAGTATAATGTATCTAGCTGCCCTCCCTCTAGTCTTACACTGCTAAATTAGGAACGGCTAGCACAGATAGCACTCGTATAGCTAAGCGCGAAATTCAAAGCAAACCAAATCAATGGAACTTTAGAAACGTAACACTGTTGTCCTAATATAATACAAAACACCTATTAATATTACTCACATTTTTTCGAAAAACTAAAACATAATTCAAACTAATTTTTGTTGCTTATTTCTGTTTGGACTCTTATTTTCGTTCATTGAGACACACACACACACACACACACACATATATATAAGTATTATCGTTTTGTATAAAAGATTGTTTTTCCAGTGTTTCACTTGTATGCAAAATTCGATCTGTTGTTTGGTGTTAATTTCGAACGGTTTGTGTTTGTTGTTTCTTGTGATGTCGAACATTATATTCCATCAAAGTTCAAAATCACCAATTAATTTTTAATATTAGGCATTACGAATAAATGTCAAGTTTGTACTGGTTTAAAATTAGGTATACAGCTACACAATGGATTGCCTGTGCTCTGTCCATCACGAGTATCAAAATCCGGTTTGAAACGATTATGTATTTCACATTAGCTATTTTTCATGCTATAAGTTTCCTTCTATTTTTTTGTTTTAGATTACTTAAGCATTGGTTAATCGCTTGTTCCAAGTTTTATGATTAGCTTTAATTGGTTTCAATGTGAACTTATCTTTGGAAATTAGTTATGGGCACTTTTCCTATTAGACCATTGCTCTTTGTTTTACAGAATTTTATTTTATATTTAGTTCAAGTCTTTTACAAACAATGTTTTCTGGCTTTCTTTCTTTTGACATCAAGAATTACAAAATATTTTATAACAAAAATAAACCATATCGTCATTAAGAAACATTACCAAATCACCTCATGTAATAAAATCAAATGTTCAACAAACTGCTTGACTTCACATATTTTTATTCTATTATCACGGAATATATATTTCCGGATGTGAGAAAAATGTTAATATGCAACTGTTCAGAGTATAGCAGTGTACCAACAAACACTGGCCCATTTCAAGTACTGATCTTATGCGTATATATTCACTAATGGTTTTTGAACATTTGAAGATAAAGTTATGATGATTAAAAGTTTTATTTTAGAAAATGAGTTGACATTATTTTAACTTTTATGTCGTTTGAAGTTTTTATATTATTATTTATACAACGTCTGTCGCCACCAACTAGTACAGTGGTATGTCTACGGATTTACAACGCTAAAATCAGACGTTCGATTCCCTTCGGTGGGCTCAGCATATAGACCGATGTGGCTTTGCAAAAGAAAACATACGCAAAGTCTGTCACTGTTCTTTTAAGTATTTGTATTTCTATAATAGAGAGCGCAGTAAATTTTACGTTTTCCTATTCATTTGTTAGTTAAATTTTTAACCAAAACTATGCATTTGTCTGTCTGTTTATCGCGAAGAAATAGCTTCTTATAAATTAGCGCACGCTGGTTTATGTTTGTAAAGATTAAACTAATTACGGTTTTATAAAAAGCGTTTTTCTTTATACTTTTAATTTTAGTGATTATACGTAAGAGAATAAAAAATAAATAGCTCTATTAAACTCTTAATATGGTCATATGAGTTAACTCACACTAAAACCAATTTAGAAAAAACATCAAATATATATAATGCGCTCGTCAAAAATGTGGAGTTAGTGGTTTTAAATTTCGCTCAAAGCTGCACGAGGACTATTTAAGAGTGTAAGACTAAAGGGAAATCAGCTAGTCATCACCAACCACCCACTGCCAACCCTTTGGCTACTCTTTTACCAACCAATACTGGTATTGGCCGTAACTTTGTAATGACCCCACGGCTGAAAATGCGAGATTGCTTGGTGTAACGGTAATGCGAACCCGCGAACCTCGGATTACGAGTTGCATCCCTTTACGCGCTTGGCCATATCGGGCCGTTAACAAGGATGGAAAACATTTCAAAGCTCCTTGTCATATATTTGAACACATGATTAAACAGAATCACTTCTTTAATTTTTCACATGTTGAAATAATTGACAAAAAGCAATATTAAACGTAGAACAATTGACGTTCTCTTTATTTTAACTACATTGAATATACAAGTATTAATTTATATTTATTCTTATTTTTCTTCTTTTTACTCAGTTGTTGTTTTGTATTAAATAGTTGAAGAAATTATTTACGGTTTTCTTATTCTGTCTGAAGAAAATAAATAAGAGAAAGTTTGAAACATATGTTATTGGTTATCCGACAATAAATAAATAAAAATTATTTAGCTTTATTTAAAAGTCATTGATAAAATTATGTTTCAATAATTATACTGAAAAATATCTCAAAAGTAACAAAGTTACAGCATTGTCATGACAACAGAATTCTAATTTAACCGACAAGATTCTTTCGTGAAATACGTTTACCATAAAGCTGTTGAGAATTTAATTAAAATATGGGAAGAAGAGGAAGGTATATCAAAAAAAAGATACAAAAATGGGTCTGCTGTTTAATTCCATCTTGGTATGTAGTAATTATTTATCGATTTATTCGTTAAACTTGCGAGAATTTTTCTTTTTTTTATATGGCCTAAACTGTAAATGTTCTGATTGAGCTTAGATATACTTGTATACGCCTTGAAACTATGGACAATGATGAAGTTATATTCTTTACAACATAGCTCAATTATATCTTTCTTTTAGTCCCACGCATATTATTATATGTTATTATTTATTTTGACAATTCACAGATGATTTCATAGTTTAATAATTACATGCAATACAATACTAAAAAAGTACTTTGCTCTTTCAACGAAGTTTAAAGCGATTTTATGTTGTTTTTCAATTGACACAACAGGTGAAAAACGAAGTTTTATAATAAATATTAATTACATATTTATAACAAAACAAATCTTTAATACGAAGTTTCGGAATGTCCTTAAATTCTATCATCAGCCATAATATCTCAAAAAGAAAATTAGTTCGTAATATTCGAATTATATAAAACAATATTAGCATACAGCGAGATTTCAAATTCAATCGGAAGTTTAGAAAGAACACATTTAAACGGTAACAATATAACGGAAAAAACGACAAAACGTGCGGCTTATATATGTTTATTAAATAACATTGTTAATAGCAATTATCATAAAGAAAGCCTTGAATATGAGCATAAACACTGTATTCTTAAAATAATAGTGAATATTAAATAAAAATAATGAGAATCAGAAACTTAGAATTTGATGTTATTCTTTAGTGTGATGTGATCATTGGAAATGAGAGGTTTTCTTTAATAACTAGTTCATAATCTATGGTTTCGTCGTCGAGAATTATGAAACTTTAAAAAAAACTGATGTGGTTGTTATTCTCACCACGAAATCTGGTATTAGAGTCCGGTGAATAGCTTTACTTACAACCGCTTCTTGCATAAATTATCATATGTATGCATTTGTAAGTGACGTGTAGTTTTATCAATACAGGTTGCTTTATAGCTACCATATGCGTATTTATATACGTTTTGTATTTATATATGTTTTGATTTTAAACATATTTTAAATTCTTAATGTGGGCAATATGTTTCAATGATTTTTAAATTTCATATTTGAGTTTTAAACTTTGTCATTGAAAGATATGGTAAGAATCAGTAATGAAGTATAAGAAATAAAACGATAAACCATTATTTTGTCATAACTTATGAATTTTTGAAATTTCTAAGTGAAAATTGCTTTGGTTTGTTTTCAATTTCGCGCAAAGCTACAAAAGGACTATCTGCGCTAGCCGTCCTTATTTAGCAGTGTAAGACTAGAGGGAAGGCAGCTAGTCATCACCACCCACCGCTAACTCTTGGGCTACTCTTTTACAAACGAATAGTGGTATTGAACGTCAAATTATAAAGCCCACACGGCTGAAAGGGTGGGCAAGTTTGGTGTGAGTGGTATCGAACCTGCGACCCTCGGATTACGCGTCGAGTGCCTCAACCAACTGGCCCTGCCAGGCCTAAGCGAAGACAGGAGTAGCCAAAACAAATATTATACACTTTGTTTAAAATAATTAGAGCAATGTTATGTTTGAAAAAGTCTGAATGATTTGTTTATAATTTCGCGCAAAGTTACATGAAGATTATCTACGCCATCCATCACCACCCACCGCCAACTCTTGGGCTATTCTTTTACCAACGAATGGTGGGATTGATTGTCATTTTATAACGCCCCCACGGCTGAATGAAATAGCATGTTTGATGTGACGGGATTCGAACCTGCGAATCCTCAGATTGCAATTTGAGCGCCTAACCACCTGGCCATGCCGGGTCTGTCTGATATGAAACAAATGTATAAGCCAATAAATATATTCTTAGAGTAAATAAATAGATGTTGAAAAGAGATTGTTTATTTGACCGTTTGAAAACTCTAAGTTACTGTTTTCTTCTATCTCACATGTAAAGTTTATAAATGGGTGTGGTGAGTTTTGGTATTTTAAGAAAAAAATCTTCTTCGTATGAAAGGGTAGAAAAGTATCATTGTCGTACCTTCTATATAATACAGGTTTTTTTTTAATAAAGGGAGTAATTATCTAGCTGTTCACGTTCGTATTAAAACAGGAAAATATTTGCAATGGTCCGACCTGGAGGTGATCCCCTCGCCACTCCATCTATCTGGTCATAAATATGACCATTTGAAATGATTAGAAATCATTAGAATGAGGGTGAATTTAAAAAGATTTTTCGAATTCTTTTAATTAAAGTTAGTTCATTAAAGATTTTTTCTATTGTCGTGTTTTTAATATTGATTTTGTTTTCACGGTTACATGAAACAACGTTTTCCACTAAATACTATAAATTAACTTATGTAACGTCTGCTTAATCTTTATTATTTATCATATGTGTGACACAAGCTTAAACAGAAACATAAGTAATAACGTTTAGGTTTTATTTTGTTTTCCAATAAATATATTATGCTTGATTTATCGGGTTTTTTATTTCGTGTTGGAACCAATTTTTGACGCTGCTTAGTTTTGTAGTATTATAATATAATTGTACAAGCTTTTTATAATATAAAAATGTACTTCATAAGTATTCTCAATATATTAAACACAATGATAAAAACAAGTTTGATAATATGTCGCTAAAACAAAAGATGTTTGTAAACTACCACAATCATATTTCTGATTTCATCTATCATCAAAGCTTGTTTTATTATTTTACATTTCATTTGAATTATAAAGCTGTAGAATAATAAGAAAATAATTTTTTCATGGAACAAGATGATAAAAGCTAAGTTAAATCATTTTGCACTTTACCATTCTAAGTTTTGTTTTGTCGACAATATCGCTGTGTGAGACTGTTTACAATAAACTTAAACACACAAGTAGCTAACTACAGTACAATAAAATATATATAAATTTTTTTCATTACGCTAATGATCTTAAACACAATGAAATTTTATGCGGTTTCGAATCAAAACAAAAAATAGCATTTACAGACTCAATGTTCACCCATACAAAACTATTATTACTTAATGTAAAAGTTATTTCTTGCATGTGTGTGCGATTAGTGGCTGTTCTTTACTCTAAATCGTTCTATTATCTTGGTGTAGCTTTATATTATTTTTGGTTACTTCAATTTAAAATCAGTTTTGCACACGTTGTCAGGATTACTATTTCGGTCGCAATCGACGAACTAGAAGGGTCAGGTACAACGAAGACCTGTATCTCAAGACGGCTAGTATGGGTATTAACACTTTTATTAAAATAAAGAGTAGAGAAAAACGTTTCGACCTTCTTAGGTCACCTTCAATGAATTACAACGTTAGAAGCCGGGTTTCGATACCCGTGATGGGAATAGAATAAACAACCCATTGTGCAGCTTTATGCTTGACTAAAAACAAACATGCAAATACCTTTGAAAAGATCATAAGACGAAACATTGAATCAAATTGCAAATATGTATTTTTAATCTATTAACAAGTTATTAAAAATGTAAACAAAGAACATTAGAAATAGTGTCTATATTATTTTCTCAAGCTAAAAATCTCTTTTTTTGACTCCACTAAAAGTAATATTTTCTGTAGATATGGAGCTAAAATATGGATTTGTAGTTTGAGAAAATAATATAAATACTAACTCTAATGTTGTTTGTTTAACTTCGTTTAGAGTTCTTGTTTGTGGGGTTTTTAATTTGTTACATGTTGTTTCATCTTATTTCTGTACTTTTTGATTATCGCTATTTCCAGTTTTTAAATTTATACTCAGCTTTTTCTTTAATATTTTTATGTACATTTATGGAGAATGCATTTTAAGCCACGTACATGCATATGCGTTCCGTTGCATGTTACACGAAAAGTGATATCTCAGTTCTCGAACGACTCCCTTGTTGATTTGTGTAAAGGAAAAACAGTTAGCTGGTGATAGCATTTCTGAGACCATCATTTGTGAGAAAACAAAGCAATTGCATGCTGACCTCTTGAAAAACACCCTGGAACGAGTACTAATACAAGTGATGCC
Organism: Tachypleus tridentatus; assembly: GCF_004210375.1. Lineage (NCBI taxonomy): Eukaryota > Metazoa > Arthropoda > Merostomata > Xiphosura > Limulidae > Tachypleus > Tachypleus tridentatus. The sequence goes on along the minus strand of NC_134836.1, from coordinate 13,844,355 downwards.
ATAAGGCTAGTAGGGGTTGTTTGAAAAATTTAGGAAGAGAAGTGACATACATAGTGTGGTGAGACATGGGGAGGGTGACAGTTCTAACAAAGACGCTGCTGATAAATTTGTTAGGGAATTTAAGGACTATGTAGAAGCTGAGTGTTTTATTCCCCAACAAGTGTTCAACTGTGATGAGACAGGCCTCGTTTGGAAGAAAATGCCAAGGAGGACCCACATCACCAAGGAGGAGAAGTCACTGCTAGGACACAAGCCAATGAAGGACAGGCTAACTCTATTGTTATGTAGTAATGAAAGTGTGGACTTAAAACTTAAGCCTTTGCTTGTGTACCATTCTGAGAACCCAAAGGGTTTAAAGAAAAATAATGTCCTGAAAAGTAAACTAAATGTCATGTGGAGGGCTAATAGTAAAGCATGGGTAACCAGTCAATTTTTTATGAAGTGGGTCCATGAAGTGTTTGCCCCAAGTGTAAAGAATTACCTCACGGAAAAACAGTTGCCATTCAAGGCTTTTCTTGAGATGGACAATGCACCTGCTCACCCACCAGGCTTTGAGGACGGGTTGGTGGAGGAGTACAGTTTCATTACGGTGAAGCTCTTGCCCCCAAACACGACTCCTCTCATTCAGCCCATGGACCAGCAGGTCATATCGAGCTTTAGGAAACTCTACACCAAAGCACTGTTTTAAAGGTGCTTTGAAGTGACCTCTGACACAGAGTTAACCCTCAGAGAGTTTTGGAAAAATCACTTTAATATCCTCCATTGCTTGATGATCATAAACAAAGCCCAGAGGGAAGTGTCTTTGAGGACCATGAACTCAGCCTGGAAGAAATTGTGGCCAAGCTCAGTAGCAGATAGAGACTTTGAAAGCTTTGACGCTGAGCCTGTTGTCGAGGGTATTGTCTCACTAGGCAAGTATATGGGCTTGAATGTGAGTGGTGATGATGTGGAGGAGTTGGTGGAAGACCACAACACTGAGCTCATCACGGAAGAACTCCAAGACCTTCAGAAAGGAAGTGTCTTCAGATGAGGAGGAGGGAAGAGAGGATGTTCCTAGTTCACTAATCAAGGAAATGTGTAGAAAATGGGGAGAGTTACAAAGTTTTGTGGAAACATTTCACCCTGACAAAGCTGTAGCAAACCGCAGCATAAACCTTTTCAATGACAATGTCATGTTTTACTTCAGAAACATTTTAAAATGCAGGCAGAAACAAGCCTCATTAGACAAGTTTTTAGTGAGAAATAGGTCCAGTGAGTCTCAAGCAGATTGTAGCGGTGCAAAGAGACAGAAAAGAGAAAGAGCCCCAGAAGGAGAGTTACCTTACGTTTTTATGGAAGGTGAGTCCCCTTCCAAACAATAATAACTCTTCTACTCTCCACGTTCCTCACCACCTTTTACTTACGCCATAAGCTCTTCTCAGTACAGACAGAGTGCAGTTAAATTTTCATTTATTGTTTTCTTATTGTGTTTATAGTTTTTGTGGTTGACTTTATGCATATAAGTATTATTATAAGGGTATAAATAAACAATACTTTTACTTAAAATGCTTCAGAATGAGTAATTTTTGGAGGTCTGTAACGGATTAATTTAATTTACAGTATTTCTTATGGGAAAAATTGATTCGGTTTTCAAACAGCCTTCTGGAACGGATTAAGTTTGAAAACCGAAATATCACTGTATTTCAATAATTTACTGCTGCATAGGCTTTTTTTTACCCCCAAACACCCAATAAAAGTAACAAATGTACAATAAATGACAAACATTGTGATGGTCATTACATCTGTGTGTTAGAACTGAAAAGTTGTCTGAAGAAATATGGTGCGATGATGTGCCACGACTTCTATATTCAAGAAACAAGTAGAAAATGGAAACCAGATTCAAAGAACACAAAAAGTCACCTTCACACGTTTTCGAACACTGCAAGTCAAACAAACACAACATAACCATAGAAAACACTCAAATACTAAATAAAGAAACAAACATAAACAAACGCAAAATTAAAGAAGCCTTACTTATACAACAACTTAAACCCAAAATAAACCAATATAAAGGAACGCCTTTATACCTATATTAATATAATAACATAAATAAAATTATATATTCAAACATCTAACACCGCCCTCTACATTCCGACACTCAGTTACACAACCCCTTCCAAACATGTAGTTAGCTTCCGGTCAGTTACCTCTATCTTTGTGAACCTGACGATGACCTAAGAAGGTCGAAACGTTGTTTCCTCTTCTATGTAAAATATTTTTTCAACCCAAACGAGCCGTTTTTGCATATATATATTTCTCTACAAGTGGGTTTTCTCGACATCACTTAAAAAAGAACTATTGTTTTTGATAAATTCCTGTGAGACCTCACAGCACAGTATATGTTACTTGCAGTGGAATCTTAACGGGGATTTGTATCTTGAGAAAACAACCAACAGTAGATATCTAGCCTTGTTTACTTCCGTTTTTGCGATCACTATTTCTTTTTCTAAATTATCAACTTTTAATTATATATTGCCTTTCTGAATCCACACCAGAGGGTAAGTATACGCCTAAAGTAAGATATAACCTCATTAAGCATGCATAAAAACAGAAAACTAGTAGGAAAATAACTTTTTCAAGTAAAACAAATAAGTCTAAAACAATGCTTTAAATTATGTATTTTCAAAAAAATATTTACTGAGCCAGGTGACTTTGTATCTGAGATTTTGTGTAAACGCATTTAACACGCATTGATTACAAAGGAAGTCGCTCATAAGAACGTCTCAACTATTGTGTATTTATTATCACGTAAATCAACTTTTAAGTTAATCGTGGACATTCGCAGCGTTTCATATAGGATATCTGTCTAGGTTACGGTGAAAGAAATTTGTTGTAAGTTTGTGAAAATTTGGTTGTGCTTACAATGATGAAATCATTTATTTCCCTTATTATCAACAATTTGGGTTGTCTTAATTAATGTAAAAAGAAGGTTTTAAATGTTGATTCAACAACAAATCTCATTTCATGGTAACGATAATAAGAAAAATTATCAGACGTTTCCATTCTTCAGTCATCACTGAAAATTTTAAAAATTAATAAAATTTATAATCTTATAAAATAGAAGCTTCGTAGACATTTGTTAAAAGTTAATTTTACTTATAAGTTGATTTCTTATTATTGGATTGTTGTTCGAATGATAACAACGTTAATATTTTCATAGTTACTTGAATTCCGAAAAACATCTTATTCAATTACTTTATAGTTGCTGCAGAGGTGAAGAAATAAAACAGAGCAACGGCATAGAGTTAAAAGAAGGTGAAATTGAGGAAGAAGAACTAGAGGAAATAATAAAATTCAAAAATTCCAAAGAAGAGTTGATGATAGTCTCTTTTCCAGTCGAGAGAACTTTGATTTGTGACTTACAGAAAGAAAATCTACTTAGGTCCTCCAACAGAAACTTGTGGTCTAAAAGTAATTCGTCACTGGATGAAACACCATTAGAATTTGAGAAAATTGCTCAAGTTCATCAAGTTCAAGGACCGCAGGATTACATAAGTCCAAATATTTCGAATTCATCTCTGAATTATTTGTTGTCAGTCCAAGAAAAACAGGACAGTTATTTCTTCCAAAACGGTTTGTTTGCAGTATCACCAACTGACGGAAACTTGAAGGACAGCGACCTAACAAACATAATGAGTAATATGATTTTAAACAGTCTTATAGTTTTTATAATACACTGTGAGCTGGACGTGACCTAAACGTTTGTGTAAGTAGATGTGGAATCGAAGGATTCAAGATTCTGCTGAACACGGTCTACACTTCCAGCTGTGGATACATTATAAAGTGGGAGAATCATTCCTTATTCGTTTCAAACACACAAACAACATGTCAGTGGCAGATGTTACTGACTACCATGTAGTGTCTTTTTATTAATTTGTTAAGTATATTCAAGGATTAATTTCAATAACTTTAGAACTTGTAAATCTCACTTTAAAACTTACGTTGTGTTTCAGTTGAGTGAATTATTTTGATGGCTTCAAGTAATGAGAGGTATTTATTTTTATATTTTCAAACTATAGAAGCTGCAGATTTATATAATCGAAGAAAACTGTATATGTATATAGTTGTTTATTTATATTTATAAAACTCAATTTACTGTAGTTATTGGGGACGTTCCGTTATACGTTGTGATTAGCCTCTGTGTTTGCTATTTTTTTGATAGTTTCTTTCCAATAACATTATTAATTATAAGAATTTAACTCTAACCTGTTTCTATAGGTTTTCTGGACTGTCATCCAAATGCGTATAATTCGGCATGATATCATTACTATTTCTCAATTGATTATGACTAATTCAGATTTGTAAAAACACATAATATATAAAAATAAATGTAAGTAAAATAATCTAAGGAAGATATTATAGACCAGTGTTATGACTATAGTCTCTACTTTATAAATTAATTAAAACAAGTCACACGCTCATATTTCCATAAAGAGAGTAACGATAAGTAACTGAAAGCACGGTATAAACATGTGCTTAACGTATGGAACTGTCGTCCAGCTACCGTTAACAAATATATATATATATATATATATAAAAACACTACACTTTGGGGCCTTGGGTTTATAATGAATATCACGAGCAAATCTTACTGTTCTATTACAGTAGTCTTAGAGTTAGCGGTGAATGCTGTTGATTAGCTAGCTGGCTTCCCAAACCTTTAAATTTGAGATGATTAGCACAGAGAACTCCGGTTTGTATAGGTTAGCACAAACGTACAAAACAAATTGACCTTGAACTTACAACCACTAGACGTAGAGACATGGAGCTGATTTGTCTGCATCTTATATACATCACTGAACACGATGTCGGTTCAGTTTGTAACATTCCAGTGGAGTAATAAACACTATGTGATTTAAATAACATCTCACGAATAACAATACCAGCTGTGTTAGAAACATACATAAAGAAAGAATGAAATCATGAAAAAATAATCTGATTTCTCTTATTTTGGTATAAACGACTCTTTGCAGCCTTGATCTGTCTATTAACAGTCATTATTTAATGATTGAATGTTTCATACAACACTTGACATTTCACTTGGTTTAGTTCCTTAAAATGCATAAGACTTTCCTATTTTTAAATTCCAAAATAACTTAAAACAAATTTCAAACATTTCGGATTTTATGTGTTTTGTTTTCAGGCGGTCAAAAAGATAGATATTTCACTGTTTATTTCATCATTTGATTTCAGAAAATAATCATATAGCATTTTTTCATTAAAATGTCGTTCTTTACCTTAGTTGGAAATACAAAACTATATTCACGAAGTTGTAACAGTATATGAAGGGTGTTGTTGTTCACCTGTTACACTTCCTTATAAAAGATATAATTGAGGGTGTAGTGATATGTTAAGTCATTACACAAGTATCACTTGTTTTTCATTGTTCTAGCAAGTGGGTTATTCTTTGTTTTAGGATGATTACATTGTCCCTCAGATTTCTCTACATAACGAAGAAAATTAAAGCTCAATAATATTAGTGTTGTCTGCCTCTTTTTGGTATTAGACCTAGAACACTCGAGTTGTGAGTGATACTGATACTGACGTAATCGTTTAATGGCCAAACTAAATGAACCAGTGCAACAAGTGTATCTTAAATATAAATTATAATCTTGAAATCCGCTGATTCCTATCTCGACTGGAAAATATTTTACAACGGTTTGTTTCTTTAGAATTAACCACAAAACTACACAATGGGCTGTCTGTGCTCTGAACAGCAGAGGTATCGAAACCCGATATCTAGTGGTGTGAGTCCGCACATGTGCCACTGGGGGACATTTGGCAACGGACTATCCCTTATCGGTTATCCAAAAGTTAACTCTCAATTAGTTGTGAATCCATTTGTTACAACCTGATACTATTCTTATTTGTTGTTCATAAAAACATATGCTAAAGCGGATATCTGTAATTCACCTTCGCATGTGACGTCTGTGTTCTCTGTGTCTTATTTCTCATATGTATTATATATCTTGCTTTTGTTCCTTTAGTACGGATTCTGTCGAGTTAGGTAGTAAGATGCTGATCATCGTTTGTGCCAAAAATTGTAAATGAAATTACTAGCCTATTTAATATCAGGTCATTCCTTAAGTAATGTCTGATTTTATGTTCAAAAAAAGGAGAAAGGATATCAAACGCTTTTAATGTTATTCAATCAATAATGTGTGTTCCATTATTATTAATTACTTCCTGCCTGGCTCTTCAATTTTTGCTGATGTTATTCTTGCTGAATAGGGCTGTGCATTATCCTGGTGTAACACAACACCTTAACGATTGATTAAAGCAGGCCTTTTTCCTTTCAGTGCAACATTCAAGTGCTTTAACTGTTGACAGTAGAAGTCTGATGTAATCGTTATATTGAGTGGCTGCAACTCAAAGTGGATCACATCAACAATATCCCACCAAACTTTAACAAGAATTTCCAAGGGTGAAGGTCCATTTTGTTCTTGCTTTAGCCAGCTTACGTGCACTGAGCCATAAAGCAGTATATGCCCAATGTGCTCCTGAGAAACATCCATCTTCACAAGGGTTTTTTGATTAATGATGTACATTTGTGTACACGTCCTGATACGTATTTTAGTCATTAAAGCCTTCTCGAAGAACAGAAATAGTGATGCACTCTTTCTATTAAATTTTCGGACATTACTTATGTGATGACCTGATAATTTAATAATTGATGCAAAACTGTATTCAAATCATACAAAAATTGTCATATTGATACCTAACGCGAAACAATCGTAACTAAATGGAAAAAAAAAATATTCCGTAGGAACGTGGAAAAAATACATAACTTAAATAGCACGTTCCTTAGACATAAGACGCAAATAATATTCTCACGCTCAAGTGAATTGCAAATATCATCTCCAACATTTTTCAATACGAAACAAGTCATAAATTACTTTGGGATGAAATGCCTTTATTACACCTACAAGAAACTGAAAAAGAAAGAGACTGTTTAAAAACTACAGAAATCATCAAACTAAACGATCTAATTAAATCGTTATAATGGCAATAAGAACATCAGCCGTATTTGATCAGGCCCATTAATTGTTCATACACTTGATATTCATTTATTCAATCCATGGCAGGAACTTCATTATGAGATTTTCCGCCATTTTCGTCCCTCTCAAAATAGTGGTGTGTGCTGTAGTTAAAGTTTTATTATTTTAACATACTAAATGATGATTGTACTAACATGGCAGATTTGAAGAGTCCTTAAGAAGTAAGAAGGAGTCAAGAAAGCTTGAATAAATGAGGGAGAACCAGATACCCTTGTTTAACAGCTCAAACGGTCCCTGTGGGGCATAGACTCGTTCAGGAAGGCAGGGATCTATAAATCTAAGTAATTTTGCTGTTGGGGAAGCGCAAACAGAAGGCGAAGGTGTGAAACATAACATTAATTTCTCAGGAGATCAAGTTACACAGTAATGTGTCGTGCGACCAAAACAATCTGCTGTTGGACAAATGTGTGTTGTTCACGGGAGAGAGTTTTGCGATATTCTACTTTCTTTACCTCTGAATATTGTGACTAAACTAATGCATACTTTCAGTGGAAGTGTTTTATTGGACTCTCATGTCGCATACCAAATTTCTATAATATCCATAAAGAAATACCTGATATATAATATCTTCAATTTTGATTGAATTTATTCCCTTTTTGTCCGCCAAAAAATACTAAAACTTTATTCGATTGAGAAAGATACTTATCTTTATGTTTGTTTTTCACATATGATAGACTGACAGATTTTTTTCAAACTACAATTAAGAGTTCTTTGACATAATTATAAACCACTTGTACAAAGTTATCCAACGAAAACCGCTGAAACTGAACAAAACCTTTGCGCACAACTACACAAAAAGTCACATGGGCTATCGTCTAACATTGTGAATACACCTTCAATTAAAAGTAAAAGTGAACTGTTTTTAATTTGCTGTCATTTGGGTTAAATATGGCTCATTTAGAACAGCAAAACTATAAGATGAAAGGGCCATCTGATACATAAGGTTTCTTAAGCCAATCAAATTAAATTAACAGTTTCTAACTCAAGTTTTGAATAGAACTATACGGGTGGATGTTTATTGTTGATTATTTCTTACCAATTTTACGAAATTATCCAGCATAAAGAGGGTTTATTATCACGTGATATTCATTTAAGCAGTTAGCATAAATAATGATGCTTGAAATGGCTTTGTGGATTACATGTGTAGATGACAAGAAACTGTTAATCTAAGTTTCATAGCTTTACTATGAAGGAAGGTATTAACACTATCTTAGAGAGGAACATTAACACCACATGTTTTAACGACTCTGGTTGGTGTGGTATAATAAATGTATGTGTGTATATGTGTTTTTCTTATAGCAAAGCCACATTCTGAGCCCACCGAGAGGGATCGAATCCCTGATTTTAGCGTTGTAAGTTTGTAGACATACCGCTATACTGGCAGGGGGCTATAATAAAGGTCATCTGAACCTAAACACAATATGGATTAATATCCAGTGTCATTTTCTTACATGCTCTGGTGTGTTGATGCGTATTGTTAATTACTCATGGTATCCAATTAAAAGCATCTTCGGTGTGAAAACAAACGAATTGAGTGTACGACTTAAAGCAATGATTTAAAAACAAAAGTGGTAATGTCCTGTTGATATAGTTGAATCTTTAATTTCTTCACGGTCGATCTTGGTGGAATTTTTCTGCTTGTTTAGAAAAACAGGTTGGTAGTGGACGAAGTGGGAAAAGATGGCAGCTGGATGGGAGCTCTGCACGCATTTGACCAGACTTGACCTATACCTTTTTCCTGCCGCCTGATGACACCATTTTCTTTATATTTAATTTGTTTGTCCTTTTTCTTTTTAACGAATCTTTCGTTTCTCAAGTACTGTAGAATGAAGACATGTTAGAACTGAGTTCTGTAATTTGAAATAATTTTATTATTCGAATTTTCAGTAGGATTTATCCTCAGTGCCTGCCTTGTTAAAGCGATGACGAGCCTTACACTGACAGAGGGACAGCCAATGACTCCTGATCACCTGATAACAGGATTAGAATCCATTGTTCAGAACATTACTTCGAACTGCACTTCACAAAGTACACACAGTCCCCACCAGAAAACAACAAAGACGATGGTTTTTAAACAGTCGTGAAGAAGGAAGACTGCACTAGAAAATAATGTTTCTGATAGTAATAATAATAATAGTAATAAGACAACACCAAACACACAAAATACAATATTTATCACCATCACGGACAAACAATACAACATTCTTGCTTTAATCATTGAGGAAATTCTACTCTTATTCAGAATAACACAGATTGTCACTGAAATAAGAAAACTGTTCACTGAATAATATTTCAAAGAATATGAAGTCTTACAAAATAAGTTTTTTTTTATTTTATTGAATTTCGCGCAAAGCTACTCAAGGGTTATCTGCGCTAGCCGTCCCTAATTTTACAGTGCAAGACTAGAGGGAAGGCAGCTAGTCATCGCCAACTCTTGGGCTACTCTTTTACCATCGAATAGCGGGATTAACCGTCACATTATAACGCCCTCACGGCTGAAAAGGCGAGCATGTTTGGTGCGACGAGGATGCGAACCCGCGACCCTCAGATTTCGAGTCGCACGCCTTAACCCAACTAGCGATACCGGGCCACGAAATAAGGGATTCTGCTTAATTGTGTTCCACTTAGGACGATGCACACAATTTAGCCCACTGGCCAAACACTGTCTTCTGTGGCAAAGCCATAACACACAATCCCAAGAACATCACAAACAGTCATCGTTATCAAAAATGTCGAATTCAACATCGAAGATAACGAAATCACCGACGAGCTTAAAACAATTTGTTACAGTACCACAAAGTAAAGTAGAGTGAATCACTTCTTTTAAAACAAAAGACACAACTTGTTAAAGTAACCATTCAGAACCAAGTGGAACACGACAAATCACTAAAAGACGATTTCAAACTGTTTGTAAAAAACATTACTTCATGTATCCTGCAAAATCACAAGAAAGACAAATTGTCAAATGTTACAGCTGTCTTAAATTTGGACACATCAAACCATACTCTATTGCTTCCCCTACATGTGTTAGATGTGCTGCCCAACACGAAGTAGTCTAGTCCCAAATGAATGAGACAAGGTTATTTGTGCTAATTGTACGGGTCAAAACGCGGTTAATTTTAGAGGTTCCCCATCTTTGAATATAAATAAGGGATGGAGGTTTGTATAAAACACTCAACCCCTTCCATTCATGACATAATTTCAAATTATTCAAACAATAACTCTAACCTCTTCTAGAAACATCAACCATGGTCACGCCAATACTACCACAACAGAGAAACATGCAACAATGTCCCAACCCTGCTTTCTTAACGAAAACTACAGCAATAACAAAGAGAAAAACGAACAAAGCCACTCACATCAACATCACCAACAAACAACAAAACAACTACACAAACACACCCATTACTACAAACAGGCCCGGTATGGCCAGGTGGTTAATGAACTCGACTTGTAATCCGAGGGTCACGGGTTCGAATACCCGTCGCACCAAACATGCTCGTTCTTTCAACCATGGGAACGTTAAAATGTGACGGTCAATCCCACTATTCGTTGGTGAAAGATTAGCTCAAAAGTTAGCGGTTGGTGGTGATGATTAGCTGTCTTTCCTCTGGTCTTACACTCTGAATTAGGGACGGATAGCGCAGATAGCCTTCTTGTAGCTTTGCGCGAAATTCAAAACAAACACTACAAACATCAGTGATAACACATTTAAGAAACTTGATTTTCATAACAAACTGAACTTTTACAAAACATTTGTTAAACAGTCACTTCTACATACAAAACTCAAACCACACCACATATCATTTAGAATTAAAACACAAGAAAAAAAATCCTGCAACAAGCTATTATAACATCATACTGATAAATATCATACATAAATACTGATATAAAAATCACTTCAATATTCAGTTTCCGGACATGACGAGATAAGAAACAAAACATTCTACTAACATTGTATTGCTTAGGAATACAGACAAAATTTTTGGCCTAAGATATTGTATGTTTTACTGTTAATAAAATTATTACTAATATTATAAATCGTCGTTTACCTCTTTACTATTATATTATCAAAATGTACTTTCTGACTCAAAAAATTATGAACAAGATATAGTATGTTTTGCTATTAATAAAATTATTCTTTATATTATAAATCGTTGTTTATCTCTTAATTTTATATTATCAAAATGTACTTTCTTACTCAAGAAATTATAAAAAAAAGGTATAGTATGTTTTGCTATTAATAAAATTATTCCTTATATTATAAATCGTTGTTTACCTCTTTATTATTATGTTATAAAAATGTACTTTCTTACTCAAGAAATTAGAAACAATTACAAAATAAAATAAACAAATAAAAAAGTCAAACAAGTTATAAAATTATTGAAAATAACAGTTTAAATTATAATCACATTAACAATGTAACTACTGCAAGAGAATCTTTTATTCTAATTCATTTCTTAATTTTATCAGCATAATAAAGTGCTATAGTGTCATACCCTAAAATAAATATATTAGTAGAACTGCGTTTTTAGCAACATTTTTATTCTTCTCTAATTGTTGGCTTCTCACATAAACTTTTATAAACAGTTTTAGCTTTACCAGGCTGTAGTGCAGTAGAATAACTTCGTACGGTACAGTGAGTAATAACGTACATGTTTTCCTGTGTGATAGTATGTGACGTTTGGACTTGTGTGGTAAACCTTCCATTTATACTTGGTAGGCCAGACATTTATTTTATTACCAATTAGTTTGTTCATAAAAAAATAGTCTTTGAACAAAAGATAAGAAAAACGAAACAATTAAAAGATGGTGCTGAAATTTGAAAAGCTATTTTTTCTTCTTGTGTTTTTAGCGCGTAGTTACACAATGAGTTATGGGTTCTCTGATAACCATCGGGAATTGAAACTTATATTTTATCTTTGTAATTCCGTAAACGTACTGCCGATAGTCTTAAAATGAAAGATAACTATCTGTTGAATATCCATATTTCGAAGCAGATGATATAGGTGGCAAAGTTTAATAAAAGGTGCTACTGGCTGTAATTTAATAGGACAACTAAGTAACACAACTCATCGTCAACTCTTGGAACAATCTAATCGAATAATTAGATTAGTCGTAACTTTATAACGTTCTCACGTTTAAAAACGCAAACCTGTTCGGTGAAGGAATTCGACTTTGCAGTCAGCGGATTGTGAGTCAAGTGTCCTAACACCTAACTTAAAGAAACCATTTCACTTGGTGTTTTGCGTGTCTCAGAAATTATATATATTTAGAATCGAATAAATAAAGTAGTTTTGAACCTCATTATTCGTATGTGGCACTTTCACATACTTTTAGAACTGTTGAAAATTCTAAATATTAACACTTGAATAAAAGAATTATCTACCAATATCACAAAAGTTAATTTTGAGTTAATAATGACAAACACCTTCATATAAAAACGACCATTTTCATTACAAATAATTTAAATATAACTAACGATTTACTACTACAAATTCTATTTTATTAACATAGAACTCAACGCAGCAAAATATTATCCTGTTTTTATTTTATAACTTCAGAAACATAAAATAAAAAGCCAAAATAAAGATAGGAAGGATTTCATTAAATATGTTTTATTATTTGTTTTCATAAAAAAAATATAAAAATACACTAGTTTCTCAGAAATTTCATGATTTAAGTTTTTGTTTGTAAACCAAAGAAACCTGATGAATATGTTTGTCATAAGGATTACAGCTTCGCAATAAATTATCTCTGCTGTTCTCACCAGTGTTTAGTAGTATAAGCCTTCAGGCTTACGATTGTGCCCCGAGAAAACAGTTAATAAACCAATATATTAATTAAAACAAATGACTAAAACAGACCATTTGGATTGATAGGTAAAACTCGTATATAAAAGATAGCAACTTGTTTTTAGAATCAAGAAGCCTAATATTACTTGTACAACTTTAATATTTTCCATTGATTTGTGTAATAAAATGTTCAGGTTTGTTATCAAAGATTTCAATACAGTTTAATGTTTTATTCCCTAAAGTAAAAACTTCACAATTTTCAGCTCAAAGAATCAACTAAAAATTAAATATAATTTCAAAATTCCTCTTACATAATCAAATTAATAAGTGATTATACCGCAAACTGGAAGAGAGACATTACACCCATCCTCTATGTATACTAAAACAAGTTTAAGCAAAACTGACAATAAGGACACCAAAGGCCAGTTTTCCTAATACTTATCTTAATCAACCTTTGGCAAAGTGGATAATAATCCAATGTATTTTTTGAATTTTTTTATATCTCAATAGTAAACCATTTATTCGTGGATTTTCCTTTTTTTTCAAATATTTTAACGGATTAATATCCTCATTATTAATAATCAACTTTTATATAATTTAAACCAGTTTTTGCATCCGTATTTTCCACTCAACCGTATAAATCTTTTAAAAATTCATCTTTTGTTTTGGTCAGAAAATACATTTGATAAAAAAAACAATAAAACGCCATCTGTGAAGTTTTATATTTCTGCAACGAAACACACATTGAAGGAACAGCAAGACGAGTCGGTACACGAATAAGAGAACACGGCGACAGCACCAGATTCACGAAAATAAAAAAAATTAGCCATTACAGAAACCACTATATCAACTGGACTCAAAATAAACTGGGCTAAAATTAGAATCATCGACAGAGACAAACTTTGGAAAACAACGAAAATTAAAGAATATATTTACATTAACAAAATAAAGCCTTCAATAAACAATGATTCCAGATTACAAGTGAGCAATCTACTGTTACAACTGGTTGAAATATCATGTTGTCTTTCTTCCAATCAGAATCAGCGATAAACAAACCGATATGTCCTACATTATCCTTGTTTGTTTGTTTTGGAATTTCGCACAAAGCTACTCGAGGGCTATCTGTGCTAGACGTCCCTAGTTTAGCAATGTAAGGCTAGAGAGAAGGTATCTAGTCATTACTACTCACCGCCAACTCTCGAGTTACTCTTTTATCAATGAATAATGGAATTGACCGTTAATTTATAATGTCCCCATGGCTGAAAGGGCGATCATATTTGGTATGACGGGGATTCGAACCCACGACCCTCATATTACGATTCGAGCGCCTCAACCACCTGGCCATGCCGAGCCAAGAGTACACCCCCAAATACATATATATATAATCCATATTGTTATAAGTTTTATACTGAATTGTAAAGATTAAGAATGCGTATTACTTAGAATTTAAGACACAATTTTTTCGCATTTTTCCGAACTAAAAATTAGGTTGCGTCTTAAATTCGAGTTATTATTTTTCACTCTTCGAATGTCTCGAAAACATCATTTTCCTCGAACAACAAAGATTTTTGAAAAAAATCCTGCATTAACAAACAGATTGGACTATATTTTAAGAAGAACTTAGAAAGACTGAAAATAGTGCAGAACGTCAAATTTGCCAATGTTAACGCCTCTAGAGCTGTAGTTGGATATCATCGTTCTCAGTCTGATTTTCTTGTTCTTCAGACGCTCTTTTATTGTGTTTCATATTTTTATTGCGTTAAGTTTATTAAGTTATTTTGTGCGCCGCATAGATTGAGTGTGTTTGTGTTTTCTTGTAGCAAAGCCACGTTGGACTATCTGCTAAGCCCACCGAGGTGCATCGAATCCCTGATTTTAGCGTCGTAAATCTGCAGACGTACCACTGTACCAGCGGGGGGCAACAGATTGAGAATCGTGCAGACGGTAAAAAGTGTACAATGAACGGGGAAAACGTATGTAATTGCCGTAGTATGAAAACTAAGTTATTTTTTTACAAGTAACTAAAGTTCATTGATGTGATAAAAGTGAAGTACAAACAACCACCAGTGTGCTCTTAAAAAGAAAGCATAACCGTACAAAAAAGATACTAAGTTTTCAATGGAAACTACTCAACTCTTATCAAGAAAAAAATGGGATAAGTAAAAATCCATACATAGACAACTGAATGGAGAGCTTTTAATTAATTGGGAAAGATTAGCTTTATAGTACTAACTTACAGATATGTTAAAACTACACATATAACCTAAAATAATGAAGTAATTGCAGAGTTCACAGCTAATAGCATAAAAAGACTTAGTTGAGGAATATCAAAAATAGATTCCAAAAATTCTCAAAATTGATTCACAAAATAAAAACTTGTAGCAAATATGAAATATATAATGCTCCAATAAATGGCTTCAAACAAAATCAAAGCAGCTTTAAAACATGATGAACAAAGTCAGACAACATCACATTTTATGAAAGAAACAGAGAAGGCAAAACAAAAATTTAAATTAGAATCAAAGCTGGCAATGTGTAAATGGTTTCTTAATGCTAGAAGGTCTGTCTAAAAAATTAGTATTTTCCACTCATAAATAATTTTCTGTAATTATTTACAAAG
This sequence comes from Tachypleus tridentatus, assembly GCF_004210375.1. Lineage (NCBI taxonomy): Eukaryota > Metazoa > Arthropoda > Merostomata > Xiphosura > Limulidae > Tachypleus > Tachypleus tridentatus. The sequence continues at coordinate 13,828,843 of NC_134836.1, read as the reverse complement.
AACTCATCTGATCACTAAAGAAGAGAGAGAAATTCTCAAAACAAAAAGTAGAGGTACTCAGCTGGGTGAAATGGACCTGTTTTTAAAAAAGAAAATTATGAATCCAATAACATAAAAAACAACAAAGCAGCTGATATGATATACTGTCCATTCCAAAATTTGTTTACAATTTGTATAAATGTATTTTTATTTTATATTATTCTTCTCGTTAATAAGATGAACAAAATAAAATTCCAGATTTTTACTGCTCCTCTTTATTATAAAAATAAAGTGCAGCTAAAAAATTGACTAATGCTGAGTCATCAAAAATATTTAAATGAATTTTTTTTTTGCAAAGAAATATTTACACTGATGAGTATGTCATGCCTGAAGAGGAAAACAAAGTTTGAAGATGTATATATATGTGTGTGTGATGATATATAACATCAGTTACTAAATTGTTTTCAGCAATCCTGCTTATTATAAATACTTTCTTAAAGACACAATAAGCAACTTATGATATTACCAGTAGGTTAATAATTACTTTTATGTATCACATAACCACATGAAAAATGATAAAGTTGGTAAATTCAAAGTTCTAAGAGAATTTGTTACTTTTTTGCAACATTTATAAACATCTGACACACAGAGGAAAGACAATCTGCAGAAGAAGTTGATGTTATGAATTTTCTGGCACCATACATTAATGGGCGGATTTCATTATTTTCAGTGACACCTTCTGGAGCTTCTTCCAAGTATCTTAAAGTACTTGAATTATTTTCTTCTGTAGAGATGGATTCTCCAACATTCTGTTTACTTCTCAAAGGAACATCATGTTTCACTTGTGTTAAGCCACCATTCAAAGACTGATGGTTAAGCCACTGGTTTGATTTCTCAATTAAACCTTGTTTAAATAAATTGATTTTAGAAGTTAGAAAATTACCTGCACTACTTGACATGCCTGTTGGAGATGTATTGTCATCTTGCAATTGCAAACTAATTTTCATATTTATTTTCCTGATACTGTCCACAGTTTGGTGAAATGTTTTTTCCAGATTTAGGTTTTCTTTTTGTTCATGTAAGGTTTCATAATTAGAAAAGCCACTGTCACTTTTATCTGAACTGGAAGAAAAATGTGAGTTTAAAATAGGTTGCTCATCCTCAGTGGTCAATATAGACTTATTTTCAAAATGTTTGATAAATACACTAGTTGCCTGCCACTTTGCTAAAGAGTTTTTCAAAGATGAAGGAATAGCATGAAACCTGACTTTTTCTCCCTTTTCCAACATCAAAATATATGGTAGTTTTTACAGGCTGTGTAATAGTGATACAACCATAAACTGGAAATACTCGATAAATTTTATCAAGTGATATGGAAATGTTTTGCCTTTGGTTTTAATCTATATTTTCAGTGTTTACTTCTTTTTTATGGTTACTTACAGAAACAGGACAGGTTTTTTCATGTTAACATAGAGCACCCCAGACATTATTTTTCTTGTCAATATAAAAAACATCTGGATGTTCAGATAAAACCTTTTTCTGAAGTTGATGAAGATGAAGAGTATTTTCTTTCTGTTTCCATTTTTTCTGAATTCGTCAAAGAAACAAGACTATACTTATTTACATATGAAATAGGAAGTAACTCACTTGTAGTCTCTTTTTTAGAGAAAATTTGTCTTTCTTCCTGAAAATAGAAAATGTAAAGATATGTGTAAAGATAATGCAACTAAGATTTAACTAAACAATGTTATGTCAAATTTGTTGCACATTTGTTAAAGAAATTTGCTGATTTATATATGAAAAGGAAGCTTCACTGTAAGATATATATCACATAATGGCCTCTTTTTCTTTTTTTTCTTTTAAGCAAGAGAATGAAAATATTTTGACCAGATTATATTTTTCTTAACCACCAAATTTAACAAAATCTTTACAAAATAGCTTGGAAGAAAACTGGTTAAAATACTATGTCATTAGAGTTGACCTTTCATTTGCCCTGCCAAACAGCATGAAAAGTAGAATTTCATGAAATGATATTCCATAAAAATAGGTTGTCTTGTTTAATAAATCCATACTGACTAAAAATGTTTTGGATTATCCCATGGCCACTTAAGATTCTATTCTCTAACTCAGAAATGTTTTTATCTTCTGCATGTCATAAGCCTTAAATAAAATTTCCACTCCTAGATGTATTAATATTTCATGATGTCAAAAATACATGTAGGATCAAGAAGACAAAACAATAAAAATCCTACAACTCAAGCACTTTCAAAAGGTGGACCTTTTTTCTTTAATAGCATTCCGAGTTTGTTCCTGAAGAAGAAAGGCCCACCTTTACTAAACTACAGTTTAACTACAATCTTTACTAAAGGAGAGCAACACATCCTCTGTGCACAGAAAACATGATGAGTACAAGCATTTTATCAAAGGCTTATTCTTAATAAGGCAAAAGGTTCTGTGAAGAAGTTCTATTTGATATATGATTTTTGGAAAGGAAGATGTTAACTTTATAATTGCTACTCTCCTCTCCACAGAATAAACAGAAAGAATCCCACATTGATGAGGTGATGGAGGAGCCAGTGTTGATGAAGAAATGAAAAGGATGAGCTTCTTTTTGAAATTATATCATCAAAAAGAGAAAATACCCATAGAACATAATACTAATTTCTTCTCATGCATGAAACACTTTTTTGACCAATAAAGGTCACAGAGCAAGATATAATGTCTAAAAGAAATTCTGAGTGATGCTACAATATTTCATATGTGAACAGAATGGAAGTCTGCTCAACCAAGCCATCTTATCATAATGGTAGCTTAGCACAGGTGTGTTGAATGGCTAAAGCAATACTGTATTGGTGATGTACTTACATAAAATACTTACCAGAATAAGCAATTCAAGAAGGAATCACCTCAGATCTGTGTCCCAAAGAAAATGCAAGACCTATTTGGTTGGTACTGAGTCTTATTGTAGGGATGTCTTACACTACTCTTCCAGATAAAATGCCCCTACTCTACTTTCCATTGAAGAATGTACCCACTCAGTAGGGATGATAAAGCATCCTAGCTTTACTTTTCATAGAAGGATGCACCCATTCAGTCTCATACCAGTGAAACAGTATTGATCTGAAGGGAGAACTCTTGATACTGACCTTCCCAGCAACTAGGGACTTGGTAGAAAGGATTCTGCCATTTCTCAAACAAATTAAAAGACAAAGTGGATGAAACAAGCATATGCAGAAGTGTACAGACCAAACAAGGACTTTATATCATCTGTATAAGGTCTCACACTCATAGACTGGGAATGGGTTACTGCAAACAGGAACAGTAGGTGCCAGTCAGATGTGATGTCAAATGCGTTTTGTTTTTCCCGTAGTATATGGCCAAAAACAGTCTTGCAGAAAACCCTTTCTCAACAGCAAGCAATGAACAGATGCAGATTTACTTAATACTTTGTTATTTTCCACTAAATGCAGATTTCAGGTGAGAGAAGTATCATCTGTGAAACATGATTGGCCTCATGGTGGGTTATATCTTCTCCAGCATAACGACAAAGAGATACAAAGATGATGGAGCTGTAAAAAAGAAGAAAATAACTAACAACACACCAGTCTTTGGGAAAATTGGAGAATAATGATATGTGCAGAGGAATATTAAACTGAAATGTAATGTGAGTTATCGACACAAACCTGTCTGTGACCATCCACATTATTGCTTACAAGGTCTCATCCAAGGGATGTCAATGGCAAAAGGAAAGAGAAGTTGTAAGGTGATGAACTTGATGAGAGGTGAGATTAAAATTGTTGAAAATCATTTTCTTCTCTAAGAGAATACACAACCTTAGTGTTTATTTTCAATCCACGGAGATAAGTCATAAGGAAAAAGAAAGCAAACAGAAAGAAAAGACAATTGTCAGAATTGTAGCTATACAATATATACAGCACTTTACTGACTAAACAGGGCAAAGGAGACACTTAGGATTAGAATGATAAAACTATGTAACAAAATTTTTACTTTTTCTTGTTCCTGGGCAGAAAATGTTATTTTCCAATTGCTTATGTCTAAAGTAAATGGAAAACATCTATTTTTTACTTCAAACTTTGCTTTTCTGACCTGAGAGTATGTAACAATAACATGATGGGAGACTATATTTGGGGGCTGATAAAGTCACATATCTCAAAAAACTACTCACTTCCAAACATTTATGTTCATTTTTGTATAACTTTAGTATAAATAAATGTAAATCTTGATTCATATGTTGCTTTATTCAGACCTCAAGTAAATTTGCCTATTTTTACACAGTAAATAGGTTAATTTCTAAATTTCATTATCCAGGTCACAAAAGAAAGTTTGAAGGGAATAATGGCCATTTTCTGTACTTTTACAACATAAACAAATAAAGAAATAACACATACTATCCAGGAACAAAATTTGTGTTGCAGAGTGTAATGAGAAGATACAGCAGAGAAGGTGCATGAGAAAACATCTGATTACCTTTCTGAACAGTACAAGTATTGGTGAGAAAACAGCCATCTGGGAATAAAATTAACATATCCCTATGATAAAGTGTGGGGGAAACATCTAAGACAATAATGTTAAAGAGACATCTTCTGCAAGCAAAAAGAAAGTTGTCTTTAAAGAAAGATAGTACAGGGAATAGTTGTCTAAAAGTTCAAACAAGAGCCCAAGGAACTAAATAGAGATTCCAGTCCAGAAGATGAACTTGACAAGAATGACAACAGGCCTGGAGAAGATCTAAAAGAATTGGAGAAAGAAAAAGTGAATAGCTAGGGAAGAAATGAAAAGCCACACACACACACACACATTACTTTGTAATCCATAACTGAGAAAAGTCTGCCCATCTTACAAGGGATTGGACAAAGTCCATGAATAAAGATGAAGGCATGATAGACTATGGTAAAAAATGAATGATCCAGGCTAAATAAAGAGGACCTCCAAGCTGGAAGAAGTAACTGAGGCATTAAGAGGTGCAAGAGTCGAAATCAAGACTGACTGAGAAGACCAAAGAAAAGGGATCTGGCAAGGGATGTCATAAATAAGAGTGCCCTTGAAGGAAGAAGAAGACAAGAATTCCAAATCACAGAATTATCAGAGCTGAAGAGTTGAGTATTGGTGACCATACAAGTGGAAGACTGGTGTTCAAAAAAGTGGCTAAGGTATGGATAAGAGGATTTCAAAAGTGGTAACAATCTACTAAAAAGTCCAGGGACTGAAAAAGCTATTCTATGAGAAGATACAGGTCTAAGAGAGATTGAATATCTCCATCAAGTTCGAAAGCTCCCAACATATGACAGAATACAACTGAATGTGGTGGTGGTTATGGCCCCAGAGACAGAAAATCTAAAGTCAGAAAGCTAAGGTCCTGAATGTCTTTTTTGTAGACATGTAGATTGATATAAGAAATTGTCATAGAATTATTCAAATGAATCATAACAAGACAAACCAAACAGATGAGTAAAAAAATAATTGTAAACGTATCAAGCAACAAATTTCAAAAATATTCCCAATAACATGCAAGACTGATAAAATTATGTTGGTAGCAAGAGTTGAAGAAATACAAGAGAATACAGTGAACCTACGGAAATATTTCACTGACTGGCCAGGGTCGACTGAAGGAGATTCATATGGATAAATCCAAGAACATAAAAATTGTGAGAAGTCAAATTCCCCCAAATGAGACAGAACCTTTCTTGTAAGAAGAAAAAGGAAGTATGAGACCTCTGGGAATCAGAAGTTCAGTGTATTGAAGACACAATGGAAAATGTTGAACCTGTGCTGCAAATGAATTGAAGAAGGCTCTCAAATGAATCAAATACTTGGCAAGGGGTAAATGCAAACTTGTAGAAGTTGACAAGCAAACTGAAGTAAGAGTTCTCCTGAAAAGGAAGTGAGGTTATAGCTGAAGATGTTTATGAAGCAAGAAGGAGTTGAGCCAGTTGTCAAATATAGAAGTAGAACAAATACATCCTCTGTGCAAATACTCTCAGAAACTGAAAGAAAATTTCAGAGACCATAGTAAACCAGAAGGGAAGACCTCAAAACTGTAAAATTTAACTGTCTTGAATGAACTCGAAAAGCAAGAAGCAGATAGACGAATTGGAATAAAGAAAAGAATTTCCAAAACCTAAACTTGATAAACATTGTCCAGGAGAGAACATCAACTTCATGAGAAATAATTTCTAATTCTATGAACTGAGTCAAATAATCTGTTACAAAAATAATTGGACAATTACCAGTCATCAATCTCCTATCTCTTTGGGAATGACGAAAAAGAGCATAAACAAAAACCCCAGAAAGGGGTTGAGGATTTGTTCGATTCCATTTATAACCTGTAAATAAAACATTGCCTTCTTCAGGTGCCATAGATACAAAGAATCTAATGATGTAGAAGGACAATCAGAGGAAGAAAGAGATGACTGAATACAAACAGACATAGAAAGTCCATGAGAAAACAGTTACGTGACACAAATGTTTCCTTTTACAAAGACAGTCCATAGATGTGCAGAAAGATATGGCTGAACTACCAGAGAGGCCCGGTATGGCCAGGTGGTTAAAGCACTCAACTCGTTATTCAAGGGTTGTGGGTTTGAATCCCCGTCACACCAAATATGCTAGCCCTATCGGCCGTGGGGTCATTATAATGTGATGATCAATCCCACTATTCGTTGGTAAAAGAGTAGCCCAAGAGTTGTCTGTGGGTGGTGATGACTAGCTGCTTTCCCTCTGGTTTTACACTGCATAAGTAGGGACGGCTAGCGCAGATAGACATCGTGTAGCTTTGCGTGAAATTCAAAACAAACAAAACCAAAACTCAAATTTTCAATACAAAAAAAACAGTTAGTAAACCAATGCCACCCTTTCTCAGATCTTCACCGACGTCGGACATAAGACCAGCCTATGCATGACAGACTTCACCTGAGAGTGACGCACAGAACACAACTCAGTTACACAATAGTTCCACTAGTATGAACGCTCCCTCACCGGAGGAATGTTATGCATGAGCGCCAGTTGAAAGCCTGTAGATGATTATCAACATGACGCAGCGCGACACGGCCCCAAATAATGCCCCACGGCAGAGCAGGGTGGTTTTGCTTAATCCTGTGTGTACATTTAAGAACCAACAGGCAGTAGAGGGGACGGGAGTCCTTCGGAACGTCGGCTGACACGGCATGACATCGCTGTAACGCAGCAGCAGCGTCTGTATACCAGAAAGGAGGGTCAAAACACATTAGTGTCTGCAGGCTCAATAGAACAGCAAAGAGCCTGCGCCCCGTGCCAACCTAGAATCTAATGAAGTGACAACTTGAATGATACCCCAAGGACAGACAACAAAAGGTAGTGGACAGTAAGAGAGAAAGACACTGGGTTCGGACACATAGTATGCCGAGACCTCCCCTGCGAGGTGGCAGGGTAAAAAATAGCTGAGATACAACTTCAGGCTTGCCACCCCACAAGAAGGTGACGACATGGTGCTCGATAGCCCATGCAATACAGTTATCCAGATGAAGGACAGCACCAAGGTACCAGAACAAAGGAAGTATCCTTCTCTGCACCAACCCTGCCCTGCCAAACAAGTCAGCAGGGCAGCAGCAGTAATAGTGCACTTCCGAACCGACACGTTGCACCACCTCTTCAGGCAACCTCGGGGCACGCGAGAAAATGAACCCCAAAGCAAGTGACTGGGGAAGAGGTTCAGTCCAGTCCAAATGGGGAGTCGGCAGACGAGGCCAATTTGCCCAACCCCCGTGTCCGAGACTTGGCATAGTTGAGCTGGGCAGCACTGACCTGAGAGTAATGGTGAACAATGGCTAGTATCGAACCTAACGATGTTGAGTTCTAAAAAAACAGATTCACGTCGTCTGCATGAGAAACATATTAGACATTCGGCAACTGGAGGCCACGTATCGAGACCGAGTGATACAGATAAGAGAGCAAGCACTCGATCACCAATGCATAGAGCGAAGGGTACAACAGGCAACCATTACGGACTCCCTGCAAGATGGGAAAGGAAGACATCAGGTATCTATTAGTCAAGAGCGTGATGAAAGTGGTTGCATATAAGGGTTGCACTTACTGGACAAAAAGAGGAGGAAGGCCACACCTCTCCAGAACGAACCAAAAACATTTGTGGTGAACTCGATCAAAAGCTTTGCTCTGGTCAAAGGACACAAAGATTGCAGGGATATCCCTGTCTGTGATGTAATGGAACAGGTCCCTTGAAGCACCAGATTTTGTTCTATGCTTCTGCCCCACGTGTGAGTACAGCAAACCAAAGAAGGCATAACCATACACAAATGGGCACACAGGACTTTAGAAATAATCTTTCCATCCACGTTCAAGAGGGATGTGAGACGTCACGAGGAAAGATCTTCAGACTGTCTAGGATCCTTACCAATAAGAGTAATGAGCCCATCCAGCGTTCCCGGTGGCATAGACCCCGTGGCCAGACCAACATTCACCCAGGCTAATGGGTTTCACTGGCTGTTCGTGAAAGGAAGAGTCGAGGGGGCCAAAAACTGAGTAATGTCGTCCCACAACCCATCGTCCACGGGTAAGGCCGAATAGAAATGGCGGTAATAGCCGAGGCACGTGTCTAGAATGTCAGAGATGTCAGATGATAACTGACCATTCTCCAACACTAGACTGGAGATGTGTTTGGTCTTGGTCATTTTCCGTGCCTTGCACAGTGGAACTCTCGTAACATTTCTAGGATCAAGAGATTCCATCAGACTTGAAATGCTCGCCGAATGGAATAGTTTGGAATAATCCAAATCTATTTCCCCGTGAAGGTTGTTATTGTTCGAGAGGACCAAGTGATCCATTGGCCTGCCACAGAGCAAGGCAGCTAAGATGTCTGCTTGCCTAGCAAGGCCAGGCGGCAGGCTCGCGAATGCCACATGCCACCTCAACAAGGAGCCACAGGTTTCCTTGAGAGCCACCCACCAGGACACATCGACAGACTCGACAAAAAAGCCCCCAAACAAAGGCAGTCAATTCATCCCCAGTCTCGCCCTCGGCAAGGAGGGAGACGTTGAACCTCCACACACCAGCGTTCTGAAAAACGAGGACAAAATCCCGGAATGTGGTGAGAAGCACCCAATGGTAGGACACGTAAAACGAGACATCCCCAACCCAGTAAACTGCAGCCTTGCTAAGGCTCTGCTGAAGGCCAGGTGTTACATAGAACCTGTCAAGGCAACAAGAAATACCATGACCAGTCCAAGTGGCCACAAAAGCAAATCCATGCAGTACACGCCAGGCATTGGAAGATTCGAAATCTGACAGCACCACGTGCAAAGACTTTATACACTGATCGCCAGAAAGAGGATTGCCTACAATCTTGTAGAGGTGAGGATCCAGAGTGCAGTTGAAATCACCAACGAGGACGATATCTGTCTGTGTTATCAAGAACCTGTCTAAGCCCAAGAAGGAGGTTCCAACTCCCCAGGCCAAACAGGTGCATAGACATTAATAAGCCGAATCCTACGACCACCAGGGACAATATCAACACTCACAACCCGCTCATCAGCATCACTATGTGACGTGAGGATCATGCCAGTGAAATGCAGGTGAGAAAAGATTCCCACACCACGCACGGATTGGACAGCATGAAGAGAATGAAAAGTGGTTCTTCTGAGAGGCAAAATTGATTGCTTGCAGGAATATAGCTTCAACTGAAAAGCAGTTGAAGAGAAAAAATGTATAGAATTGCTTATAAATGATATACATCTCCTGGATGTTCAACGTGATGCAGGAATAACCCATCTACCAATCCTGAGGGGAGAATCAGTGACACTGCTACTTCAACTGTATAGAGTGGGATGTGGTGTGTGTAGCTTCTTGAGGCTACTTGCCCCCAACCCCGCTTTGCAGCTGTGGCCGCTGAAATCCGACCACCACTGCTGTACAACAGATAAGTCCAGACCAAAGTCTGGTAACATCGCAAGTCTGCAGGGCCACGTTCCTCCTCCTCCATCAGCTCTGAAAGATCTGGAATGCTGTGGAAGTCGACTAGACAGTCGAACAAGCCAGGTGACAGTAGCTCGTCCAACGTCGGGGTGGGGTCTGCAATGGCTGTGAGGGAGGAGCTCAAAAGACTCCAACACCCGAGGCGTGGGCAAGGAGTTCTTCAGAACCCTCAGCCACATCTCCTCAAGCAGGGAAAGCCTGAGCCACCTTGGAAGCACTATCTCATCAGCTGACCCACCGTGTATGGAGGAATCTGGACCCTCCTCAGAGGATCCCATCCTAACACTTACTGGGGTGGCAAGTGTGGGTGCCAAAGCAGCCCCAACCCCGTCACCACCAGACTGAGGCCTGAGCTTCCACAGAGACAGGGACACCCCAGACTCTCCCAGGCTGGCTAGAGTCCTCTCAGGGTCCAAACCAAACTAAGCGAGAAAGGTGGGCCTGAGCCTCCTCAGAGGCCTCTTTCACCCAGACAACGTCCACAGTGTCCCCCATCTCTGCAGGGCCCAAAGCCCGCTCATCTGGGACTAAAGAGGCCTGGCCCTTCAGAGGGGACTGGGATTCTCCTTCCCGATTCTCGGGGTCTGTAGGGGCAGGCGCCCCCTCAGAGGCCCCACCCTCAGCAGCTGTTAGCTTTGGGGTGGGTCGGTGGAAACCCCCACCTCTTTTCCATTCCTTGGCTCTACAAAAGTAGTTCGTTTGTTTGTTTTTGAATTTCACTCAAAGTGACCATAGTCTATGGTCTCTGAAAATTTCTTTCAGTTTCTGAGAGTATTTGCACAGAGGATGCATTTGTTCTACTTCTATATTTGATAACTGGCTCAACTCCTTCTTGCTTCATAAACATCTTCAGCTATAACCTCACTTCTTTTTCAGGAGAACTCTTACTTCAGTTTGCTAGTCAACTTCTACAAGTTTGCATTTACCCCTTGCCAAGTATTTGATTCATTTCGAATCGAGCGCCTTAACAACGTGGCTATGCCAGACCATGAAAATTTGTATTCTATTCGTTTGAATTTTTTTTTTAAATTATACTTAATATGAACCTAATATCCAACTATCTATCTGTCTAACAACAAAAAGTAAAAGATTTTAATGTGTAGAGAATGTATACAGAAAGATGAAATAAATAACATTTGCAAAGAGTAAGTACACAATTTAAGTAAAATGTGGTTTTCATGGGAAGTGATGAAAGAGAACGAGGTTATTTATTTAGGTTGAATTGTTCATTTGCAATACATGTATCCTTTATTCAACCAGAAATTTGTAGTTTAATGATCCAATATTAGAATTTTGAAATTATCACAAGATAAAAAGTTGTTTCGATTTGTTAAGAATATTGGTATAAGTGCTGCCACCTGTAGTTAGGATTTTTTTGTGTACATGTGTACTCAATGAATAAACACATATCAACAGGTGTTGGGCCCAGGAATGCTCTTATAGTGCTTAAACAGATGAAATTGTATTACTGAGTATAACTGTAGAACTGTTTTGGATGACAATTTTTGTTGGATGACACAGGATTTACATGGATACTTTATCACAGTGCTGGGTGATTCGTTTCCTTTGTCTGGAAGCCATTGTGAAATACAAAGATAAACTGTAAGTAAAATATTGATTGGCACTATTTTCTCAAGTCATATAAAGGGAGAAATAGATCTAAATCAAAGAAAGGAATATTACAGTTGTGGTTGAAATAGTTTGACAAGGGAAGATAAAATATCAGTTGATAAGTTGGGAGAAAATAATTGGGCCACATGGAAATTTCAAATGGAACATTTATTGAGATGAAAAGGCGTATGGGGCCATGCGACTGAAACAGAAGTATTGGCAGAGACAGCCAATGATCAAACAAGGGCAGATTTCAACAGGAAAAGGGAAAGAACATTTTCAACAATTGTTCTGAATATTCAAGGTGCACAACTCTATCTTGTCACCTCATGCACAACTCCTAAGGAAGCATGGAATATACTGCGTGCTCACTTTGATAGGAACACACAAGCCAATAAACTATTCCTGAAGAAGAAGTATTTTCGATGTGAGATGAAAGAAAGCATGACGGTCCAGGAACATTTGAAACAAATGAAGGAATTAACGGATCAGCTTGCTGCTGTTGGGGCGGAAATAGCAGAAGAAGATCAGATTGTTACCTTACTTGGTAGTCTGCCAGCTAGCTATGATACAATTTTAAGAGCTCTGGAAACCAAAATTGATGATATCTCATTAGAATTTGTGTAACAGGCACTGATTAATGAAGAACAAAAGAAGATAAAAACCACATCGAATGAAACATCATCAACTGCATTAGCCACTCGCAGCAACTTCAAACCACATGGAATACTAGAAACAAAGAAAAGGGATAACAGCTTCAAGTGTTACAAGTGTAGCAGAGAGGGACATATAAAACGCAATTGTCCAACACTGAAAGAAATGGTCCACAAAGCTAAGAATGTGGATATTAATGTGGCAGAAGATTATGCTGATGGAAACAATGGTATTGCTTTTGTAACAAACCAGGATAAAGGAATAAGAAATGGGGAATGATTGGTAGATTCTGGTCCGTCTAGACATATGGCACAGCATAGGAACATGTTATCAAATTATCACAAGTTTAGCGAACCTCAGCAAGTTAGGATTGGTGATGGAAGAACTGTTGAAGCTCTTAGAGTTGATAACTCTAAACTAGAAATGACATTTAAAGTCAGTAATTCAAAGCATGTCACAATGCAGAGTGTCCTTCATATACTAAAATTAGCTAACAATCTATTTTCAGTAGGAGTTGTGACTGAAAAAGGAAATATTGTGCAGTTTGGAGTTAATCGCTGTTACATCCGAGGTAAATCAGGACAACTTCATGGTATGGGTACAAGAAAGAATAATGGTCTATACCAACTGGACTGTAAGTCCAGTGTTATTGAGAATGCCTCAGTAGCCTCAAACAGCAGCATGAATGGCTTGAATATATGGCATCAACGACTAGGGCATGTCAGTGTTTCACAGTTACAGAAGCTTGTCAGGAGTGGAAATGTAAGTGGAATCAAATTCCAGAAGTCTGATGAAGCCAGTTTCTGTGAGGGATGCACTGAAGGTAAAATGCACAGGAAGCCATTTAAGTCAGTGGGAGAAATGAGATCAAAGGGAAGACTGCAACTGGTACACAGTGATGTCTGTGGTCCTATGCAAACTCCATCTATTGGAGCTTACAAGTACTTTGTTACATTTATTGATGATCACTAAAGATGCTGCAGAGTGTATTTTCTTGAAACAGAAATCAGAAGCCTTTGACAAATTCTAGGAATTTGAGAAGTTGTACTCAAATGAATCTGGAGAGTGCATAAAAACCCAGCGCACAGATGATGGCGGAGAATATACGTCAAATGAGTTCCAACAATATTTGAAGTCAAGAGGCATTCATTATGAGATGTGAGTAGCATATTGTCCAGAAAAAAAATTGTGTTGCTGAGAGAAGGAACAGAACTCTTGTGGAATCAGCAAGAGGCATGCAGTCACATGCTAAGTTACCAATAATGTACTGGGCAGAAGCTGTAGCTACCGCAGGGTATTTGTGTAACAGAGTATCCACATCGGCAATAAAAGATGGTAGTACGACAATTGAGAGATGGTATGGGAAGAAACCAGATGTAGAACACACAGAAGTGTTTGGACGTCTTGCACATGCACATGTGCCAGATGCGTCAAGACAGAAATTATACATGAAGTCTATGAGGGTACGTTTCTTGCTGGTCGTTCAGCTTTATCTTTAGCTTTAACTTCTGTTTTTTTTTTCCATTATCTGTTCACTTGATGAGATATACTGACTTGTCACAGGCTCTTGACCAAATCTGTTTCATTAAAGATAACATCTGACCGTATGAAAATCTTCCTGGATTTTTCATCATACAGTCGATATCCCTTGTTGCAGGTATCATATCCATCCGCTATGGATATGATGAGTATGCTGATATGGCAGCAGCAAATGAATCAATTTGTCACACTGCAAACTTATGCAGTATGTTAAAGCCAAGCACATTAAGTGAAGCAATGTCAGGTGACAATGCAAAGGAGTGGAAGTCAGCCACAGATCTGGAATTTGAGTCTTTACAAGAAAATGACACCTGGGATCTGGTGGAATTACCAGTTGGAAGAAACCTTATAGGTTGTAAGTGGGTATCCAAAGTTAAGTATAGAAATGCTGGAAATGTAGAGAGGTTCAAGAGTAGGCTCGTGGCCAAAGGAAAATCATGTGTGTAAACTGAAAAAATCCCTGTATGGATTAAAACATTCACCACGCTGTTGGAACAAATCATTTCATGAAGAGACGGTGGAAGTGGAATTTGTTCAGAGTTCAACAAATCCATGTGTTTACATACGGAAGGGTGAAAATCTAACAATACTTGCAATATATGTGGCTCACATCATTTTGGTTGCTGATAGTGATGATAAATAATCAATATCAAGGAAGCACCGAAGGAAAAATTCCGCATGAAAGACCTTGGAAAGCTCCATTACATCCTTGGACTCAGTGTTGTTCACGATGAAAAGAATGGCTGTGTATGGTTAAATCAAAGACAGTAATTGTAAGTTTGTGTAAAACTTAAAATTAAGTGCGAGTGTTAAGAATATTGAGATAAGTGCTGCCACCTTTAATCATAAATAACTCACAAAATATGTTGTGTAAGTTTTAATAACCCAATATTTATATATTTAAAACATGGTACACATTGTGAAATAGGGTGGCTTTGTAGGAAGAGATAATAGTTAAACAGTAAGAGTAAGGGTGCTTTGTGATACCCGCTTTCAACATTCAGCTACTGATATCCTTCCACAATGTTCCACATGATTAATTAATTAAAAATCATTTGCCACAGAAATGTCAAACAGGCTGACGTAGAAAGGCCACGTGCCAAAGTAAGTAGTGGATATAATTGAAAAACAACGGCTCTTTATATGATGGCTGTTGTAATAGAAATATCAATCCTTACATTCCTCCAAAGAAAGATTTTTAACTCTTCATTAACACGGCCCTTATTTCAAACTATCTTCCAATAAAGTTTGGTTGAGGTAGGTCCAGCAACTTGGTAGTAGTTATATAACGGACAGACAAACAGCCATACATATTGTTGTTTCATATATTTATGCATACATACACACAAATAATATCAAAAGGTGTAAATTTAAAATTGTAATTCAATTAAACCATGTTAAATTCTACTTTAAGATTTCATCTAAATATTAAAGGTCATTACATTTTCACGTCTAACTGCAGACAGCAAAACGTAGTAGAAGTTAAGATATTGTGAGTTCAAGCACTCAACACCCAACTAATAACTGATTCTCCTTAGTTGGGAGCTAGTTTGTTATTAACGTCAGGATCTTGTCTGATGGATGGAATATTCCCAACGTGTTTGGGTGCTGTGGCTTCAGACATTATCTGTCATGACTAAAAGACGACAGCGAGGGCTAACGATGGAAGAATAGGTTTGGTTTTGTATACATATACACACACTAAAGAAGGTATAATCACAAGTTAGTTACGAAAGGATAAAAACTGACATACTTGTAACAATAAATGTTTTGCCCCTATGGAGTTTTTGTGGAGAAACCAGGACCTAATGTCAGGAGTTTATATTACCTAAGCATACAAGGAAAATGTGTATCTTCTTCTCACGTAGGTTTGGTTTGAATTTAGCGCAAAACTACTTAAGGGCTATTTGTGCTAGCTTTCCCAAATTTAGCAGTGAAAGGCTAAAAGGAAGGCAGCTAGGCATCACTGCCCACTTTTTTACTAACATACTCAAAGGTCAATATTGTTTCTTGGAGATAGTATAAGACATGTGTTAAAAGCGCGAATATTTTGTGCACAAGTTGAATGTTCGAATTTATTATCTGTTAAATATATTTTCCTCTAGTAAATTGATAAAACGTAAAACTTATTGATTATACCAAATATTGTTTTTCCATTTGATTTTTGGGAATTTATTACATTTTATCTCAGTATTTCAACAAAGAGGTGAAAACCTAGAGGGTCGCAGGTTCGAATCCCAGTCACTCTAAACATGCTCGCCCTTTCAACCATGAGGGCGTTATAATGTGACGGTGAATCTCACTATTCGTTGTTAAAAGAGTAGCCCAAGAATCGGCGGTGGGTGGTGATGACTAGCTGCCCTCCCTCTAGTCTTACACTGCTAAATTAGGGACGGCAAGCAAACCAAATCATACGAACTTTAGAAACGTAACACTTTTGTCCTAAAATAATACAAAACACCTATTAATATTACTCACATTTTTTCGAAAAAACTAAAACTTAATTCAAACTAATTTTTGTTTCTTATTTCTGTTTGGACTCTTATTTTCGTTCATTGAGACACATACACAGACATATATATATCAGTATTATCGTTTTGTATAAAAGATTGTTTCTCCAGTATTTCACTTGTATGCTATATTCGATCTGTTGTTTGGTGTTAATTTCGAACGGTTTGTGTTTGTTGCTTCTTGTGATGTCGAACATTATATTCCATCAAAGTTCAAAATCACCAATTAATTTTTAATATTAGGCATTACGAAGAAATGTCAAGTTTGTACTGGTTTAAAATTAGGTATACAGCTACACAATGGATTACCTGTGCTCTGTCCATCACGAGTATCGAAATCCGGTTTGGAGCGATTATGTATTTCACATTAGCTATTTTTCATGCTATAAGTTTCCTTCTATTTTTTTGTTTTAGATTACTCAAGCATTGGTTTTTCGCATGTTCCAAGTTTTATGATTAGCTTTAATTGGTTTCAATTTGAACTTATCTTTGGAAATTAGTTTTGGGCACTTTTCCTATTAGACCATTGCTCTTTGTTTTACAGAATTTTATTTTATATTTAGTTCAAATCTTTTACAAACTATGCTTTCTGGCTTTCGTTCTTTCGACATCAAGAATTACAAAAGATTTTATAACAAAAATAAACTATATCGTCATTAAGAGACCTTACCAAATCACCTCATGTAATTAAATCAAATGTTCAACAAACTGCTTGACTTTACAGATTTTTATTCTTTTATCATGGAATATATATTTCGAGATATGAGAAAAATGTTAATATGCAACTGTTCACAGTATAGCAGTGTACCAACAAACACTTACCCATTTCAAGTACTGATCTTATGCGTATAAATTCACTAATGGATTTTGAACATTTGAAGATAAAGTTATGATGATTAAACATTTTATTTTAGAAAATGAGTTGACATTATTTTAACTTTTATGTCGTTTGAGGTTTTTATATTATTATTTATACAACGTCTGTCGCCACCAACTAGTACAGTGGTATGTCTACAGATTTACAACGCTAAAATCAGACGTTCGAATCCCTTCGTCGGGCTCAGCAGATAGCCCGATGTGGCTTTGCTATAAGAAAACACACGCAAAGTCTGTCACTGTTCTTTTAAGTATTTGTATTTCTATAATAGAGAGCGCAGTAAATTTTACGTTTTCCTATTCATTTGTTAGTTAAACGTTTTAACCAAAAACTATACCTTTGTCTGTCTGTTCATCGCGAAGAAATAGCTTCTTATAAATTAGCGCACACTGGTTTATGTTTGTAAAGATTAAACTAATTACGGTTTTATAAAAAGCGTTTTTCTTTATACTTTTAATTTTAGTGATTATACGTAAGAGAATAAAAAATAAATAGCTTTATTAAAATCTTAATATGTTCATATGAGTTAACTCACATTAAAACTAATTTAGAAAAAAACATCAAATGTATATAATGCGCTCGTCACAAACGTAGAGTTAGTGGTTTTAGTTTGGTTTGGAATTTCGCTCAAAGCTACACGAGGACTACTTGCGTTAGTCGTCCCTAATTTAAGAGTGTAAGACTAGAGGGAAGATAGCTAGTCTTCACCAACCACCCACTGCCAACTCTTTGGCTACTCTTTTACCAACCAATACTGGTATTGGCCGTAACATTATAAAGCCTCCACGGCTGAAAATGCGAGATTGTTTGGTGTGATGGGAATTCAAACCCGAGACCCTCGGATTACGAGTCGAGTGCCTTAACTATCTGGCCATACTGGACCTTTAACAAGGATGGAAAACATTTCAAAGCTCCTTGTCATATATTTGAACACATGATTAAACAGAATCACTCCTTTAATTTTTCACATGTTGAAATAATTGACAAAAAGCAATATTAAACGTAGAAAAATTGACGTTCTCTTTATTTTAACTACATTGAATATACAAGTATTAATTTATATTTATTCTTATTTTTCTTCTTTTTACTCAGTTGTTGTTTTGTATTAAATAGTTGAAGAAATTATTTACGGTTTTCTTATTCTGTCTGAAGAAAGTAAATAAGAGAAAGTTTGAAACATATGTTATTGGTTATCCGATAATAAATAAATAAAAATTATTTAGCTTTTTTAAAAGTCATTGATCAAATTATGTTTCAATAATTATACTGAAAAATATCTCAAAAGTAACAAAGTTACAGCATTGTCATGACAACAGAATTCTAATTTAACCGACAAGATTCTTTCGTGAAATACGTTTACCATAAAGCTGTTGAGAATTTAATTAAAATATGGGAAGAAGAGGAAGGTATATCAAAAAAAAGATACAAAAATGGGTCTGCTGTTTAATTCCATCTTGGTATGTAGTAATTATTTATCGATTTATTCGTTAAACTTGCGAGAATTTTTTTTTTTTATGGCCTATGGCCTAAACTGTAAATGTTCTGACTGAGCTTAGATATACTTGTATACGCCTTGGAACTATGGGCTGTGCTGAAGTTATATTCTTTACAACATAGCTCAATTATATTTTTCTTCTTAGTCTCACGCATATTATTATATGTTATTATTTATTTTGACAATTCACAGATGATTGCATAGTTTAATAATTACATGCGATACATTGCTAGAAAAAGTACTTTGATCTTTCAACGAAGTTTAAAACGATTTTATGTTGTTTTTTCAATTGACTCAACAGGTGGAAAACGAAGTTTTATAATAAATATTAAATACATATTTATTCCAAAACAAAAAAAAAGATCTTTAATACGGAGTTTCGAAATTTCCTTAAATTCTTTCATCAGCCTTAATATGTCAAAAAGAAATTAGTTCGTAATATTCGAATTATATAAAACAATATTAGCATATAGCGAGATTTCAAATTCAATCGGCAGTTTAGAAAGAACAGTTTTAAACGGTAACAATATAACGGAAAGAACGACAAAACGTGCGGCTTATACGTGTTTATTAAATAACATTGTTAATAGCAATTATCATAGAGAAAGGTTTGAATATAAGCATAAACTGTCCTCTAAAAATAATAGTGAATATTAAATAAAAATAATGAGAATCAGAAACTTAGAATTTGATGTAATTCTTTAGTGTTATGTGATCATTGGAAATGAGAGGTTTTCTTTAATAACTAGTTCATAATCTATGGTTTCGTAGTCGAGAATTATGAAACTTTAATAAAAAAAATGATGTGGTTGTTATTCTTACCACGAAATCTGGTATTAGAGTCTGGTGAATTGCTTCACTTACAACCGCTTCTTGCTTAAATTATCATATGTATGCATTTGTAAGTGACGTATAGTTTTATCAATATAGGTTGCTTTATAGCTACCACAAGCGTATTTATATACGATCTGTGCGCGTACAGGAATGTGTAAAGTGTTTTGATTTTAAACATACTTTAAATTCTTAATGTGGGCAATATGTTTTAATCATTTTTAAATTTCATATTTGAGTTTAAAACTTTGTCAATGAAAGATATGATAAGAATCAGTAGTGAAGTATAAGAAATAAAACGATAAACCATTATTTTGTCATAACTCATGAATTTTTGAAATTTCTAAGTGAAAATTGCTTTGGTTTGTTTTCAATTTCGCGCAAAGCTACAAAAGGACTATCTGCGCTCGCCGTTCTTATTTAGCAGTGTTAGACTAGAGGGAAGGCAGCTTGTCATCACCACCCACCGCCAACTCTTGGGCTACTCTTTTACAAACGAATAGTGGTACTGAACGTCAAATTATAAAGCCCACACGGCTGAAAGGGTGAGTAAGTTTGGTGTGAGGGTTATCGAACCTGCGACCCTCGGATTACGCGTCGAGTGCCTCAACCACCTGGCATGCCGGGCCTAAGCGAAGACAAAAAGTAGCCAAAACAAATATTATACAATTTGTTTAAAATATTTAGAGCAATGTTATGTTTGAAGAAGTCTGATATGATTTGTTTATAATTTCGCGCAAAGTTACATGAAGATTATCTACGCCAGCCATCACCACCCATCGCCAACTCTTGGGCTATTCTTTTACCAACGAATGGTGGGATTGATTATCATTTTATAACGCCCCCACGGCTGAAAGAAATAGCATGTTTGATGTGACGGGATTCGAACCTGCGAATTCTCAGATTGCAATTTGAGCGCCTTAACCACCTGGCCATGTCGGGCCTGTCTGATATGAAACAAATGTACTAGCCATTAACTATATTCTTAGAGTAAATAAATAGATGTTGAAAAGAGATTGTTTATTTGACCGTTTGAAAACTCTAAGTTACTGTTTTCTTCTATCTCACATGTAAAGTTTATAAATGGGTGTGGTGAATTTAGGTATTTTAAGAAAAAATCTTCTTTGTATGAAAGGGTAGAAAAGTATCATCGTCGTACCTTCTATATAATACAGGTTTTTTTTAATAAAGGGAGTAATTATCTAGCTGTTCACGTTCGTATTAAAACAGAAAAATATTTGCAATGGTCCGACCTGGAGGTGATCCCCTCGCCACTCCATCTATCTGGTCATAAATATGACCATTTGAAATGATCAGAAATCATTAGAATGAGGGTGAATTTAAAAAGGTTTTTCGAATTCTTTTAATTAAAGTTAGTTCATGCGGTTTCGAATCAAAACAAAAATAGCATTTACAGACTCAATGTTCACCCATACAAAACTATTACTACTTAATGTAAAAGTTATTTTATTGTATGTGTGTGCGATTAGCGGCTGTTCTTTACTCTAAATCGTTTTATTATCTTGGTGTAGCTTTATATTATTTTTGGTTACTTCAATTTAAAATCAGTTTTGCACACGTTGTCAGGATTACTATTTCGGTCGCAATCGACGAACTAGAAGGGTCAGGTACAACGAAGACCTGGTTCTCAAGACGGCTAGTATTGGTATTAAAACTTTTATTAAAATAAAGAGTAGAGAAAAACGTTTCGACCTTCTTAGGTCACCTTCAATGAATTACAACGTTAGAAGCCGGGTTTCGATACCCGTGATGGGAATAGAATAAACAACCCATTGTGCAGCTTTATGCTTGACTAAAAACAAACATGCAAATACCTTTGAAAAGATCATAAGACGAAACATTGAATCAAATTGCAAATATGTATTTTTAATCTATTAACAAGTTATTAAAAATGTAAACAAAGAACATTAGAAATAGTGTCTATATTATTTTTTCAAGCTAAAAATCTCTTTTTTTGGCTCCACTAAAAGTTATATTTTCTGTAGATATGGAGCTAAAATATGGATTTGTAGCTTGAGAAAATAATATAAATACTATTTCTAATGTTGTTTGTTTTACTTCGTTTAGAGTTCTTGTTTGTGGGGTTTTTAATTTATTACATGTTGTTTCATCTTATTTCTGTACTTTTTTGATTATCGCTATTTCCCCTTTTTAAATTTATACTCAGCTTTTTCTTTAATATTTTTATGTACATTTATGGAGAATGCATTTTAAGCCACGAACGTGCATATGCGTTCCGTTAAATGTTACACGTGCAGTGATACCTCGGTTCTCGAATGACTTCCTACTCGAACAATTCGGTTTTAGAACATATTGTTTGAGAAAAAAATGTCTCGGTTGTGGAGCATATACTTGGTTACTGAACCAAGATCTCGGGCCCGAACCCCTGAAATAACCCGATTGATGACCCGAACGACTCTTCGACCATTTTTGGCCCACGCCATAAGGCTAGTAGGGGTGGTTTGAAAAATTTAGGAAGAGAAGTGACATACATAGTGTGGTGAGACATGGATAGGGACTATGTAGAAGCTGAGGGTTTTATTCCCCAACAAATGTTCAACTGTGATGAGACAGGCCTCGTTTGGAAGAAAATGCCAAGGAGGACCTACATCACCAAGAAGGAGAAGTCACTGCTAGGACACAAGCCAATGAAGGACAGGCTAACTCTATTGTTATGTAGTAATGAAAGTGGGGACTTAAAACTTAAGCCTTTGCTTGTGTATCATTCTGAGAACCCGAGGGGATTTAAGAAAAATAATGTCCTGAAAAGTAAACTAAATGTCATGTGGAGGGCTAATCGTAAAGCATGGGTAACCAGGCAATTTTTTATGGAGTGGGTTCATGAAGTGTTTGCCCCAAGTGTAAAGAATTACCTCACGGAAAAACAGTTGCCATTCAAGGCTCTTCTTGAGATGGACAATGCACCTGCTCACCCACCAGGCTTTGAGGAGGGGTTGCTGGAGGAGTACAGTTTCATTACGGTGAAGCTCTTGCCCCCAAACACGACTCCTCTCATTCAGCCCGTGGACCAGCAGGTCATATCGAACTTTAAGAAACTCTACACCAAAGCACTGTTTTAGAGGTGCTTTGAAGTGACCTCTGACACAGAGTTAACCCTCAGAGAGTTTTGGAAAAATCACTTTAATATCCTCCATTGCTTGAGGATCATAGACAAAGCCCAGAGGGAAGTGTCTTTGAGGACCATGAACTCAGCCTGGAAGAAATTGTGGCCAGGCTCAGTAGCAGATAGAGACTTTGAAGGCTTTGACGCTGAGCCTGTTGTCGAGGATATTGTCTCACTAGGCAAGTATATGGGCTTGAATGTGAGTGGTGATGATGTGGAGGAGTTGGTGGAAGACCACAACACTGAGCTCATCACGGAAGAACTCCAGGACCTTCAGAAGGAGCAGTAACAGAATGCAACTGATGAAGAGTCTTCAAATGAGAAGGAGGGAAGGGAGGATGTTTCTAGTTCACTAATCAAGGAAATGTGTAGAAAATGGGGAGAGTTACAAAGTTTTGTGGAAAAATTTCACCCTGACAAAGCTGTAGCAAACCGCAGCATAAACCTTTTCAATGACAATGTCATGTCTTACTTCAGAAACATTTTAAAATGCAGGCAGAAACAAGCTTCATTAGACAAGTTTTTAGTGAGAAATAGGTCCAGTGAGTCTCAAGCAGATTGCAGCGGTGCAAAGAGACAGAAAAGAGAAAGAACCCCAGAAGGAGAGTTACCTTACGTTTTTATGGAAGGTGACTCCCCTTCCAAACAACAATAACCCTCCTACTCTCCACGTTCCTCACCACATTTTACTTACGCCATCAGCTCTCCTCAGTACAGGCAGAGTGCAGTTTAATTTTCATTTATTGTTTTCTTATTGTGTTTATAGTTAATCCGTTCCAGAAGGCTGTTCGAAAACCGAGGTACCACTGTATTTAAATAATTTACTGTTGCATTGCCTTTTTTTTACACCCAACCACACAATAAAAGTAACAAATGTACAATAAATAACAAACATTGTGATGGTCATTACATCTGTGTGTTAGAACTGAAAAGTCTTCTAAAAAAATATGGTGCGATGATGTTTCGTTGTGACAATATTTTGAAGAGTTAGGCGGAGTTTGGAGTGTAAGTCCAGTTCTGTTAGAACATGTATTGTTAGCTAACTACAGGAAACAAAATGTAAAGTTGTTACCAAAGGACCGTCGTTAAGGCAAGGATTGTATCGTCATAGATTTAATGACCGTCTTCCAGTAATATCACAGAGTTATGTAATAAAGAAAAGCATCAAATATCAAGCTTATCATAAAGGAATAATATTACTTTTAAGATAATACAATACAGATTAACAATGTAAACAGATGCAGTAACATGTTTATCTTGTTAGGTCTTTATAACACATGTGTATGTTTTCAACAGCCTGTTGTCCACAAATGTTTGCTAGAAAAATGATGCATGCAAGATAGACAAGAGCGAAACACTTAGCTTAAGTCGCCACTTTTCGACATTTAGGAGCGCCACTTAAACACAAACTATTAAAAATAGCAATGTAATAATATGGAATAATGCTATATGCAGCGGTAATAAATACGTAATACACACTCATGAAGTCATATAATTATGAAAATAAAAAGGACAAAGGATCACTTCCGTCATCTGAGTGGGAAATCTACTATGGTAACTTTCCAATTTCAAACCTAGCTGAAATATTATTGTGAAAGTCCACATAAGGACAACAAACTCGAGAAACGATGTGAAGCAGCAAAATATGGGATGTTTCATGTGGCAGTTTCCAACTAATGTGCTAGAAAATGCACGTGTTTTAGCCTCCAACTAGCGTATACAGTAGGAAAACACTCGATTTTTTAGTGGTAGAAAGAGAAGAACTTAGAAGTTTTTACAACACAATAAAATTAAAAATAATATTTTAAATTTTAAAAAATTCTATTGTTTTTGATAAATTCCTGTGAGACCTCACAGCACAGTATATGTTACTTGCAGTGGAATCTTAACGGGGATTTGTATCTTGAGAAAACAACCAACAGTAGATATCTAGCCTTGTTTACTTCCTTTTTTGCGATCACTATTTCTTTTTCTAAATTATCAACTTTTAATTATATATTGCCTTTCTGAATCCACACCAGAGGGTAAGTATACGCCTAAAGTAAGATATAACCTCATTAAGCATGCATAAAAACAGAAAACTAGTAGGAAAATAACTTTTTCAAGTAAAACAAATAAGTCTAAAACAATGCTTTAAATTATGTATTTTCAAAAAAATATTTACTGAGCCAGGTGACTTTGTATCTGAGATTTTGTGTAAACGCATTTAACACGCATTGATTACAAAGGAAGTCGCTCATAAGAACGTCTCAACTATTGTGTATTTATTATCACGTAAATCAACTTTTAAGTTAATCGTGGACATTCGCAGCGTTTCATATAGGATATCTGTCTAGGTTACGGTGAAAAAATTTGTTGTAAGTTTGTGAAAATTTGGTTGTGCTTACAATGATGAAATCATTTATTTCCCTTATTATCAACAATTTGGGTTGTCTTAATTAATGTAAAAAGAAGGTTTTAAATGTTGATTCGACAACAAATCTCATTTCATGGTAACGATAATAAGAAAAATTATCAGACGTTTCCATTCTTCAGTCATCACTGAAAATTTTAAAAATTAATAAAATTTATAATCTTATAAAATACAAGCTTCGTAGACATTTGTTAAAAGTTAATTTTACTTATAAGTTGATTTCTTATTATTGGATTGTTGTTCGAATGATAACAACGTTAATATTTTCATAGTTACTTTAATTCCGAAAAAATAAGTAACATCTTATTCAATTACTTTATAGTTGCTGCAGAGGTGAAGAAATAAAACAGAGCAACGGCATAGAGTTAAAAGAAGGTGAAATTGAGGAAGAAGAACTAGAGGAAATAATAAAATTCAAAAATTCCAAAGAAGAGTTGATGATAGTCTCTTTTCCAGTCGAGAGAACTTTGATTTGTGACTTACAGAAAGAAAATCTACTTAGGTCCTCCAACAGAAACTTGTGGTGTAAAAGTAATTCGTCACTGGATGAAACACCATTAGAATTTGAGAAAATTTCTCAAGTTCATCAAGTTCAAGGACCGCAGGATTACATAAGTCCAAATTTTTCGAATTCATCTCTGAATTATTTGTTGTCAGTCCAAGAAAAACAGGACAGTTATTTCTTCCAAAACGGTTTGTTTACAGTATCACCAACTGACGGAAACTTGAAGGACAGCGACCTAACAAACATAATGGGTAATATGATTTTAAACAGTCTTATAGTTTTTATAATACACTGTGAGCTGGACGTGACCTAAACGTTTGTGTAAGTAGATGTGGAATCGAAGGATTCAAGATTCTGCTGAACACGGTCTACACTTCCAGCTGTGGATACATTATAAAGTGGGAGAATCATTCCTTATTCGTTTCAAACACACAAACAACATGTCAGTGGCAGATGTTACTGACTACCATGTAGTGTCTTTTTATTAATTTGTTAAGTATATTCAAGGATTAATTTCAATAACTTTAGAACTTGTAAATCTCACTTTAAAAGATACGTTGTGTTTCAGTTGAGTGAATTATTTTGATGGCTTCAAGTAATGAGAGGTATTTATTTTTATATTTTCAAACCATGGAAGCTGCAAATTTATATAATCGAAGAAAACTGTATATGTATATAGTTGTTTATTTATATTTATAAAACCCAATTTACTGCACTTATTGGGGACGTTCCGCTATACGTTGTGATTAGCCTCTGTGTTTGCTAATTTTTTGATAGTTTCTTTCCAATAACATTATTAATTATAAGAATTTAACCCTAACCTGTTTCTATAGGTTTTCTGGACTGTCATCCAAATACGTATAATTCGGCATAATATCATTACTATTTCTCAATTGATTATGACTAATTCAGATTTGTAAAACACATAATATATAAAAATAAATGTAAGTAAAATAATCTAAGGAAGATATTATAGACCAGTGTTATGACTATAGTCTCTACTTTATAAATTAATTAAAACAAGTCACACGCTCATATTTCCATAAAGAGAGTAACGATAGGTAACTGAAAGCACGGTATAAACTTGTGCTTAACGTATGGAACTGTCGATATGTCGTCCAGCTACCGTTAACAAATATATATATAAAAAAAAAAAAACACTACACTTTGGGGCCTTGAGTTTATAATGAATATCACAAGCAAATCTTACTGTTCTATTACAGTAGTCTTGGAGTTAGCGTTGTCTGCTGTTGATTAGCTAGCTGGCTTCCCTAACCTTTAAATTTGAGATGATTAGCACAGAGAACTCCGGTTTGTGTAGGTTAGCACAAATGTACAAAACAAATTGACCTTGAACTTACAACCACTGGACGTAGAGACATGGAGCTGATTTGTCTGTCTCGGATATACATCACTGAACACGATGTCGGTTCAGTTTGTAAAACTCCTGTGGAGTAATAAACACTATGTGACTTAAATAACCTCTCACGAATAACAATACCAGCTGTGTTAGAAACATACATAAAGAAAGAATGAAATCATGAACAAAATAATCTGATTTCTGGTATTTTGGTATAAACGACTCTTTGCAGCCTTAATCTGTCTATTAACAGTCATTATTTAATGATTGAATGTTTCATACAACACTTGACATTTCACTTGGTTTAGTTCTTTAAAATGCATAAGACTTTCCTATTTTTAAATTCCAAAATAACTTAAAACAAATTTCAAACATTTCGGATTTTATGTGTTTTGTTTTCAGGCGGTCAAAAAGATAGATATTTCACTGTTTATTTCATCATTTGATTTCAGAAAATAATCATATAGCATTTTTTCATTGAAATGTCGTTCTTTACCTAAGTTGGAAATACAAAACTATATTCACGTAGTTGTAACAGTATATGAAGGGTGTTGTTGTTCACCCGTTGCACTTGCTTATAAAAGATTTAATTGAGGGTGTAGTGATATGTTAAGTCATTACACAAGTATCACTTGTTTTTCATTGTTCTAGCAAGTGGGTTATTCTTTGTTTTAGGATGATTACATTGTCCCTCAGATTTCTCTACATAACGAAGAAAATTAAAGCTCAATAATATTAGTGTTGTCTGCCTCTTTTTGGTATTAGGCCTAGAACACTCGAGTTGTGAGTGATACTGATACTGACGTAATCGTTTAATGGCTAGAGTATATGAACTAGTGCAACAAATGTATCTTAAATATAAATTATAATCTTCAAATCCGCTGATTACTATCTCGACTGGAAAATATTTTACAACGGTTTGTTTCTTTAGAATTAACCACAAAACTACACAATGGGCTGTCTGTGCTCTGAACAGTATAGGTATCGAAACCCGATTTCTAGTGGTGTGAGTCCGCCCATGTGCCACTGGGGGACATTTTGCAACGGACTATCCCTTATCGGTTATCCAAAAGTTAACTCTCACTTAGTTGTGAATCCAGTTGTTACAACCTGATACTATTATTATTTGTTGTTCACAAAAACATATGCTAAAGCGGATATCTGTAATTCACCTTCGCATGTGACGTCTGTGTTCTCTGTGTCTTATTTCTCATATGTATTATATATCTTGTTTTTGTTCCTTTAGTACGGATTCTGTCGAGTTAGGTAGTAAGATGCTGATCCTCGTTTGTGCCAAAAATTGTAAATGAAATCACTAGCCTATTTAATATCAGGTCATCCCTAAATTAATGTCTGATTTTATGTTGAAAAAAAGAGAAAGGATATCAAACGCTTTTAATGTTATTCAATCAATAATGTGTGTTTCATTATTATTAATTACTTCCTGCCCAGCTCTTCAATTTTGCTGATGTGATCCTTGCTGTATGGGGCTGTGCATTGTCGAAAAACAGAAATAGTGATGCACTTTTTTTATTAAATTTTCGGACATTACTTATGTGATGAATTGTGAATTACAAATGAATTACAAATATCATCTTTAACGTTTATCAATACGGAACAAGTCATAAATTACTTTGAGATGAAATTGTTTTGTTACACCTACAAGAAACTAAAAAAGAAAGAGACTGTTTAAAAACTACAGAAATCATCAAACTAAACGATCTGATTAAATCGTTATAATGACAATAAGAACATCAGCCGTATTTGATCAGGCCCATTAATTGTTCATACACTTGATATTCATTTATTCAATCCATGGCAGGAACTTCATTATGAGATTTTCCGCCATTTTCGTCCCTCTCAAAATAGTGGTGTGTGCTGTAGCTAAAGTTTTATTATTTTAACATACTAAATGATGATTGTACTAACATGGCAGATTTGAAGAGTCCTCAAGAAGTAAGAAGGCGTCAAGAAAGCTTGAATGAATAAGGGAGAACTAGAGACCCTTGTTTAACAGATCATACGGTCCCTGTGGGGCATAGACTCCTTCAGGAAGGCAGGGATCTATAAATCTAAGTAATTTTTGCTGTTGGGGAAGCGGAAACAGAAGGCGAAGGTGAGAAACATAACATTAGTTTCTAAGGAGATCAAGATACAGAGTAATGTGTCGTGCGACAAAACAATCTGCTGTTAGACAACTGTGTGTTGTTCACGGGAGAGAGTTTAGCGATATTCTACCTTCTTTACCTCTGAATATGGTGATCTAAACTGATGCATACTTCCAGTGGAAGTGTTTCATTGGACTCTCATGTCACATACCAAATTTCTATAATATCCATAAAGAAATACCCGAGATATAATATCTTCAATTTTGATTGAATTTATTCCCTTTTTTATCCGCCCACCAAAAATACTAAAACTTTATTCGATAGAGAAAGATACTTATCTTTATGTTTGTTTTTCACATATGATAGACTGAAAGATTTTTTCAAACTACAATTAAGAGTTCTTTTGACATAAGTATAAACCACTTGTACAAATTATCCAACAAAAACCGCTGAAACTGAACAAAACCTTTGCGCACAACTACACAAAAAGTCACGTGGGCTATCGTCTAACATTGTGAATACACCTTCAATTAAATGTAAAAGTGAACTGTTTTTAATTTGCTGTCATTTAGGTTAAATATGGCTCATTTAGAACAGCAAAACTATAAGATGAAAGGGCCATCTGATACATAAGGTTTCTTAAGCCAATCAAATTAAATTAACAGTTTCTAACTCACGTTTTCAATGGAATTATACGGGTGGATGGCTATTATTGATTATTTCTTACCAATTTTACGAAATTATCCAGCATAAAGAGGGTTTATTGTCACGTGAGATTCATTTAAGCAGTTAGCATAAATAATGATGCTTGAAATGGCTTTGTGGATTACATGTGTAGATGACAAGAAACTGTTAATCTAAGTTTCATAGCTTTACTATGAAGGAAGGTATTAACACTATCTTAGAGAGGAACATTAACACCACATGTTTTAACGACTCTGGTTGGTGTGGTATAATAAATGTATGTGTGTATATGTGTTTTTCTTATAGCAAAGCCACATACTGAGCCCACCGAGAGGGATCGAACCCCTGATTTTAGCGTTGTAAATCCGTAGACATACCGCTGTACTGGCAGGGGGCTATAATAAAGGTCATCTGAACCTAAACACAATATGGATTAATATCCAGTGTCATTTTCTTACATGCTCTGGTGTGTTGACGTGTATTGTTAATTACTCATGGTATTCAATTAAAAGCATCGTAGATGTGAAAAAAAAACAAATTGAGTGTACGACTTAAAGGAATGATTTAAAAACAAAAGTGGTAGTGCCCTATTGATATAGTTGAATCTTTAGTTTCTTGACGGTCGATCTTGGTGGAATTTTTCTGCTTGTTTGGGGAAACTGGTTGGTAGTGGACGAAGTGGGAAAAGATGGCAGCTGGGTGGGAGCTCTGCACGCATTTGACCAGACTTGACCTATACCTATATCCTGCCGCCTGATGACACCATTTTCTTTATATTTAATTTGTTTGTCCTTTTTCTTTGTAACGGATCTTTCGTTTCTCAACTACTGTAGAATGAAGACATGTTAGAACTGAGTTCTGTAATTTGAAATAATTTTATTATTCGAATTTTCAGTAGGATTTATCCTCAGTGCTTGCCTTGTTAAAGCGATGACGAGCCTTACACCGACAGAGGGACAGCCAATGACTCCTGATCACCTGATAACAGGATTAGAATCCATTGTTCAGAACATTACTTCGAACTGTACTTCACAAAATACACACAGTCGCCACCAGAAAACAACAAAGACGATGGTTTTTAAACAGTCGTGAAGAAAGAAGACTGCACTAGAAAATAATGTTTCTTATATTAATAATAATAATAGTAATAAGACAACACCAAACACACAAGACACAATATTTATTTCCATCACGGACAAACAACACAACATTCTTGCTTTAATCATTGAGGAAATTCTACTCTCATTCAGAATAACACAGATTGTCACTGAAACAAGAAATTGACCGTCACATTATAACGCTCCCACGGCTGAAAAGGCGAGCATGTTTGGTGCGACGAGGATGCGAACCCGCGACCCTCAGATTACGAGTCGCACGCCTTATCCCAACTAGCGATACCGCGCCACGAAATAAGGGATTCTGCTTAATTGTGTTCCACTTAGGACTATGCACACAATTTAGCCCACTGGCCAAACACTGTCTTCTATGGCAAAACCATAACACACAATCCCAAGAACATCACAAACAGTCATCGTTATCAAAAATGTCGAATTCAACATCGAAGATAACGAAATCACCGACGAGCTTAAAACAATTTGTTACAGTACCACAAAGTAAAGTAGAGTGAATCACTTCTTTTAAAACAAAAGACACTACTTGTTAAAGTAACCATTCAGAACCAAGTGGAACACGACAAATCACTAAAGACGATTTCAAACTGTTTGTAAAAAAACATTACTTCATGTAACCTGCAAAATCACAAGAAAGATAAATTGTCAAATGTTACAGCTGCCATAAATTTGGACACATCAAACCATACTCTATTGCTTCCCCTACATGTGTTAAATGTGCTGCCCAACACGAAGTAGTCTAGTCCCAAATGAATGAGACAAGGTTATTTGTGCTAATTGTACGGGTCAAAACGCCGTTAATTTTAGAGGTTTCCCCATCTTTGAATATATATAAGGGATGGAGGTTTGTATAAAACCCCTTCCATTCATGACATAATTTCAAATTATTCAAACAATAACTCTAACCTCTTCTAGAAACATCAACCATGGTCACGCCAATACTACCACAACAGAGAAACATGCAACAATGTCCCAACCCTGCTTCCTTAACGAAAACTACAGCAATAACAAAGAGAAATACGAACAAAGCCACTCACATCAACATCACCAACAAACAACAAAACAACTACACAAACACACCCATCACTACAAACAGGCCCGGTATGGCCAGGTGGTTAATGAACTCGACTTGTAATCCGAGGGTCACGGGTTCGAATACCCGTCGCACCAAACATGCTCGTTCTTTCAACCATGGGAACGTTAAAATGTGACGGTCAATCCCACTAGTCGTTGGTGAAAGATTAGCTCAAAAGTTAGCGGTTGGTGGTGATGATTAGCTGTCTTTCCTCTGGTCTTACACTACTGAATTAGGGACGGATAGCGCAGATAGCCTTCTTGTAGCTTTGCGCGAAATTCAAAACAAACACTACAAACATCAGTGATAACACATTTAAGAAACTTGCACCGTTAGTAGAGCTCTGTAGCTTTCCTTGATTTTCATAACAAACTGAACTTTTACCAAACATTTGTTAAACAGTCACTTCTACATACAAAACTCAAACCACACCACATATCATTTAGAATTAAAACACAAGAAAAAAATCCTGCAACAAGCTATTATAACATCAGAACTAGAAAATTATCAGTAGAGGAACTAAATACTGATATAAAAATCACTTAAATATTCAGTTTCCGGACATGACGAGATAAGAAACAAAATTTTTCTTTGAAACAAAATTCCTGTCATGTTTATTGTTTTTCTACTAACATTCTATTGCTTAGGAATACAGACAAAATTTCTGGCCTAAAATATTGTATGTTTTGCTGTTAATAAAATTATTACTTATATTATAAATCGTTGTTTATCTCTTAATTTTAAATTATAAAAATGTACTTTCTTACTCAAAAGATTATAAACAAGATATGGTATGTTTTGCTATTAATAAAATTATTCCTTATATTATAAATCGTTGTTTATCTCTTAATTTTATATTATCAAAATGTAGTTTCTTACTCAAGAAATTATAAACAAGATATAGTATATTTTGCTATTAATAAAATTATTCCTTATAATATAAATCGTTGTTTACCTCTTTATTATTATATTTTCAAAATGTACTTTCTTACTCAAGAAATAATCAAAAAGATATAGTATGTTTACCTATTAATAAAATTATTCCTTATATTATAAATCGTTGTTTATCTCTTAATTTTATATTTTCAAAATGTACTTTCTCACTCAAGAAATTATAAACAAGATATAGCATGTTATGCTATTAATAAAATTTTTCCTAATACTATAAATCGTTGTTTATCTCTTAATTTTATATTATCAAAATGTACTTTCTTACTCAAGAAATTATAAACAAGATATAGTATGCTTTGCTATTAATAAAATTATTCTTTATATTATAAATTGTATTTATCTCTTTATTATTATGTTATAACAATGCACTTTCTTACTCAAGAAATTATAAACAAGATATAGTACGCTTTGCTATTAATAAAATTATGCCTTATATTATAAATTGTTGTTTATCTCTCTATTATTATGTTATGAAAATGTACTTTCTGGGTCAAGAGGCCTGGCATGGCCAAGCGCGTAAGGCGTGCGACTTATAATCCGAGGGTTCAAAAATCCGTCGCGCTAAACATGCTCGCCCTCCCAGCCGTGGGGGCGTATAATGTGACGGTCAATCCCACTATTCGTTGGTAAAAGAGTAGCCCAAGAGTTGGCGGTGGGTGGTGATGACTAGCTGCCTTTCCTCTAGTCTTACACAGCTAAATTAGGGACGACTAGCACAGATAGACCTCGAGTAGCTTTGTGCGAAATTCCAAAACAAACAAACAATTCTTGCTCAAGAAATTAGAAACAATTACAAAAATAAAATAAACAAATAAAACAAGTCACAAAATTATTGAAAAAAATAGTTTAAATTATAATCACATTAACAATGTAACTACTACAAGAGAATCTTTAATTTTGATTCGTTTCTTAACTTTATCAGCATAATAAAGTGCTCTAGTGTCATACCCTAAAATAAATATATTAGTAGAACTGCGTTTTTAGCAGCATTTTTACCATTTAGTAAAATTGTAAAATTTTAGTAGCATTTAGTACCATTTTCGTACGGTACAGTTAGTAATAACGTACATGTTTTCCTGTGTAATAGTATGTGACGTTTCGACTTGTGTGGTAAACCTTCTATACTTGGTAGGCTAGGCGTTTATTTTATCACCAATTTGATTGTTCATAAAAAATAATCTTTGAACAAAAGATAAAAAAACGAAACAAGAAACAATTAAAAGATGGTGCTGAAATATGAAAAGCTATTTTTCCTTCTTGTGTTTTTAACGCATAGTTACACAATGAGTTATGGGTTCTCTGATAGCCATCGGGAATTGAAACTCATATTTTATCTTTGTAATTCCGTAAACTTACTGCCAACAGTCTTAAAATGAAAGATCGCTATCTATTAAACATCCATATTTCGAAGCGGATGATATGGGTGGGAAAGTTTAATAAAAGGTGTTACTGGCTGTAATTTAATAGGGCAACTAAGTAACACAACTCATCGTCAACTCTTGGAACAATCTAATCGAATAATCAGATTAGTCGTAACTTTATAACGTTCTCACGTTTAAAAACGCGAACCTGTTCGGTGAAGGAATTCGACTTTGCAGTCAGCGGATTGTGAGTCAAGTGCTCTAACACCTAACTCAAAGAAACTATTTCACTTGGTGTTTTGTGTGTCTCAGAAATTATGTATACTTAGAATCGAATAAATAAAGTATTTTTTTGAACCTCATTATTCGTATGTGGCACTTTCACATATTTTTAGAACTGTTGACAATTCTAAATATTAACACTTGAATAAAAGAATTATCTACCAATATCACAAAAGTTTTTGCATCTGTATTTTCCACTCAACCGTATAAATCTTTTAAAAATTCATCTTTTGTTTTGGTCAGAATATACATTTGAGTAAAAAATTTAAATAAAAAATCAACTTTCAAGATATAATTCGTACTCAATCTTTCGTAACAATCTATAACAATAGGAGTCTTTAATAATTTATAAAACTAAATAGATGACTTTCAATCAAAATTATGCCATCGCATTTCATGAATTAAACGAATACGAATTTTCACCTTATTTCTTCTCTTGCTATTTTAGCACACATTCCACCTTCTGATTATAATAAATGGAGTGTAAATGTTAGTATTTACCTCTGTAATCAAAATTCGTGAGTCATGAACTGAATAGCACGACGCAAATAAAAATATTAACACTTGGAATATTCTTTTCTGCGTTATCATTAGTTTTAATGGTATTCATTAGATCAAAATATGATGCTGACAAAATAAAGACGAACCTATTTCGAATTATGATGTTTATTGATCTTAGATTAACAGCAGCTTTTAATTATCTATACAGTTATTTATACAGAATATTTGTTAATCTACATAGTGTTATGATAAATACATTATATTATTCGTAATATAACTTATTCAGTACGCAAATGAAAGTAAAACACTATTGAAACTCTAAAAGACTAAAAGCGATTTGATAAGAATGTACAAAATCCTAATATAACTTTAAGATCTATCGTCAGTACTGTAAATTCACGTTACCACCAACCATTGTCTTCTTGTTACCTATCTTATCTTCACTACAAGGGGATACTGAAAACCAGCTTCACGACTCGAAAGATTTCATCGAACAACTAAACGTAAGACCTCAAGATATTCTTGTCAGTTGTAACCTCACAGACCAATTCACCAATGTTCCAACTTCAGACACCCTTCATATCACAGGATAACGACTAATGAATAGCTACTCTCTACCACCTAGAACTGACAGGAAGACAGATGTCATCATGGAACTAACAGTCAGCTTACATACATTACAACGAAAACTTCTACAAAAAAATGGACGAACTCGCCATGGGATCAAACTACTTTTCCAATCTTAGCAGACGTTTTTCATGAAAGGCTTTAAAGAAAAAACGCTCTCATCCACACACACACACACACACACAAACAAGTTTTTTACAGACGTTATGTTGATGCCATCTTTATTATCTGGCTCTACGATTATTAAAACTTATTTGAACGTCTTAATTTTATAAACAACAGCATTTATTTCACCGTGAAAATAGATCAACAAAATAGCGTACCATTTCTTTGCATACTCATCAATAGGCAAGAGAGAAAATCACCACAACTGTACACAAAAACCACACCAACAATGACAGTTACCTAAACTTCTAGTCCTTTCATATGACCTCGGTAAAATGTGGAATAGCGAAATGCCTAAACAAGATAGCAGAAAACATATGCGATAAGACATCAATCAATATAAATCGACGAAAGATCACAGACTGTTTTAAAAAGAACGGTTACACCTCCACTGTCATCAAACTTCCCTGAACACCTCAACAGAAAGAAGAATACTAACGGTACCTCTACTATATGCAATATTTCGGTAAAAAACTCAAGTGAGCCAAGATATTTAATATAGATGTCTTATAGATATCTTACCAACAGAATCCTAGTGATAAAAAACAAAAAACGCTATCTGTGAAGTTTCATATTTCTGCAACAAAACATACATTGAAGGAACAGCAAGATGAGTCGGTACACGAATAAAAGAACACAGTGACAGCACAAGATTCACGAAAATAAAAAATTTAGCTATTACAGAAACCACTATATCAACTGGACTCAAAATAAACTGGGCTAAAATTAGAATCATCGACAGAGACAAATTTTGGAAAACAACGAAAATTAAAGAATATATTTACATTAACAAAATAAAGCCTTCTATAAACAATGATTCCAGATTACAAGTGAGCAATCTACGGTTACAATTGGTTGAAATATCATGTAGTCTTTCTACCAATCAGAATCAGCGATAAACAAACCAATATGTCCTGCATAATCCACCAGGATACTACGAAATCCAACAACATCTTACATTATACACAGATTTTTCTTTACTACTTGTGATGGCTGCTCAGAAACATTTATTTTCTGGTACCACAATAACTTTTTATGTTAACATTCAAGAGAAGGGCGAAGATAAAAAATAATTCTAAGAGATTAAAATGGAAATCGCGTAGACTTTAATTGTCGAATGACAAATGCTAATGGGAAATATCTTGCATACTATCATTGAACACAATAATTTAGTTGTACAAACTAAACATGGAAAGACCCTAGCGATCCCAATAATTATCGGCAAAAAAGTCTCTTAAATTAAATGCAGTTGGATTGTTTATTTTGTGTGTTTGTTTTTTTGGAATTTCGCACAAAGCTCCTCGAGGGCTATCTGTGCTAGCCGTCCCTAATTTAGCAGTGTAAGACTAGAGGGAAGGCAGCTAGTCATCACCACCCACCGCCAACTCTTGGGCTACTTTTTTACCAACGTAGTCATCACCACCCTTTTACCAACGTAGTCATCACCACCCACCGCCAACTCTTGGGCTACTCTTTTACCAACGAAAAGTGTGATTGACCGTCACATTATAACGCCCCCACGGCTGGGAGGGCGAGCATGTTTGGCGCGACTCGGGCGCGAACCCGCGACCCTCAGATTACGAAGCGCACGCCTTAACGCGCTAGGCCATGTCAGGCCTATAATGCAGTTGGAAACAGCTGACTGGGAGAACTTTAAAGGAGAAATTTTGATTTATCGTTACCTAGTTCGAGATTCATTGCTCACAGCACTAATGATATACATAACAAAAGAACTACAAGTGCACAACTAAAATATATAACTCTTTAAAGATAACAATCAAAGCTTTCTAGTGTTTGATACATTGGTCTACGCTACAACTTATTAAATTATAACTTTCCCGAATAAATAATTTGGGAAATTTCTAGATTTTTAACTGACAGGTGTTACATAGCATAATTTGCATGTCGGACGAGACTCCGATTTATTATATTGCGTACGTTACGTATTATGTTTTCAAATAGCCTGAGAAAACACAATAAAGATGACACTTTAACAACAGAATAAGGTATTCTCAGAACCTTATATTTCTTTGCTGTTTGTTGGTTTGCACATGGTATAACGATGATAAAATCTAGTTATGGAAAGCATAAGAAAAATATACGTTTGTTTTTTAATTTCGCACAAAGCTATCTGAGCCGTCCCTAGTTTAGCAGTATAAGGCTAGAGAGAAGGAAGCTAGTCATTACTACTCACCGCCAACTCTTGAGTTACTCTTTTATCAATGAATAATGGAATTGACCGTTAATTTATAACGTCCCCACGGCTAAAAGGGCGAGCATATTTGGTATGACGGGGATTCGAACCCACGACCCTCATATTACGATTCGAGCGCCTCAACTACCTGGCCACACCGAGCCAATAGTACACCCCCAAATGCATATATATATAATCCATATTGTAATAAGTTTTATACTGAATTGTAAAGATTAAGAATACGTATTACTTTGAATTTAAGACACATTTTTTTTCGCATTTTTTCGAACTAAAAATTAGGTTGCGTCTTAAATTCGAGTTGTCATTTTTCACTCTTCGAAATTCTCGAAAACATCATTTTCCTCGAACAACAAAGATTTTTGAAAAATCCTGCATTAACAAACAGATTGGACTATATTTTAAGAAGAACTTAGAAAGACTGAAAATAGTGCAAAACGTCAAATTTGCCAATGTTTGCGCCTCTAGAGCTGTATTTGGATATCATCGTTCTCAGTCTTTGTCTGATTTTCTTGTTGTTCACGCTATTTTAGCGTGTTTCTTATTTTTATTGCGTTTTTATCCATAGAAGAGTGTTTTATGCCGAATTTGAAGGAAAAGTTATTTTGTGCGCCGAATAGATTGAGTATGTTTGTGTTTTCTTGTAGTAAAGCCGCATCGGACTATCTGCTAAGCCCACCAAGGTGCATCGAACCCATGATTTTAGCGTCGTAAATCCGTAGACATACCACTGTACCAGCGGGGGGCAACAGATTGAGAATCGTGCAGACGATAAAAAGTGTACAATGAACGGGGTAAACGTATGTAATTGCCGTAGTATGAAAACTAAGTTATTTTTTTGCAAGTGAAGTACAAAGTCATTTTCTGGCCCAAGAAAAGAAAGACACGTTGAAATTGATGCCGCTATTTGAACGTGTTCCAGAAAGTTATGAAATAAAGGATTGGCTGTAACGAGAGAAGTCTTAATGTTAAAAACAAAAGAACGTGCAGGAAATAGTGGTATTTCTTTCAAGACTAGTCGTGGCTGGTGTGAGAAATTTATGAAAAAAGAAGGACAACAATGAGTCAAATCTTGCAGTCAGATCTTGAAACTAAACTTATTGAATATCAGTGTTATTTGTCTACATCAATGGAATCAATATTCCCTAAACCAAATGAAACGGCAGTGTTTCTCGATATACCGCGTAACAACACTTTAAATGCCAAAGGATAAAAACAAGTGACAATCAAAACCACTAGTTATGAAAAGTTAAGAGTTAGTATCATGTTATGTGTAATTGCAGATGGAAATAAATTACCACCGTATATTATAATTAACAGAAAAAACATTGCTAAAAGAAAATAGTTCCTGCACAAAAAAGTGCATGGATGACATTAAAGTGAATATGGAAGAGTGGTTGAGGTGTGTATGGGGACGTCGGTCTGGTGCATTATTAAAGCAACGGATCATGCTTGTAATGGATGCATTTCGTAGCATCTCTCCATTAAAATCAAGAGTAGGTTGAGGAACAAAAAAAGTGATCTGGTGATAATTCGTAACGGAGTGACCAGTCAGTTACAACCTCTCGATGTGTCCATTAACAAGCCATTATGATGATTGACTGAATTAAGACAATAATGTTTTGACCACAAGTGGCAAAATAAAAAGGGCATTAGCATTAACAATAGTGGAGTGGATTTCGGAAGCTTGGAAAGAAGTGACGGACAATATTATTAGAAAACAGTTTTTAAAATGTTGTTTATCCAATGCAGAAGATGGAACTCAAAATGACATTATTTAGGACAATAGCGAATCAAGCGATGAAGATGCTTCAACTTCAGAATATAACAGAGTCAGAAGAAACATTGGAGTAGCATTCTGATTAAATAAAGAAAGCAGGAAGAAACATTATTGTGATGAAAATTTTAAATTTCATATATTTTTATTATATTTCATTTTAAATACATTTTTAACATTTTTGATTCGTTAATAAGCTATTTTAAAACATATCTACTTTTATCTGAAATCTGAATTGTTTTTCCCTGAAAATCCCTTTTTAAAAGTGAGGTGCGTCTTAAATTAGAGGGCGTTTTTTATTCGAAATAATAAGGTATATTGTAGTTGTATTTTTATACTTGTCTCTTTTACTTATTTCATTTTTTTCAATTACAACCACGTTTATCGTTCAACTTCTTACACATTATCAAACTATTTTTCAAATTTTTACTTTATATATTATGTCAAATAAATTGATTATCATGGTTTGTATCTTCTCCCGGAACAGGAGCGAGTTTACATCTGATCTCAGTGTGGTTGTTTGATTCTCGCATTGTGTGATTGGGGTGACTCACCAGTTTCGTCTGCCGACCACGTTCAACCTAACAACACGGCACGCTTCTTCAATTTTTTTTTTTTTTTTCCACTTGAGGTAGCATCCACCAAACACTTTACCATTTGCTATAATGTCATGCCCTGTCGTACAAAGTTAACTAATTTTGTGAACGTAGTGAATCAAACTGAAGATTCTAACCGCCACGTGTTATTCTTGGTAACCCCTTCGGCGTTTGAAATATTTCAAACCTAATCAAGCCATACTTAATTGGGTTATAGCTATTCACTATCATAGAATCTATATACATAAACGTCAATGTGTGTGCGTGTCTGTTTTTTACTCAATTAGCTCCAAACTTAACATAGTGATATAGCTCTAATTGTTATTTGTCTATAAACCATAAACTGGATAATCACATCCATTTCTTGTAATTAAATCTTTCACAAGTGCTAATAGCTATCTTTAGTGTTTTACACTATATTATTTATACCCAATAGAAAACTAAAGTTTTAATCCATCAAGTGATCTGGTTTGTTGTTTTCTTTATGCAGCTTTGTCTATTTTATCATTTGGTTTCAAATTTCTTCCGATGGAAATTGCTAATTACATTGGAGAGTTTAGCTTAATTTCTTTAAGGATGTTATCACATATTTAAAAAGACAGAAAATTATCATATTTATGGGACAGTGTTTTCTTTGTGCTCTTAGTTGTACTATTTAATTACATACAAACACTATGGTTGTATCAATACCTTTAGTACTTAAAAAAAAAAAGTAAACTCAAGTTCCTTGACAGATGGCAGCGTAAAAGAGAAGATCCACGTGAAAATTATATTCTTTGTTTTTCATTTATTATTTATATAAATGTGAGTAGAATGTAAAAAAATAATAACTTATGAGATAAGGTAAAGGAATGAATACACAAAATTTTTTAATAGGGTGTACTTGTGAGCAGCTCATGGATTATTTAATTTGATACGTTAACGTTAGTTGTGCATTTGTTAAATAAGTATTATTAGTGAGATACCACTCAAGGAGCAATAAAAAACAAAAGTATAAGTAAATGTATAGTGTTACTCTTACTGTATATAAGGTATTATAATGTGTTTAAAATAAAGAGTTCTGGTACCCTGTTACAACTTTATATGATTCTAGAAAGACAAAGGGTAATTTAGGTTTGTTTCTTAACTTTATATGATGGTAACAAGGTATGTTAAGTCCACCAACCCAATTTTGTGTTGTGGTAGGGAAAATAACAGAAACGACACAAAATGTTTCTGAAAACAACATATTTATTTGGAAAATTTCAGAGATTATGCAAATGAAGTTTGAAAAGTTTCAGGTGAAGAAAATAACTTTGCTTTTGGACTAATCAACCATCCTACTCCATATATTTGTGAACAAATTTTAATAAAACTACTTAATTGAAAATTCATTCTTTTTGTCTACAAAGGACTTGTATATTGTATGCCAAGTTTTGTGAAGCCATGTTAGGTACTATCAGTGTTATGATGTGTGTATATATATTCATAGCTACATGTTGGTTACAAGTTCATGTTAAATACACAAACCAGTTATGGAAGTGTTAATTTCAGTTTCTGCTTTATATCTTGTGTAACTGGTATCTCTAAAAATAAAGTTTTTTACCAGATTTTACAGAAGAAATCTGAGATATATTTTTAGTACTTTTAATAAAGTAGAAA
Source organism: Tachypleus tridentatus (assembly GCF_004210375.1). Lineage (NCBI taxonomy): Eukaryota > Metazoa > Arthropoda > Merostomata > Xiphosura > Limulidae > Tachypleus > Tachypleus tridentatus. Next base: position 13,786,830 of record NC_134836.1, on the reverse strand, counting down.
CAATACATTTTAACTTTGTTATTCTATAGAGAAATTTTGAAAGAGATAAATGAATATGAGGAAAGGTTTATCATGGCTTACAGTGACTACCTTTGTAGTTTTATTTTTTGTCGTGGATTTCAGTCGAACGCCTTAACGCACTTGGCCATGCCGGGCCCGCGTAATTGTTCACTCTACTAATATATGATCATCAGAAATGTTCACACACAATAGATATAACGCCATCTAAGACTATCTTCGAAATAATTTCCATTGAAACTAATAAATAAGTATGAATTTGAACTTAAATTTTATTTTCGGCATCATAAAACTAACAATGGAAATGGTGTTTTTCAACTTAAATTTACAAAGTGACTCAAATAAAATCCTCAGTGTCAAGATGAGTGAGGACTGTAATTAATTTATCTTTTTACTGTGCGCTTAGTATCGTAACGTTCTTCTTTAACAATAAGATAAACTATTAAGTCATTAAGACTGACACAATTACGGGGCAACAAGGTTTCAACTACCTATAAATACTTAAAAATATAGTACTGACTTTATACCGGTTGTGATTGTCAGGTGGCTTCTTGATTTGAATCTTTAAATTGTTTTGATAAAACGTGCTTAACTCTCTGTGTATTGCACTAACTGAAAAAATTAATAACTGTTGTTTTTGTTTTTTTCATGTATGTTATGTCTTTGTTCGGTACTTCTCTTTATAAAAATATGAGTACAAAGGTAAGTTTAAAATCACAAAACAGCAGGTTCGAGAGTTTGGTTAGCGAACGTTGCAGTGATGATTGTAAGCGTGGCTAACATTAAAGAGGAGATGATTCGTTAATCTAAGTTTAAAACTTCAGCCCTACTGTATAAAGAAACGCGAGGAATAAAAGACTCTATAGCCGACATCAAATGAAGAGAAAAGTTTAAAACAGAACAAAATCATAACACTTCGGAACTACTGATACAGTCATCTCTCTCAATACTGTTAAAGACTAAGCTTTTAATTCTAAAATGGCCGCCACTATATTGGTCATTTTAGAGTTAAACGGGACTCATTTGCTGCATGATACTATAGTCACATTAACATCCAAAACGTTCTCTACGTTGTCATTGATCCATGTGATGTTTTCGTCCACGTTTCTTTTATCACAATTTGGATTATCAATGCACTATAAGAGTTGATGCCTTCATATTACGACTATGATAAACAAATTATGGACTTATTTATCTGTAAAGTCTAACAGCATATTGTATCTACTGGTCTGCAATCTTAATCTCATTAAAATTCTTGTCAGTGAATTTAATGGCAGATATACAACAAATTTCAAATAACACATGGATTGTGAAGTGATTAATCTGGATGAGAGCAGTAACAGAACGTTAACTCATCTTTTGTTTATTAAAAACAATACTTAAAGTGGAATTTGTACAAAGAGGTAAAGCAGAACGTCTGAACACTCACATCACCAATGCTGCTTCTAATAATAAACTGATCTCTGAAAGTCTATGAAATTCTTTCGTTGAAGCTTCTTGACTCCAAGTGCCCGTCTGTGAGAAATGCGATATTCATAAAACCTCCCGAAAGGAACATCCGAGTTTAGGTGGGAAAAGCAGTTATACTCTTAGAAAGGTTTTGGTGACACAACATATATATTAAATGATAGCACATCTCAAAGTTCTGTATCGAATAAATTTGGAATATTACCTTATCGTACAATGTTCTATTTTCATTTATTTGTTTTTGCCATTATTGTAATTTCTATCACTTAATTTTAAAGGTAAATTATTGAATGTTTGTTGGTTATTATATATAAATAATGAATAGAATGGTTGTTCCTCTTACTTGATTTTCAGAAGAAAAATCTTAGCGTGTTCTAAATAAGAGTTTGAAGTGTTTTACCTGCTAATACCCAAATCCTCACTTCACGCGAATGTTTGTATTTCTTCTATGCTGGAGTACCATAAGTAGTAACAGAGAACTTTCCGTAGAATATTTGCGGTCCTTTATGTGACGTTTATTCTGCTCTTAAGCAGGGCATTATCTGAAGCAATGTATAAACCTAGATGTCGTGAAGGTTTAAAGAAGTTTTTATTTGCTTAACGAAATCCGAAAACAGCTTATTAGAAGACGTTCCAGTTATACTTCCATTCAAGATTAAGCTTCCCATAACTTATGAAAGAAGCTTTACGAAAGAGGGATTAGTGCCTTACATATGTCGTTTACACAAATCACCTACCCGATTACCAAACAAATACAACATATTCACTGTTCATTTTCTGTTGTGAGCCTTTGGATCAATCGTTTGATAATTTGTTGGTACTGCATGTTATTTTAGATATTTTACTACATTGTACAACCACCATATTGTATGTTTGTGTATTTTCTTATAGTGGAATAGAACCTCTTATTTATAGCGTTGTAAACCCGAAGATTTACCACTGTCTCACAGAATAAATGCATAATAACATTTTTTGAAAGATAATTTGCTAAGCCTGAAAGCTTAGTATAGCAAACCTTAATATCTCTTAGTACGGGCCTGGCATGGCCAAGCGTGTCAAGGCGTGCGACTTGTAATCTGAGGGTCGCGGGTTCGCATACCGGTCGCGCTAAACATGCTCGCCCTCCCAGCCGTGGGGGTGTATAATGTGACGGTCAATCCCACTATTCGTTGGTAAAAGAGTAGCTCAAGAGTTGGCGGTGGGTGGTGATGACTATCTGCCTTCCCTCTAGTCTTACACTGCTAAATTAGGGACGGCTAGCACAGATAGCCCTCGAGTAGCTTTGTGCGAAATTCCAAAAACAAACAAACAAACTCTTAGTACGTTTATTTCCATACGTGTGCTTAGCATTTGACTCGTTTCACTATACTAGATTTCATAATATAGTTTGAAACTTTATATATTTGGGTTTGTGTGTTTTATTATAGCAAAGCCACATCGGGCTATCTGCTGAGGCCACCGAGGTGAATCTAACCTCTGATTTTAGCGTTGTAAATCCGTAGAACCTTAGGGGAACTTATTTATTTGGTGTTTCAATAAAATGTTTAATGTTATTTGTCCGTACTTATACTTATTTGATGCAATTTAAATTCGTTAAACCATCATATATCAATGTTGTTTAATATTTGTGTTTTGGAAAATTTCTTGGCCTATCATCCAACTATGTTGTCAAAAGTTAATATTTCGAGAAAATTAAGGAAAACAAGGTGCCTTTATGTACAAGCAGATAATATCAACCAATATCAAAATTGCAAGATTCGAAAAATATAAAACATCCAACCATAACTCTAAAAGCTTAAATGTTATTATTAAGTGTCTTGATTTAAAGCAACATATAAAATCTTAAAGCCGACAAATTACTGGAAAAAGTAGTTGACTATTCTTAAAAGCCCAAATTTGTGTTTGTTTTTTAATTTCGCGCAAAGCTGCACGAGAACTCCCTGCGCTAGCTGTCTCAAATATAGCAATGTAAGACTAGAGGGTGGCTAGTCATCATCACCCACCGCCAACTCTTCGACTACTCTTTTACCAACGAATAGTCACATTATAACGCCCCCACAGCTGAATGGACAAGCATGTTTGGTGTAATGAGGATTCGAACCCGCGGATTACTAGTCGAGTGCCTTAACCGCCTGACCATGCCGGGCCTAATACTTTTATGAACAATTTTTGTCTTTTTCTTTTTGTTGTTGAGCGCCAAGATATAGAATGGATTATTTGTGCTGTGCCCACCTTAGTATCGAAATCCGAATTTTAACGTTATAAGTGTTATATAATTTACCACTGAACCTCTGGAGGGCTCTCTGAATTAGAGCAATGTGTTTAAAAAAATTTGTTATCTCTGTACATTATATTGTGTACGTAAAAGTCGTTACGTTGTTAGCCATATACATAAAAAAACTAGTTCGTACCTTGTTAAAATAAAAACGTACATCAACGCTATGTAAAAAGTAAGAGAGGCTGTATTTTAAGATAAAAGATTTTATAGTTAAGTTTCATGGTAATATTAACAATTATTGAGTGATTAATAACACGTTTTTGAATAATAAGAACTTCAGAGACATTTATATTCAATGATATTTGATATGTGTTTATTCAGCAACAGACATTTAATTCATGGACGTTCTATATTCATTTTATTGTTTTTCTAGTACGATCGAAAAAAGTGATTTCTGATGTTTACAGGATTTTTGGTATACCTGCACACCTCGTTTGGGCTAAAAGTATATCATAATTAGAGAAATAATACTAATTATCAAAAAATTGAAAAAAGAATTGATATGAAGCATTTGTAACAGTTTACAGCATCAGTGTTAAAAAGAACTAAAAACCACTTTGTAATTACCAGATTTGGGTATTTGAATTATTAAATTTAGGCCCTTAAACGCTCATTTCTTATTACCAATAAACAAGAAAAGTTATTTAATTATCGAGTTTAACTAGTTCATAAAAAATATATTTCAAGATACCCAGAAATCCATCCCTTCAAAAATAATTGTTCTTATTAAGGTTTATGTTGGAGCAGCAAAGTTATAAAACTTCTTTAACTTTTTGCCATTCTTTACATAGCCGGTGATGAAAATAAACTCTTGTGATCATGTATTAGGTCAAAGCAGCTATGACTTAAACATTCTAAACCAATAGCAACTTTTACATCAAACAGTCTAGAATATTTTCGAAGTTCGTTAATAAACATTTTACTCGGAAGCATGTTAAATGTCTATGAAAAATGGGGTCAGCACTGATGATATATAACCGTAGTGACTTCGGGAAACAACAAACACTTCCAGGTGGTTCCCAAACAATTCATATTTCAAAAGTCGCAACATAATCTCTACTTATCTGATAGCTATTTCAAGAACATTCTTGCTATGAAAGCTAGGAGAATGAACCAGCATTATCAACTTTAGCTGCAAAAGTTAAAGCCTGTGAAAGGAAACCTATTGAGTTTCTCAAAATCAGAAATTCCATTGGCACACAATGAAATGAATTTAATTCAAAAATAACTCTCAATAAATACTGCTTTATCCGTGTCTATTGAAATTCTATTAATCTCGACTATGTAGCAAAGGATGTTAACACAAAAGCAACGCTCTTTTGAAATTCTGTACTGTGCTACAAGAAGATACGTTGTAAGTCTGGAAACCTGTATTGTCAATTTTTGTTCGCTTTCGTGAACTTAATATGTGACGTTTTATGTTCAAACAATTCTTCCGTAAACATTTAGGACGATAAAACCGAATTATTATATCCATTTACACAAAACATGTGTTAAAAACACTCACAATGAAAGATGCTAGTAGAAAATATGTATTGTATACTACGAGGAATTTGAGGAACGAAAATGAATGTTCGTGTTCTGTATTTACAATTTGTAATAACTAGACTTAAAATACGGACAGGCAGACATGCAAACAGTCATGGATACATATAATAGAGCAAACAAAATTATATTTCTTGTAAAATTTAAAACACTAATATTTTTTACAATTATTCTTAATTAATAATAAAAAATGCTAAATGTAAGGGAACTACAAATTAGAAATTCCACATTACATATAAGTCACAATTTTAAGTCGTATTTTAAAGTTTACTATCTCAAATCTAACCCTTTGCCAGTATTAGCAGAGGTGAGATTCTTATTGTTTAAGACGGTACCAGTGTCGGGATTTATTTGAAATGCTTTCTTTTTCGTTTTCACCCTATATATTTTTTTATTTTTCAAAAACAGGCCCACTTCGTGTGTGATTTCTTACAGCAAAGCCACATTGGGCTATCTGCTGAGCCCACAGAGGGAAATCGAACCCCTGCTTTCAGTGTTGTAAGTCCGGAGACATGCCGCTGTACGAGCGGGGAGCAGAGTCCACTTCGTCTACTCTATATATCTATGTATGCATAAACGTGTTGACGACCTGTCGAGGAAAACAAAAATGAGTGCCTAAACCTTATAATTCATTCTTCTACCACCAGTGATATTTTACAGAATAGTACTCACTGTGAACTATTACTTTAATGTGCAGTTTTAACTGCATAAGGAAATTGCACCGTACATTGAAATCAGTGTTGACCTTCGTTCCTCCGTACATGGTTTTCAAAAGCCTGTCAAGCATATGTGGAAGACACCTTCTGAAGACCCGTTTAAGCGACTCAAACGAACCATAATGTCCATCTGGTAATTTACCCGGTATATCTGTGAATTATATAGCATAAATTACCTTTTTGTATTATGAAGAAAATGTAGCATGTTGCATTGTACGTGGGTGTGGGTACTTTTTTCTTGTTCTAGTCATACTACTTTGTTGTTATTTATTCTATATAACTGGAGTATTTTTTAATGGCATCGTGCTAAGTCTCACAGTATTCCAAGTTAATTTTGGCATTTTTTAGACCTTCTAGAGGTTTAACTGACCCTTGTACTGTAAATCCAAACCACTATAAATTTCTTCGAAAATGTTCTTTAACATTTTACAAATGTACTATCATAGCCAGGAGGAAAATAAATCGGAAGACTTTCGAAACTCGTGTTTTACACTTGTGTTTATACAACGGGTAGTTTCCGTCCATTCAACTAAGTTTCATCGTGAATACTCAGCCTAAACAATCTATCAAAGAACACAAAAATGTATTTTAAAACTACATATACCTGAATAAATAAAAAAGTTGAAAATTTCTGCATTAACGGAAATGTTAGTAAACATATGACACGCCTACATACCTCACATACAAGCTCAATAATAAATTTTATCATATTCTTATTTTTCAAAAATTTTGAAACTTTTTATGTATTTCCTTTCACTATTTATTTTACTGAATTGTCCCCCAGTGGCACAGCCGTACGTCTTCGGACTCATAACACGAGAAACCGGAGTTCGATATCCCTGGTGGGCAAAGCACAGATAGCCCATTGTGTAGCATTGTTCTTGGTTTTGGATTAAGGACATTTATTAGATAAAAAAAGATCAAATAATAATATTGCATTAATTCTGAGTTTAAACATTGGATACTAGAACCACTTGAAAATATTTCTTGTGAGTCTTTGAACAGTAGTCAGGTGACAGAAGAATAGAAGTTCACTAATGTTAATCCCCTTCTCAAAGGAAGTGATGAAAATTGTTTCAATAATTATACGTTTGTTACTCTTACGTCTATGGTAGAAAATGTTTTTGAAAGTTTGATAAAAAATGCTTTACAAAGTAATTTAACAAAATTTAAAATGTTGTTGAATAGTCAATATGGTTTCACTGAGGAAAATCTAGATGCTTTAAAACAAGATTTAGATGATTTAGTGGATTGGTCATACGTGTCAGATTGATTTTTATTATAATAAATGCAGTACAACGCCTGCATGTTATAATAAGTTTAAAGATAATTTTGCTAAGAATACCTTAACAGCGTTATTTAAGAAAATAATATTGGTGTCCTGGTTGATCATTTTATTAAGTCATTCAAGCAGTGTGTTTTGCTGGTGTTAGGGAAATAGGATTTTAGGCTACATCTACAGAAATATCTAATATAAATCTAAAATCTATAATTGCATTGAATATGTTGCTGGTGAGACCTCAACTAAAGCACTGTGCTCAATTTAGTAATTCTCATCTGAGGAAGGACACTGAATTGTTATAAACTGTTCAGGGGAGGCCTACGATGATGATACCTTGGATGGTAATTTATTATCCAAGTACAGGTGAAGATTTCTGAAATTATTTTATCTTTGAAAAAGAAGAGCTGGAGAGGATCTGATTGAGATGATTAAGTAATTAATTATATTGATAAATCATCTGTTTTATACTAAATTCTTAAAATTGTAAGAATAAAGAACGCGAATATAAATTTTGGCAAGATATGAATCATCTCCAGTTAAGGCAGTTTTATTCTTCTAATAGGATGGTTAGTCTTTGGAATAGGCTGTCTCCATGTATGGTGGAAGCCCTACATTAAAGAATTCTAAAATAGTCCTTGATAAATGTTTACTTCTTTAGGTATTTTCTAATGTTTTTGTTTGTTTTCGAAGTTTAGTTTAGTAAATTGCACAGCCCAAATGGACCAAAAGATATATTATTGTACTTACATTTTCCACAAATTATATGTTTTCATTCCCATTTTAAATATTCTTATGCTTACTTTACTTTAAAATGATTATATTAATATTTAAGAGTGGTAGTTTAAAATTCTAAACACATAACATCAAACGATGTATGTGTTTGGTACCTTCTTAGCTCTGAGATATTCAGTACAAGTGTGTTTTGTATGGAACCTACTTCCACAAAGAAAAGCTGCATTTTGTACCGCCTGTAACAGTAACATGTAAAGCGACAAATACATTTATGTATTATCTAACAAAAATATTTAAGCCTTAAGATTAGTAAAAATAATAAATACAGTGCTCATTTCTATAATTAGCATAACTTGTAACATTAGCTATTAAGCACTAAACTATAAAAGCAACAGTAAACCTCAAACTGGAAACGTTTACAATATTATTTCATATGCATCTTAAATAGTACCAAAAATCAAGCATTTCAACATAATCAAAGTTTGTAGTTTTTAATACTTATGTACAATTCATACAATTTTCATAATTTTTAGCATAATCAAAAAGGGTCTCTGTTTGGAAAATTAATACAACTCACGTGAACACAAGTTGCTTCTACTATTGCTTTTGCCACTGACTTTTGCGTTTGTGGATTGTCACAAATTAAAAGAAACCACATTTAGATCACCATAGCTGGGGTATTACTTATTGCAGGTCTCTTTCTGGATGTTCCTAGTACCCCAGATTGATCTGTTTCCCTTATTTACGATGTCTTACATAAAAGGGATTACATCCATGTTTTAGAAATTACACATTCCAGACCTGAACAGCTCTTTACATTCTGAGTGTATAAATATTTTATGGCAGAAAAGACATTACACGAGTTCTACACTACTGGCAGAAATAGTATGAGTACCTATACATTTATAGGTGTTATAATGGTGTGGCATTGTTTGACTAGTTAGATGACACCCAATCGCAGTCAGAATTATCAACATGTGATTGTACTCTGAACAGAGAAGGAAGTATCCAGTAATATTTGCATTTTATATCAATTTTATTAACTTTTCCACTTTATATTAATACACAATATTTTACCCATACTAAATAATAAATTGCTACAAATAATGCTATCTTACAGTGCTGTAAAATCCTTGTTAGGATCATTTTGTTCAATTATATTGAAATGGTCCTTTTTACATAATAAAGTTATCTACTTAATTAGACAGGTGCTTGCTTACTTTGTCATCCTGTTGTTTCGTGCATTCTTCATACTTTTCAATGCAAAATGTTTGATAATTTTTTGGACACTGACGAAAGGAACATTCATAACACGTTTTGAGGACTTTATGTTTAGCTGGTTATTTTTAAATTATTTGTTTATTTATATATTTATAGAGTCAATGATATCAAAAATAAAATTGCTGAAACGTTTCTAGTGACAAAGCATCTCTCTACTATCTTTAGTGCTTAAAGAGTCGTTAAATACTGGAAGATATCAAATGTTGACGTTTGCTTTGATTTCAGAAGCAAAACTTTGGTATAGAATGAGTTAAGTTAAGTTTGTTTTAGATATATGCTGAATGCACTGCAGAAAATCTGGTTAATTGTAACAAAATTATTACCAGTTTTCAAAACTTGCAGAGAAAACCGGAGGATTAAAACCATTTCTTGAAATGGCGACTAGTACACTCATGAAAACAAGATATTTATTTCAACTCAATATTTGAATATACATTTTCTTTAAGAGCTCACAACATGACAAACTAGAAGTACTGTTTCATACTTAAGTGATAATAACTCTAAACATCACAGTATTTCAACAATATCAAATAGCAACAGAAAAAAGAAAATTAATAGCTATTATTATGGCCTTTATCCGAAGAACATGTGATAAAATTGATCCTACTTAGCAAAATAACCACACATTAAAGGAGAATTTTCATATAAAATCTTAGCCAAAATGTTTGCATACTGTTATATATTGATATTTGTTGTTATTTACATGCAAGGAACAGCTATTGAGTAAATGGCCGAGTCGGAACACAGAAAGTAATGCACGAGTTATTAATCTGATATGTAATATATATAAGGCGTTTTCAACATTTGTTCATCAGTATACACACATATACGTACCTGTTTTGAATAAAAGTGTGTGCTTTTCGTATAATCTTTATCAAAACAAATCAGTGTTTCGTTCAGTTAGTTTTCTCTATATTTATTGAGGCCTAAACAAACAAGAAATATATACATAAAGTACGCCTTTAATAACTCTTTATATTTCCATATAGAATATGAAGACTTAAGACTGTTCAAATAAAAATAAAAACGCACTAAAAATAGAAAACTAACATCAACTTCTAAGTATACAGTAATGTAATATATTTATCAAAAATAAGTTTTACAATGGAATAGGCCCGGCATGGCCAAGCGTGTTAAGGCGTGCACTTCGTAATCTGAGGGTCGCGGGTTTGCGCCCGGGTCGCGCCAAAACATCCCGCCTTCCCAGCCGTGGGAGCGTTATAATGTTACGATCAATCCCACTTTTCGTTGGTAAAAGAGTAACCCCAGAGTTGGCGGTGGATGGTGATGACTAGCTGCCTTCCCTCTAGTCTTACACTGCTAAATTAGGGACGGCTAGCATAGATAGCCCTCGAGTAGCTTTGTGCGAAATTCCAAAACAAACAAACTATATTTATTGTAGACTCATGTATCATCAAGTATCAGAAATTATAAGATGTAAAATTATTCGACTGTCCAGAAATGGTATGAAGTAAACAGATATTGTCATATCACTAGGATACTCCCTTATACTCTACCCAGAATCTTTAAACGTCACCGAACTACAGGAAATGTAGTTCCAGGAAAGTATACTGGTAGACGCCAAAACCTATAGCTTTTTTGTTTTTGAATTTTGTACAAAGCTACTCGAGGGTTATCTGTGCTAGCCGTCCCTAATTTAGTAGTGTAAGAATAGAGAGAAGGCAGCTAGTCATCACCACCCACCACCAACTCTTGGGCCACTCTTTTATCAACGAATAGTGGGATTGATCGTAACATTATAACGCCCCCACGGCTGGGAGGGCGCCAGCATGTTTGGCGCGACAAGGATGCGAACTCGCGACCCTCAGATTACGAGTCACACGCCTTAACACGCTTGGCCATGCCACAAACCTATGGCATCAGGTGATCGTGTTTTGATCAGGTTGACACGTCAAGATCGAAATCTTGTAACATCGTACGACAGGAATGGCATGAGTACCTCTATTCCGGAATACCCAGAACAACAGTGAATTGAAGACTGACTATACAAAGTTATTTTTGCAAAAATGGCTATCTATAAACCAATATCAACTGTGTTATTTGAACGAGATGGCATGCCAAGTTTCAGTAAGGACACTGACATGTGTTATGCATTATAATTGATCTCGGATGAATTTCTGATTCATCATGTTACGTACGTTACTCATCACGATTTCAGACAGACGGAAATTTTAATTTTAATTTAAAAGTTAATTAAATGTCGATATGTATTAAATATACGATATTTGCCAACAAGATTTATACGCACAATTTTCTTTCTTAACACAAATATATTTTAATATGCAAATAACAATACAATTTATAATAGCGGTTATCACAAATAGTGATTTATGTACAAGAGTTTTACAATCTTACAAACAGTATTAAATCATCTGTCTAGTCTGGAAATGAATATTATGTCGACGGTTTACGAGGCGTAAATTACTTTTATGTTGATACACAGATACACTTTACTTGACGGGAATGCTAGCTAGCTCGATTTTACACGCGTGAATTTTTCTAACGAAAATATATAATGTTCTCGAAGAAATACTAACGTCCAAAGTCAATTCACTGAAGTTGTAAGTTTCGAAAACTTAAATATCTGTAGGTTTCCAATTAATAAGCATTTGTCACAGTTATAGCTTCCGAGGCTTATAGTATACTGCCTAATAGCAGACCGAAAATATTGTATTGTCTCCCTGTGTGTTGCGATAGCCACCTTTTATAGTCATTAGGCGATATTCTAGAAAATTCAGTTAGCAACAATACTGGCAATCACTAGTGTTAAATATGCATCTAGTTCATTGTTGATTCTTACGTTCGACAATCTTCTACAAATCTAGAGAACAGTCGGTATTTGCGCAACACACATTTAACAATACAAGTTAAATGCATTTCTAAACATATATTAAACTTAAACAAACAAAGGTATAAAATTATATTAAACTTGTTACACATGTCATCCTTTCAGTTAAGTCCTGTTTCTGACTTGTTAAAGTTGATCTTATGATTATTGTTCTTCATTCGCCTAGAGAACAGATGAGGGAAGACTGTCTTTAGTAGTTTGGATGGGGACCGCGCGCCTTATCGCTAAAGAACACTACACACATGTCGACATTGGAGAAGGAGGAAAATAGTAGAGACAACAATATCCTAGTTCCACGAAGTAGAAACCAGAAGGCGCGCTGCAAGACCGCAATAATAGACGGAAGTGACATCATAGTTCCTTGCTGGATTTAATACAATCAGTATAAACACTAATTCATTGGTTCCAATTCTAATTACATTTATTGAGCATTTATATGTAAATCGTCCTAAAAAGCGATGTCTAACAATAATTCATTAGTTCTTTATTTGATTACATTTCCTGACTTTACTTGTACATAAATCATCCAGAAGAACTTACTTATATACCATGCAGTAATTAGAACTTACTATCATTAATTTGTTTTTGTGATATTCATATAACTTGCCAAAATATTTGATTCTATCACGTTACTTTATAGTTTTATTTTACACGAGTTTCAGAAAAGTTAACCACATATATTCCACCAACGATTAGGTAATGAATATCCAGACTTAATTATGTTAAAACCATTATTTTAACGACATTCTTACTGCCCTTAGGATTTGAACCACTCTGCTGTTATTCATTATTTAAATGAAGTTACAACTTCCGATTTTATTTTAAGTTATGTATATTTATTTGTATTATATGTATTTTACAAAGGTAGGCAGTATTATTAAGGATTGTATACAGATTTCAACGTACATTTAATTGCATATGTTTGACAAAGATGTTTCTATACTTTTGTGGAACAGAATGCAGTATACAGACGTTTTTTTAATTTCCATTTGTGGCTCAGTAACACCACGAAAACATTTCTTTCTGACTCATCGTGACCTGTTCAGCTTAACCCAATAAGTTTACTTAACTTCAAAACACCTGAGCTGCAAGCTTAATATACACAACTAATACGTTTCATTATCTTTAATTTTAACATCAAGTTAATAAACTTTGAAACTAGGCTGACATAGCGGCCTAGCAATGCATCCCAGGTTCAGTTTATGATTTCATCGTCTCTACTCCTTCTTCCATCCATTCTCGAGGTCGAAACACGTGTAGCGCTCTCTAACGACAAGCAGCGTTAACTGCCCTAACAACAATCTTACCCACAAGGAATTTTCATAGTTATAGTAAATAAGATTATTTTTATTAAGACGGAATATAAATAGAATTAGTTCTGCCAAATTAAGAAATGCATATTAAGTTAAACATCTACATGTGTAATTTTTGCAATGAAACAGGCTCTATAGACTTGTTAAGAGATTTATCAGAAAAGCAGGTAATTTTACTGAACACTTATTGAAAGATCCATAATTTGGCATGGCACCGATCAGAATAATATCTTACCAAAACATATACAATGACAAAATATAACATCAAATTACAATGAATATCGCTTGTAACCATGTATCAATTTATATTAAACATTCAGCATATGGTTGTTCCTTCTCATACTCTAATAACCTTTACAAAGCGATGTGGCATACCGTAAATAAAGTTGTGAATATAATCTACCATTATTTCAAACCAATTTGTCACTCAAATGTGTTGCAACTCAGCCACAGCAGCTGGTTTTGTGTCGAGGTTAACAATTTTTATGGTAAGTTCTACCCAATAATTATCAGTAGGATTAGAAGCTGGAGACTTTGCTGTCATTGTCAATCTTGTAACACCTTCCTGATTGATATAATTCTGTACAATATGTACACTGTAGGCAATATCATAATCATCCTGGTATACAAAGTAATTGCCAAGCATAGCCCTAACATATGGCAGAAATACCGTTTCTATGTGATGTTTTAGGAGACGTTGTTGATATTTCCCTGAAGGATATGAAGTGCAGTTTTCCACCATGATGAATAGCTGTCCAAAGATATATTGGATCACCTCCTGTGTGTTCCCTGCGGAAAAGACAGTCTTCCCTCATCTGTTCTCCAGGTAAACATGAACATGGATCCTACCATCAGCTTTAACAGCTGGAAACAGGACTCATCGAAAAAGATGACGTGTCATCTGTGTCCTTACTGTAATTTAGCATGCCATCGTGTCCACGTAATACAGAAATAGCTGTGATTTTAGTTGATATCGCTTTGTAGATATCTAATCTTGCAAAATAATCTTGTTTGGTCAGTCTCCTATTCACTGTTCTTCTGGATATCGAGAATAAATGGTTTCATTCCATTCCTGTCATAACGTGGTGCAAGACTACTTTTGGCCTTGATATGCTAACCTTGTACAAATACACTCAGTAGAGTTTCCTGAAATAACGTTTCCTGTTGTCCAATCACACTTTAGGATTCTTGATACACTGGTGGGTACCCTATTGATCTGAGAATGTTTGTTTGCTTCATAGCATTTCTAGACAGTCGAAGAATTTGACACCACGAAGCGGGAATTTTCGCCAAGTACAAAAAAATGGTATAAAAAAGCACTGACCTGTTTTAAAAAGGTATCTCAAAACTACACCCTTTTATTCAAAACAACTGCATGTTTTAACTAACAAATACTGAAAGCAATCTATACAGACCAGAATAACAACTCATACAAGGTAGTCTGATCATATGCTACCTTCTCTGTTATTACTCGGGTATTTACCCAATAACTATTCCATGCATGTAGACAATTATATCAATAAAGAATAGTATGCAAACATTTTGGGTAAGACTGTATTATGTGGCACATTCCAGTTACATTTACACAGCGTATGTGAGTATATGACTGTGACTGTGTATATTATAGTTCTACCCATCTCACCACAGCCTTTGAGGATGACTTTATTAAAGCAAGTCTGCCTGATGGCTAGCTATGAAAAGTGGAACAGCTTTTAAAGGAACCAAACCAAATATGACCAGTTCTTATAAATGGAAATATAATTTAGAAAAAATAGCACAGACTTTGATGAAAGCTTGAAATAACAAGTGTAATTTTAAATCTTTTTAATGCGGTAAATGCATGAATTTAAACCAGGTTAAGATAAAGAGAGTTATTTATTTATTTATATATCCTACTGTGGCTGTGCTTATTATATGATCAGTACTGTGTCAACTACCACATTGTTGTAAACGATTGGCCTAGTAATAACATCAAATGAAATGATAACTTTCAAAGATAGAGTACTTAAGTTTGTGTTAAATTATACAAGACAAAGATTTGAAAAGTAAAGTTGTGCATAACACAATGTAACATAATTTTGTTCCTGGATAGTATGTGTTACTTCTTAATTGCTTGTGTTGTAAAAGTACAGAAAATGTCCATTATTCCGTTCAAACTTTGTTTTTGTGACCTGGATAATGAAATTTAGAAATTAACTTACTTTCTATGTAAAAACGGGCAAATTTGCACGTTTTCATTTACATAAGGTCTGAATAAAACAACATATGATCAGATTACATTAACATGTAATCAAGATTTACATGTATTTATGCTAAAGTTTTACAAAAATGTTTAGAAGTGAGTAGTTTTTGAGATTTGCGACTGTAATGTAAATCACTTTCACGTATCAGTATTCCAATATAGTCTCCCATCATGTTTTCGTTATACGCTCCCAGGTCACAAAAGCAAAGTTCGAAGAAAAAAATAGGTATTTTCCATTTACTTTAGGCATAAGCAATTTGGAAATAACACTTTCTGCCCAGGAACAAGAAAGAGTAAAAATTTTGTTACATAGTGTAATTTGTAGCTATCGTTTTCAAGGGTAGATTATGGATCAGGTGGTACTGAGACTAAATTTTTTCTATGGATCATACTATAATCATGACTAAAGACTAAGTCAAAAACTTAATTTGAAGACATGTTTTACTTTAGAAGACAAAGGTAAAATAATACCTACATATTTGCAAGACTAGTCTACAAATTAACGAACAATACTAATGTTCCTAAAATAGGAAAAGTGGTGTTTTAAACACAGACATTTCTAGTTTGACAAAAAATTATTTAGACTGTAAGCAACCACATACAGAAACTGAACAACTCATGCTCTTAAGTGTGTGTGCGCGCTCACACACATATACATGCTTATATTATGCTAGTATTCCCTGCAATAGTAGAAGACTATGTCATCTTTCTTTGTTTAAACTACTGTCTTTCTGGCTCCTTTTTGTAACAAAGACAAATATGAACTTTTTGGTAGTTAGCTATTTTAATAAGGATTTTTTATGCACAAAAGTGCTCGTGCATTTTGCGTGTTGTTGATCGAAATGTGTTCTTTCTCCTCTTCTGCACCTAGAATGATCTTTTTTCCAAGCAATTGCTTGACATGAGGCATAGATACATATTTTAGGTTATCTAAATGTTTGGGTATGATTATTTCAGTAACAGCTAGTCATCATCACGGACCGCCAAACTTTTGGCTTCTCTTTTATCAACGAAAAGTGAGATTGATCGCCTTTATAACCCCCTCACGGTAAGCATGTGACGAGGATTTGAAACCACAACCCTCAGATAGTTATTTTGAGAAGATTACCTTGGCATTCCCGGGAAATGTTGTGAAGAATAATTATAGATAACATATATAAATTCTAAAAATGATTTATTTCGGTGAATGTGGTATCATGCATCAATGTCTTTTGTGAAGAAATAAATAACGTTTGGATATACTAAGTCTCTCTGTTAACCTGAAAATGACCTAAGAAGGTAGAAATATTGTTTTGTACTTTATTTTAATTAAAGTTTAGATACCCACACCAGCCGTCTTTATAATATATTTTTAGGTGTCTATTAGCTCAAAACAATAGAGCTGACTTTAGACAACTGGGAGCTCAATCTGAATAATGAAATCAGACCCAAGACTCCTTTTATTGTAATTGACACATACCATCCATTACTGATTATTCTACCAAATAGGCCAAATATTATTTATTAGTCAATGTGTTTGCTGAATAACAGATTATACAATTTGGAGAAACTTTAGAAATCTACATAGATAATAGAGTCAACCATCAACATTCAGTTGTTTTTAAAATGGTATTGAGTGTTGGGTGTGCTAAGTATGTATAATCCATTATACATTGCATAAATTGATGGTTTAATTAAATGGATGGCGCTTTACTCGGAATATGAGGGTCTTGGGCTCAAATCCCTGTTGCACCAAACATGCTCGCTTTTTCAGCCTTGGAGACACTATAATGTGACAGTCAATCCCACTATTCGTTGGTAAAAGAGTAGTTCAGGAGTTGGTAGTAGGGATGATGACTAGTCGCCTTCCCTCTTGTCTTTCACTGCTAAATCAAGCAAAAAATAACAGTATAGGAGCGATTTAACAATTTTGATGGTCAGTGAAGACACCTGAGTTGGTTATCTAATTGTTATAAACTGGAATAAGTACTTTACTACAATTAAAATGGTCAATCATACACATACACATATATGAAAAGATGTATATCTGAATAAATATTAATGAAACTGAAATAATAACTTACTAAAGTAATTTACAAAATCACGTAAAAATGTTCTATTCACGTACTCGTATTTTTTTACATTATTATCATCATTACCTCATTCAAAGCACTTTTCAAATAATAGATGGTAATGCAGATATCTAAAAACATCAGGAAAAATGTTACAGTCGTGTCAAAGAACAGCATATTAGTATCATTCGGCTCACATATCTTTAAACATTACCCTGACACTTGGAAAAAGCCATCATAACCACGATCCCAAAGAAACAAACCAACAGAACCAATCCAGATAACTTCCGTCCCATCAGTCTGTTAAGCTGCCTCGGCAAACTGATGGAGAGAGTTATCTCCAACCGTTTTCTCCATTTTTGTGAATCAAATAACATCCTTCCAGAATCTCAAAATGCCTCCAGGAAAAACAGGCAAACAACAGATCACCTCACACGACTCACCGAATCAGTCTATAAAGCTTTTAACAACAACCAAGTAACCATTGAGGTATTCCTAGATGTCAAAAAAGCATTCGACAGCGTATGGCACAATGCCATCAAATACAAACTAAATCACCTGAAAATAAATCCCACTATAGTTAAATGGATTTCAAATTTCTTAACAGATAGAACAGCACAAGTAAAAGTCAATAAAACTATATCTAAATCATTTAATATAACCGCAGGAGTGCCCCAAGGATCAGTCCTCTCTCCACTTCTATATATTATTTTCGTCAGTGACATACCTTTCCCAACTTTAACAAACACGCAAAATTCACAATACGCAGACGACATCGCTATCTGGAGCACCTCCAAAAACCCAGTGATGGCCATGTCTCACGTACAAGAATCACTGAACAACGTTTCAACATGGAGTAACAAGTGGAGAGTAGTTTTAAATCCAACCAAAACACAAGCAATCACCTTCTACAGGAAATTAAAAAAACAAAGAAAAAATCTAGAAAAAATAAAATTATCACTCGGAAATACGACCATTAACATGAGCAAAGACATCACATTCCTTGGCATCACTTTCGACACAAAACTAACATGGAAAAAAACATGTTAACAATATACACTCATCAATTAGAAAACGGATTTCACACCTAATGACTCTAACCAGTAGACAATCGAAATGTTCACCAAACACCATTATCCAAATATACAAGGCTTACATCCGTCCACTAATAGAGTTTGGATGTCAAGTAACATACAATATGTCAAATAACACACTCCAGAAAATCCAAGTTCAACAGAACAGAATACTAAGATCTGCATTCAGTCTACCGTCATTCACGCCAGTAAATTATATACATCAAATCAGCAACTTACCAACACTGAGAAATAGACTAACGGAAATATCACACAAATATTATCTAAAAGCAGAAAACAGAAACAAACTAACGGCATCACAAATTAACTAGTGCACCAACAAAATACATTTCACCTTACAACATATTTCAAGAATCACAAATTACACAACAAAGTATCTAAAGAACTAAACTCACGTTAATAATATGTATTCTCTTTTTCAGATATCGGGCACAGGACAGGCAAAACTTTCGGCGTCTGTCCTGTGAAAGTGGGTTTTCTCGGGGCACTCCCATTTCCCCCCACAGCAAAAACTTAGGCATTGGATTTTTAGATCCCAGCCCAGGCAATTTTATTGCCAGACCCTGATTCGGGTCGTTTGAGTTCGTGTTCATATTTGCTTTGACTTCTGCCTTTCGGGACGGGACCTGGCCGTTCTCTCCGGTGCTGCCATTGCCTTGTTCTTGGATAACATTAAGAGTGACCTCCTTCACCCAAAAAAGAGTAAAAAATTATTTAATAAATAAATAATAAAAAAAAACTAAACCTAATAACCTTCCACGAAAGGGGACGAAGAGGAACCACAACGTTCCTGAACACCCCAGTTGGAGAGAGAATTCTTACAATTTCTCTCTCTCTAAACTAAACCTCTGCCACGTTAGTTTTGCGTTTTTATCTTTAAACGGGCATAAGATATATCAATGACATAGTAGTACCAAACCTATCAAATGTACTTGACCTAACTAAGCTTGTCTATCCAACAGATCTGGTACTTGAAAAAATCCGACAAATACAAATTAAGCATACTATCGATTTAAACATTCGTGTTATTCATCTGGATTTACAATAAAATAGATTTTGTTAATTTTAAAACTACAATCTTCAAGTTTCTATACACAAACCTCCCAAAGAAAATGTGATATAACGTTTAGGTATCATCACTCTCATTATGCTTAAATTCGCTATAGTTTGGAAGATTTAATAGGGTGAATCACAACACTAACTCACTGAGTAGAATTTTAAATTTTGCAAGTTACACGACATATAAAATTTTTTGGTAAATTAACCAAAATGTGAAACTGACAATTTCACCATTTTTGTACAATCTTCAATCACAATATCATGAAAAATTATTCAATATATTAACATAATTAGGGGTTAGTGGGGCTGTACTTCCAGGTTTAACCTGAAAGAAAGACGTGTCTTTATTTATTTATTTTTTGTTTCAGGAAAATGCTTAATAAAAATCACTTGACCAGGTTCAATATTCTTGAAGAGAAAGTTTGCATGTGACATGGTAGGCCTATCGTGCGATTTAGTGATGAGGTTTGTTTGACTTCCCTCAAAAACTGATTAGGTATAACCCTACTTTGACCTAGTACATTGCTATGTAATTTGTAATGTTAATGACTAGAGTCACAAGACCTAAGTTTCTAGGATATACTGAGGATATCTATATTAAGTTCCTCATCCTGAAAGATTCTGGAATTTATTCAAGGAAATAAATTCATCATCCTTACCAAGGTAAGTAACACTATTTTAAGCATTTAGGATGCATACTGTATCAATTATTTGTCTGTCCTACACGTAATTTACAAATTCTTATTTTGTAAAAAGTTTGTAATGAGTGGTAGGCCTACTCTGCTCTACTTAACAGCTGGAAATAATTTACTTATAATTTGTTAAACATCGATAATTGGAGGGTATAGAATGCAAGTAATCTAAGCAGAAATTTCGAAACTTGAGTTAACAAAGTTTAGAATTTTATTGGATATTAAACATGGTTTTACTAAGAGAAAATCTTGCCTCGCAAATCTTTTAACATTCTTTGGAAAGATTACTGCTTTTCAAATTAGGGTAAAAATTGTTTTTGGGGCTGGGAACAAATAAGTGAATTGGATAGAATAGTGGCTACGTGGGAAAAAAAAAGTTCATTTAAACTGGATTAATGTCGCAAGTGGTACCCCAGGGCTCAGTCTTAGGACCTTGCACTTTTTGTTTATATTACATTAATGACATAAATGAAGAAAGTCAATAAATTACTTAAATTTTCATCTGTAGATGATATTAAAGTTCAATGGCTGTGAAGAAGATTCTGCAGATTTCTAAAAGGACTTGGATCATTTATTAAGTTTGGTAAATAAAT
This sequence comes from Tachypleus tridentatus, assembly GCF_004210375.1. Lineage (NCBI taxonomy): Eukaryota > Metazoa > Arthropoda > Merostomata > Xiphosura > Limulidae > Tachypleus > Tachypleus tridentatus. The sequence continues at coordinate 13,765,598 of NC_134836.1, read as the reverse complement.
GGTAGATTGGTTTTCATTATAATAAACACCAGATAACGTATTTCAATTATAATTTGAATTATAAATATAACTTAGTTAGGAATAATCTTAACAACGTTAAGTCAATCAGTCTCTAAAGCCATTCAAGCAGTGTGCTTGTGGTAGGGCTAATAGAGTTTTAGGTTGTATCTGCAGAAATATTGAATACAATGCTAAGGAAGTTACAATGTCAACATGGAGATCAATGGTTAGGCCACATTTGAAATATTATGTTTGGTCTTGGGTTCCTTACCTTAGAAAAGACATTGAATTTTTTTGAAGGTTCAGAAAACGATCACTAGAATGGTTCTCGAGATGGAGGAGGTTGTCATATATATGAGGAAAGGGTGAAATCTCAAATTATTTTCTATTGAAAAAAGAATAGTGGGGTGATCTGATTGATTTGTTTATAAAGGGAACTGATAGTGTTGATGCATCACCCTTTTTCCTACTGAACTGTGAAAATAGTATGACTAAGGGACACAAATATAGATTTAGGCAGGGTAGGAGTAATTTTCAGTTAAGGCAGTTTTATTTTTCAAATAGGGTGGTTGACTCATTGAATTGGTTTCCTTTGGATGTTGTGAGTTTTAAAAAATGTGATAAGTATACAAATAATAAGAGCTGACCTAAAATTTTTTTTTTAAAATATTTGTTAATACTTTTAGTGTAGTTTAGAGGATGAAACAGCTGAGATGGGTCAACAAGTCCCATGTTGTTCCAAAATTACATATTAAGTAAGATTTAACATATCTTCTTTTGTTCTAACTTGAGGACAGACTTTGATTTTGTGTCATATATAGAGAAATGTTAGTTTGAACACAACTCTCAATAAGTTAGAAATTTATTTTATATTTCATTGGTTATAACATTTGAAATACTGTGTTCAGTCTTGGGCTGCTTTCTTTGGGAGGGATATTGAATTTTTGGAAAGAGTTTAGGGGTAGGTTACTAAGACTAGTAAGAGTCAGACAATATCTGGGATGGAAAGGTTGCTATACAAGGAGAGGTTAAGATCTTTGAATTTGTGAAGAAAAAAAAGTTAATGGGATCTGATTGAATTGTTTAAGATTGTTAAGGGAACTGAATGTTATATACATCCATTGTTTGTTTTTTTCATACTTAATGGTGAACATCATAAATTTGGAGTAAGGCCAGATTAAGGTTTAGTAAAGCCCAGGTAATATTTAGATATAATGAGATGATAATGACATTGAAAAATAAAACTTTTGTTTTTTCATCTATTCTCCTTGTTGTACAAACAATAACTTCTACTTGGGTGGCTGGTGGGTCTGCTCTCGAAATAGGGCTCTAAGCATCAGCATAGGTAGCCTATGCATTAGTCTGATACTGATTAGGAGACATAAATATATAAATTTTGGCAGGATAAGAGTCATCTTCAGCTATGAAATCTTTATTTTTGTAACAGATTAGTTGACCTTTGAAATGAGCTGCTTTCAGATGAAATGATTGTAGTAAGTCACTAAATGTCAAAGAGGTTAACCATAAGGGAAGGCTTGATAACTATCTTAATGAATTCTTGTTTTGAGTATTTTTGCATTTAATGTATGAATGCTCAAGATGCACCACCAAGTCTCTCACTGTTTTTAAATTGTATGATATGTAGCAACACAATTTAGGTTTTTAAGATTACTAAAGTAAAGATTTGAAATCCATAAATTCATATGTTATTTGAAAAAGATATTGCAGGCTATGAAATGAGAGAGTGCAAGTTTTGGATGTATGGAAATTTTAAAATGTTTTAAATTGTGTCCTAATGATCCCTTTTTGATTTTTCAGTGAAAAGATGGAGAGTTTAACATACTTTTTAACTTTTTGAGAAATAGTTATACATGTAAGTGAAACATTTTGATGTTTAAAGTCAAAATTACAGAGAAAATTCCTACATACAAGTAGGATATATCATATTTATTAAAATTAGATAATTATAAAATGGTTGCAGTTAATTTTGAATAGAAGAATGTTGTTACCAGTTTTCTTAGTTTGCATATGGGGTGAAAGTAATTAGAAGTTCTCTTCTAGAACCTTTTAAATGTTATGAACAATGCCTGTTATCTATCTTCTCCAAACCTTAATGCTCTCAAGAAGAAGAAAAAAAAGATTTGAATGTATTGTTATAAGACAACACTTCTTTCCTCAAAATCATCCTAGTATCTTTTTTAAAAAAGTTTCTGACCAGTTAACATCTTTTTTTAAGGTAAAGAAACCAAAATTGTACACAACACTCCAAATAAGATGTAATTGTGGTTTATGTTTAATGATAATTATCTATTTTGACTTGTAATTAATACGTATTGAAATGTGTCCAATTATTACTAGCTTTACTGCTAATAAATGGATCACTACATTTATGGCTTGAATGGTATATTTATTAAGAGACCAAAATTCTTTTGTTTAGTTAAGCTGTTAAGTGGGTTCCTATTTACTGTTAAATAAATATATGAATCAAATTATACTAACTGACATGTTACTTTGCACTTGCTTGTTAAAGGTAGTTTTTCAAATATCTATCCAACTTATCAAAAAATTTGTAGCACTCTGTAATACATAAACATCCTGAATATAACTAAAGTTATCAGTAAACTTTAACATACTTGTTTTGATCCTATCAATGTCATTTAATGTAAAGAAAAAATGTAGGGGCCCAAGCAATTTCACTGAGGCAAACCATTAGTAGCAAAGGTCTAGTTGACTGTACTATGTCATTGACTTTTTGCCTTGTTCTCACCCAGCTACTTACAATTGCAGTCTTTCACCAACTATCATCAGTGTGATTTTATTTTGTAGGGTGTGTGACACCTTATCTAAAGCTTTAAAATATTAACATGTTAGTGAAGCAAGATTTTTCCTTTTTAATGAATTTATATTGACTCTTGTTATATTATAATTTACTAAATGACTTAATAAAGCTTCTTTTATTGGACCTTCCAGAATGTTTTCCATTGCAGAAGCAAGATTGACTGGCCTATAACTTCCAATGCAGTTCTTATTACATGTCATTAAGGAATTAAAATTTACATGATTTGAATTTGTATTGCTAATATAAACATATGTATGTTTTTACAACATCAACAGAAAATGCAAGAGCTGAGCCACCTCATAACTTTGAATAAAAATCTTGCTTTGAACATCCTCTGGAGGATGAATCCTCATTATGACATTTTTCTTTCTTTTCATACTTAAAGAGCCTTTGTTTTTTGGGGTTTAGACATTTTTTTAAACTGATTCCTTGACCTTTCTATGGTTCTGTAAAATGTTCAATACATTTCTAGTTCTTAAATATATTTCATTTATCCATGATTTTACCTTTTTTTAAGCCTTTTAAGCCAGTTATGTTTGATCACCTTTGTTATCCTTCCATATTATTGAGAATATCACCATTGTGAACTAAAAAGTTTATTTTTTAAAACTTTACAATATTTTTCACCTATACCTTTTTAAATGGTTATTTATATTCACCAATGATAAGTCTTGTCTTGTGAGCTCATCTGGCTAGCTAAAAATTAGAAACTTAATTTTTTTTGATCACAAAGATCACACTTTGATAAAATTTAGAAACAACTAGAATGGGTGGTAAAGAAAACTTCTTATTACAAGTTTAACCTAGGAACAAACATAAAACATTAGTAAAATTTGCCATTAAATATATACAATTCCTGTAAACTTAAAAATAACTCAACTTGACACTAAACCAAAATCTTTATTAAATGAAAATTATGTACTAATTGCCCAGTGTTCACCATAAGTGAAATTGGAATAAAATTGGAAACCAGATTCACTGAACAAAAACTAAAAACTCATGTTTATTACCATTTCAACACAAACAAATCATAGTATATGTATATCTGTTAAAAACTCTAAATTTAAACAAAATCGGTCATTTTTACTTAACAAAAAGCCTCATGTTACAGGCTGGTAGTTTTGTAGAAATATGGGTTGATTTATTTCTACTATGAGAATATCTTTTGCTTTTTATAATTTAATAAATAAAGGGTGAGATTGAAGTTTTAAATTGTGGAATTTTAGAGCAGTTTAATTATATTTTATGGTTACATCTAAATATTAATGGAAATTGCCTTCTCACAGCTGGCTGCAAATAGCAAAAGGCAGTAAGAGTCGATGTTTTGCTTTCAAGCATTCAATTCCTAACCTTTTACTTATTCTTATTAGTTGCTGGTGAGTTTTACATTTGCCTCAGGTTCTTATCTGATAGGTGGAGTTCCCCCATTTGAACTTAAATCTTGTTATAATGCTGTTTTTGTTATGTTCATGTTTACATTGTATGTACACATACACACACATGCACACTGGTGTCTCTATTAAATTTATATTTTGGTCCCAGTTGTTAGTAAACCTAATTATGCAATTAGTCTTTTGCAGATGTTCTCTTGTTTCAAGTTTTACAGCCAAATGTCATCATTAGTGTTGAACAGTAAATTTAAGATTGGATCCTCCTCCCCAGTTGGCTAACTGACCTTTTGGTATTAAAAACATCCTGAATCTCTTCAAGAAGTCCCTTCCTCATTGTTTAACTCCATAAAGTCCCAATCAGTGTGTCAAACCTTAGTCTCCAAGGTGTCTTATGTGGCATTTGATAATGCATACAGCATAATCAAGGCTTTCTGCTTGCTTGAAATTGAATGACAAATACTATTTAGTGTGAAAGATGATGATAACTCATCTACATTAATGACTTGGAAGATGAACTTTTTTTAAGTTTCTACCTGAACATTACCACTGATTTTTACCACATGTTACATGGCATGAAAAAACTGGACCACAGCTGAAAGTAATTTTCAAACATCAACCACCATTCAAAAATTAATGCAAATAACTCTAACTTGAGAGAGAAGCCAGAGTCCATTCAGTAACACCAACGTGATAGAACTTGGAAATTAAGGTCATTAAGTCTTTATTGAAGATTCCTCAGGTGGAGTTGGATAATCAACATACTGGTACATCAAGACTACTTCATGGTCAAACTGTGCTTATAGATTTGGTGACAATACCAACACCTATTGAAAAGGGAAAAATTTTGCTTGGAATTAGAAAAGTGTTACCTCTAGTTTATGTAGCTCCATATGTTTGTTAGCTAACGACTGAGATTGGCAGTATGCAGTTTAGAAATAATTTGAATCTTGTCTCTGCACCAAAAAAAATTGTTCATGGTCAGCTGACTCAGTATGAGCAATGATGTGTTTCTTTTCTTTGCTGCAGCATTGGATCTTAGATTTAAATTTGACTGGTGTTTCACTAGAAATATGGTCGAGGAATCTAATTGAATACTCTTGCAGCATGAAGTCATGAAAGTTTCCTCAAAAAATAAACTTACAACCATGGAACAAAAAGAGAACTGTAAAATTCCTTTGCAAAAGAAGTAAGTTCTTTACCTTCTTTTTTATCTCCAAGAAACCAGCCATCTCATGCTTAGAGGAAAGCGAGATCAACGCCTACTTCGATAATGCTTCCATTCCTGAAGCAAACAGCACTATAGACCATTGGAAAATGCATAAAAAACTTTCCTCCACTAGGCAAATGCTACCCGAGTGTTCCAATATCCTTTTCCCCCTGTTTAGCTTTTGTTTTTTGGATTAATTGAGGTTTTTGTAGGTGAACTAGTTGCCCTATTACATTGATCACTGCCATATTAATGACAAGACATTTGAGACTGGTGCTCATAATGAAAAATATTTTTGTTCTAAAACTTTGTTATTGCATTTTGAAAAAATTAAAGTATTGAAACATTATTTCTTCAAATTTTGTTTCAACTTCTAAAAAGTTTTCCATAAAATAAAAGTATTGATACTTTATTTTCTGCTGTTTTGTCATTATTGAATATTACCTGACAAAGTATTCATGAATAAAACCCTATCACCTGAGTACTTTTGAAACTAGACCAACTAAACTTTTGAAACTAAACTTCTTTGCCTGAAGAAGAAAGGTCCATCTTTGAAAACACGTGGGTTATAGTGTTCTTATTCATTTCTCTCAAGACTTCTTGAACCTGTGTGTTTTACTAACATCATGAAAGTGTTCATGCTTATATTTCTATGTTTTTGTATTCAAATACTCAGCATTTCTACTGTATTCATAAAAATATAAAATGTTCATATTTGTATTCCATTACCAATTTCCAGTATTAGTCTCCATTCCTGGCAGGAAGGGACATTAGTTTATGTTTCTATTTGTATGTGTGGTGAATAAATTATACAGTAGAACACATATTAGACTGTATGATCTGATTATTTCCCAAGTCATTTTACCTCAAGTTCATCTGAACTGTTGTGTGAAAGAACTTGGTTGGTCATGTATTTTTTCCATCCTTTTTTGTAAACAATGGTTTCTCTCTGCCCTCCTCCTTTAATGCTCTCATCTGGGTGAAGAGTATATCCTGTCTGAGAAGACATGGTCTCATTCTCCATGGGCTTTCCTTTTCTGATGGCTTCTCGTAAGGGAGCTCGTTTAATTTTTTTTTGTTTGCACTAGCCCCTACATCACATCAGTGTGGGATTCTGTCTACTGTGCGCAGGAAGATAAGTGGATTGTATCTCAAGACTGTTGGGTATGGGTATTAAAATGCTTTATCAAAATAAAGTAGAGAGCAATGTTTCAACCTTCTTAGGTCATCCTCAGATTAACCCAGCTGTCTTGAGATGCATGTTTATTTAAACTGGGTTTCTTGTCATAATGAGAAGAGTGGGTTGTTTCAGAAGTTAAAATTTTTTTACCTTTATAATGTATTTTTAATAAATGTCTTCACACCTTCCTCACTGCAGTGAACATTAGTCTGACCATGTCTAAGAATGACGTTAATTATGACTGCAGTTAATAACAGGATTTATTGTGTGTGGAGAATGTGTTAGTGTTTTGTTGGTGAAAAGGTATTGTTGTACTATCTCAGTTTGCATCAAAATCTGTGATTTAGACATAAGGCTATTAGTGTGTTTAAAATTTTAGTGACAGATGAAAGAGAAATAATTACTGTGTGTAGAGATGCAATTTTCTTTTGCAAATGTATATTTAGGTGAAAAAAATGTTTACTCTAGTACTTAAATTTTGTGTAATTGTCTTATCTAAGCCTCATTTTTGTCATACAGTGTTTGATGCAACTCGGCAGTCACATGATATTGGTTGTACATGCTGTTAATTGATTTAGGATGTAAGAGTTGTATTAGTTATTGTAAATCTGTGACACTAGCCTATGCTGAGCTGTGGTATGTAGATCCTAGACTATTGAATTAGATAAGGAATTATTAGTTTTTGGTTATCATTTTTGTAAAGATTACCATATAGGTTTCAGTATACTGATGCTTGAGTTTAATATATAAAATGGGCTAGTGGGTGTACTTATCCCCATCATTATGGCGGCCTTTATCACTGCTATGTTTGTAAATGTTGCTTGTCCAGTGATTATAAAATGTTCTTTAAGTTATTTTTGGAGGTTAATAAATAGTTCCAGAAAATAAGTTTTTTTTTTGTTGTTGTTGTTTTTTTAATCATGTGAGTGTAATATGGCAACTAGATAAGCTAGTTGCCATATTACACTTGTAGAATTAAATTATTATACAATAAATATGTAGAAAAATGCAAATATAATAAATAAATTATACTTTTGGAGGTAATTTCCCTTGAAAAACTGTTTGTAGTTTATTCTCTTGGTAATATTTTGAGCAAGTAAAAAAACAAGTTTGTCATTTAATGACAACTGTAAGTACATTTTGAAAAGAAACCATACACAGAACAGAATTTAACATGAAATAAGGCTATGAGAATTTTACAATATAATAAAGCTGAAAAGAACTGGTGATTTAATAAAAGTATAAAAACACATTACAAAGCAAAGAAATAAACAAAATTAAAGTGGTAAGTGAAGATCATTGTAAAAATTAAACAACTATTCATCTATTCCTAAAGTATTTAACCCAATATGAAATTTTCTTTTATATACATTAAACCAACAGAGCACTTTATTATTCTATTCTTTATCATAGCTTTATCATTTGAAGAGAGGTAGTTGAATGTAGGTTTAAAACCTTGTAGGATTAAATTTAGAGCTGAACAAATGTGAAAAGAAGTATGGCTGCAGTACCTGGTTTTAGATAAAGCAGATTTGAAGAGTAGGCATCCAGGATTAAACAGTTGAGTAATGACTGGGTTAGTGCATAAATTTCATTTATGGAGGTTGTTCTACATTCTCTTAGAAAGAGACATGATATATAATAGATCTTGTAAGTTAAAGAACATGTATCTGAAACATTGACAACAAAATAAACTACAAACATTTTTCTAATTTAATTTATCTCCAAAAATTCAAGATCATCACACAGCTTACTTTATGACTCCATGCAATACCAGTTAATATTTCAAAATCCAACTTAACAAACTTCTTAGTTTGAAGTATTTCAAATTTCCATATAAATAGTAATATCCCATGAATTTTATGTCTGGTCAGATGATTTGTAGTGATTTCTTAACATCAACTTTCTGCTTTGTATTTACAGTTGTACACCTGTATACTTATTATGCATTTGTGTGCTAGCCTTCGTATTTCCAATTTTAATACTCTTCTATACTAAAATATTACTAATGCTATTGCTAACAGTATATTGCAGATGATGTGCAGCCCTATTCAGGCCCCCCTTTTTTTTCATTGATATTGAATAAATGAAAAAACAAATGCAGATTGACAGTTTTAATTCTGGGCTGAGCTTGAGATTGTAAACTAAGTTTTCTTTGTTATTATGTGTTATTTTGAAATTTCACAAAACCACATTTTATAAGTTTTTCATTAGTGGCATTCATATATATGTAATGATGTATGAACCTGTACTGAAATTGAAAAGTGGCACATCATATCTGTATTTTGAATAGGTTAACCTAAATTCAGTGATTTTGTTTAACTTTAAAATATAACTTTGCTCTTCCTTTTGCAGTGTTGGACTTGGACAGCTCAGTGGCTTGAGAGAGAGTGGATTGCAATGAGAGCAGTATCATTTGTTGATCATATTCAGTTTCACTTCAATGGAAATATTTGTAAAGATGCCATAGTCCTGGCAGATGTAGACAATGATGGGGTATAGTTTTTTTCTTACTTTATGCATATTTTTTTAATGGCATAATTAATTTTAGTATAATATGTTGTATATATCTCTTGTTAGGAATTTCATCAATATTTTTCAGGGCAAGTTTAAGAAACTTTTATTGTATTGCTTGCACAATATATAGATTTAGGACATTTAAAGTATATTACTATACAAAGCTGGGGATTATGAGATGTTATGGGGATTAGGATAAAAATACCCAATTAATAATACAGTTCCTGTAATCATGGTGAGTTTTAGTTTTTAATTGTACTAATATATGCCAGTAAAAATTCCTAGTGAATTTCTTATACAGGGTTACTTTTGTTAATTTTTGAACCAGTTGTGGTTAATTTATATATACATTAATTCCCTTACTCTTCTTAAGAAGTTCTTAAAATTTACATTAGTTTAAGTTCCAGTTTTGAATGTACATGTTACATAGGCAACAACATGATCTGTTGTAATTTAACAGACGTTTAGATCTTAATTTTTACAACTGCGTATGTACATGTATTTATGTATTTATTTTTTGGTGTAATGAATCACTGTAAATTTACTGTTAAGTCTTTCTGACTGTGTATGAAAGTAGAATGTATGGCATGATGTTCCATAGTTTGTGGAAATTAGTCGTAATAATAATAATAATAATAATAACAATTTATGCCTCATGATTTTGTTACCAATCCCATGTAAATTTTTTTCATTTAGCACAAGAAGTAATACTGTAGTACTTTTACAAAGTACCATACCTTAATCACCTATCTTTTTCTATTTTTCAGTATGAAACACATTTTTTATTAATTTCATGAGCATCCCATTGATAGAATAAATTTATTTGAAAGTGTTTAAATCATTTCTTAAATTTAAAATATAAAAATTCTTTCAATACTTCTTATCCCAAACAGTTATTAGGTTAAAACAAGATAATCATTATAAATTCTGAGCTTGTTAAGAAATATTGGGAAGTTTGAAGGCTAAATACTATTTCCTGGAAGGTTCTGAATGAGGTAAAGGGTTACATATGCCAGTTTCTTTATAATATTTTTTTTGTAGCTCCTTGAAAAGTGGGCAGGTGCAAGAGGATTGGAAGACAGTTAATGTTACTCCTCTTTTCAAGATAGGTGATAAAAAAAATTTCCCCAGTAATTATAGACCTATTAGTTTTTACATCAATGGTGAAGAAAGTTTGATACAAGATGATTTGCAAAGCAATTTAACAAAATTTAAAACTTTTGGGACAGTCAATTTCATTTCACTAGAGGAAAATCTTGCATTTCTATTCTTTCAACATTGGTTTAAGTGTTGATTTGGTGTATTTGGATTTTTAGAAGGCATTTGACAAGGTAACACATAAAAGGCTTGTTAAAATGTTAATTGACCCATTGGATAGAAAAGTAGATGTTTATTAAAAAAATAGGATTATTTGAAATGGAATTCAGCTAAATGGAATTGATGTCATGAGTGGGGTACCTTAAGGTTCAGTGTTATGAATTGCTTAAATTTGTTGATGAATCTTGCATCTTAGATTTTGCTGGTTAAGAAGAGGATGCTGCTGCTGTTTTACAAAAGGATTGTTTATTTGAGTTGAATGAATAAGTGACAGATGGCTTATCATAGATGCACAGGGTTATCATAATTTGAATCAAAATAATACATTTATTGGAAATAGCCTTAACACTGTTGTGAAAAAATATAGGTTCTTTGGTATTCTAGTTGGTCAGTCTCTTAAGCCATTTAAGCAGTGTTGTGTTGCTAGTGGTAGGACAATAGGATTTTAAGTTGCATATTTGGTTTCTAAAACAGTGGTTGACCTTTTAAATGCACTGCTCTCATATGTCATTGAAGCAATAAATTTAAGGAAACTAAAATTATAATCATTTGAATGAGAAAAGTTGGCTTTGAGGGATTTTTTTGTTTAGTGGAATGAACATTCTTAATGGATGAATAGGTCTTTTGCTGTCATTAAATATTATATCAAAGACTAAATTTGTTTCAATACATTGAAATTTAAGATACATTTCCACTGCTGATTAAGTTTATAATTCTAAAGACTTGTTAGTGTTATCACCTTGAGTTTTAAACATATTGTTTAGGGACAGCAAGGGACCTGTTGGTTCATCTCTACTGTCTCATATTCTAAGCCAAACTTAATAAATCTACTAAAAAGTAAAACAAAACAAAAAACACCTGCACTTATCATTTATGTATCTATCAAGCTTTCTTTTAAATTCACTTAAACTTACTTCCTTCACAACATTTGAAGGCAACCCATTCTATAGGCCAACCATCCTAATTGAAAAATAAAACTGACTTAGCTCAAGATGGCTTCCATCTTGCTAAAATTTATATTTATCTCCTCTAGTTCTATAGTTCTCATTATTAAGTGTGAAAAATATTAATGCATGAACATTATCAGTTCCTTTTACAATCCTAAACACTTCAATCAGATTGCCTCCAAGTTTTCTTTTGCAAAAGAGAAAAAAATTTTAAGACTCTTAATCTATTTTCATATGACAACCTCTCAATCTCCCAGGTACCATTTTAGTAATTTTCCTCTGAACCCTTTAAAAATTTAATGCCTTTCCTAAAATAAGGAGCATAAGACTGAATATAATACTTCAAATGTGGCCTAATCAGAGACCTATACAGTATTTGATATTTTTGTGGATACAACCAAAACTCCTATTTACTATACCACTAGCAACAGCACGTTGTTTGCAAGGGTTAAGAGACTGGTCGACCATTACACAAAGATTCTTTTTATTTCATGACACTATTAAAAGTGATTCCCATCCAAATTATACTCATAATTCCAATTATGGTAACCCATTTGCAATATCTAAACTTTGTTAGAGTATCCTTAATCAGACTTATCTCGCAACTGGTGTAAGACTAATAGGTTTATAACTATTGGAACTATTTCAGTTACCTCCTTTTAAAGATAGGAGTGACATTAGCTAATTTACAGTTTGTTAGTACTTATCTACCATTCAAGGACTTGCAAAAAATTGTATTGAGTGGCCCACATATCCAATCCCTGATCTCCTTTATGACCATTTAAGAGATATTGTCTGGCCCAGAAGCCTTACCATTCTTTAAACTTCCAAATTTTATTTTAACAAGCCCAGAATTTATGCAGTTATCTTGTTCAACTTTGTCTTTATATATTGATTGTTCAAGATGAGGAACACTGTTTAAGTCTTCAATAGAAAAAACTGAAGAAAAGTAATTTCATAACCTGTCCATTGCATAACCATAAGATACAAGCCTTCCACTATCATCCCTCAAAGTTCCTATCCCCCATCCCAACATATTGTTTATCTCTAATGTACTTAAACAGTCCTACTGTTAATTTTTGTTTACAGTCAAATTGTTTTCATATAACCTTTTGGATGTCTTAATTTCCTGTTTGACCAACTTTCTTTACTTTCTATAATTCAATATTCTATACTACCAGTCAATTTAAATTTCTTAAATTTGTTGCTTTTCTTTAATTTTATCTCTTATACCTTTTATGAGCCAACCTGGTTTTTACTTGCAGCTACCTTTTTGTTTTTCTGTAAGCAATATATTTGCTTTGAATATTCAGTAATTTTTCTATAAACATTTTCTACATTTGTTAAGTGTCTCCAAAAACTTAGCTCTCTGATTCACAACAGATAATTCTTGTTGCATCCTTTCAAAATTTGCTTTTTAAAATATGGAATCAAAATGTTGTTATTCCTGATTTCTATATACAGCAAAACATCAAACCTAATACAACAATGATCACTTGTACCTAAGTGCCCCTGATTTCCACCCTCTAAACCATTTATGTACTAAAAGTTAACAATAAATTTAAAATAGCATTATTTCTAGTAGATTCATTGACCAATTGGTGAAAAAATCCATCTTGAATAGTTTCCAAAAATCCTTTCCCCTCATCATTCTCTAGCATTTCCCAATGAATGTCTCAAACTAAAATCACCTATATTTATGACTTTATTAAGAGCTTAAATCTTAATCTCACTGTAAAGTTTCTCACTAATTTCACCAGTTTCATCTGGTGGCCTTTAACAAATTCCTACTAAGAGCCTTATTCCTTGGTATCCACTAATAGAATCCCAAACAGATTCACCTTTCATAATTTTCTCAACTTCTTCCCCTCTCTTTACTACTGTGTCCCTGTTAAATAACCTAGAACCATGGATTTCAAATAAATTTGTCATCAAAATCATCTACATTTAACCTTGTTTCAACTATTCCCATTATATTTTTACCACTACCCTAAAGTTAATTATCTTATTTTTAATACTACTAGCATTGTAATAGTAATAATTAAGCATATTCTTAAAACCACTTTTATTATGATTTACTATGCTAAACTTTCCTCTACATCTCAATTTTGTTTCATTCAGTTTTTTGCCCTAGTTTGAAACTTCCCTTACAGTCAAGGTAATAGCCCTTGCAAACATGCCAGACTCTTTTCTATTTAAGTGTAAACCATCCGTTCCAAAATGTTCTCTCCTTGCAGTGAACTGATCACACAAGTTGAACCAGCTAACATACTCATCCTTATGTATTAATTTCAGCCTAGAATTTAGCCATAGTGACCTACTCAAAATTTCATTTTCTCAGTTATTCTTGGCAGTATCCCTGACACAATTAATTTATGGCCTTTATTTTTAAATGCTTTTATTAACTCCTTGAACTTGTTAATTAGCACCTCTGACTTACTTTTACTTATATGGTAAGTCTGTACGTGCACAACAAAAACTACATTATTACCAATCCCCTTCATTATTTGTCATTCTCTGTTAGTCATGTCTTCCACCTGTGCCCCAGAGTAACATAATATGAATCTCTTTCACCTTATTTATCCCGCATACTATTATATTCACAAGCCATTGTCAAGGAATCACCTATAACCTCTAAGTTCATAATTCATATCCTTGTCTATTATTTTGCTTTCCCTCTCTCAGATACTTCCTCACCTACATAAGCTTAGGGCTGAAATCTATTGCTTATTATAATAGGGTCTTTACAGTTAAGCTCACTACTTTTAACTGTAATACTATCCTTTTTAACTTCCTGAATGGCATTGTTAATCTTACTTGATTCCTCCCTTACATGTAGGAGCTTGAGCTTCTCTTGAAATTCTGCTGTCGTTTACTACAGTTTATACTTTTTATTTATTTCCTTAACTTTGGTTAGGATAGTCTCCAACTTTTCTTCATTCAACAAAATGCACATATAAATTGAACATCTTTACTACTGGGTTTCTTAAAGGTGTACAGTAGTCCATAGTAGTAGTATGGTTTTGATGCTATATTTATTAAATAAAACAATGTTTAATTTGTTGTACAATCTCACTGTAAGTTAAATTATAACCAAGCCTAGAGAATATTTGTGAATACCAAGCCTAACTTAACATTTGTACTGTACATTACACTACTAAAATCTATATTAAAAGCCTATATCTACTATTTTAGTCCCAAATCTTACTAAATCTAGTTATTTTTATTCAATTCTGATTTCTAAAGATAAAAAAAATATTAAAAACAAATAACATTAAAACATCCACAATATTATCACAACTTTTTAATATTCAACATAGCAGTTTTGTTTGAATGGGTAATATTTCACCTTATTAGGAAAACTGGCTTCCTTTTAATTTTTTATGTATATGTATTTTCCTGTTCTGCACATATTTAAACTTCCACTGCTCCAATATATGTTATATTGTCAGTTATACAATATTTATTTTGCATATTGAGTATCAAAAACCAGCATAAAGGCTGTCTAATTAGCTCATGAATTAAAATTCTCATTTTCAAAACATTACCTTAGTTCAACTTGCTAATGCACTGTAATTGATGAGTTTTGGTGACAGGGAAGGAGTTTTATTAGTTTTACATGTTGATTATGTACCGTTTCTTGATTTAAAAAAAAAAAGTATAGATGTAATTTCAAATTATATAATCTTCAAATATTATATTAATGTGAAACTAAATAGTTTAATATACTTCTGTTAATAAATGTTCATGTACTTAACAGTTGCTTGTCCACAATTTCAGTATTATGAACTCGCAGTGGGAAATGTTCAAGGAGACTTGGCAATTTTCAGAGAAACTGCCAAATGGCCATGGGCTGTTGCAAATGATTTAGGAATGGTAAGGAAATAGTTTGTTTTTATAATACTGTGTTTGTATACCTAATTGTATTTAATTATCAAGTCTATAAAAATGAGAATTAAATGATGATTACAGATTTGCATCCTTGCATTATATTAAATATTTTTATGTATACTGAAAATACATTCCTGATATGGTAATGCAGTTGACTTTTAAATCAAACCTATCTTCAGTAACAAACGTTTCCTTTAAATAGTCTTTTTGTGCTAAGTCTGAGATTTTGTTAATTTTGAAATTTAATGATTCAGTTTGTTTATATTCATACTGATTTTAAGGCTCATTATTATTTTACTTTTTCATTTATTTCTTTTGTAAAATTACCTTCCAGATTATGTAAAACCTAATTTCCAGAAGCATCAAGGACTGAAAAAAAATAGAAAGGAAGTTAAAATGACTATTAAATGTTTCTCCGATACAGATACTCCAGTACATACAATTGCATTTCTACATTTATATATAAATATTCAAGTGTAACAGTTGCAAGGTTTTGTGCAACATAAATAACAAGTTTTACAATAAAGGAAATTATTATAGTTTATAGTCTAAACTGTCATTTTATATATCACTATTTTGGTATATTACAAGTAATGCAGTGTGTATAATGATAGTGCTTATAATATATGAACCACTACAAAGGAATTTCTTATTTTGTTCTTCATATATGTATATAACTACTTATTATACCTTTGGGAGCCTACATACTTGTCAAGTGAAATAATGTCTTTCAAAAAGGTTCTGTAATTGAGTGAAGATTCCTGCTGTGTACTTATCATAAGATTACCATATCTAGTAAAGATTCATTTAATTCTTTTGTCTGTGACTTTTTAATAACAAAAGAAACACTTGGTTGTGTTTGCTGTAGTTGCATGTTAAGTGATTTTAGTAGCTATTATTTATTTAATGTAATAAGCAACATTTTGTAAGAAGGTTTCGGAAGGTCTGATAAGGGATGTTTTGGAAAAGTGATTTAATAGAGTTTAAAAGTTTATTAGATAGTCAACATTGTTTCATTAAAGGAAAATCTTGCTTTTATAAATCTTTTGATATTCTTTATAAAGGTTACAATATTTACATAGATGAAGGTAAGGGAGTAGCTCCAAAACTGACTTACCTCTTCTTATGCAAAAGCTATCTTGATCATTATCTGCCCAATAAGCATTTGCTAAAGAATTTTTTGTAATCAGCACACTAGTCTTTATATCTCACCAATTTTGCATCATTTCTGAACATGTACATATCACATGACTACTCTTAACCAATAGTACTGTACAGCTCGTTACCTCTGCTATTCCTACTCAGTCTTCACATTTTCAATAGGCATGTCACAGTTTAAACACAATTTTTTTGAGCATGACTAGTTTTTTATTGTTCTTTGTTGCTGTTTCTAACAAAGTTTAATCAATAATTTCTAAATTTTGTGTTTGATTTCATTTGTATTCATGAACTTCAATTTGATCTCATTCCTGAACTCTATAGTATAGATTCAGAAGTGCCTGTGGCAGACATTGATGTTTCTATGACAGATGACAATGCATATGACATAACTTCCCAGAACATGTTGCAAATTTTATCTGTTGAGGAATTACATGCAGGAAATTACTGTCTTATATTTGGCTGGCATTTTCTTCTTTTTAAGATGACTGTTTCTGGGGAAGGGGACACTCGTTGAATTACCACTTTGGTCTCTCCTTTTTCAAGCACATTTACCTAATTGCTGGCCACAACGTCTTTCAACTGGAAGAGATGAGATCTTATCCTCTCTCGTTCCTCTAGGTTAATCTTCTCCCAAGAGATTTGTGATAAGTTATTTCAATATGTACACTTCACACCAGGTTGATATACCACTGATAGGCCCATTTCTCATACTCTTTGCATGATGTTGCCTTTTACACATAAGACTTGTGTATTTCATGTTATTTGTGCTTGGACTTTGGTAAGTCAGAAATTTAGATGTAATTTGTCATTTATGTTAGTTTAATTGTGTGTCAGATATTCATTATTACTTTGTAATTTCAGTTAATTGTTATACACGCTCATTAATTTTATGTATTTTGTTAGTTCATTATTAATAAATGTATGCATGTTTTGATTATATGTTAGTTAAATATCTTAACCTGTAACATCTAATTCATTGTTCTGTTTATGTAATGTTTTTTAATGCAGTTTTTAACTGTGTGCCTTCTTATCCCCATTTATTTCAGTGTCAGACTTAATTACATGTCCTTTGTCATCTCAGTTAATGTCATGGAAAGGTATGTTATATATTGATTATTTATGTTTTTTGGTAATTTTCATCAGTTTACACATTTGTTTTTACATGTATTGTATGGACTGGGTATGTTTACGTGGTATGTCTGTCATACATGAGTACTTTGTTTATTGAATATGTTTGGTTAGTTTGTATCTTCCATATCAGTACAACTAGCAACAAAGAATTCTTTCATCTCTTTAAACAATTTTAATCATCATTGTTGAGTATGTACCTTCTAGGTTTAGTCAGTGTAGGACTTAGTTGTGTGTCTTTGTCATCTACATTACTTTTTCTATCTGGTATATTGGATATTGCTTATTATTGTTTTCTTGGTAATCTGTCAGCACATTTATTATTTTTAGACTGTGAACTAAAAAATATTTTCATACATTTTCCATTTAATATTTGTTTGTCCTTTGTTTACTGGGTATATGATATGTAGTATGCCAACCATGAAAATTACTACTAGTAATAACTATTAATTGTTCCACCTGAATGTTTTTGATTGTTCAATAATGCTGTCCCTTCTTAATTTTTTTTTATGTTGGTTCTGAAATTTTCCCTTGTTACTTAGTGTTTTCTTTTTTTTTTCCCATAGAGATGAATTTAGCTTTAGTTTCTTTTCCTATCTTCATGATCCTAGACAGCTCTTTACATGTTTTTTTTGGGAAATACAATTTTTCCCTAAATTTTCAATTGATGAGTCTTGCATTTTTCTGGTTTCACTGGCTCCTACTTAGTCCATCCCTTTCTCAATCCAGAGACCACACTCCTCTGCTTTTACAAAAGCATAATGGGTTGGTTTTATTATAATGAGGGCGTGCATTCTGATCCCCTCTTAAATACCCCATTTGTTTCAAACGTTTTTCTCTCCAATATCAGTCAGATCTAGCCTTCCTTTTCTCTTCAGGTGAAAAGTGAGTAGTGTGCATGTCTCTCACATTTCTTATGGCTCTTTGTTCTATCTCTCTGAAGATGTTGATTTCCTTAAGTTCTCTTTGCCATGGGTAAGAATCATGTGCATTCTCTTCAGTCAGAACTTTTCCTTGGATCTTTGTTTTGGTGGTTAAACAAATTCCAGACTATAACACGAGTGCTCTTTACTCCACCTAGCCTGGATTTGCATCTGTTCCCATCCCCCTCTTTTTGGGGTCTGGGTTTCTTACCTTCTCTCTCAAGAGATTTCTAAAATCTAGTCAGTCAGGGAGTCTTTGGTGGTTTGTCAAGCCTTTTCATTTCCTTCCTTTCCATGATGATGCATTCCCACTTCTCTGCTATGGTCACCTACATCATTGAACAAGGAGGTATCATTTCCTAGTCTGTTTTTTCAGATCCTAGGTCTCTTTTTTTTTTTTCTCTGTTTCATTTCACCAAATTGTGTTCATTACTTGCCTTTTACTTTTATGCTCATTTCATCTGATGGTGGTTTGGCTTGATTTATCTTCTAACAAGATTATCATCGCAAATTGGCCCCTTGTACCACCAGTGTCACCACACTCTATTTTCATGCTATGTTATGTTATGTCTATTGTATCAACTAAGGGTCTCACTCAACATTTTGTATCCTTTTTTCCTGATTCATGAGATCTCTTACCATGACCATTACTCACTGTTATTAGCATACCTCCAACTCTGGCCTCTTTGCCTTAGTTTCTGTTATTCCCACTCTTTCTTCCCTATTCCTTAACTTGTAGTTTATCAAAAGGCCTGTCCACTTCATCAGTGTCTTGGTCTCAGGAGGCATTATCTTTTTCATTCCATTTCTTCCTGGTTTTGTCTTCCCCTGTCCTTTTCCTTTTTTTCTGTTTCTTCCCTTTGCCTATTTGGATCATAGTGTAGTGCTTTTGTGCCTTTTCCCATCATACATTAGTCTTTGTCTTAATGTTCCATCTGACTTCTTTCCCTCACGACCTAAGCCCTTCTACTGCTTGCTTGTGGTTGTCAGCATTCATATTTTTATACCACTCCTTTTATGTTGTACTCTATCCCATCCTTGGTCTTTCTTCTCTAGGACCAATACTCTCAGTGGCTATATTTTGACTTTCACACGCATTTCCTTACTTTCACTTCCCATATGTACTTCCATTTTGATCCAGATAGGTTTCTTTGTCATGTTTGTTCCTTTAGGTATTATGTGACATGTTTTGGCTGCTTTTGGGATTTGCTTTCTTGACTTCTTACTCCCAGAAATCATTCAGTTTCCAGTCTTTTGTAACCTATTAATCTCACTGGTTTGGTGTTTCAACTCATCCAGCATCTTTATTTGGACTTGTCTGTAGAAGTTAGCCAAAACATCTCTTGCAAAGGAAGGCAAAGGCAAGCAGCAATGTAGTAATGTGGCAAATGTGATGCTGAGAGATATATGCTAGATATAGTTGTTTTCTTCTTGTAGAGGTCATCTTCCTTTCCATACATCTGCTCACCTTTGCCTGGGCTAAGTCTTATTGCTTCCTTTCATCATATTTTCAGCTTCCTTAATCTTAGCATCTTTTTTACAGATTTTACATCATGGTAGGTGTTTCCTGATCAGGTATGATTTGTCTAAAACTCACACCAATTGAAATAATTATATAATGCTCTTGGTTGAGATGGGTGTTTCTGTAAGACCATTGTGCACTTGCCTGGTGGTTTATATGTATATCTAAGTAGTAGAAGTTATTAACACTGTGTATTTGGTAGACTATTACTCATGGGCTTCATTAGCAAAGCGAAAGGATATTTCTGCTCATCACTACTGATCCTCTGATTCCTTAATCAAGCTCAGTCTGCTTTTTTAAAATAGGAAAATGCAATCACCAATTGCACTGCCTCCTGTGTGACATTCCTTCAGCCTTCTCACTGCCTTTTTACCCCATTTCTTTCCTTCTAGTGGAGTGTGGGAAAACATACTACTCTCAGTTACCAGTTGCTTGAGTGGTGGACCATGAAGGCTTCTTCCTGAGTGTTTCTGTAGTTATGCTCATTTATCCATTCATTAGAAATAGAGCAAGGCTGGTTCCCTACTGGCACTACCCCAAGACATTTTCTGCCTGGGCAGACCATACTAAAAAAAAAAAAAATGAATGATCAAATAATAATTGGGGCCAGCCTACATAAGATACTCCTCATAATTCTGGGTTTAGGGTGATAATACACTTTTCCTATGGATGTGTGAATAAACGTCTCTCCTTTCCATAATTCCAGTTGCAGAAGGTTCTTTCCTGTTTCTACAGTTGAGTTTAAGAGACTTCATCTGCCTCATTATACTGACAACCATTTGACTAATGCTGTCAAAGCAATGCCAGGACCTTATAATTGCAGGTTTGTCATATTTTTGTTTCCACAGTGGTTTGGGGAGTTTGATCAGTTATGGCTGTTACTCACGCCCTCTTCATAATGCTGGTTGCTTGATATTCGGCAATCTGTTTACTTACACTTGTAGTGTTATATATTGATAACATGGTCTACATCCCATAACACTATTGTTATTACTTTTTTTTTATCTTGTCATGTGTTCTGACAGCTTGCATTTTTGTAACACTTTTACAGTCATACAAGCACTACTTTTTTTCTCCATTTTATGTTCCTTTCCTCATTCTTGAGCAAAGAATATACCCATTCTAGAAGTAGTGCAGTATGTCATAAATGTGCTTCATTTTCATCCTTAGCTCACCTATTCATTCTGGATAGTCACATTACACTTGATTTGTTATTTGTGCCCTCCATCTTTGTAATGTGGGAGAAGTTAAGTCTGTTTAGGAAGTTAATATTTTCATAGACTGGAAATGTATTTCCAATAGGTACTTGCCTCTTTTCACACACTTCCTGCCATTCATCCCCCTAAAACTGATTTTCTTATTTTAGTACCTGCCAATTCTTGCAATTGAAGATTAAGTGAGAATAGCAGAGGGAGCTTGGTGCACCATTATGGGTAGTGCATTAACTTACATTTACTTGTCTAAAAACTTCATTAGCTTTTATTTTTCATACTCATTAATAAAAGTTTGAATCTGTTTCTTAAAGTTTCTTACTTCAAGTGATGTAGAAATGCTTTAAAGCCATACAACATTTGTCATTTCACACCAAAGTATTTCCTGCTCTATTCTTTTATTTTTCTTACAAGTTTTGGTATTTAGATGTTTTACTTGCTTTTTGAAGTCTGCAGTATTTTTACTAAATTCACAACTTGATTAAGTAATCAAAACAGACTTGGACACTTTATCTGATGTTTGCTCTACAGAAATATTATGTTCTTTTGAACCTCTTTGAAGTCAAACTTATTATTCCACTGTTTGTCCTTGCAGTTATTTCCTACTACTATGTTTTTGCACCAATAAGAAAGGTGCATGTAAAATCAAACTAAAAACCTGAGATTAAATTATAATTTTTAAGATTTTCTCTGGTAAAGCTGCTGTATTAATTGGTAAAATATTTTATATAATTGATATTTTCAGAATGCTAATATCTATCAGTTTTTAAGAAGAGATTAAAAAGACTGTTACATGTGACATTTTACCCAAGTCTTCCTCAAAAATGCATAGAGCATAAGTTACAATAAATTTACTTTGAAATTTTTTTCATAGTGTTAAAATAATAGGTTGTTTTTTTTGAGTGTCAAATTTATGAGACACAATATCAGATTTATTTTCTTTAGATTTCATCTATTGCTGTTGGAGATATCATGAATGCCGAGAAGGTAATTGTAATTTTTTTCTTACTTTATCTAGTCACTGTTTGATACAGTTATATACCATCTTTGAGAAAGATAAGTGTATTTTGTTTGTCATGACACTTTTTCCTATTATTGTATCCTGACAGGTGGCTGGTATTACCTCCCAAGTATGCATATCTTCCAAAATATTCTTTAAGCTATAGGTGCTTGATGTTGAAATAAGTGTTCAGCAAGACCACTAGAGGTTTCTTTGTAATAGTAAAATTACTCAAGTACTCATTTCAGACCATACCATTCCATAGACTGTCATTGAAGAAACTGGCTTGTACTTGCTAGCTTTTAAAGGAAAGAGTTTCATGGTCACTATTGGTACTATCTTTAGTAAAAGACCTTTTTAGTAGGTATCCAAAGGAGATCCAGGCATTTCTCTAAGTTTCCCCAATGCAGATTCTCCCTCTTAAGTGAAGTATGGAACATCCTCTCCACCTACCAATTCCTAGCTGGTGCAGTGATGAACTTTGAAAAAGTTTCTCATTGATTGTATACAGCCCAGTATGGTGGTAGTGGTGGCAGCAATGTCTGTGTAATGCAGGTCACTTCTCAAACAGCTATTGTGCCCTCGTCGTGTAGCATTATGGATCTGTCAGTGCTCTCTGTCTTTCCAGCTGAATAAAGGTGATACACAAACAGTATAGTCTGATTGTGCCTTAACCACACTACACTTCTTGGCTTGCCAATCACCTGTGTACAGTTGGCCATGCTTATGACATGTGGGGCTAATTTTCATTTTCTTCTGAGCAGTCCCTGATTGGGACAGTGATAAATCTACTGACTTACAATTCTAAACTCTGGAGTTTGATTTCCTGTGGTTTTGCACTAAAATCCAACTAACAATCAACACTCTGAGCAAAGAGATGTGATCTTCCATTGGTGTGCCCCTGTGGAGCCCTTGTCATTGGGTATCACACTTTATGGACTTTCTTTTTGGGTGTTTTTTGAAATAAACTCATCTAAGTTCAATGCCTGCACCAAACCCTCAACCATTTGATTGTAGGATTCTAGCTATTCTGTGTATAGAAGTGAAGATACTGTCTTGGTAGTTAACTTCTGGTGCAGTTTTGTTTTCCTTGTCTAAGAATGAAGTTATTTTGAGTGCACGTTTTTTGGGGAAGTCACTGTACAAGATTATATTGCCATACTATTGGTGGAAGGCTATTATTCCATAATAATGTCATCATGAAATAGTGCAGCTTGTGTTAAATGTGATTTTTTAGATGGATATTAGCCCAAGGCCAGTGATGTGCAAATCTCATAGGCAGATACATGAGGTATCAAGCTAACCTATATGAAGAGGTATCTATCACAAAAGATTTTCAGATAAAGAAAAAGTTCCTTTTTCTTTTTTATTATGATCAAGTTATTTTTATAGATAAACTTAGTGCTTTCTTTGTCTGCTTAAGTAGTTATTTTCCTTTTACTATGTTATTTTATGCATTGGAGCTATCAATAGTAATGAATAATGTAGAAAATTCTGAAGAAGAATTACATTATATTTGATTTGTTGAAATCTGTTATCTAAAAAGAATAATGGGCTGAAAAAAAAAGATTTGTGTGTCTTAATTAACACGGAGAGGTTAAATTGAGTGCTATCAAAAATAAGTAACAAAAAAAAATCTTATTATTATTGTTTTTGCTTATTCTAGCTGTCCAAGTAATCTAAATATTACCATTGTATTTTTCATCATTAGTTCTGAATAATTTGTGGCTCTCCAACTTGAGTATCATTACTCATATCAATAATCAACTTATCAAAATTAGTATTTCTGATTATTACTGTTTTTGATTTTCTGTTACACAAGTCTTATTGTAACAATAATCAATGAGTACAACAATGAATCAAATAGCAAATTCCATTAGTTGCCCAGCTCTAATTGTAATATGCATAAATTTCTCCAAGTACTTTTGTGTGGTTGAATCACATAGTTATTTCACTATTTCTTATTGTTTTGCAGTATCTGTTATCTGTTTGTCATTTTCAGTATGTTTGCTTTATGTATACTTGTATAATTACATCTTTTATTCTTTTACTTTATTTTATGTGGGAAAATTGACAGTATTTTTATAGATTATACAGTTTTTTAAATGTTTTTATACTGCTTGGATGCCAAACCACAAGTAAACAAACTAAGAAGTGGTTATATGAAGGTATTCTCCAAAACATTTATGCTTTTCATGTATGTTATAAAAAGTATTTTTCTAAAGTTAGGTGGGAAAAAAATTATGAAAATCTTCCGATTATTGTTTTAAATTTTTTTTAGAACTTCCTTATATGTATAAGTGGGGAAGGATGGTGTAGTATCTTCAATGTGCCACCCAAACAAGACTTTCCTCTGGTATGCTGTTCATGTAATGCTTTCTTTTTTTTCAAGTTAATGGGAAATATATTTTAAATACACAATAAAAACATACAATAAAAAATATGTGTGTGTCTTTTATTTATTACCATATATTTTGTAGTAATTTTAATTATATGGCTTATTCACAAGTTGGCTTTAAAGCATCTAACTAATGTATGGTGAGAAATTTTCAGAGTATAGTTTTTTGCTATTTTCTTTCAGTTAACTTGCTAAATTTATGTGACTTGTGTATTTTAACTTTCTAGTTTTATATTTAAAGTATGTTTGTTTCATCTGATGTGATATTTGAAAAGGTAAAATATTAATACTACTTGTAATAAACAATACGTTAACTACAGAATTACTTTTGAAGTGTTCAAGTTATGGAATGAATGTATTTTGTTAATTTATTTATTTGGAATTTTATGCTTGAATTTATTAATTGCATAGGAAGAACAAAAAAAACAACTGCAGCCATTTCATACACAGCGGATTCCAGCCAATACAAAATCTTGTCTGTTGGCTGACATTGGTAAGAAATTTTAGTGATTATCTTCATGGTTTTTCTGGTTTGTTTTTTTTTAATCATTTATAGTTGTAAATTACTTTTTATGGTACAAATATTGTTTTTGAGTATATATAATGCTATTTGTGCTTTTTTTTTTTTTCCCCCCTTAATTTTAACATTAAAAGTGAAGATTACAGTTAGTACAATATTCCTGGCAGTTACAAAACCAGCATAAATTAAAATGCATGTTACATGCTCCTGTACTAGTACAAAACTGCTTTAATTTTTTCATAGAATATATTTATTATAAAAGTCTTTATTAAAACAGACTCTTATACAAGCATGTAAGAATGATTTTAGCAAACTGGAGGGGTTGTCATATAATAAGAGGTTAATATCTCTCAAAGTGCATTATTTTTTTTAAGAAAGGAGAGTTAGAGGGGATATGATTGAGGTATTTAAAGTTGTAAAAGGAATTGGTAATGTTGATGCACCATCTTTTTTCATACATTATGGGGAGAATGGTAGGACTAGGTGGACATATTTTTTACAGGGTAGGTTGTTTTCAGTTAAGATGGTTTTGTTTTTCTAACAGGATGTTTGGTTTTTAGACTGGGTTGCCTTTGGATGTTGTGTGCTTAAGAGAAAGCTTAATAACTATAAAGTGTGAGTGCTTGTTTTGAGGGTTTATTTTTTGAATTTACTAGTTTTAGTTTAGTTTATAGGATTGTACAATAGGTCCCTTGTTGTTCCTAAACATTGTTATTTTAATTTTAGTTCCACCTTTTGTTATAACTTTCGGGTAACAAAGTAGCTAAGTTTTAAAGGTATCTCTTTAAAAAGTTTGTCATACTTTGACCCATCCACTACCTGCATGTAGAACGTTAATCTTTTCATCATGTAATAAATCTCAAAATTGGTATATTCAGTAATGCAATATTTCTAAGCTCTGATTTGATAAAATTATATATGATCTTATTTGAAATTTCATATTCTGATGTTACTGTAAATTTAAGAGAGATGGAAAAAGAATTTTTTTTTGGAATCATTTCAATTTGACTGTTTAAAAACATTCATTCCATTTAAATAACCACGTATGATCATATATAGGAGTATGTTAAGCTAAGAACTATTTAAAATTCTCAAATTCTTTTTGTTGGGTATTAAAAAAATATCAACAAAAGTGCTTTACCAGTAGCTACTATAAATCACATAATTTAAATAGTAAAAACATTCTTAAACAGCCAAAAATTGTAAGAGAAGTATATTGTCAAGAGCTATTTTAAAAATCCATTTTATATTTAAGTTATTTAAGTAATCACCAGTTCAGCTTTTTATAATTTCTACCAATAATGGATGCTTATATAGAAAAATAAAGTAATGCCATTATTTGCAAATTTGTTTTGGTGGAAATGGACAGATTGCAACAATATCTAAAATACATTTTCAGCTGCTCAGTGTCTGTGTGCATGATTTTACTATATTTCCAAGAGAAAACTACCAGAATAGTTAAATTACTAGTGTGTTAAACCACAGGTCCTTTAATTATTTAATTAGTAGTTAGAGTACTAGACAAGATTGTGCTTCACACTTTGAAACAGTGTTGTATTATAAGAGTAACAAAAAAAATCCCACTATTCAGTTAGAGTAGCCCAAAACCTGTTTTGGGTACTGTTGATTAGCTACCTTTTTTCTAGTCTATTGTTTCAAAATTAGGAGAGATGGCTCTTGTTTATTTCTGCCCAAGTAACTGAAACAGACTTTCTTTATTTTAAATAAAGATTATTGTAAAGTTTCACTTAAATGCATGTACAAATAAAATTGTTGATTACTCCTACCCATACCTCATGAATTTTCATTGCAGAAAGAGATATGTGATACTCTTTAAAATCATTAGTGTTCTAACTTCTCATAATTATATTTTTGCAGAACCAGTTTAATTAATGCTAGTTTTCTTTGCTCATTTCTAGAAAAAGATGCATTGAATTAACATAAAATATACTTTAGATTTTTTGTTAGTATTCAAGTTTTATGTGCAGATGAAACCATACACTGTTACAAACACTAAGTACTATAAAAAAAAAATACTGAGTATTGTAAATATGTTGGAAGTTTAACATGGCATTTTATTTACTTGTTACTACATGTAATTACATAGTGAAACATTTGTCTGTTTTATATATTTATCATATTCTTTTGGATTTCATTATACGACTTTTATTAATAGTTATTTGTATATTAAATTGCAAAATCTTCACATTGAAGGTCTTCTGTTTTTATTGTATGTTCATGCACAGTTGAAAAGCTATTGAAGATCATATCAGATTACTTATTTACACTTAATTTTCTTATATTAGCAGAGATTAAATATTCTGGCAGATGTTACATGGTTCAGACTAACTCCTTTTGAAGGGCTAGAAGTCAACTCTAAATTCATAGTGATCTTTCAGTATTCTGAGACTTTTCCCCAGTTATTCTGAGATGATGGCTTTACAAATTGATCCACATCACCTATTCTGGGAGTCACATGTCATTTCTTTGTCTTTAACTACTTGATTAAATTGTCTGCTTGAGGACTTTGTGCAGACTGGTGTGTATACTTTTCCATATACTTTTCTCTCGCATTATTTACCCTCCATGGTAATTTTGACCACATCTGCTAGATTGCAAGGAGGGTGGGTACTTTTTGTCTTCTTTTCCTGAGTCTCTTACCTTTTTTGCTTTTTACTATATCTCACTCTTTGGTAAGTGTTGCCCAGGCAAGTGTGCTTTTATCAGTAAAACTCTGCAATACTAACCAATTTAATTGTACTTGTTATTGGTTGCAACAGGCTTTGTAGAAATGAGGTGTTTCTTAAGACCATCTTGGAGCTCAATGGATGGTATTACCAATTTTTCCTGAACTGCCATTCATGTGCGATCAGTAGTAGAGATAAAGTGAATCCTGTCCGTTCCTGTTCACACTGGATTGAATAAATTGGGGTTGATTTGCTTTTAGAAATTTAGAAAACTGGGTTTCACTTATTGCACTTTTTCTAGAGCACTGTTTCTCAAGGCTCCCCAGCATGTCCTCTTGGTGTGGATTCCTGTACGTAGTGAGGGGACCTTCCAGAAAACGTTCTGTTCTTTCAGTTTATTTTCTCTGGGATCTAAACATCCACCCATGTGTTTGCTGTGTGCAACAACCCATGAAGGGGAGGAGAGACTCCTGGTGGTTGAGGAGTCTAACCTTAACACACACTTTGGCTTTGAATTCCTGTAGATTGGTGGCCTTGTGGTGGAACCCTCAGGGTTGGTTGGCTGATTCACTTGGGCTAGGGTCGACCAAGTACCAATGTTGGATGCTGTGTCTGATACTGGTATTTGGGTGTAGTGCTCACAAAACCTTGGAGTTGCTGCATTGTCTTTTATGGTATTGTAGTGTATCCCCTCATAGGGCTCCATCATGGGTGGGGTTAGTGGGCACAAAAATATTCTTTCTTAATTATGGATCCCCCAAATAAAAATAAAATAGTGAAAAACAGACCATAGGCAAATGACCACATCTTGAAGACTGAACAGCAATCTTCAACTTCTTTAATACCTGTACCTCATTTTCTGACATTACATTCCTTTTCAGACAAATCTTTAGGGCAAATGTCTATCTTGTTTATTCAGAATGGACTGGGGGGTTTGCTGGCTCTCCTAAGTCAGTTAAAAAGCTATGTTTTGGGGACATTTTGGTGGAAACATACACTCCAAAACACAATGAACTCCTCTTGTATTCGAAGGCCATTTGGGATATACACATTGAGGTTATTCTCCATGCTACTTTGAATTCATCATGAGTTGTTGTTGTTGAAAGGGATTTGAAGAACATCCCCAAGTCAGAGATCATCGCTGCTTTTCCACCCAAGTAGTTTCTGCAGTGAGGCAAATCTCCACTTGCAAAGATGGAATTATGATGTTGACCAGTGTCCTGATTTTGATCTTTATATCACCACGTCCATCTGTCACCATCAAAGCAGTTTATCTAAATTGCAAAGTATGGCCATATGTTCCAAACCTTCTCAGGTGTTTCTAATGTCAGCAGTTTGATCACTCAAAGACATCATGATCTGATTCCTTGACTTGTGCTTATTGCAGTAGCAAGGACCATGATGCTTATGAGTGTGTGAAATGGACTCTTGTCATGTTAATTGTAGTGGCTCTCACCCGCCTCACTTGCATTCATGTCCTAGGTGGGTGTAGGAAAAGGGATAAAGCTTTTGAAACTAGTTCAAGATATTTTAACCCGAGACTCAAAATTTACTGTCCACCACTCCATCTCAGATGTATGCTGCTGCACTTCATTTCACTGAGATCTCTCTGTGTCTCTGACAGAGTCATTTTCAAACCACTTGAATCTTTTGCCCTCTGGGGTTAAGAGAGTTGATGAGTCAACATCTATCTTTATCCCCACCATTCCTTTCAGTGGCTCCCCAGATCCACTTTCTTTGGCTTCAGCTTCTGGTGTTTCCTTGGGTCCATCTCCTTCTTTGGCCCCAAGATGCAGAACAATTATTTGTTTTCACTCTCTGTCACTGGAATCTTCATCTACCAACAGAGACCTGCTCATTTGACCCAGGGCATGATCTGTGAAAGAGAATAAAGAGAAAAGATGTGGTCGAAAACAGAAGGGCTTTCTGCCCAATTCTCCTCTATGTTAAGTAAAAATAGCCATATTACTGCAATGAAACTGTTAAGGTGTGAGTTTCTGTTCTAATTGAGATGACATCAGGGCACTGACTGATTCTTTTCATCCTATGTATCTTTCCTTACAGGAAATGTTTTTGAAACCTGATGATACAGTCACCTTTTGGCAATTTTCTTTATACCATAATGACTGGTTGTGTGATGAATGAGTGCATGGAGGCCCCACTGGTTGACCAGCATGTGCCAGCTCTATCTTTGCCACTCGATACATCTTTGTAGGTCATAGCCATTTGTTTCCTTGGGCCATATCAAAACTCTTTTCTTCCTTCCTGTCTCATATGATCAGTTGGACCTTGATGCTCTCCCTTTTTAATCCTGGAGTACTTTTATGGATGCAATTCCCTCCTGGGGGGTGCCAAATTGATAGAAGGGATTGATCTGTAGAGCATATGCTTTCAGATCACAACTGTTTATCTTCAGTACTGGTCTATATACTTGTTTTCATGCACATCATCAGTCTTTCACTGCTATTGATCTCTGTATCTGCTCCCCTTCCACTTTTTCCTCACTATTTGTGAAGGGTTTACAGTGACCCATAAGGCAGTGATCATTTTCCTAACATTTTGAGAGACTGGCTGTGGTCGATGCCACCCAACCTGCCTCCCTAGGTGGAAGCTAGACTAAGCTAACTGGCCCTCTTTTACTGCTCTCTCAGAACTTGATCTTGCCATCATCTGGAAGCCATCAATAAATGACTGTATTGTAGGAGTACCTGATTGTATCATCCAAGCAGCTACTTAATTTATTCCAAAAACCTTGACTCGTTTTACACAGTATCCTTGTCCATGGTGGAATTCTGCCTACCACATGGCGTGGATGGTTCAAACCACATCACTTTCCAGCAGGCAGAATTTTTTTCCTAATGCTCGGTGTCCAGCTTTCTCTAAGCCTGAGAAGGATACCAAGATTCCTTCAAACTATCATCCAGTTGCTCTGATGAGCTGTCTCTGTAACACCTTAGAGAGAATGTTTAACACTCATCTTGTTTGGTTCCTTGAATCAAACAACTTCCTCTTGCCCACCTAGTATAGGTTCTGACAACAATGCTCTACAATGGACCACTTGATTCAACTTGATATGTCAATCAGGGAAGCCTTCCTCTAGTGACAACATCTTGTTTCTGTATTTTTTACATTGAGAAAGCTTATGATACTACATGGAGGTATGGCATCCTACAAGATTTCCATTCATATGGGTTGCATGGCCATTTGCCCATTTTTTATTAAATATTTTTAATGGACAGGCAGTTCCAGGTCCTTGTGGGTTTGACACATTCTCATTCTTTCCCACAGGAACCTGGAGTCCCTCAGGGCTGTGTCTTGAATATCACACTTCTCATTATAAAGATTAATGCAATCATTGGGTAACTTGCCCCTACAGTTGCAAATGGTTTCTATGTTGACAACTTTCCCATCTCGTATTAGTTGTCAAGCATGAGATGTATTGAGCAGCAGCTCAGTCATTTACTGAAGTGGACCACAGCAAATGGTTTTACCTTTTTTTCTCTCTAAAACTGTTGGATACATTTCTGCTACCAATGGAGTATTTACTCTGTCCTGGAGAAGTTGTTTCCTGTGGTCCCTGAGGCAAAGTTCTTGGGGCTTATATTTGACTGTAAGCTAACTTTTATTCAACACATCAAGCAGCTACATGTCAAGTGTACAAGGGCACTGAACATCCTCCATGTCCTTTCTCCCACGTCTTCAGGAGTGGATCAATGTTCTATGCTAAAGATCTGTTGTGCTCTCCTTTGATCAAAACTGGACTGTGGGTCTCTGGTCTATGTCTCTGCCAGGATCTCAGCCTTGAACATGTTGAGCCATGTTTACCTTCAAGGGCTTAGCCTCTGTACAGAGGCTATCCACACTTCCCCACTCCAGAATCTCATGAATCCCCTCTTCATCTTTGCTGATTGCAATTGTCTTTACTGTATGTTTCAAAACTTTAATCCTTTTCACAACATCCCACCGAGTGTTATATTTTATTTTCCTTCTTCAGTGGGCCATGCTTTTTCATAACAGATGGTTTACCATTGTTCTTTTTTGGCCTTTGTATCCCGGTGCAGTTGGATGAGTTGGGTCTGTCCTTGGATGACACTGCTGTATCCACTTGTCAGTCAATCCCACCATGGTTTTGAGTTATCTGAGGAAGGCAGATACTCCTGATTGGAAGTACCATCTTCTGTTTGCTGAACATCTTTCCATTTCCATTTATATGGATGGTTCAAAATCAGGTGACTCTGTGGGCTCTGCCATTGTTTGTTGTGGTTTGGTAGTTGCACAAAGAATTCTCTCTTAATTTTGTGTGTTCACTGCCAATTTGTATGCTATTTCTTTTGCCCTGGATTACATAGAAGCTGTGCAGTACACAAATTGTACTATTTCTACCAATTCGTCTCTCTACTGGTCATGGAATCACTTCATGCTAGTTCTCACTTTGTTCTTGTCGATATTCAAAAACAGTTGGCCTTTTTTTTTTTATCATCTACTTCTAGCCAGTTTTTCTGAATACCAGCCTACATTGGTATTTGTGGGAATAAGCTCACTGACATTGCCGCTGAGTCTGTCTGCTCTGGTGCTATTTATGCCATGCCTGTTTCATGCATGGACTGTGGTTTTGTATTTAAGTTTTGGCTCTGTGTCTGTGTGACACTTAAATCACAACAGCCCACATTTTGCTGCTGTTATGTCCATGAGCAATGGCAGTACTTTAGACATTTTTTTTTAACATTGGTTCACCCCTGACATTGATAATAGTGAGACTGTCCACCTTACTAATGTTTTTAAATTTTTAAAGGCCATTGGCTTTTGCAAGTCTGTTAAAGTTTATACAAGCTGTTTAGAGTTTATTTAATTTTACATTGATTGATTTTAACATTCTATAACAACTTTTATTTTATTTTTTGCTGGTTGTTTGGTGCAGTCGCCTAGTAGCTTTTCACCAATAAACACCAAACAATCAAAACCAGTGTGTATTCCTTCCCCCAACAAAAACAAATTCTATTAGTAAAGCTAATAGGTCCTTACCCACACTCAGTTTCCTGTCACTGAGGTGGTGAATGAGATTTTCCTTCCAGGGTGTTCAAGTGTGTTTTTTTACACTCTTCAAGAAGAGTACAAAGTTGGTGGTCCTTTTGTCTTGGTTCTTGGGTGTTTTTCCCAAGTGTTGGTAGGAGCAGCACCAACCTATGCAGGAACATACTCATAATATCAGTTCAGATTTGATGCAAAGCTATTCTGTTGGGGAGGGATATTTGGACTTTCTTTTTGATCAGAAAAGTATACTGTTTATAGAAGGAGTTTCACTATCTCCTCATAATTCCAAATAAAATTGATTGACCACAGTGTTTAATGTCCTCTCCATAATTCTAGGGGCAATTGAAATTCTTCTTGACCACTTGATTGGAGTTCTGTTCCTTTGGTTGAGTATGGCATATCTGATCCTGTCATTTCAAGTCTGTAGTCATTGTCTTTCAGACTTCTTCAGGCTTAATTCCATGGCTAAAGGTTGGGATACAATCATATGTACATCTAACATTGAAGTCCAATTGCCCTATCCATCAATATCGGACATAGGGACCAAGACCCTTTAATTCCAACCTTGAGTAGTGGAGCCTCAGCTATCTGGTTGGGGCTGGTCTATGATGGTAATCACTCCTGTACTATTTCTACTATTGGTGCAAAAACTGTGCTCTGGATGTAGTGAGGTTTGCCCTCTTGTATATCACTATCTTGGTGCGCCCTTTATCTAGCAGATGCTTTCTATATGGATAATGCCCTCACCAACCCTTTCATCTTCTCAGTGTGGATTTCTAGCTACAGTACCAGCAATAATTTGATTACCATATAATCAGTCTGTTTTCATATGTAAATAAATGGTGTATTTTACAATTTTGGAGATAAGGCTGGATAAATTGACCAGTTATTCTTTGAATAACTCAGAATTAATGAAATACTAATATTGCATGTAGTTTATAATTTTGATGTTTTGTTTTAGCTTTGTTTATAATAAATCTGTGTCAAACATTTTGAATTGCATTCTTGACATACTTAGATGTTATTATTAGGTAGATTTCATTCTTACTCTGTAGATGGTGATGGAGAAGTTGAATTGGTGATTGGTTTAACAGACCGAGTCTTGCGAACGTATCGTTGGGTTAGGCAACCCCATGTAAGTTGCAATAGTGCACTATTATATTATTTAACTTGTGTTTGTATTTGAACTTTGCCCCATAGTCTTAAAATATAAATGAAATACAATTAACTATTGTATTTTCTTAATGTATGAAAAGTACTTAAACTATGGGTGTTAAGATTTCATAATTTTTTTTCAGATTTGGCAATTGATAAATCCATATTTTATAATGTCACATTGGGAAAAAAAAACTAATTATAAAGTAAGATTTAAGAGAACTTAATGTCTAGTTAAATAGTCGATAGACTGAAATAAAATAGGGAAATAAGACAAACACCACAGCATATGTTAAAATTAATATACCTAAATTATGAAATTAAAATATATGAATACAACAAAGTAATTTAATTGTGAAATTAAAATGCATTGAAACCTTATTCTCTTTCCCCTTGAAATAGAATCCCACCAAATATCTTGTTTCACTTGTATGTGTTAGTGACTGTTATCTTTAGTTAACATTTAAAGAATTTCAAAATGTTTGGGCATATTTTATGTTTTTAGATATCTAAGTACCATACAGGCAGAAAAAATATAGTTAGCAATTTCTGATTTGTGGTTGGTATTAATAAAAATACATCCTTTTGCAGCACATTTGCTAAAACACATTTGTGCAGAAATATGTCAAATGGGTCATGAAAGAAATCTTGAAATTGAATTATGAAAACAGTTTAGTTTTAGGTATGTCAATTATAATACTTAACTACTTTCAAAATTTGAATTGCTTTATTCAAATGTTTCATTAAAAACTAATTATTTAGCAAGTCTCATTTTACATTGTTTCATTCTCTTTTGCTTTTTTTTAGGTGTTTCACACTTTTGGTAAAGTACAGCTAGTTAAAACTTTAATATGGCTCTAACTTTTTATTGTGATAATTTATGTGTAGTTATTATTTAATGCAAAACAATTACATAGTAAAATAATAATAATAATAAAATTATATTGAATAGGAGTTTCATTAAATTAAATGGTCATTTCTGTGAAAGTGGCATATTTCGTGCTGTGTAAAACCACTGTGCTACTGAATATTAAATTAAGTGCACATTTCTTCAATTCTTTTATTTTAGGAAGAGGTGTAATACTATTCCAAATGTATAACTAGTCCATTATAGGTTTCAGTTAAAAGAGTACATTTATATTTGACACATAATTTCGGTTCATTTTATCTATTTTAATATTACATTTTATAACTAAAAAATTGTAACTAGTAAACAAGAGTTACAGGAAGGCATTTAAGTATGGAAAATGTTACCATTAATGATATTGTCTAAACAAGTTTTACTCTTTGTTGCAAATAATATTGAAATTATCATGTCACTGATACAGATAAATAATATATACTTAGTGCCATCATACCAAGATGTGTGCATTCTGCCCCAATTGCCTCATTGATTTAAAAATACTTTCGAAAATATGCTTATTGCTATTTTTCCATGTATGAAACAAAAACACTTAAGATTTATTCAATAAAAATGTTTTGCTTATCTAAAGGTATACATAGTTTTTGAAATTCCAAATTTTTTATTTTGGATTAATTTCAGCATGCTCAAAACAAAACTAGTGTTTGCCAATTTTCTGAATTTTTGTGAATATAATATGACACTCATAGTCTCCTCGGAGAAAAATCAAAATAACATAAAGCAGCATTAATTTGCTTCTAACTTCAACACAAGTATAGTTTCACCAATTTTTGATAAACACTGTTTCTTAATTTTGGTTGTCATTGTATGATGTAATTATTTATCTATATCTCAGTAGTGTTTCTACTGCTTATGCCCAATATAGCGAGAAGTTCAATTGAGATTCACTTAGAAATGGAACAAAATATTAAAAACTTAGCTTGGTAATAAATTTCTAAGAGAAAACTTCAACTACAGTTACTGTCTTGAAACTTTTATATCTTGTTTTATTATTTTATACTTCATATACTTCATTTGAATGTGGTGGTATGACAAGAAAACCTCAAAGATGAGGTAAGCTTGGTTAAATTATTTTACACTTGATTGTATCAAGTTTTGTATCATTGGCAAGTCCACTCTGATAAGCTGCTTAAGTAACTACTTGAATAATCAAGGAAAATAACACACATGCACAATATATAAATATAAAATCAGTTTAAAACTTGTTACATATGTTAAGTGAAACATTGGAGTTAGTAAGTTAAACTTGCCTTGTTTATAATTTTGGTATGGTAAACCAGTGATCATAAACAGAGCAAAACTGCATGCAGTATTGTTTGAATCGAAAAAAAATTAAACTTTACAGTTTTATAAAAAAAAAACTTATTGGAAAGTTTTACAACAATGCAGGAAGGCATGAAAAATCAGTTATTTAAGGCTACAGTAAACATATGCATCTAATTTATTTTATGAAAGGTTGTCATAATGAAATCTTTTAGAATTTTCTGAGCTGAGAAATGAGACCAGTATGTTATGTAAAAATAAGGTATTTAAGTTGCAGAACATACATGATCCCAAGAAATTTCATGTATATTTTAAATCTATTTCATCACAAATATTCTAACCCAGGCAAATTTGTGAAAACCCAATTACATAACTCCTGGTTGTATTAGGATTGTTACTGATGTATAGAGAAAGAAAACTTTTTTTTTCACATCCTGATGTATTTATATTTTAATATTTTACTTTCTCTAAGTATATCTAAATGTGAAGGCTGGCTACTAAAAAACTTGATAAAATGATTTGTTCACACTTTGTCTTAAAAACTGTTATGAATTATCATAAATTTATATGTAGTTCTAAACAAGATCTTAGTGTATGTGAAGTTGCACATCTATGTGATAGGATTACATAAGTTAAATTCCAATATGATACCTTACTTCTACTTGCATAATAGGTATTCTCAACTTGTACTACCCTCTGTGTAATTTTAGCTCACCACTAACCTTGATGTTCCCACCTACCCTTGCATGTTTACATACGTATAGCTGTGCTTTAGCATGCAAATAAACATCCAACACCTGTTCAATAGGAATGTGACATGCCTTCCTACTCCAGTTGACCCTCTCTACACTGTAATTTATCACATCTCAATTAAGCATTCAAATATACAGTTGTACTTCAATTCTTTTATGCACTTTTCTTCATTTTTATAGGCAAAACACTTTATTGGGTTTTGACAACTTAATTCATTATAATTTCATTCCTCCATAGTTTTTTTTAATGTTTTTGTTTTTGTATCCACGTTATGAACTGTCACTTTATCACTACAGTGACTTCAGCCATACATCTTGCCACTGCTGTTGTAGCTTGGGAATTCACACTTTCTTGGAGGTCTTGGCTAGAGTACATCACAAATTGGAAAATTCATGTGCTTGCTAGGTCTTTAGAAATGTAACTGGATACCCTGTTCTTGGGTGAATTTGGCCAGGGCAACAAGAACTTTGACAACCTATTTCCATGTTCTTCCTTTGCAGTGAATCCCATTGGATGCTTTGTATGTACCTGATCCTTTGTCTGCCTTTTTGGAAATAATTTCCCAGATAATTTGTTTTATCTATATCCTCTGCATCTTTTCTCCTCTCTCCTTTATTCTACATCTTTGTTGTATCATTTAGTGTTCCCTCACCTCACTTGATATGAGTGTCATGCTCATCAATTTGTAGCCTAACTATGTTCAAGTGCCAGCATGCCTCATTCCCCATGTATATCTGACTCCTGTGCCTTGGCATTTACAGATTATATTTTCCATATTTGGATTCATGGACTTTGGAGTCTTTCACTCAAGCATGAAACTCCATTACTACAAACTGATTTGAGGTTTTATCCAGCCTAATTTTCACATCTTTGGTTTACACTCCCCACTGTTCTTCTTCCATTTACCTCCTTTCTAAGGCTCTTCTCCAACCTTCTGAAAGGTTTTTAGTGGATACTTTGTACCCTTATCTCATCCAAATTGGTGTGCTTATCTTTTTCTGCCTTATCCATGCATACTTGGCTCCTTTGTTGTTGGGATCTTTATGATAGGAATGCCTTCTTGTCACATGTCTTCCCACTTCTTATAAAAGGAACCTTTGTTGGCTTCCATTTTGTATCATTTGTTGTTTAGAAATCTTCCTGATACATTGGAGTCTAGGAAGGAAGTTGCATGTCAACATTCCTCCCTTACCTCTTTAATTTGTTATCTTTCCCAAACCTCTCCAGTTTCAATTCTCATGTCTCTTCCTCCTGCTACCTCTGCACAGCATGACCAAGTGTTAAGGGCACTAGACTCGTAATCTGAAGGTCACAGGTTGATGTTTTGGATGCACACCTCCAGATTTACCTTCATTTTATTTACAGCAGTTTCCCAATTATTCAATTTTTCCATTCTACCTTTTAGTCTGTTGTTGGTGCCTTACATCTTCACACACCATCACAACTAAAGTTTGTGGTTCCATTACTTCATGAACAACTTGCTTATTTTATCTCCATCACAACAAGTCTCTCTCACTTGTACATCTTTCCTTTCCTCCTACAAGTGGTTGCTCAGGTAAGATGACTAGTCAAGCTGGAGAAGTCCTGTCTAAACCTGACTTGGTATCTAATCCATTTGGGGGTATTTTTCAACACCTTCCTCAAAAGGGCCCAGTCTTCTCTTCATGTGATGTTAATGGAGCTTTTGGTTTCCAAAACCAACCCCCCTCCTTCTCTCCATACACATGTTCTGTCTTTTTTTTTGTGATTTGGTCATCCATGGAAGCCCTTTTACACTGAGGTTGTGCATACAAATATGGCCTTTAATAAGTGTTTCACAGTCAATGAGATATTTTTTCAGAATCGCTTGAGTTTGTCATTGTCCTTGGCTGGTGTTCTACATCCTGTTTGTCCAGATTTTCAAATGTTCGTGGATACATTTCTTGTGGGATTGGCTGCATTTATGGGTTCTCAGGTCCCAGGTCATTGGGCAATTGTCAAATCTTCCCTCCACATCAACCTATTAGAACTTATTGCAGTTTGTTGAGCCTTGGATCATTTTCTACTTTTGGTAAGAAGCAATTTGGTTGTGATCTATTCTAGTAATTTGACTGTTGTCTCTTGCATAAATTATCAAAGGGACACCCATTTATGTTCATATTGCTTTCAAAC
Organism: Tachypleus tridentatus; assembly: GCF_004210375.1. Classification (NCBI taxonomy): domain Eukaryota; kingdom Metazoa; phylum Arthropoda; class Merostomata; order Xiphosura; family Limulidae; genus Tachypleus; species Tachypleus tridentatus. The sequence goes on along the minus strand of NC_134836.1, from coordinate 13,726,484 downwards.
ATTGACTTTCCTTTTGTGGGCTTAGTATATTAGCAAGTCCATCTTGTTTATCATGTCCCAGGTGCTCTGAATCATACTGGCAGACCAGTTTTCTCATCTGGACAAGATTTTACTTAGAGTCATCTCTTGGTCCTCAAGTTTTTTGTCGGTTATGCTCCTGATTTGGTAATCCTCTTCTGGATGCATTTGCCACCCATCTCAATTGCCTTTTCTTTTGTCTTCTGTTCCATATTTTTTTAGCTTTGTCAGTAGATGCTGTCATTAAATATTGGATTAAAATTTACTCTCATGCCTTTTTCTTATTCATGTTCTCTTCTTGATCCAAATAACTCCATATTGAGTCCTTCTCATAACACCATTCTTGCATGCTCAACTGTGATTTCTGTTCATGACCCTCTTTCAATCATCTCCTCCCTTATCTGTTCCACTTCGCTGATCCCTATTCTATTAACCTTAGTCCGTTATATTTGATCTTGTTGTCACCATGCTTTGGCTTCACATGTGGATTTCATCTGGTCACCTGTGAAATGATATGAACTCCACACAAATATCCTTCTTTTTGTCTGGTTAAATTCATATTTTTACCTTGAATGTTTACCAGAGAAAATTGTGCATTTTTTTACCATTGATCTCTGCAACATAGTTTCTCATCCTCCCACTCCATGGTTCCCTACCTTATAGATTTCTTAACTTGACTATTCAATAATGATTTATAAGTATTCACCACTACTGGCTACAGGGCAGCCTTATCTAATACCTTTCATTTCTCCTGCTCCTGTCGCATGTTTTCTTCTATTCTTTCTCTCCCATTTTGTTCCTTTCATTTGATTTGTACTCTGTCTGACTGGAACCTGAGTATAGTCCTTCATATCTTTACCCTTTTTTCATTGGAACATTTGGGCACTTGCTTATTGTAACACCTCTCCATAAGATATATTTTTATTCCATTTTACTTGTGGTGGTTGCAGGTTTGAATTTTTTGGTATTGATATCTCTCATATCCTTTATTGCCATACCTGTGTATTCCTTTATCAAGGTTGTGGTTATTTCTAAAAACTTCAGCATTGCATAAAGGGGACATTTCCCTTACACCTATTTCCGTTCCTTCCATCTCTCTATTTTTTATTTGTGTATCAATCCTGATCTTCACTGCCCAATATGTGCTGACTGGATCCTAAATGTGGTCCTTCATGCTTTTACCCTTCCATTTGAAACTTTGGTCACTTGCTCATTGTACTACCTGTCTTTTGCCCTTTACTTACCAGTGTCATTTTGTCTTATTGTGAGAGCAAAATCACATTTATGAATTGAAGAAAGTATAGAGAACTTATCTTTTATTGGATTTCAGATTTTATATTTGTAAATAGTAGCATAACATTCCATTATTTATACTAAATTGTAATGCTTAATTGTGTTTGAAGGAAAATTTACTTAAAAGAAATGCCAAAATATGTTTGAGACTACAAATGGGTGCCTTCTAAGGATTTTTTTTTAACCCAGGAACTTGCTATTTATGTAACACCCTTGTTCATTACATCCAGTTAAAGACTACCTTTTCTTCACTCAGCATCTGACATCACCTCCATGTGTACAATAAAATGCACGTGATACCATGTGTTCCCAACTCACTGTCTCCTTCACACTGAATTCAAGCCTTGTTCAAGATCAGCTTCCTTCTTGGCTTTTTATTATTTGCTGTATGTTATTCAGAAAGTGTTTAACCCATTTTTGTAAGAAGCAATTATAAATAAACTCTAAAACATTTTTAAGACTAACTAGTATGCATTATATCATCATCAAAGCTTATAGTATTTTATCACTTCAAATATGACCAAACCATAATTTTGCATGTGGGGCTAAAGAGAAGTACTTTGGGACTTCTTAGATAAAAAAAACAACTTAGGTTTAACTAACTAACATGGCAGTAATTTAAATTGTAAAACTTTCAGCGAATGCAAGTCAAAGGTGTCAATTTCCATGTTATAATCATTGTATGCCACATTTAACAAATTGTAGGATGATAAGGAAAGCAAATGATCAAACTTTATTCTCTGGATTTTACAATATGAATGCTTAATATAGTAACTGCCATTTTATGTAGAGGTATTAGTAGTGATCAATAGCACTTTTTTGTGTATGTCTTGGGAAACTTGCTTTTGGAAAAAAACTGCATGGGATGTATGTAACTTTTATTTTTCAATAGTTGGTTAAATCATGCTATATCATATATATTTATATTAATCATTATATTGAGAAATTAACTCAAAGTAGATATAATTTTATAAAAGAAGTTGATCCACAAATGTTAGGATTAATATCTATCGTGTGGCGAGTACATTGTCTTCACATGAAGGCTTAGTGCTTTGAACTCAAATAGCTTGTGACTTTTATACTATATGCTTTTCCTTTCAAACTAGCAGTTTTAAGTTCAATAATTTAGCATAATTTTATATTTAATTCATAATAAAAATGATTCAATATTTAGAATAACTATGTACATACTACTAGAACTATATAATAATTTTATATTTCCTTCTTCCTTGTTACTATCTCTATAGTAAGATCCACACTTCTGTTGTTATTTTATAATTAAAACAGTGTAACTGATGTATACAAAAAATATATTATTTTTGACATTTTGCAAATGGTTTAAAACATTGTGTACAAGTAGCAATAATAAAACCCATATGTTGTTTTGAACCAGACTAAACACGTTTGTCTCTAATACTAGAGAGGAAACTGTGACATTCTCACATTTGGGATGTTAATACACTGAAGAGATTAAATTTCAAATTCCAATATGAATCTGATGAGAGGAATGTGACCTGGACTAATCTTTTAAGTACTGCAAAGTGATTTTTCTTTGTAATTTATGGTGTCTGTATCTTTTGGTAATTTCTTGTAAGAGAATGTATTATGTAACTAGGGTCAGATGGTGTTGTTATACCATCTGTACTGTATACTATTACATACATTCACTAGTAGTGATAATTAATGTTTTGTCTGTATAGTGAAACCACAAACAAACAAGTGTTGAACGAGACTTGCTTGAAAGTTGAATATCATTTCTTTGAAGTACCAGAATGTTTTCATACTATCATATCTACAATAATGTGTCAAATGTGCTTGCACTAGACTAAAACGAGAGTGGTCACCAACAAGTGTGATAGTTATACAGTAAATGTACAATGTTCATGCTGCTAACTTTATGGTTTTCTTTGCACAATAAACAAAAGTGTGACTCAAGTTAAACATAAAATAAATACATTTATGAAGAAAAAAATAAAATATTTTCTATATACATATGTAAACATTCAATTATACTTTTAAAAAATCAACCTAAAATATACAATTTTTTTTTTAAACTTAGAAATATTATTTTTGGTTTTGTATATTACTTGAAACCATAAGGAGAGTACATGATTATTAAAACATTTAAGACACAGTGCTCTGCAAAAGTGTTAGGATAAAGTCAAAAATTAGATTTCAGGCTGCTTTTAAAGAACAGTGGAATGTAAATTTTGAGTAAAACATCAAAATGTTATTAATATTCATATTTACTTCAACAGAAATGCTTGGGTTCAGCAAACAGTTAATATTTTGTTTGTACCCTCTTTTTCTTTTCATAACTGCAACCAGTCTTTCAGGCATTGCTGCACCACATTTAAAGTGTTATTTAGGAATTTTGCTGTAATTGTTTCTAATGCACTACAATAAAGTTTCTATTGAAGTAACTTTAATTTTTCAAGTTTTTGTTCTATGAAATCCCAGATATGCTCAACTGAGTTAAGATTGGGGCATTGTGGGGCCATTGCATTATTTGAATAACCTCAGCAACTTTTTTCTTAGCTAGGTAATTTCTGCATAGGTTGAATGAGTTTTTTGGGTCATTATCTTCTTGGTAGTAGAATCATTTACCAATAATATCAAACCACTGTGCATATCATGACAGATCAGTATCTGATAATACTTGCACTGGTCCATTGTTCCATCTATTTTGCAAATGTTCTCAGCAGAAAAACACTCAAACCATCACACTGCCTACCCTATATTTCATGGTAGGTACTATGCATTGAGGTGTCATTCACCTCTCTTCCAACACTTGTCAACAGGAATCAGTAAAATATTACCATAGTGCTGAAATTTAAATTACATAATGGCATTGAAGAATTAGTCCCATTGAATGGAAAGAATGACAAAGTATTCTCTTGTCTTAACACTTTTTCCTAGTACTGTAGACAAAATTTCATTTTATGGATAATAAAAGGTTTTGAGAGATGTTAAAATAATGTACTAAAATATGAAATGTAAGAAGTTCAAATTTGGAACATGTATAAATATTGTAATCTTGTTTAATATTCTGGAAATTGCATTACAAAATGGTGTTCATGAAAGATGATAATGCATAAACATTAAATATATCAAAGTAACAGGGTTTTTGTTTCCTAAACTACATGTACATATGAAAGTTTTTGTGAAGTTCCAAACAATTTCCTCCAGTAGTTTTATTGTTGGAACAAAATATACAGTGGAGCGCCATTAAGCCGCAGACCAGTAAACCGCGAAATCGCTTAAGCCACTGCAGCAAGTCTTGTCCCAAAATTTTTGATGTATTAAATCTACTACCTGGCTTTTTAAAGTTTCTCACACTCTCCTTATCTTTATAACTTCAAGGGGATATTTGAAAAGGATTTGCTTTAATTTGGGAAATAAATAAAATATATTACAATAGAAATCGACCGTTAATCAACCTTATCCGCTCTCTATGTCAGCTTTATGGAGGTCACCATTGTTACCAAATCACACCTCTCCATACATTAAAGTTAATCCGTGGTAAATCCGTGAAAAGAGTGATCAATAATTAAAGTATAATTTTGATTCGATAATCCGATATTTTTATGGAATTGTATAAATATTGGCGACAAACCCAATAGAAATCACTTCAGTTTCTGAATTAATAGTGAGCATATCATATTTACATGGCGGCCCGAATGTAACATGGGAAGACGATATTTTACAGGGAAAAGCGAACCATTGCAATGCATTGGTCATTTGTGTTAAAACGGCACTTGTCAATTGTATCTGAATAGTCTATACATTAATATTATAATGATCATGCAATGGCCCGGATGAGGCTCCTCGGCGGAGCTGTTGGCGACTTCGGCTTTTCAGTCACAAAGGTTTAAGCTGCGGACCACTTAAGCCACGGTTAAGCAGGTTGACACCCCCCCCAAAAAAAAAAAAAATACCGCGGCTTAATGGTGCTCCACTGTAGTAAGACGTGGGTTGGCTATACAGTAAGTTAGTAACTAGCTTGCAAGTCCAATATCTTTGTTAACAATGTCTCGTGTAATCTCTATCACAATATTTATGTATTCCTTTGTTTGGATTTTAGTGTTTGTTTGTTGTTTTTTATATTTTTTCAAAAATGTCAGCAGCATGTAAAGGGAACATCATTGTCTCACCTATTTCTCTTTTATCTTGTATTCCCTTGCCAGTTCTGATCTTCATTGCCCAGTGTATGTTCTGCATTGCTTCCTTCCATAATGCCATTCCCACCTATTTGCAATATAAAATACCTCCTTTGTCTGTGACCTTTTTTCTAGTATCATAACCTGTTTGTTGCATCACCTTATTTGGTTTGATTAGCAATTGTTATCTGAGGATTTTAATCACATTTACCAAGTATCTTTACACCAAATCCATCATCCCATCCTCTCGCTAGCTACCCACTTCCTTCACTCATTGGAGAAGATTGTTCAAACTGGCATGTAGACCACAACTCATACTTTTATAGCCCACTGCTTGCATCATATGGCTGTCTCCTCCTCATGTAGCTATCACTTGTCCCCTGTCACCATCCTTAATACCTCATTTTATCTGTGAGAAGCTAAGTTGTTTCTTAACATTACAGTGCTCCCTTTCTCAGGGCAGGGATCTTGCACTGTGATGGGTGTAGTGTTTGTTCAGTTATACTTCAACATAAATCTGCACCATATAACTGTATGTCTACACCACTCACTGAAGAAATGGAATATTCCATAAGACTGCTCAAGATTGCCTTGAAGTATCTTTCTTCATAAATAAGGCTCAAAACAGACCAAATCAACTTGTGGACTATCATGAATGGACTAGTCTCAGTATTGCTGGGATCTCTGATGTTACTTGAATAAGCCAAAGCTAGCCTGTTTTTCAAAATAGGTGTTGTTGTTTTTTTCTATTGCACTGTCTTATGGTGTAGCATTCCTCTGGACTCCATTACACTGTTCCCTCATCTTCTGGTGGAGTGAGGGGATTCTTATCATTTCCTAGCTGCTAGGATGGTGAACCATAGAGGCTTCCTCTTACATGTGACTGCCTTCACTCAGTTGAGAGTAGGCCAGTGGTGTTCTGTTGGTGTAAATGGTAAGTACTCGCCTTCCATCTTCTGTCATGGACCTGATGAAAAACTCTCAATGCTGCCAGGTTTTGAACTGGAGTTGACTTGCTACATTTGCTTACCCACTCCTTCTGCCACCTTTGCCCAAATGTTGGGTTCTTTGGAGGCATGGTGTTGGTTGTGTATTGGATTTGCACACATGCTGTGTCTTGGTGGTTGGAATAGAAGCTTTTTCTCTTCTGATTCCTAGGCTTGAGGTGAAAATGGTTGGAACCCTTCTTCTATGACAGACCAAAAGAAAATACCTAGTGCTGTCTGATTCTGGACTTCAGTTGACCAATCAAATATGGTGTGACATGATATATTAAGATATCACACTGCATGGATTCTCTTTGGGCATTTTTTGAAGTATTTTTATCTAGGTAACTTTGCAGCATATCCTCCACTGTTTTATTGTAGGAGTCTAGTTATATCGTGAGAATAGGTAAGGAGTTGTATTGAAAGTTAACATCTTTCTACACTGAAAATGTATTTCTGATGTATACTCACCTCTGTTGCATTTTCCACCATCCTCCCTGTTCTTGATGCATCATTTTTGCCTTATCTTGTAGTGATAAAAATACTTTATAGAGGGAGTCAATTGTATTAGTAGGGTGTGTTGCAGTTCTGTGAGTAGTGGGTTGCATGATACAGCAAAACTATACCATGTGTAAACATGAGAGGGTAGGAGGAAGTTTCAAGGCTAGTGGCAAGTAAGATTTGTATATACAGAGGGTAGTGCAAGTAGATAAAAGCAATTATGTGAGAGAGGTAAGAATTTATTGGAAATATATTTTCATTGTAGGAAAATGTTAACTTTCAAAATTTTTCTGTTAGAAACATTTTAACACCCATTTCATTTAGTAGAGATTATGCATTTACAGCCAATAAGGTAAACTGAAAGGAACGTAGAATAGTTAAAGGAAACTGGCTCATACAAGTGGTTAAAAAGGGGCCATCGTTCAAGTGCTCTTGAATTTCTTTTGTTTAATAATGTGGCTACTTTGATACCTTCAAGAGCAAAATCTCCTAGTTTATGGAGATAGAGAAGAAATTCTGATTTTATGCACTATTTTGTTGTTGTTGTTTATTTTATTTTATTTTTGATTATGTAATGTTAGCAGTCTGATATATATGCAAAAACGGCTTGTTTAAGTTGAGAAAATATTTTACGTAGAAGTGGGTTTTCTTGACATCACTGATTAGCAGTCTGATGTTTATATGTTATATCCAGTGTTGTTTTTTTTCCACCCCAGAGCTCAACTTCAGATTTTAAAGGAAAATTAGTAGGACTTCATAAATGGGAATTTCCAAATCAGGTAGGCAGCTTTTACTACTGTTTTTAAAATGTGAGATATTGTGATATTTTAACAGTGAAATTCCTGAAATTGGTGTGATAATTCGTGAACAAGAAAAATAAAAAACAGTTGTTTTTTAATATTTGAAATGGCGAGTTTGATACAGTGTATTTAATATTTTTATATTGTAACTTTACATTTACAATTAAATTGTTAATAGATATTTTAAAAATCATACATTTTTGACTTTTTAATGCTATAGTAGAAAATCACTGCAGTTGAATAAGGTAAAAAAAGAAAGTTATGTCCCAAAAATTCCAAAAAAATCTAAGACATCCTCTTTGACCCAAATATATTTTGTGTTCTAATAATAATATTCATCAGTGAAACCAGAATTAGTTTTCAATTATACTTCATAAATATCAGGCTTTTTTTTAACATGTCAGAACTAGCATTAACTCTTTAAATTACGAGATTGCTTACATACCACTGAATACAAGTAGGGACAGCATATTTCACCATATTTGGTTATTTTATGCATTTGCCTGTTATAACACTCGGTGTAAAGATCTGACCCAAAATTGTGTAAAATAATTCATATACCATCTACAATACATTAGTAATCCCAGCAGTAATTTTGGGGATAAGTTTAGTATTGGTGGTATATTGCTTCAGTTTTGTGTGTTACATGTATGTTATTGGAGATCTTTGAACCATAAACAATTTGGACAACAAATATTTTGAAAAATGTTAAAAATGGAATGGATCCATATAAACCTTTGTAGTAATTTTAGGCTAAAATTGTGCAAAACAAGGTGTTATACATTCTTATCTTTTAAGTTTTAGTAGAGTATGCTACCAGTTCTTAAGCATATGTGCAATTTGTATAAGTAGCATTTTAACATCTTCACATCGAATTAATATTTTTGTTTAAATCATGTTAGAAGACTGTAGCTGTATTTTCATTCAATTTGAAAGATCATTAAAGATTATACATAAAGAGCTTAAGACATAACTCTTTTGGGTCTTTCAATCAAGTGGTTAGATATTTGTTTTCAATTATAATTCATAAATATCAGGCTTTTCTTAACATGTCAGAACTCACATTAACTCTTAAATCATGTTAGAAGACTGTAGCTGTATTTTCATTCAGGTTTCATAAGGAATATTAGTACATCCATAAAAAGAAATTCTCCAACTTTTTATTGGATGACTGACAGTGTTATAGGTCTCAAGACCACCCACCAGAAGATCTTGGTCTTGACCCTCCAAGTCTCTGTTTTACTTATTTCAAAAATGAGACCAGCTAAATTTAGAAGTTTTTACTGTGTTAAAGCAGTCATCTATGCATAATTAAGTATTAAATATCAATTACACAGCAGTTCATATGAGGCATGGTGTACCATCAAAGATATTTTACTTGTAAAACTCTGTTGGTATTACATTTTTGCAGTAATGTTTGTAGCACCTCCATTATTTTTGTGTATGGATGCCAATTTGCAGTTATAATCCATACTATAAAAACTAACTTCTACTATACATTGCATTTTGTGTAGCCTTACAACAAGTTTTTATGAACTTCATCTGGTGCACAAATGAATGTCAAACCCAAGCAATTATTCCTGATATTCAACATGTCCAGTAGATCAACTGTGATCATTTTTGGCTTCAAACATCATAAAGAATTTGCTGGTGCCAATACATGTTTGTTTTATTTAACCTTTTTAATTTTAATTATTCATTTATATTTTTTGTTTTCATTGTTTTCTCTCTCTCATAAGAGGAGACATTAAAGCAAACAAACTTTATTTACATCTTAAACACACATTTTTTAGACATTAACCTGGCAGTGTTTGCTTTAATTAGAAGAAGTGTTGATAAATGTATTTTGAGTAACACTGTTGTGGGTTAAAACTGGTCTCCTGTGTTGACTCTATAGTAGGTAGCTGTTATTCTGCCTTCAGTGCAGTATTTTGAGTAAAGCCATAACAATCAGATATTATAAAGGAACCCCCCTTGTATCTTTATCAGTTGGAACTAAGTACTTATGATGTATGCTTCAGTTAGCTTTTTCTGTATGTACACACGTACATGTCTGTACAAGACCATGGTTTGATATCATATCACAATTTGTATATGTGAAGGTGTGTTTCTAAGAGTAATACCCCTCCATGTGGATTCCCATATATGGTGAGGAGACATCCCAGAGAGGGTTCTGTTCATTCAGCTTGCCTCTTCTGAGATCTAAACATCCACTCACGTGTTTGCCATGTGTAGCAACCCATGAAGGGGAGGAGAAGATCCTGGTGGTTGAGGGGTCCAACCCTAACACACCACTTTGGCTTTGAATTCCTGTAGATGAGTAGCCTTGTGGTGGAACTCTTGGGGTCAGTCAGCTGACCCACTTGGGCTAGGGTCAACCCAGTAACAGTGTTGGACATTGTATCTGATGCTGGTGTTTGGGTATAGTGCTCACAAAACCCTGGTGTTGCTGCAGTGTCTTCATTTGGCATTGTAGTGCATCCCCTCGTAGGGCTCCATGGTGGGTGCAGTCATTGGACACTGAAACATTCTTTCTTTATTATGGATCCCCCAAATTAAAACTTAAATAGTGAAAAAAAACAGACCATTGATAAACTATTCTGAGCAGCAATCTTCAATATCTGTAACACCTGTACCTCATTTTCTCATATTACATTCTCTTTCAGACAAACGTTTTGGAAAAATGTCTCCCTATTTTTTTATTCAGAAGGGACTAGAGGGACTTGCTGGCTCTCCAGAGTCAGTTAAAAAGCTTTGCTCTGTTGACATTGGTGGAAGCATTCACATCTAAATACAGTGAACTCCCCTTACATTCATAGGCAATTGGGGATATACCCATTGAGGTTACACCCCATGCTACTTTGAATTTATCATGAAGGGTTATTGTTGAGAGGAATTTGAAGAACATCCCCAAGTCGGAGATTCTTGCAGGTATCTCCACCCAAGGAGTTTCTGCAGTGAGGTGTATCTCCACTCTCAAAGATGGAATTATGATGCCAACCAATGTCCTCATTTTAACATTTATGTCACTGCATTCACTTGCCACCATCAAGGCAGGTTATCTTAATTGCAATGTACAACTATATATTCCAAACTCCCTTGGATGTTTCCAGTGTCAGTGATTTGGTCACTCGAAGACATGATATTGTGGTTCCTTGATGTGTGCCACACACCCTCATTGCATTAATTACAACAGCTCTCACCCATCCTTCTTTTATTCTTGCACTAATTGGTTGGAAGAAAAAGTGGTGCAGCGTTTGAAGATGATTCAAAACGTTATTTACCCTAAAGCTCGAAAGTTACTGTCCACTACTTCATCTCGGACATATGCTACTCACTTCATTCCACTACTATACTGGGAGTGCAGACATCTCTCTCTGTTTATGGAAGAATCATTCTCAAACCACATGAAAAGTTTATTTATCTCTATCATTAATAAAAGTTGATGAATCAATTTCAACGCCCATCTCTGTCCCTAACATTCATTCCAGCAAACCTAAAGATCCACTTCCTTTGGTTACAGGTACATCTTCCCCCACCTCAAGATTCAAATTGATCATTTGTTTATATCCTTAGTTGCTGTAATCTTCTTCCAGTGACAGAGACCTGCCCAATCAAGCCAGGGCAGGATCCATGGAGGTCAACGGACCTATATCATATAAAGAAAAGGAGGTGGTTGAAAACAGAAGGGCTCTTCACCAAAATTGCTTGTCCATAAATAAAAATGCCTATTTTGATACCATGAACTGTGGAGGTTTACATACTAATCTGGATGACATCAAAGCACTTATTGCTTTCTACCATCCTGTATGTCTTTCCTTACAGGAAATATTTCTGAAACCTGCCAATACAGTCACCTTTTGAAAGAGACTAGCCATAGTTAATGCCACCCAATTGACATGCCACAGTTGAAGCTGAATCAAGCCAATTGACCCTCTTTCACTGCTTTCACAGAACCTGATCCTGCCATTGTCTGTAAGCCATCAATAGATGACTGCATGGCAGCAGTGACTGACTGTATTATACAGGCAACTGCTCAGTGTATTCCCAAAACCTCGACATGTATTCCACAATGTTCTTGTTCGTAGAGGAATTCTGCCTGCCACATGGCACAGAAGGCTGAAAAAAACAGGCCTGGGATACTTTTCATAAGTATCCCATGCTCTCAAAATGCATTGCTTTCCAGTAGGCCCATGCATATACTCAGCAGATAAGACGTCAGACCCGAAGGGAATCTTGGATTAAGTTCATAACCAGCATCTCTTCTACTAACAAAGTCATATGGGACAAGATTCAAAGGTCAGTGGGCAATATAATTATTTTCCCCTCTCAATCTTGTTCTCTAATGGCCAGAAAGTAGCTGATACCCGGAGCATCACCGATACTCTAGGTGAAAGCTTTTGGCAGGTATCTGGAACTTTTGTTTCTTCTTCCACCTTCTTAGCCATTAAGACTTGGGCAGAGCAATCACCTCTTTCCTTTCAAGCTTATTGTCTCTATGCCTGTAATCGTCCCTTTACACTGGTGGAACTCAAAGTGGCTCTTCATCGGTCTGGCAGTACACCAGTTGGACCTGATGATGTACACTATGAGATGCTGTGCCATCTGTCTCCTGTTTCTCTTGCTATTCTTGTGATTGTTTTTAACCATAAGTGGCAGGAGAATTGTTTTTCCTGATGCTTGTTGCCAGGCTATCATCCTACCTTTTTATAAGCCTGGGAAGGATCTCAAGATTCCTTCAAACTACTGTTTATTTTCTTTGATGAGCTGTCTCTCTGATCATAAGGAGGATGGTTAATGCTCGTCTTGTTTGATTCAAGGAATCAAACAATCTCCTTTTGCCCACCCAATGTGGGTTCTGCTGACAGGGCTCCACAATGGACCATCTGATTTGACTTGAAACATCAATCAGAGAAACCTTTACTACAACATCTAATATCAGTATTTGACTTTTAAAAGGCTTATGATACAACATAGAGGTATGGCATTTTCTGAGACTGCCACTTGTATGGGTTGCATGGTCATTTGTCCATTTCTATTAAAATTTTTTTAATGGACATGCAATTCCAAATTGGTGTGGGTTTGACACTTTCCCACAGGAGTCTGGAGTTCCTAAGGGTGTATTTTGAGTGTTGCACTTTTCAGTATTCAGTACAACTTCCTCTTACTGTTGCAAGCTGACTCTATGTCAACAACTTTCACATCTCATGTCAGTCATCAAACATGAAGTATATTGAGTGGCAGCTACTGACTGCCCTCAGTTGTTTACTGAGTGGTTTTAACTTCTCTGTCTCTAAAACTGTTCGCATGCACTTTTGCCATCAATGGGGTATTTACCCCAATTCAGAACTCTATGCCGGTGAAGTTGTGCTACTAGTGGTCTGAGACAAAATTCTTAAAGCATATCTTTGACCATAAGCTGACCTTTATACCACACATCAAGCAGCTACGAGTCAAATGTACAAGAGCTCTGAACATCCTCCATATCCCTTCTTCCACCAATTTGGGGAGTGGATAGATGTTCTATGGTAAAAATATATTGTACTCTTATTCAATTAAAACTCTGATATGGATCACTGGTCTATTGCTCTGCCAGGACCTTGGTCTTGAAGATGCTGGACCCAATTCATCATCAAGGACTTTGGCTCTGCACTGGGGCTTTCTGCACTTCCCCAGTTCAGAGCTTGTATACAGACCTCATCAATCTCCTGTGCACCTACACCATTTGCAACTGTTTTTTATTGTATTCTTTGAAACTTTAATCCTAACCACAGCATCCCACCTGGGGTTGTATTTTCCTTCCTCGGTGAGCCATGCTTTTTCAGAATAGACGATCTGTCATTGTTCATTTTGACCTTTATATTCATGCTCAGTTGAATGAATTGGATCTGTCCATCCCACCATGGCTTATTACAATCCCCATATGTGACCTTTTTTTAAGCCATCTGAGAAAAGCAGATATTCCCGATTGGAAGTACTGTCTGTTATTTGCTGAACATCTTTCGAACCATCCTTCCATTCCTATTTAAACAAACAGCTCAAAATGAGGTGACTCTGTGGGTTCTTACAAGGTTTGTTGTGATTCATTGAGTTGTGCACGGAATACCTTTTGCAGTTTCTGTGTTTACTGCTGAACTGTATGCCATTTCTCCTGCCCTGGATCACATAGAAGCTAAGCAGTATTCAAATTGCACTATTTATACTACTTGCTTAGTTCTCTACTGGCCCTGAAATTCCTTAACATTAGCTTTCACCCTTTTGTCTCTGATATTCAAAACTGACTGGTCTGTTTTTCTTTAACATCTACTTCTATCCAGTATTTCTGGATACCAGGCTACATTGGTATTCACAGGAACAGGCTTACTGACACCACAGTTAAATTTGTCTGCTGTGGCACTATCACTGCTGTGCCTGTTCCATACAAGGATTATGGTCCTATATTCAAAGCTCGGCTCAGTGGCAGTTGGCAGTTGAGTTGGAGTGAGCAACGTGAAAACAAGCTTTAACAAATAAAACCCTCAATTGGATTTTGGCTGTCTTGCTTCTGTAAGGATTGATCACAGTTTTTTAACTCATTTTCTTTTATCTGGGACTAATGCACCAATGTTTTGTCTGTGTGACACTGAAGTCTCGATAAGCCATATTTTACTGTCTTGCCATCATTTGACTCTCAATGACAGCACCATTTTAAACATGTTTTGTCCCAAGTTTTATCCATAACATAGGACGGTGTCACTGGCAATGGTGACACTGTCCATCTTGCACATTTTTTTAGTTTTTTAGAGGCCATTGACCTTTTAATGCTATTTAAGTTTTTAATTCATAAATTAGACCTTTTTTTAAATATGATTCCTTTTTAAGAATTAACGTACAAGTAGTTCGATGTGAAATTAGAAAATGGCTGTAACTTCGGGTAACTCGAAACCAGGACTGGAAAGGTGACTAATGCTGATATTTGAATTTACCTGTTAGTCATTCTTGTTGAGTTACAATAATTAAAATTATGCTGCAGAAAGTCTTTTAAAACTTGTGTTACTTTAGTTTCTCTCTTACTGCTGTAAACTAGATATAAAATATGGATTTAATGCTATTTAAGTTTTTAATTGAAAAATTAAACTGTTTTGTTTTACTTTGATTCCTTTTTATGAATTTTAATTATTTGCTCTAATTTTAACTTTTTACCAGATGTTTGGTGCAGATAGTCTAGTTGCTTTGCACCATTTAAAACACCAAACCAACCAACTAACCAAGAGTAATAAGAGATTATGTATACTCATTCTTCTATGATAACTTTTGAGTTTTGTGAAATACTTTTTTTTTCTTCTAATACTAGTTGTTTATTGTTGATCTCTGAGGAAATGTTTTTGTCAGATGATTTCCTGTTTCATTTCATCTGAGTGGCTTAGTATATTATATTTCTAATGGTACTTTTCAGGTGTAGTCCAATTAGCATCTTCATAGGTACTTGTCACTCTTGGCATATCAGTAATCTGTTCAGCATACTGCCATCTTTCATAATCAGAAACAGACTATTGTATTATAAATAGTACAAGCAAAATTACCTATCCACAGTGATGGGAAAAGTTGAAGTTTATTTATCAATTCAAATTACTTCATGAACTTTATAAAGGCTTAACTGTGTTGCACTCTTGGTTTCACTCAGAGCTAAAGCTCTGAGTTACTTATACTGCCCACCACAAAAAGTAATTGTTGATCATTTCAGTCCTACACAACAATAATGTACAGTAAATCTACATTTTTATTCTTTAAATTACATCATATTTTGAAATGTGAATGATTGCGTGATTATATTCTAAAAATTTAGTGTAGAATATCCTGCTTGCAAAAAAAATTTGGCATCAACATTATTCATGTCTATTCTCCCATTATTTCAAAAATGAATGTTGAGCCATACCTCTGTGCACATATTTTCAATCGCAGTGCAGGAAGCAGCCTTCATTAACAGAAGACAAACAAAAGCTGAAAAAAAGACCCCACAGTTGGCATTTTGTACAAGATTATAAAAGAACAAATATGAATTTAACTTGCATAAACAGACACCGAGGAATGAGAGTAAATGATTTACACTTTTATTTTACAGGTGTGTTTGATATAGAAAGGTGCTCATCTTCTACAACCATAGGATTCATTTAACTGTATTCAAAATTTTATTTCTATGCCATTTATACAAGGAACAAAATGTCTTTGTGTTTATTAGAAATGTCTGAATTTTATTATGTTTTGAAAGCTGAAACTTTATGTTAATGAATAAACAAACTTAAAAGTTGTTCTTGTTATTTTTTTTTATTAACATTAACATTGAATTTTAAAGAACTGAAAAATAAACCCTCACCACAGAATATAAGCTAATGTTTACTTACATCAGCATAAGGATTACACCACTTTTTAATTCTTAAACTTTTTTTCATGAAGTGGAGTAGATTTAAAGTAAAGGTAATTATTCTAGCTTTAATATAAATTAAAAAAATTGATTACATTTGGTTGGTTTAGCTTGTGTGAAGAGAGATCATTGTAATAAAAATTTCAAGCTAAGTAGACAAACTATCTATTTGAAATATTGATACAGCTTGGGCTTGACTTGTATAAACATTTTTTGCTATGATGAATATTTGAATAAATAACTAGTGCTGTTGTGATAAAATGTTTCATTCTGGAACACCAACTAAATCTTTACAAGTTTATAGCTTTTGAATTATACATGTACATACAGGCTGTATTTCAGGCATTTTAGTAATACAGGCTTGTGAATTTAAACTTCATAAAAGTTGTTTGAGTTCTAATAATGGATTTTTCATAATTCTGCTACACAGATTTTGAAAACAGTTTTTGTCTATCACAAGGATATTTTACAAATTGAGGGGAAAGAACTCTTATTTAGATCAAATTTACCACAAATATAACAATATGTTTGGGTCATTTACAAAATCTTTTGTTGCCATTAGTGATAAAAAAAAAAAATATATTGAAAAGAAAAAATGCATGCACAAATGCATACTAGCCAAAAATGACACAGCATTCAGCCTGTTAACTGTTTATGTACCTGTGGTGTGTTTCTTGTGAGTTCTAGAATGATTGGTAGATTCTTCTGTTGCAGTTGGTTTAGTAAAGCTATAGCCAGTGGTTAACATTTTAAGCATAGACATGTCCTGATTTCAATGAAGATGATTCACTCATGTAAAAAGTGCATATGAAAGTTTGTGAAAAATCTGTGTGGATTGGAAAAAAAAATGGATATTTTTGGATTCACTCAACAGGAATTACTGTAGAATGCCTCCCTGTGGCACAGTGGTATGTTTGCTTACTTGTACTACTAGAAACCAGGTTTTGAAACCAACAATGGGCAGAGCACAGATAGCCCATTGAGTAGATTTATGCTTAAAACAAATACTGTAGAACATGTAAACTTTTCCAGAAAGCTAAGCCATTGCAGTCCTGTGTAATGTTGTTATAATTACCAGTTACTTATCAGTTACATGTGTACATCGAGATTGCATATTTTAGCCATAAGAATGTAGTTATATCATAAAATCATATTATTTCTAATTTTTATTTTTTCAAGTAAAACAATAATAATATTACATGAGCAGTGCTTTAGTCTGCTCTAGTTTTTCTACACTATCTAAATATCTAGCTAATAGTTAAGATTTTACTTAATCTACATTGTTCTCAAAGTATCAAAGTGAACTCTAATAGTCACATAATATTGCATGTTTGTTTTTATAATCTTGTCTTTTGTTCTTGACGGCTGTTGAGGTCATTGGTACATGATATTGGGGAGATTCTTAAGTAAGTAATGTGAAAATCAGTTTAAAGTGCTTTTAAAATATGCTAACTTAACCACAGGGAAACTTAAAATAGTGTTGAATAAATATGTACTTGTAAACTGCTTGTAGAAGAATTTTGTCTTTTAGCTTGAAATTGGATAGGTAAAACATTGAATTATCTTTTAGATAGGTGGTATTTCTATAAATACTACACCAGAAGGAAGCACTTGTATCCTTGCAGCACAGCCTGGTGGTTCATATGTAAAACTAGAATGTTCAGCCTCATTGCTAGACACTGCTGATGAAAATCTAGAAAAGAGGTAATTTCTATAATTGTATATAATGGTTCTTCTTTAATTTAAGTATTTTCAAGTGATTGAATAATAAATTAATATTTAATCAAAAATGTTGTTTCTGCCTTACTCAGGTTCTAATCCTACTTGTTGATAGGTGAGGTAGGTGAAAGATAAATTTCTGTCTGCTTTGCAAAATTTTGATATTTCTGGTTTGTACAGGTTTCTGCCCTATCTAGTTTCCAGCTTAGACAGGTTTTATTGTATATTAATTGCAATATTAAAATCATATTATTTAACCATATATAAAATTATTTTTTTATTATCAGAGCATTCATTAAAATTTGCATGTATAACTTTGTAGACTGTAATATTTATTCAATAAGAATATAATAAACATTGTTTAAAATATATAAATTTTGTTTAGTTCTTTAGCATCAAAACTAACTCCTGAAAGCCATCCTCTGGCTTCCTGTCGTACACAAAATCCAAGCATTTCTTGTGAAATAATTGGTGGAGTTTGTGGCACCCGTGATGGCCAAAATGTTACATCTCTTCTAGCTATTGCAACCCTTGATGGTAAAAAAAAAGCATATTTTATTGCTTGTTTTGAATGTTTTAAAAAGGAAATGATTTTTAGCCATCCCATCTATAAACTCAAAAGATACGTAGACCTTTTGAGCATTTTGGTAATATTTGATGTGAGAAATAACAGCAGTTGGAAAATTTAATACTTTTATATTTGTTTAATTTCACAAACTTGTTTATTA
Source organism: Tachypleus tridentatus (assembly GCF_004210375.1). Lineage (NCBI taxonomy): Eukaryota > Metazoa > Arthropoda > Merostomata > Xiphosura > Limulidae > Tachypleus > Tachypleus tridentatus. The sequence continues at coordinate 13,707,878 of NC_134836.1, read as the reverse complement.
ACAATTTCAATAGTTGTTTCATGGTATTACATTTTGTATATGTCTGTGGTAATATACATAGTACTGTGCAAAAGTGTTAGAATAACAGGATATTTTGTCATTCTTTCCATTTTGAGACTAATTCTTCTATGCTATTACAGAATGTAAATTACAACACTATAGTAATGCTTTAATGATCCTTGTTGATCACTGAATGAGCAAGGGTGAGAATATTTATCATTCTTTAGAATTCTCATATACATTTACCAAGTGTAAAACATCAGGGATCTGTTTGAATGAACATACTGATCAAATAATTGTTATGGTACCCCATGCAGTGTCATAACTTTTTAGAAAGAAGCTAGCATATAGTACTGGTACATGCTAGAATAAATCAAGTTAATAATACTTCACAAATGATCTTTAATAAAAACAGTGTTTAGCATTATATTAAGTTTTGTTGTCATACCATGGCCCAAAAAAGCATAAAGCATTGTCAGTAGAGCATAGAGTTCACATAAAACTTTACATCTTGGTGGTTGGACTCTGCAACAAACTACTGCAGACTTGAAATGCTCTACAAACACTGACAAGTACACCCTAAATTGTGAGAATGAGACAGTTAAATTTGAAAATAGGAAAAGAAGAGGCAGAATACCTAAACTAAATGAAACTGATGTTAAACATTTTTATTTATGCAGCCTTTGAAACAGAAGGAAGGCTGCCACTGATCTCAAGTATGAGATAACTAACTATATACCAAATGACAGAAAAAATGTCCAGATCTACAGAACAAAGAAGACTCAACAAGAATAACAGTTAAAAAACCTTTACTTCAATCTGCAAATACCATCAGGAGACTGAAATTTGCTAAAAAATACAAAACCTGAACTGCTGATGATTGGAAAAAGGTGTTATGGATGGATGAGTCCAAGTTTGAAATATTTGGTTCAAAAAGGAGGTTGTATGTGCAGTAGAAGAAAGGTGAAATACACTTACCTCAATGCATAGCACCTACCAAGAAGGATGGGGGAAGCGATGTGATGAATTTGGATTTTTTTTTCACGTTTATGTACATTATAGAAATTGTTTTTTCAGTGTAGGAATTATTATGTTTAATTTTGTTGTACAGTGAAGAAATTGTTTCATATTTTCATGGTTGTCAACATATCTCTAAAGAGAGAGAGAGAGAGAGAGAGAAAAAACAAATTTCAATATTCTGTGTGTTTTTCCATTAGGTACACTGATGCTGGTAGACCAAGATGAAATTTTATGGGCATTGCAAGTTGACCACCAGTTATTTTGTCTAACTAAACTAGATGTTATTGTAAGTTCTTTCTTTTTTTTTTTGTTATTGTTAAATTTTCAATATCAAAAACCTTTTTTAACACTTTTCTCCAACTCTTGGGTGTTGAGGTTACTAATAAATCAACTTTTGAAATATAATTAACAAAATATATTTTTTGGTCAAAAATAAAACTTAAAATTCTTCTAATTTGTCTAAATATGTCTAAAGGACTTAACTGGCAGAATGCATTTCTTTTATTTATTTATTTGTTTATTTTATGTTTCTACAGTTTCTGTTTTTTCAACCATGAATCTATTGGTTGAACACACATTTATTGTGTTAACTGCTAAAGCCTTGGAAACTTTAACCAGATCTCTGCTTTGAATGGGCCTGGCATGGCCAGGTGGTTGAGGTATTCGACTCATAATCTGACAGTCATGGGTTTGAATCACCCTTTCAGCCATGGGGGAGTTATAACTTGATGGACAATCCCATTATTCATTGGTAAAAGAGTAGTCCAAGAGTTGGTGGTGGATGGTGATGACTAGCTGCCTTCCCTCTAATCTTACACTGCTAAATTAGGATGGCTAGTGCAGATAGCTTATGTGTAGCTTTGCATGAAATTAAAAACAAACAAACAATCTCTGCTTTGAAAAGAAAATAACTCCAAAGGGGAGGTGTTTTAATGCTATGTACCTTCATTTCATTCCAATGTTGGCATGCCAATATTACTGTTTGAAATTGATATGACTGGAAACAGTCAAAGGTAATGATGCAACCTTAAATAATTTTTTTAAAATAATTCACAATTAATTGGGGACTTGGAATTTTCTTATATAGTTTCTGATAATAATCATTTTTCCTGTTAATAGTATTTGCATTTTCAAAACAGTTTTACAACAGAGTTTTAGGCATTTCTCTCCTAATAAATTATAGAAATACTAAATAAAACTTTATTAACTTCATGCAGATACTACACACTGTTTATAAAACTTGTTACATATTCACTTATTTAGTTAAGTATTTGCACTTGAGAATAAAACAAAAAACAGGAGATATCAGTGATACTCTTCTGGTCCATAAAAGGTTATAAAATATTTATTATTAGCACTTCATGTAAGATGTCTGCTTAAAATTTAAAATGAACTGTGTAGGTAAGTTCAAAAGCGTTTAATTTTAGTAGTTATGTGCAGGTGTTACGTTGTACCACAATGTGGCTGACAATAATTTAAATAGCATTACACTTTATCACCCCTATAAGGATTTTCAGAAAGAAAATCATATGTTGTGTGGTATTGCTAGTGAGGTTTGTTACTCACCTTATCAGTTAGCTGAGCTAAACTTGCAAGTCTTAGTTGAAGAAATTTTTATATCAGCTGTTTATAAATCAACATGTGTTGAGTTCTGGTGGAGCATTACATTTCAGTAGCAATATGTATTTGTCTTATTATGATGTTATAACATGCACACACATTATTTCTAAAATATCTAAGTTTTTTGTTGTTGTTGTTTAATTTTAGAAATGTTTAAAATGTGTATATGATGTCTTTCATAAAATATTTAATTTTGTTCCAATACTGTATATAAGATTATATACTATCCTAGTAATAATTGTCTTCTCTGAATCATTTTTAATGTGGATATTCTTGAATGTTGTGTATACAATTTTTGCCAATCAGCAGAAAAATCAACTGAAAAGTCAAGGACACTTACCAATCCATCCAAGAAATTAAATATTTTGTAGTTTTACAATTTTTTCTTTATATAGAAAGAAGGATGTAAACAAGAATTTTCACTTTAAAGTTTTAGTTCCTCTTTATTTTGCAACGTAAATTTTAGCCAAATAAATGCTGGTTTTGTTACCAAAGGAATATGAAATGTTAACTTGACTACGAATAAAAGAAATTTTAACTAATCTGTTTGGAACATTATTAAATGTCAGTCCAAGCTATGTTGAAAAATAAAAGAGGAAGTATTGTTTGGAAACTGTGACTGCAATTCCAAACCCAAAAGCCTAATTTATAGCATTTAAGCCGTATAGTTACGGCTACTGAGGAGCTTTCAGGAAAGAATACATTTTATTGACAAATAACAGGAATTACATCATGTGATTTCTTTGGACAATGGATATAGAAAAACTTTCTTTATTAGCAAATCAGTTTTGTTTTTTTGTATATAGCTATTGAAAGATTGATTTATGGACAAAGACAAGGCAAACTTTGACAAAAGAGAAAAAAGTTTAAGTTGCTAGATTATTAAACCTTGTCAATATTCATGCAGTATAATCATAACTTTACATCTGAGTCAGCTGGTGGGACAACTGTAAGTTTAGGGACTTACAATGCTAAGATCCTGGGTTTGATTCCTCAGTGTATATCATATAAAAAGAAATAAATAACGATCTAATATATGTTTTAATATATTGCTTAAAATAAAACATTTAATATTGGTTACAGTAATGAAACCCTTTAACATAGAACACACATAGCACACTCAAAAATGCCTTTTAATATCTAAAATGAAACAAAAATAATTGTTACAATGTGTTACAACATAAAAGATTCATTTATTGATGAACTGTGAAAAACAGAGAACTTTAGTTGTGTATTCAAATATTTTCTGTTAAATTTTTTGTTTATTGCCAATACTTTTCAAGGCACATGCTAACTTTATACTTTCTTTTTAACAGTTATTAGTTCTAACTAATACATTTTTCTAAGATATGTATTGAGTAAAATAATTTACATGTAGCTTTCATTATTCAGCCACAGGCTTGGACAGTGCATTTTCATAGTTAATAGCAGTTGTACAACTCACTATTTTGTTTTTGCAACTATTAACTGCATAATTTTCTTAGATTCTGATATGTTAGGCATGAAGTCCAGCAACTACTAAAATTGTTTGCATTTTTCATTGTAACTACTGCTACAAAGACGTGTAGCTGCATAATGTTTAGGGTTTCATTATTAAACAAATAGGCAATATGTCTGGGGGTATTTCTGACTCATTGGAGTGCAGAGTGAAGTCTGCTTGTTTACACACCTCCCTTTCATTACTGGCTTCCCATTTGTTCCAACCTTCTCCTAAACCTGTTCTTGTGTGTCATCCCCTCCTTCCTTTCCTTTACTGGTTTCTGTTACATGGGTTTTCAAGGTGAACCATCAGTTTTTATTGATGACTTAGTTACCTTGATGGTCCAAATGACTCTTTGATAGGTACAGGTCAGGTGGGGGCAGACATTCGCATATTGCCACTGTGTGGGAGTCATTCACCACAGGCTCTTTGGTTCTGCTTGTTCTCTCAAAAGACTTATTCTTTTTTTCTTCTCTTTCTTTCTGTTCCCTCATCCCATATCCTTTTCTCTCCTTTGAATCCCGTTTACAAACAACACCATCTTGATCTTTTTCACAGGGGCACTGTGAAATGGCCATTTTTCCACTTGTGTTTGTCCCTTGTCATCAAGTAGACCAGGACTGATACTCCATCATTAATCATTTTGACTTGAATGACTACCTAAAATTTCTTCAATCTACCATGGAATGATACCTTTCTCTTTAATGAGCTTTTACTCATAGTGTATGGGTGGCAAAAAATAGACTTCATGGATGCTTACGTCCACATTTTCATCCCCCAAGCATCCCAGCATTTTATTTGTTTTGACCATTGGTATTGCATCTACCAGCTCTGAGCTTTTCTTTTGAGGCTGACTTCAGCTCCTTGCATTTTTTTGTTGGAAGGTCAGGGTTTCTACTCATCTTCTTCATTGCTGTTGCTTTTGTTTCCACCAATACTTGGATAACTGGCTGCTTCCAGCTACTTCACATGCTACCTCTTACTTTTGCATTCAGTTTGTTCTTTGACAGGCTGCGTGGATAGGTTGGCTGGTCAAGATGGAGAAGTCCTTTCTCTTCCCCACTCAATAATTTGTTTTTCTCGGGGGATTTTTCAATTCCTGTCTCAGCCAAGCCCAACTTTTCCTCTTTGCATGTGGTATGTCAAGCTTCTGGTTTTTACTGTTTTCTCTTTTCCTTCTCCCATTGAAGGGGAAAGATCTATCTTCTTTGGGAATGTTTCTTTGAAGGCCCTCATTCTCCTTGATCAATTCCATATGCAACCTCTTCAGTAGGCATTACAGTATCACTGGAATCTTGTTTGGGATCACTTGAATGCCCCTATCCACCTCCTCCCTTCCTTTCACATAGGCTTTGTCTAGTGGATGATGTTCCCTCCTTACTCCTAGCTGGAGGTGCACCTCTTTATGGGTGTTTTTCTTTCAGGTAGGGGTTGCATATCTGGACACAACGGATAGTTCAGAATGTTGGCCTGTAGCAGAGTCATCTTGTCACATCAGTCTTTTAGAACTATACTGTGATTCAGGCTTTGGTTCATTTCCTTCTTTTGCTACAGAACTGATAACTTATAAACCACTTAGCAAGGTGTCAGTCAGTCAAGTTTCCTTTGTTTCTACGCATTGTACCTCCTTTTGGGCCTTCAACCATCATATTCAATTCATGGCATATCCTAGACTAGATGCCCTTTATTCTGTTTCAGATTGTGTGTCATGTTCTATCAAGATTCTCCTTCAGTCCACAGGTTTTTAGGTGGCTTCCCAGATTTTGGTCTCTTATTCCTTGTAATTTGTCTTTAGCTGTTGTTGTCCTCAGTCAGGATTGAAAAAGCCATTACCTTTATGTATATCCTCCCATCTGTATTCTTTTCATGTTCTCACAGCCATAAAAGGCATTCCATGTCATGGGCACTTTTGCTGGCACAGCTGTGATTTTTCACTTCTGCACCCAATTCTACTAACAAAATCCTCTTCCTATACCCCCTCCCTCACCCTCCTCAGACAACCTCAGTTGGATGTGCTGCATCCTTCTTTTCCAATGTTTCATCTTTATGCATGACCTATATCCAATCCCTTGACAGATTGGCTAAACTTTCCTCTTCAGTTTACTTCAATTATTTTCCATTACAATTATTGTCTTTCTCTGTCAGTTTGCCAAAGTAAGTGGTATGTATACTGTAATTGGTCTTGTCATTAGGGTTTTCCTCCTTCCTCTCGTATTCTCTAACACACAACTTCCTTCGTTACCTGGATTTTCAATAAAATGCTATTGATATTCACTATTACTGGTTATTAAATGGCATTGTTTGCCACTCTATGTTTTACAAGAGTTAGCTATATCTTCATTTTCCCATTTTCTATTACCCTACCTGATTAGAACCTAATATCATTCTGTATGCCCTCCCACTTTCCCACTTCAAATCCATGTCATCCTATTTCTTACATCATCTCTCCTTAAGTACTTTTCCTCTTTCTCTTGATGTAACATCATAGGTCATATGTCATCCTCTATCTGTGTTGGTCTTTTCTGCTCAAAACTTCAGTGTCACATTAGGTCAAATTTGTCTTCAGTCCTATTCCCTCCTTCCTGTTTCTCACATTTTTCTTCATTTATATCCATACTGCCTCTTACTTCCTCTCAGGACTCTTCACTGTTATGTGGCTTAGACTACTTCCTTCTGTGGCTGCCATTCCCATCTCTTTATTCATAAGAATAATCTCTTTTCCTGTGGTATTTCTCCTATTTCACTTTTTTATTATATTCACAAGCTTATTTTCCTGCTTATTCTTCTCTCTGTCCTGATGATTGCTATATTTTTTAAGCCTCCTCCAGGTCCAACATAGCCAGGTGGTTGGAGTACTTAACTTCTAAGCTGAGGGTCACAGGTTCAAATTCGTGAGGGGTATTATAATGATGATTAGCTGCCTTCTCTCTAGTCTTACACTGTTAAATTAAGGATGACTAGCACAGATAGCCCTCATGAAGCTTTGTACAAAATTAAAAAAAAAACACACCAAGTTTCCTCCCATCAAATCTGTCATCATACCATTACACTGGTTATCCAATTTCATCATCATTTATAGGATATAATTTGAGCAACCATGTGGACCACACCCCTTACATTTATCTCACATAACCTGTATAATTATAGTCTGGTAATTTTGTGATCTACAGGTTACTGTCTACCTCCTGTTACCATCTTGAGCTCCAGTTATTTTATGACTGGGTAGGTCTTCTTTTTGTACTGTTATTTTCTGTAGGGATCTTTTTTTGCATATACAAATCCTGCTCAGTTGAGAGTGTTGCCTCACCAGGTATATATGTTTCTAAACTCCCACTCTTTGACCTTTGAGGTCAGTAACACCAACTTTTGAGATGGGATGTTCTGCAAGACTGCTTTTTCCTCATGATGTTTTGCATCATAAGTACATTCACCCCAGAGTGTACATTCATGGACAAACATGAGTAAAACACACAGGGATTGTTGCTCCTTGGTTTGGTTGTATCATTAATGGTCTGCTTTTCAAAATAAGGATTTTGGTCACCTATTGTACTGTTTGCTGTGATGCATTCCTCCAGACTCTACAGTGTATTCTCCCTCTGTCCCCACATTGTTCCATTGGAGTATTGGAGTCCTTACCATTTACCAGCTCCTTGCTACTGGACCAGGAAGCTTCCTCTTAAGCATTCTCAGTTTCATTCATTTGAAGGTAGGGCATTGGTGTTTAGCTGGTGTAGATAGTGTATAGACACTCCTCCTTCCATGGGCCTGATGTTCTATTCCAGATACCACTGGACACCCTTCTTACTGTTACCCAGATGTCAGTTTCAAGAGGGTACTGGTGTTGGTTGGAGTTGGACTAACCACATAAGTCCTTATGTATGAGTGGCCCAGGGACCTTCCTTCTGAGGACTAGGTAATCCATTGCCAATGATGTCTGGTTCTCGATTGAAATTTATTGCCACATTGCTATTTGCCATCCTACTACTGTCCAGATGTAAGTGTTGATTGTGTTGAATATGCACACTAGATGGTGTTGGTTTTGGAACAGATTGTTCGAAGGGGAATTGTAAAGAACCCTCTTTTTACCATAGGCTGGGTATTCTTATCATGGGTACTGTTGGTGTTAGTTGAGGTTGAACTCCTCTTTATGATCTATTGTGCCCTAGTCAGGGTTCCCGTCATTTAATTTATGGGGTTTATCCTCTGATTCTGCTCTTTTTAGTAACATATCATTTTCATGGACAAGGAGTATATCTGTCTCAGAAGTAGGGCAGTCTCCTATTGGTGTATCCTTCATATTTTTTATGCACACATCCCATTATTATATGAAGAAAGGTAAGATATTGTGTCAGAAATTAACATTTTCATTAAATCAAAATTTATATCCAATAGAATCTTCTCTCACACTTTCCACCCTTCTTCCCATTTCCAGTGTTTTTTATATTTATGCTGCTCAATCTCTATGAAGTTTACGCAAGCTACATGGAGAGAGTCAGCTATGCTAGGAGTTTTGTTGCATTCCTTTTGGTAGAGGTTTGGCACATGTTCATTTGCATGCTATCACACAACTGCCCCCCTTCAGGAGTATCAAGGCTATTTGCAAGTAAGCATTTATGTATGTAGAGGGCAGTACATATGAGAAGAGGTATGAATCTATTAGTTACATTTTCAGTGTAGGAAAATGTTAACTTCTGAGTTCAGGCTAATTGATATTGAAAGGTTGCAATTCATTTTTACCACCACTGGTGTTTACTGATCACTTTTGCAGCAGATCCTCTTTTTAGATATTAATGTTCAATCATGGTCTTAAACACTGATTTTTGTTTTGCAAGATAGAGTGGCAATTTTGCATTCAGTAGCCATTGTAGAGTGTGCTGAGTAGTAAAACTTATGGTTTTCCCTAAAACATCTTGTAAACAGCAAAGTTATGTAAGCACCCCTTTTGATTATTAGAAGCCTAACCTTTCATCCGTACATCTCTACATTTGTGTTTCACGTTATGTCCAGTCCATAATGAACTAAAATGGCTTCCAAAATAAAATTCTGCAACAGTCCAGGTTTGTGATCAGTTTTAACCTTTGCTCTGATAGTTTAAATTTGGTGAAGCAGTGACAGCCATTTATTGTTTTATCTTTTTTGTTGCCTAGCTGGTAGTTAATTCAAAAGAAACATGCTATCATTCACATTTTAATCACCAGCCTGCATTTAAAACAGATTTTCTGTTCTGTACATTCAAATTATCATGTAAGTATTTATCTACTCTTCTAGAAATCTTGTTTACCATCCCCCCAGTACAGGTTCAGCTGCACAGTAATACTTTGTGGTGCTTGTGACAGTGAGTTTTGAGTAGTAAATTTCACACCTTCCAATTTTATTTTTTTGAACCAAGTTATGGAAAATATCCAGATGCTGTAGCTGTAGACTACTTATTTTCTAATAGCTTGTCTGTTTTAGTCACTTCAAACTATATTGCTACAAAAATGAACTGAGATACTGATGTCTGACACTCGTATGATACTACATGAACTTGCTTATTAGGCCCTTTGCTGTGTTTTTGAAAATTGGTTGGCTTATCTGCTTATACCAATAATATTGGATGTGATAACAAATGCTGATGTCCAGTTATCAACTAGATTACCATCTCACATGAAAGTTCCTCTTGGTATTTTGAATTCCTAGTATTTATGTAAATTAACAGTTCCATTGCTAATTACATGTTGTGTTGTGCCCTTATATAATCATCTAGCTTCAAATGATTTCTGGAGATGTTGGCAGAACACCTCTTCTCTATTAAAGACTCTTACTTGTACCAAAGGTATTTGGTGGAATTTTTTTCTGAAGGAATATTTCCAATCATTTTCTGGTCAGTGTGTAACTTCAACCAGTGATGGAACTCTGCTCTGCTTATTTCTGACCTTGCTGTTTCTGAAGAACTTATGGTATTTGTTGTCATTGTAACCATGAATTAGAGGTAAATCCATAGTAGCAAACTTAAACTTGTTTCTTTTCTGATATATCTTGACAAAGAGTAGTTTCAAAGCTCACAATCAATACTTTCATGCACAAAATAATTGGTTACTAAGTACAACATTAATTCTTTCTCTTTATTCAGATGTATCTTTAAAATGAGTATTATTTTTCAATTAAAAAGTATCATCGTTCAAAAGTCACATTCCCAAATAAATAGTTTGAACATTGAACCTTTAGCATGCTTTTTTTCATTTAATGGTAAATGCATATTTCGTGGCTAAATGAAGTTTTTCTCAAAGTCATGTAAGTTATCTGGGATGACTTGATAGCATTTGAGTGTAAGCTAGTTTGTTCATATACTAGTTTTTGTTTTATTTATTTTAGAAGCCCTAATTATCATGGAAGTGTCAAAAGCACACATAAGGCATATAATGTTTAAGAGTTTAAAAATGGGAAAGGTGCAACCAAAGCTACAGGAAGCATTCAAGAAGTGTACAGTAATGACATTCTGAATGTGAGGAAGTGTCAAAGATTGTTCAGTAAGGTTAGAACTGGTGACTGCAGTTTGAATGATGCTTAGTTCCCTAGGTGCCCTGTTGATTTCAATTATGACCTGTTTCTAACAACACTTGAGGAGGATTGTGCTGTAACTGTTGAAGAATTAGCCCAGAAACTCCACTGTCTGTCAGCATTTGCAAGAACTTGGTAGTTTCAAATTTAAGAAAATGGATACCACATGAGTTGTCAACTAATATATTGTGGGAGTACAAGTAGACATCTACACATCTCTTCACTCATGAATTTCAAACTTTGTTTTTGAATCACCTAGTGACTGAAGATGAGAAATGGTACTCAATCAAAATGTTAAGTGTTGCCAACAGTGGGTTAGTGCAGGAGAACCAGCTACAACACAACCAAAAGCAAACCTCCCTAGGAAGGTTTTGCTTCATGTTTGGTGGGATAAAAGTGGTGTAATACACTTTGAGGTGTTACAACCAAACCAGACAATCACTGCTGAGAGATACTGTCAACAATTGGATCGACTGAACACTTCACTCAAAAAGAAAAGACCTGCTTTGGTGAATTGGAATGTAGTTGTTTTCCACCATGACAGTTCACATCTTCACATTGCTATGATCACTTCCAGAAAAATTGAAGAGCTTGGCTAGGAGAAACCTCCCCATCCCCTTTATTCTCCTGATCTTGCTCCTTTAGGTTACCATCTTTTCAGAAGCTTGCAACATCATCTGAATAAAAAACGTTTTACTTTTATGGATGAGTTAATAAATAGCCTTTGTACATTTTTTGTCTCAAAACCACCCAGTTTTTATAAGCATGGTATTGAAAATCTTTTGAGACATTGGCAGACTGTTATTGAAAATGATGGAGAATACAGGGTGTTTGGAAGGTCACTGTGCAGTTTTGTCTGTTAATAAATATATAAGCTCACAGTGGCTTTCTGAACACCCTGTATATCCCTGACTAAAGTTGTTATTTGAGCTTTTTTATTTCTTCTTTTAAATCTTAGTATTACAAATGACATTACACATGAGATGACCTGATGTTTTCAGTTATGCTTATTTCCCCAAACTTAATGGGTAGAGTTTCAAAAAAATATGAAGAAAACCCCATATAACTATGTCACTGAGAATGGACTTATTTATTTCCGGCTGAGGCCCAGCATGGCCAGGTAGCTAGGTCTCTCAACTTGTAATTTCTGGGTTGTGGCTTTGAATCCCCATCACACCAAACATGTTTGTCTTTTCAACTGGGGGGATGTTATAATGTGATGGTCAATCCTAGTATTCATTGGTAAAAAAAAAAAAAAGAAGAGTAGCCCAAGAGTTGTTGGTGGGTGATGATGACTAGCTGCCTTCCCTTTAGTCTTACACTGCTAAATTAAAGATAGCTAGTGCAGATAGCCATCATGTAGTTTTGTACAAAGTTTGAAGCATAAACAAATGCAGACTTTCTGGGTTTGACACAAAGAAAGACAGCCCAAAAAATACACAGAAATAATCTTTATTCAAAACTAAACACAGGCTAGTGTTTATAGTAAGTGTGTGGAACTGGAAAGAGAGATAAAAGGAATTGTAAGTCATTAAATGTTCCATTGTAGTCAAAAAATTTTAAAAGTTGAATTCTTAATTTTGAATCTTTATCAAGTTGTTCAAAATCTCTAGAAAAACATTATGGCTAGACTTCTCAAACAAAAACTAAAACTACCTTTGAGAACTTCATAATTTCTCTAAACAATGAAAATTAGCCAAATCTAAAAAACTTGTGAAGGCAACAAAAAATCTCTTAAGTTTTCAAAACTAAGAAAACAGTAAAATATGTACAGACACTCTTTCTCTTATTCTCCAAGTGTATATGCTACCCAAATGACTAAAGTCCACTCTCTGATTAATAAAAGGATTTCAAAGCTCTCAAAACACTATTTGTCATCTGTCCTGTGAAAGTGGGTTTTCTTGAGGCACTCCTGTTTCCCCCATAACAAATTCTGAGGCACTTGGATTTATAGATTCCATTTACTCATGGCCCTGATTATGGGACGTTCCACTGATTGATGTGGAGTTGGTCTGCAGCTTGCTTCTTTTCTGCTGGTGGGCTGAGGACTTCTCCACTTCATTTTGAGGCCTTTATCTTACTCTCCTTTCTCTCCCATCATTTTCATACTGCCCCACCTCACTTCATTGCCTCAAACAATGCAAAATTAAAATACAGGAAAACTCCCAACTACAGAGAAATAAACTTTCACGAGCAGGAACAAAGAGGAACAATGTTCCTGAACATCCCTGTTGGGGAGAGAATTTCTCAGATTTCTCTCTCTTTAAACTAAATCCCTGCCAAGGTTTTGTTCATTCAAAACACTATCTTGTTTACCACTAGAAATAATTAGTCACTATTTGCAACATGTCTCACATGCTATGGTAATTTTTTCTGATGAGGAACACCATAATATAGTTCATAAGGTATATAACTGGTTTGGAACTGCAGCAGTGTTGCTAATTAAGTTACTTAAAAAGCATTTGTAGGCATACAACGAGGATCATATTTCATTGTATAAATAAGTGGAAAGACATGCTATGTTATTTAATTGCATAACAGAAAGAGAATGTGCAATATTGAAGTTTAAAAAGTATTAATCAAAATATAAATATTATAAAACAAATGTTAGAATTGTGTGTGCCTTTTTTTTTTAGTTGTCCTTAATGTGGATTAAAATTCAGATATTTATAGAAAATGATTGACAAGGACAATATAAATATTGTTCATAATTGTGCAATACCTCATAAATATTTAAGATCATATTGTAACTTAAATTTTACAGTGAAATATTTATTATAAAGTTGATTCTAAAAGTTTCACATTTGGTGTTTTCCCTTTTTTGATATTGGCACTTTCAAAATGTTTTAATATTTATTAAACTTTTTTTGGCATTGAATGTACTTAAATTGTAATTATATAAGTAATGTTAACCTTTGACAAAGTTTTTTTTTTTTTTTAATACATTCATTCTGTGTCTATTATTAAAAAACAAAATGTATGAACAGTAAGAGGCAATTTTGTCCTCCAGGGCTATGCTTGTCCACCCACTCTTGAGGAAAGAAAAATTAAAACCCATTCTTTATTTTTCAGATATTCAGTGATTCCCCTCTTAAGCTCCTTTAAAGTGCTGGTCTCCACAACTGCTAACAACTTATTTCATAAGTGTATTATACATTTGCAAACTAATAGTAGAGTCTTGAATAATAGGGTGGAAATGAGGGTTTTTATTCATATTTCATGTGCATTATATTGATGTTCTGCTATTTGTAGTAACAGTGATTGTTACTGACACTACCACATTTATTTGTATAAGGTACAAAAGAGATGGAAGTGACAATTGTTTTTAAACAAGTTTATTTGGAGCATTTCTAGTTGAAATTGGATTATCACTGAAAACAAATACATTATAATGTTAATTTTATCAACCATTTAAGCAAACTGGCAAGTTAGGGACTAGTAATGTGCTAACTGCTCTTAAGTTCAATGGAAATGCTTCTGTTTTGAATAGGTCAAAACCTATATGCTGCTTTATGACCTGTTTTACAACAGGTCACAGAGTGTTATAATTAGGTGGCCTAGCCCACACTTGCTTGACTCTTGATAACTGATATGGGCAATACTCAATTGTAGATTTGCTTTGGAAATGGAGTGGCCAAGATTTATCTTAGGTAAATAATACTGGCAGATTTCCCTGCATTGTTAGCCAAAATTTAAAAATTGTACAGTCTGTAATAAGTATTGTAAGTAGTGGAAAAGCATGAGAAAATAGATAATTATATGTGCACAATTATTTGGAACTCTGTAGTACTTCATTACTAGAAGAATCAAACTGTCAACTACAATCTAAATTTTTCCAAATCTTAAGCTTCTGTCTTCTCATCCTATTATCTTCAGTATAAAATATAACAAAACTAAAAGTCTTTATCTCATTGATTCCCTGTGTAATAATATGAACTTCAATAAGATCAACTCTTTCTCCTCTTTTCAAGAGAAAAATCACACTATAACCTTTCTATCCCTAGTTATCCTAAATGTTTTCCTCTTAAGCCTTTACAGAAAATCAGTATAGGACATTTTGAAAATACATACCATAAATTTGGCTGCAAATGTCAACAGTTTAATATTCATTAAGAAATATTTAACTATTATTGAAGTTTTAAAATTGTTAGGAATTTATAGTGTAAATGCTAGTAAGCTCTGTTTTTGTTTTGTTTTCAGTGTCTGCAATATAAGTCAATTTCGTGACTAAAGTGTAATATTATAAATACAGAAATATAAGACTTGGAATTGTATTTCAATGTATTTATTTTAGAATGATGGAAAAGAAGAAATCATTGCTTGTGCCTGGGATGGACAAACATACATAGTTAATCAAGATTGTCAGTCAGTAAGATTCAATTTTGAAGAACCAGTTTGCACTTTTACAGCAGGTATGAGTATTTTGTAGAAGAATAAGATGCTTTCTTTAGATATGGGTGTGTAGAAAAGGAATGACATTTTTTCATATTTGATACACAAGTGCTAAAATGAGATTGCTGTGTACAGTTATAGCAGGTGCATTGTAAGGTTATGATTAGAATTGTTTCCCACCACAGATTTCTTTAAAAGTACTTTCTGGATGGTGTGTAAGCAGGGACATAGATTTTTTACACTTATGTGGACTGTTCAATTTACAAATTGGTGATCTCTGATTACGTGAACCTGAAAGCTGTAAACATGCAGTCACAGAGTAATCTTGTTGCCACGATACTTGCATGTATACTTAGGCCTACTGACTGATACTTTCGATCTATCGCTTAGATCGAAAAGCTTAGAAGCACGCCTATATTAAAGATGTATATTTCGGCTACAGAAAAAGTTTACATCTAGGCCTAATTATGTAATTTGATTGTTAAGAACACGAGAATCAGAAGAACAAACACACAATTTGTAGGCCTGTGATGCAATAAAACAATTCAACAGACCAAACTGTAGGGGGGGATGATTGTATGCACCATACCCCGCACCTAAGATGAAGGGGGGATGTATACCGTCCATCCCCTTCAGGATCTATGCCCCTCTGTGTAAGTACTAGTGAAACAGAAAATATGAACTGCCAAAAAGAGTATTGTTGTGAAATGTTAATCTTATTGAAACAAAAGAGAAGTACAAACCTTAATGTTATTACACATTAAATGTTGTTTATGGCATTGTTTATCCCAAAATGCACTTACCTTTGTGCCACTTTAGCATTATCTCAACGAAAGTTTCTTTTCTCAACCCATCTGAGCAATTGTGTGAATCCTACCTCACTTGCTCCAAGTTATATAACACACAGTATTGGCCATAGTGATTTTAATCTTGTTACTCTCTCTATCTATGCCAATACATCCTCTATACTTGATCCATATATAAACTCCTGTTATTTCTTCTTTACATTTTCTCATTGGCAGAAATTATGACTATGGTTTTGTGTGATTACTGCAGGTTTCTCTTCAGCATTACTACTATGTTTTCAACATATTCATGTGGTTTCTTTTAGACCTGTTTTAATGGATCTTGAGTTTATTGTTTATTTACTTTATTATACATAAAAATGGTGAGTGACTTGATTTGTTTTGTTTTCCTTTTCAGGGGACCCTCTCATCATAATTTCACTGGCTCACATGCAGTATTCTGTAATTTTCATGTTGAGTGCCTGGACCTATAATTCCGAGTTCAGTTTCTTACATTTTACGTTTCTTTAAGTTGAGGTGATGGTTTGTCCACTTTTTTATTGCTTGTTTTGTCTTCTTAATTCTTGTGGCTCAACAAGCAACATTCTGTAACTTTTGGGATGAATTCCCTTAATATCATATCACTGTAATATCAACAATATCACACTGTGATATCCAAGCTGCTACATCTAGAATTTAGCTTTGGATCCAGTGCCCTATAGTTCCAAAAATAAAATGTGGGATCATTTCTGTATAGTTGGGGCCTGGACAACTTTCGTGAGCATGTACAAGATTTCCAGACCAAATGCATCTAGTATTGCAGGGAAAACTGGTTTTGGAATAGATATCCCTCATTTGTTCTTTCTTGCATATGTTATGGTTTTGACACTATGACCACTTGAACTTTACTGCCCAAGTTCTTAGATTTCACATTATTCAGGAGAAGTACCTATTTGTTCTAGAAGTAGTGCAGATCTCACTAGTGTGCTGTGGTTTGTCTCATTTTCACACCTGGTTTTCTATGTATATGCTTTTTGTGTGTACTTAGTTTTTGCATGACCCTCCACCTTGTCAGTATTGAATTCTGAATTCTAGCTAAAGTGTGAGAAGGGGTAAGTGTGCTTTGGAAGTTTATAGTTTCTGATAATACCTACCTCTCCCTATGCTGTCCTACCCTTCCTCCTCATGATAGCTGATGTTTGGGCCTGATAGTTTACCCAGTATCAAAAAAGTGAATAATAAATAACAATGAGCTTCTGATATAGATGGATGCCTTAATGTAGGTGGAGAGTCACAAGATTAAAATTGTTATGAGAAATATAGTGGAGAATAAAGACTAGAGCAGGAAAGGTGTAATTCACACCAATGTTAAGATGAGCAGAGAAGATAAACTTTCACTGGTATGAAGCTAAAGTGCGAGTGAAATAAGATTATCAGAAATACATTTTTGATGTAGGAGAATGTAAAATTTTAACCATTGCTGTGATTTCACATTAAAATTCTATTAATGGTAATCATAGTAATTTTTTCGGTCTTTGAAGGTAAATTTAAAATATCCACTTTATAGTTTAAAGTAAGTTTTTATGCTGTTTTAATATGATTGATATATAAGTTATTAATGTAATATATGGCAATGTCAAAGCAAATTGATAAAGAAACAATTATGCTTTACTTACCATGCTTTTTTTATTATTAGGATATTACAGTATATCTTTAAACCAGACGGTTCCATGTTTTGTATATGCAACATTCAGTAACAGACTGTATCTTTATCATGGTGTTCAGTTGCCTGCTATGAGAACCACAAATTTATTTGAAGTTATGAAACAAGATCCAGAACAAGAAGCAATGTTAAACTTACTTGATATTGACAGTAAGTGATATGACATTTTGAAAATGTTTAAACATACTTGGATTGAAAAAAAAAAAATGTATTGTTTCTTGATAAATATTTCAAGCAAACTGTGTGAAAAAGTAAATGTTGTACAAAGAAATTATTGAATTATTTAGCCTGAACTAGAACAGTGTATCTGAGCTTACAACCAGACTTCATCTTCTGTTTATAATGCTCCAAATGAGAATAAACTAGTCTGAAAACTCAGTAATCTATTTTCAAATTCATGAATGTACATGAAGCTGTGTTTGTTTTTTTAAACCCACTCATGATTATCAACTCTTTTGTTCTTGATAAATGGCAGGCATACCATTTAAATATGCCAAAAATTCTCATATGTTAGAAATACAAATGTATAATTTTACTTGTACTAGTTTAATTTTATTTGGCATCATAGATACAAGAAATATTGCTTGGGACACTTTTTTGATGTCATCTCTGATAAAATCGGATAGGTCTATGTGTTTACTAAGGCAACTAGAACTAAACTGAAGTGGTGAGTGGTGAGCCCCTGTATATATATTACTATGGAAAGTTCTTGAAAATTCTAAAAGGTTCTATAAAATTCTTGTAAGTTTTACAACATTCTAGAAAGTTCTTGAAATTCTTGTAACTTCAAGAAAATTCTCTATCACCTACTCAGCACTGAATTTTCCCAGAATGTTCTGGAAAATGGGTAAATTTGAAAATTTCATTACCCAGGTCACAAAAGCAAAGTTTGAAGAGAAAAATCGGTGTTTTCCATTCACTTTAGACATAAGCAATTGGGAAATAACACTTTCTGCCCAGGAACAAGAAAAAAGTAAAACTTTTCTTACATAGTGTTATTGTTTTAAACTACATTATTAATGTTGAAATTTGTTTTTACACTAGGTCATAATGATGATGTTAGGATTAAAAATTTTAATATTATGCCTAGAAAGCTCAAACTTTTGATGTCACTTTCTAGCAAATTCAGATGAAGATTGTAAATATAGTGTTGCATCAAAGAATAAAGAAAATGGAGACTTATTTTAACCGATAGCTGTTTCCATTTTAGTCAGAGTTTGAGTTTTTATAGAAATATTTAGATTCATGTTAACTATCATGCTTATTGAATTACTTGTACAAATAAGTTTATTTTCATGCCAGTTAAAGCAGTTCCAACTTGTTCTAGCTTTTAAAAGTGTTAAAAAAGAAATCAAGTAATTTGTTATTGTCACATTTATCCTTTTGCTAGAGTATCCTTTAAATTATCTTGTGAAAATAATTCAGAGTTACAACATGATATTAAAGGATGAAATGGGAAAATATTTTTAACTTACTAAACTTATGTTTCTAAAACTAATTACTGAAGTTTTAGGTTAGTAAGTTTAAAACTAAAGAGGGACAATACATCAGATTTTTGTCAAGACTTATCTGTTATGTCTTTAGTTATTGATTAGCATTATGATTATAGATATAAAAAGACGAGCTGCTATCTGTTTTGGCATATCTGTTATAAATCAGATATGCATTGAATAAATAGGATTAATAGCTTATTTGTACAGTGTTTTTTTTTATATAAAGATATACAGAAATATTCATTGTGTTGACAGTGTTAATAATTTCATCATCTTATTAGTCAATTTTTACATAGCCAATTTCATAATAGTGGTGAGAGCCTTCATTTACTACTCTGTACATTTATTTTGAACAATTGTTTACATATTTTGACTTTGTTCTTTTATATAATGTAACGCACAACATCATGTTACTATAGTGATCAGTGTAAATAAAACTTTATGCGACAATCAATTAAAATATTTAAAATGTATATCTAACTATTTTTTTCAGGCATTGATTTTTATTTACACTGAGTATCATTTACAGCAATGTTTAATGCAGTATTGGTATTTGCATAGTGAAATTTAAGTCATTTGGGAAGTCAAATATAGATCTCCACTTGTCTCTTATTATGTTGTTGCAGGAACCAATATTTCTTCTCAGCAGGCATTGTATCATTGGTGTCTGTATGGTGAACTTACAGAGTTAATCACTGAAGTGGAGGAAGGAGGAAGCATTTCCTGATGAGATTATTCACATTATTGTGATAGAATTAGTTTTTTTTATTTGATGTTTCTCAGAGACGTGTCAAAACTGTTCTTATGTGTATTAAGATATGCTTGTGTGAATATATAACGTTTTGATTTCTATCATTTCAACTGATTTAATAAAGCAGGGCAAATTGTTTAAAATTAGGTAAATGATGTATGTATATATAATGAAAAACTCCACAATCACAAAGTACATTACTATTCTGCTTTGTGGATACACCAATTTAAATATGCCATAATCTAAGTAAGTGGCACTGCTAGAAAACAATTTTATATAGCTGCATTTAGTATAATAAAACCATGTATTCTGTGACACAACCTGAGTGGTACTTTAAATGACAGCTCATGTTGACACCAGAACATGTTTTAAATTAATATCTGATACTTATTAGCCTCATATTATTAGTTTGTTTAATTCCAAGCCTCCAAATTCTGAGGGTGAAGTATGTATGATTTTTCAAATGCTAATACTTATTATATGACAATGCTTTCATGTTCTTATTATATGTGGCTGTCTGTATGAGAGACTGTGTAAGTATTTACACAAGATTTGGGGAAGTAACAGTACATTTCTTTCATTTACAACATAGTTTAATTTCTAACTATTACTTTGAAACAAATGATAATTAGTTTCACTTGTCTTCCAAGTAGTATCTTTAATGCCAGCCATACAAATTGTGTGTTACTAACTTCTATATAAATCTCGTATATGTTCAGAAAGTGATATATCTCAATTGCTTATGCCTAAAATAAATGGAAAAGACCTGTTTTCTCTTCAAACTTTGCTTTTGTGACCTGGGAGCATATAACAAAAACATGATGGAAGACTGTATTTGGAGGCTGATACACGAAAGTTATTTACATTACAGTCGCAAATCTCGAAAAATTACTCACTTCTAACCATTTCTGTACAACTTTAGTATAAATATATGTAAATCGTGATTCATATGCAGTTTTATTCAGACCTTATGTAAATGAAAATGTGCAAATTTGCCCATTTTTACATAGAAAATAGGTTAATTTCCAGGTCACAAAAGCAAAGTTTGAAGGGAATAATGGCCATTTTCTGTACTTTTACAACATAAGCAATTAAGAAATAACATGTACTATCCAGGAACAAAATTTGTGTTACATAGTGTTATTTTTCACCCTGTTTAAACCTTGGTACTTTTTCGTCCACGATTTCTCTTTTGTTTCATTCTCAATAGTTGACTTTTTAATGCATAAGCGCACTATAAAGTCAACTATCTTCTTCCTCGGAGTACATGATTCAATAAAAGTCTTACATTCTCTGATCACATGACCTATTTAAACTAAACCCCCCAGTGTCGTCATTTTGAATAATGTTTTGGTCCTATATACGAATGAACATTTGACTTATTGAAAAGGTTAAATAAACCTCTAACTGTGAGATACCACAGGGTATGTTTGTGATAAACTAATGACGTTTTCAACCCATTGTTTAACATAATTTTTTTCAAAATTTTCATATGGTCATTCTGGTCATAACGGTTGCTCAGTTCCTTTTGCCCTACCAAGAATCTCTGTGTCTTGTGTTAAGAAATGTTATTATCAGGTTTGTAATAGTTCTTCCTGTGCACACCATAACATAATAAATAGCTCTGAAAAAGCAATTCTACAAACCATGCATGGCAAGCACTATTTATGAAAAACAGGACGAACACGCAGGCTTTTATAGAGAAATGTTCTGGAACTTGTAAATCTTGATTTTCAAGATTAACCAAAATTATAGTGTTAAGAAATATAATAGGTTATTCGTAATGTCTTATGATGTGTAAACATTAATCTTCCGTCACGGGTTTGTAATAGTTCTGCACACACCATAACAATTATTATTGTTCGAAACAACTTATGTAAATTGTTTTTCAAAAGAATGAGAAAGAGAGAGAGAATGCACGTAAACGACAGATAAATACAAAAATAACCTAAAACTGTAGCAAACCCGCCACTTCTACAAAACACCTAGATGAAGAAAGCTAGGTGTGACTTTATCCAATAAACAACAAACAAGGATATAAAATATACTAAACCACTTGAAAAACAAGTCAAAAGCTATTGAAACAATACACGGCTATCATTAAATGTGAAGAACATACGCGTTTAATGTAATAGATTTCATATTGTATATTTATTTTAATATCTGTTTCAGTTTAATGTATATTCAGAAATGTGTGCAACTTGTAGTGTTAACTATGTGTTGTGAAAGCCCCGTTTATTCTTTAAATTTGTAGGAGATTCACGAGTGTAAGAACAACAATGTGTTATATGTGTATGTAAATCGCAGTATTCTTCTCTATTGGACTTCAGAGAACATCGCCTTTAAGTTTATAAGTCGCAACAGTTTAATATGGTTGGTTTGTTACAGTTTGTATGCTGTAAACATCGGAAGCTATGACTGTGACAAACGCTTATTGATCACAACACTACAGATATTTTACCCGGAACGTTTACAGATGTCGAACGTTACAAATCACTTAACTTCAATGAATTAACTTCGAACTTTAATATTTTTACGAAGACATTAAAATAAAACTTTTTATGTGAAAAACAAACGTGAGTGATTGTTAACTCGTTAAGTGAACTGTACCGATATCAACATAAAATTAATTCGTTCGGCGATACATTCACTCACAAATTAGATAGAAGACTCAGTATTGTTTGTAGGTTTGTAAAACTTTTGTATATAAATTATTATTTGTAATAACTGTTATTATAAATTGTTGTTTGTACATCAAACTATGGGCCTGGCATGTCCAGGTGAGTTAAAGCGTTTGACTCGTAATCTGCGGGTCGTGGGTTCGAATCCCCATGGCACCAAACATGCTCTTCCTTTCAGTCATAGAGGCATTATAATGTGACAGTCGATCCCACTATTCGTTGATAAAAGAGTAGCCCAAGAGTTGGCGGGTGGTGATGACTTGCTGCTCTCACTGTAGTCTTACACTACTAAATTAGGGACGGCTAGCGCAGATAACCCTCGTGTAGCTTTGCGCGAAATTCAAAACAAACAAACCTGTTTATATGATTACATAATCACAGGGGAATATATACATGTCCAAGTACTCTTATAGGTTATATGTAATCTATGAACGGTGGCATTCATTTCTAAATTTTTTTTCTTGGTGTGATAAATTTCAAAACATGTACTCGCACTTAAAGGAGGTTTTTCTGTAACAAGTTGTTGAAGCCAAAATAATTACGGCCCAGAAAACCTTCAGTAAGAAATACTTATAAAAATATTACAAAACACACATGAATAATGCAATACTAACGCAAATAAAGCTAAAAAAAACGAGACAATAACCCAAATATAACGTACGAAAACAGAAGCCGAAAAAAACATAAAACAAGCCACATCTCCGTACAAATCTGTCACCATTTCGTTTGACTTATGTTTCTGTGGTATTATACACTTACTTTTTTGTAGATGTGACTGAATAAAGCAGTAAAAGGTAAAACAAAATAGTTCCACTGTCTATAATTTATTATAAAAAGCCACAACAGAAGGAATGATTGAGAAAAAAATATTTCATCTTTAAGGCCAAACATCATAACATGATCACCTTTTACCTGAAGTTATTTAAACATTTTGTACTGCTCTTTACAGTAATATTTCACAAATCAATGACTTCTTACTTCAGATACATAGTTTAGTAGTTTCTCGAAACTTTAGTCATTCACCGAGCCAAAGAAAACGTTATTTTTGACAATGCAGAGTAAAGTCAATCACGGCAGATAAGAACAATTACAAAACAATCGACTAAAGGTGAGTGGGGCAGTGAAAGAGTTGAGTGCGTGATAGCTAGGGAAAAAAACTGTGATGCCTCCCTTCCCTTGGTGCCCTAAGAACGTGCTTATTTTGCTTAATGGTTAATCCAGGGCTGCTTCAACGCTAAAAATAGTTTTTTGATACCCTTGATAGGCACAGCACATATGTCTAATGTGTATATTTGTGCTTAACTGGAAACGAGCAGTTGCATTTTCTTATAATAAAACTCGTGTTTTTCAGCCTACTCAGGCAGTCTTGTGATATTTGTATGTTTTATGCATCAAACTTTACAGGAAGCGAAAATAATCTACAATGATTTCCACATTTTCTCACTTGTTGTAATGGCAGTAACACTGGTACAGAGTGTCATTAAAATTAACTTGATATATAGATATATACATTCCCACTACAGCAAGGTATCCTTAATATTAAAAATGAACCCCGCAGACTTGGATTCCATACTAACTGTACTGAAGTTTCTGAATTTTAAGATCCTCCAATTTGTTTGGTGTATGCGGTACATTGAAGTTCGTGAGTTGTACGTTACCATGACATGGAGTATTGTGAGCAGGTCTCGGGCAGTGGATTAGCGGTGTCCTTTTTTTCTTTATTATTGGTCAATGTTTCAAACTGCTTCTTCTCAGAGTTTGAACAGATAAACATTTTACATCTATTTTCTGTGTTTGTCTTACTGTCAATGAGAAGTAGAAATTTGCTGAAAATAAAGCAACAAACCCACTTGTGTCATTAAACTGTTTTTGTGACATTGTAATATGATACTCTCGAGAGCGACAAAACATACGCACAAAAATATGTTGACTGAGAATCCTACTGGAACACAATGTGAAATTTATCAGCTTATGTGTCCTACAGTGTTTACAAACATAATTCCCTAGAGTAATGAGATTGCACTTTGAATATATGAGAACATTTATTACAGTATATGATTCTGATAAGATCGGTAAAGATCACAAGTGTTTGAATATTGATGGAATGTTTGAAATACAGCGGTACGAAGATATCTGCTCGTTTATTGATCGCTCGTACAGAGAACCAGACTAAAAACATTGCCTCAATTCAAAATATCGAGGTGCTTGTTATTATAGGGTTTATTTGAGTTACAAATAATAGAAAAAAAAGAGAGAGACTGAAGAGGTCTTCCTTTTATAGCACGGTGTCCGTTGTTTCGAGGTGGTACTGTAACACCTTTCATAATTTCTCAATTACTTCTTATTTCAGAACAGAATGTTGTAAGTACATAAAGTGTATGCCTCAGATTTTTCGTGATTAATGAGATAATTATTTTTTATTTTAACACAAAATGATTTAATGATATATTGTAATACGTTTTAAATGTTTGATGATCCATAGTTTTTTTGTTGTTGTTTTTTTTGTTACTTAAGTGATTTCAAGATTTTAGCTCAAGATGTCAAGATAAATTTTATTCCTGTAAGATATAGCAAATGATAATGATAAATCTGTAGAAGATGATATACGAAACTATGATATACAAAAAAATAATGCTCATAACTTTCATAATAAATCTTTTAATTAATAGACTCGTAGGCCCGGCATGGCCAAGCGTGTTAAGGCGTTCGACTCGTAATCCGAGGGTCGTGGGCTCGAATGCCGGTCGCACCAAACATGCTCGCCCTTTCAGCCGTGGGGGCATTATAATGTTACGATCAATCCCACTATTCGTTGGTAAAAGAGTAGCTCAAGATTTGGCGGTGGATGGTGATGACTAGCTGCCTTCCCTCTAGTCTTACACTACTAAATTAGGGACGGCTAGCACAGATAGCCCTCGTGTGGCTTTTGGCGAAATTCAAAAACAAACGAAACAAATACATCAAACTATATTTGTGTTTAAAAAAGGAAATTGTTTTGTCCAACATTGTTGGCAAATATAAATTTGATATATATCGACATTCAGGTCCTCCAATGGCACAACGGCATGTCTGGGAACTTACACTGCTAAAAACCGGGTTTCGATAGCCATAATGGGCAGAACACAAATAGTCCATTTGTGTAGCTTTGTGCATAATTCTAAAGAAACAAACAAATCGACATTCAGTTAACTTCTAAATTAAAGTTGAAATTGTAGCATGTAACCGTTTGTTTGTTTTTGAATTTCGCACAAAGCTACACGAGGGCTATCTGCGCTATCCATCCCTAATTTAGCAGTATAAGGTAGCTAGTCATCACTACCCACCGCCGACTTTTGAGCTACTCTTTTACCAACGATTAATGGGATTGACCGTCACATTATAACGCCCCCGCGGCTGAAAGGGCGAGCATGTTGGGTGTGAGCGGGATTCGAATCCGCGACCCTCAGATTACGAGTCGAACGCCTTAACCCACCTGGCTATGCCTGGCAGCGTGTAACGTACATAACATAATAAGTTAGAGACATGACCGAGATGAATTATAATATGCAACATAATAAGCTGGGGGCTTGTTTCCGAGACCTGAATCATTTAAAATACAAATTTTAATTAAATTTTCATTTATCAGTGCTAACAAAATGTTTTCATGTCTGATTATCAAAGATTCTTTATATCACTTTCCCTCGAACAACTAGAAAAATATAGCAAAAGTGAATTGCTAAAATTTTACGCTTACATGTTAATAAATCGATGAGGACAAATGAGCTAAAAATGTGTATTATTGAAAAACTAGTCGATGACGAATTGTTGACTGAGGAAGCATTAAGGAAATACTCTAGTGTTTCCACTATCGAATCAAAATTGAGTGATAAAGATAAGTTAGAAATCCAGCTACAACTCAAACAAATCGAGCTCGAACAAACCCGCATTAAAGCAAAAAAGAGAAAGAACAAGCCCGTATGGAAGCTGAGAAAGAAATAGAAATTAGACTCAATTCCGATCGACTACAGCAAAATTACATCTTTGAACTCAATCAATATATTAAAATAACACCATTTAATGAAATTGAAGTTGATAAGTATTTCCAACACTTTGAGAAGGTTGCCCAACAATCGATGGAACGGTATACTGAGAAATGGTCATTCGGTATACTGAGAAATGGTCATTATTGTTATTACAAAGTGTTTTTACTGGTAAAGCACATGAAGCTTATGCTGCTCTCTCTCTCTATGAGACTGTATAGATTATCATAATGTTAAAGAAGCTCTTCTCAAAACTTACGAGTTTGCACTGGAGCCTCATCACCAAACGTTTTGAGATTATCTTAAGCAAGATAGGCTCGGCATGGCCAGGTGGGTTAAAGTGTTCGACTCGTAATCTGAGGGTCGCGAGTTCGAATCGGTCGCGCCAAACATCCTCGCCCTCCCAGCCGTGGGGGTGTTATAATGTGACGGTCAATCCTACTATTCGTTTGTAAAAGAGTAGCCCAAGAGTTGGCGGTGGGTGGTGATGACTAACTGCCTTCCCTCTAGTCTTACACTGCTAAATTAGAGATGGCTAGCGCAGATAGCCCTCGTGTAGCTTTGCGCGAAATTCAAAACAAACACATAAAACCACTTTCAATGAAAAGAAATTCTTGTCATCTCAGCAAAAGCCTGTACCCGTTCAATCTACTAAAGTTGCGGATTCTTATAAAACATACAGTTTCTTCAATCCAAAATTTTCATAAAATTTGGATAAACTTCAGTCATACCTTCTGTCTGCTATTTTTGTAAAAAAGCTTGGTCATGTTATGTCTGATTTTTAGTGTTTGAAAACGAAAAGGAGGCAACACTGCAGTGCGTATATGTCCACATACGAACGTTGTTTCACCAGATCACCCAGTCCTCGATGATGAGAAACCCACTTGAAATAAAAATGTATCTCAAAACGGCTGGTATGGGTATTAACACTTTTATTAATAAGCAGAGAACAACTTTTTGAGCTTTCTAGGCCATCGTCAGGTTAACCTGAAATGTTTTTCCTCAGAGCACTAACGGTGGCTTTGTTAATGTTTCTTTTTGTAATATTTATTTACCATCAAATCTTGTTTCGGACCAATTCTGGTTAGAGTAAAACCTTTTCTGTCAGTTAAGGCTGTGTCATTATTGTTGGAAAACGATTTTGCTAGGTGAAAAGTTCTTACTGCACCCAGGAGAATTAGTGCGCTGATCTCTGTTTCATCTAAGATGTTGTTGTTGAGGAGAATCCATACGTTTTTTTCTGAGTGTTGTATAGTCTTCTTTACTTGTCTGTCGATTTCGATATTATTATATGCTCTTTATAACATGGTTTGTTTTATGTTGTCATTTTCATATCAGCATATTTTCTTTATTCTAAGAGCTTGAATGTATGTGATGTTTTATTTCTTTTTTTTTAACCATTTCTAAAGCAAGATGCCCCTGACATATTTTACATAAAGTTCCCGTCGCCGAGCACATTGAGGATAAACTCTTTCAATTGTCGCATAAGTTTTCGTAGTTATTGGAACTAGCAATGATTTCATATAATGAACGTCCAGCTTATCTGTAAACTCATCAAGATAATCCCCTAACGATGGATTATTATATTAATTTGAAATGTATCATAATACAATAAAAGCAAACCTAACCTTCTATATGACATAATTTCAGAAGAACGTGTGCTATTGTGAAAGTCGCCAGAAAGATGACTAATCTTTTTCGTGCTTATATTTCCAATAAGGAGCCTCTACTTCATCGTTAACTAGTGTAACATCTGTTATGTTATGTAGGTAAGTTGTGGTTTGTCCTCAGACGTAACCTCACATCCCTAAAAAGAATTAAGACATAATTTTGCAACTGTCATTTATTCTGGATTAAAGGCTATGTTCTTTGAGGTCAGTTCCACACCCTCATTTTGTTATACTGGGCAACATAATCTTGCTTTGCTTTCAATGTTACACAGTGAGAGGGCCAATCACAACTTTCACTTTTGAATTTAAGAAACATATCAGAAAAATTCTTAAAACGATCTGCAAACGTAACAGGAAACTGATAAATCTTGTATTTTTTATTACATGGTGCCCACACTCGACTGCTTTTTTAATTTTTTGGTAAAGAAACTGTCTTATCATTGCAGTGATTACATGGTGGTGGTACTCTGAATTCTACACATGATACACATAAAGGATAAGTTGTTTATCATTATTTCTAAATAGTAAAATTGGGTGACAGGGTTTTACATTTTATTAATCCAAAATATTTTTTTATTCAGAGAAATGTGTTGTTGTGGTGGCATTTACTTGTCCATGGATGTAGCAATGAAAAGTCCATGTACTTGATCTTTACTTCTTTATAATATTTATATTATATAAAAGCCTTATTGCATTGACTTTCTCTCCATAGAAGGCATCTTGTCTCGTACATCCAGACGATAAATTACTGTATATATGTATGAATCATCAAATTTCATTTTCTTAAAATTATGTTCCCATATTGTATGACCACGTACCCTAGTGCTTCTAGTTGGTGTTGTCTTTCTAATGTACACTTTCTAACAAACCACATGAATTTATTTAGAACTACATTCTGTGTACCATAGTAATAACATATAATGTACCCATAGTAGTTGGATCTTGACCCCCCTCAAATTACTGTATGTGGTTCAAGTATTGAATACTTACTAGTCTGTAATTGTTGGTCGAAAATAATTGTGGTTAGACACAAGAGCTATCAATCGTAGTGATAGAAACTTACGTATTTATACAGCCACGCATACAGAAAGAATGATCCTACACCTGAAAGGATCTATGTCACAGAATGCAAAAAACCTTCCTAAAATGTCTTATGTCTCATCGGCAGTATCTAAGTTTGGTTTCTTTTGAATTTTGCGCAAAGATACACGAGAGCTATCTGCGGTAGCCGTCCCTAATTTAGCAGTGTAAGACTAGAAGGAAGGCAGCTAGTCATCACCACTCACCGCCAACTCTTTGGCTATTCTTTTACCAACGAATATTTGGATTGACCGTCACATTATAACGCCCCCACGGATGAAAGGGCGAGCATGCTTGGTGTGACAAGGATTCGAACCCGCGACCCTCGGATTACTAGTCGCGTGCCTTAATTACATAGCCATGCTGGGCCGAATCATAAATAAATATAATTTAAACAAAACAAACAAAAATTTAAATAATAGTCAACAACAATAGTGTTATTTTCCTTACTTGTACATCTCTTCTTGAAAGTCGTTGGTTGTTTTGGAATTTCGCACAAAGCTACTCGAGGGCTATCTGTGCTAGCCGTCCCTAATTTTGCAGTGTAAGACTAGAGGGAAGGCAGCTAGTCATCACCACCCACCGCCAACTCTTGGGCTACTCTTTTACCAACGAATAGTGGGATTGACCGTCACGTTATAACACCCCCACGGCTGGGAGGGCGAGCATGTTTTGCGCGACTCGGGCGCGAACCCGCGACCCTCAGATTACGAAGCGCACGCCTTAACGCGCTAGGCCATGCCAGGTCTTGAAAGTCATAAATGTACTTTTTCTCTCGTTACTGACGGCGCCAATCCAGGAACTTTTGTCTTATGTTGTTGACGGTAGAGTAAAATCTGGCATCCAGTATATGTCCTCAATACTTTTGATTTTATTTTAAGATGAAAAATGCGGAAAGGGGTTGAGGGAACAATGATAATGCCATGGATATGAAATTATAACCGTCGATTATTCTAATGTCTAGACTTGTTTGTCATAACCATATTTTTCTACCATGTACAATAGTGTTAGACTTGATCCCTTAGCAAATAAGATAATGAAAGATAAATTGACAGTTAAAACCTTTCATGTTACGTACTATAGCTGTATAATTTTTATTCTCTTTTCAAAAATATAATTTAAAATCATTTATTATGTAAACTGTAACCTTTGAAAGCTGTATTCTTACCATTAAAATCATGTATCAAATCGTAGTTTACCTTATAAATTGTGGTTCTGAAGAAATCAGAAAAGGTTATTTGAAAATTAATGACTTACATTAGCTTGTAAACTCTGGTTTACTTTTCTTTGTCAGTAATGACAAAACGTTTTCTACTGTGGCAGAATCTTTCACATGAAGATACTGTTTGTTTTCCCTTCTTTGTTTTTGTCTGTTATAAAATTTTGCCGATTTACAAAACTTGATACATTTGGTACAAATTATGGATTCACCTTTTGAATACTCATTACTATAACAAAGTTACAATACCCTGAACGATGGTGTTGAAATGCCTTGTCGAACTCTGAACAATAAATAACAATTTACTCCTTTCATTGACGTACTAACGTCAAAATGATTATCATGGTATCATAAGAAAGTATTTTCAGGAGTTGAAGAGCTTTTACAAAATATGTGGTTGAAATTATCTGAAAAACACTACAATATGTACTTAGACGTTCAAATTTAGAAATTTCTTAAACTTCATTAAATGAGACACATAAGTCGTCTTACATATAAGAAGGGGTTGTTGTTGATTGCTCATACTATTATATTTTAAATCATTTCTAAATGGTGCTAAAGTTATTACCATTGCAAAGGTCAGCATTATTTTTCATATAAATATTTGACCGTTTTTAGGATTGATCAATATGAATGTTCGATAAAGCTTAGTTACTGGAGCTGCCTACAAATAATTCCAATGTAGTAACATCAGTTTTGAAAGACACATCTAAAGGTATGCCCATCTTACTTAGACTAACTTTTTAGATCTTGGTTAAGATCATTTCAGGAGGAAAGTTCATTTTGTAAATAAGTTCTTATATGTTTGTCCAAATGAGTTGAATAAATACATACGCAAACTTTATCTTTGTTGTTTAGTCCAGTATTTTTTAATGTTTTATTTGATTTGTACGTAATGTTTGTAAGTTCGTATGATTTAGGATTAAATGATATGTTTACATTGTAGCAGTTCTATTATACTTCTTAAGATTCTTATGCTCTGAGTTTCAAACAATAAAATGTCCATCTTTTTTGCGGGGATATCTGACAGATACCTGTAAAATGTGACGGATTAACCACCATTATATATATCTTTTAATATAGATACTTGTTTAAGTTAAATTTATATTAAGGAATGTACATAACTTATACTTTATTGCGAAATTCCTGCCTATTCACTAAAGTTGTATAATGTTCTAGAATGTGAGAATCAACAATATACGCATGTACGTAAACATAGTGTATTGTCAATGTTGTTGTGCAGGCTGAAAGTTTACGCTCCTTACGCCTACAAATATTACCAACGCGACGCGCCAAGAGAGAGTATATATACATTAGTGGTTTGCGACATTTGGTATACTATAAACCTTTGAAACTATAACAGTGCTTAACGCTTACTGATCGGAAACTTCAAATATTTGATCAAGAACGTTTATAAATTTCGAACAATACAAATAGTTAACTTCAACGAATTCACATCGGACATTACTATTTTTACGAAGACGTTATATAACCTCAGCGACGAAAAACTCGAGTGGGATCAGCAAGAAACACAAAGATAGCAAGATCCCTGCTTAGTGAATTGTACTTACATCAAATCGAAACCAGTTCACTCATCGTGAACCTTCGATAAAGCATTAAGGAAGTTCCAGACTAGAAAGAAGACTTCATATTGTTTGTAAGTTTGTACAACTTTTGAACACAGATCATTATTTCTAATAACTATTATTGTTGATGTTTATTATTAAGCACAAAGTTACTCAAAGGGTTATCCATGCTCTGCCCACTACAGGTATTGAAACCCAGTATCTAACAGTATAAGTTTGCGGACATATCAATGTGCCACTGGGGGGGGCAACTGTTATTTTAGATAGTAGTATTGTTTGCATAGTAAAATATATTTTATTAAAAAGAAACTGTGTGTATCAATCTTGTTGGCAAATATAATAAATTGTATGCATATCGACACTTAATTAACTTCTAAATTTAAATTATATTTTAACACAGTTTCAGGCTATTTCAAATTGAGGACTCGTGTTTCAGGTCTGAATGAGAGACAAAATTCGATCTAAATTCAAGTCATTATTTAATTTTTATTTATGACAAGATTTGATATTCCCTGATTCTCAAGATTTTCTTCCCTCAAATAGCTAGAAAGGTATAACAAAGTAAATTGTTCAAAACTGCCGAATTTTTAGAAAGAAAGGTTAAGAAATTAATGAGAAAAAATTAACTAAAAAGTGTATTATTGAAATGCTTGTAAAAAGTGATGTATTGTCTGAGAAAGGATCAGAAGAATGAATATTCTTATGTCTTCACTAGCCAATCTGGGTTGGGTAATAATGATAACGTAAGGATTCAGTCAAAACCTAAAGAAATTGACCATGAACAAGCTTGTCTTAAAGCCTAGAATGAACGAGCTTGTATCGAAGCTGAGAAAAAACAAGTACAGAAAATAGACATATCGATACTGAAAATGGTCACATTGAAGTTTAAAAGGAAAGTAAACTGAAAGAAATAGAAATTAGACAAAACTCCGATTGACAAAGCAAAATATGAAACTTAAACTTAATCAATATGTTAAACAACTACTATTCAATGAAAATGAAGTTCATAAATATTCCAACAAAGATTTCTCAAACCATGAAATGGCCCATCAAGAAATGGTCGTTATTATTACAAAGTGTTTGAACTGGTAAAGCACATGAATCTTATTCAATTCTCTCTCTAGAAGATTGTACGAATTCTGATGAGGTTAAAGCGACTATTCTCACTGCATACGAGCTAGTAGCAGAGGTTTATCGTCAAAGTTTCCAGTTTATCGGAAGCAAGATAATCAAACTTATAAGGGATTTGCCCAGGAAAAATATGTTTATTTTGATCTATGGTGTAATTCTAGTCATATTAGCAATAGTTTCAACAGATTATGTCTAATTAAGGAGTGCAAACTTTGTACACTTGACGACCTCAAATTTACTTGGACGAAAGTAAAGTTGAAACACTATAAGAAGCAACTGTTATTTCTGATGATTAAACTTCAACGCATAAAACCACTTTCCACAGGAAGATATTTCTACCATCTCATCAAAAACCTGTATTTTTTCAATCTACCAAAGTTGAGGATCCTTCTTAAAACTTCAGTTTTTCTAGTTCAAAATCTTCTGACAGTCTGGATAAAGCTTCACTAAACCATCAAGGCCTGTCTGTCATTTTTGTGAAAAATACCTGGTCATGTCATAGCCGATTGTTAGTGTTTGAAATAGAAAAAAAGAAAAGAAAACAACATCCATTGCATTTGTGTCCACATTTGGATGTAGTTTCACGAGGTCATCTGATGTTATTAATTCAGCCACTAATATAAAGTAGTTAGAGAGGAATTTAGCCCCTTTGTGTCTGTTGGTTCTGTGTCTGACAAATAACACTGCTGATCCTGTACCTATTTATATTATATGTGATACTGGGGTGGCTCAATCATTGTTGTTAAAGGTTATATTACTTTTAGATTTGAGTTCTGCCACTGATGAGTCTGTTACTGCTCAGGGCATTGAGGGTGGCTTTGTTAATGTTCCTCTTCATGACCTTTATTTAGTATCAGACTTAGTTTCGGGACCAGTTGGAGCTAGAGTAAGACCTACTTTGCTAATTAAGGCAAAGTTCATTAGTGTTGGGAAGCAGATTGGCTGAGGGAAGTCGTTGCTGAGTGAAAAATGTTTATTCACTGTTACTTTCATTTCTCAACACTAGTAATAATTTGACTTTGACAACAGACAATATTAACTCTTAGACGATTCAATATATTACTAACTTTAAAAGGCTGACAACAGCCCACGACGACAATCAAGACACAAATGAATGAATAATACAATACTACTTTAATAAAAATACACCAATTTAGAATTTAGATATATTACATTTAGTATTCATGTTTCACATACATACATCTTTCAACATTCCATATTATTCAATAGCAAACTGTAAGCAGAATATATATCAAAGAAAATGGTAATAATTTCGCAAAAATATAATAAGAATATCCATGTGACGTATCTGATTGGTTTAAAAAATATATATATTATTTATCATAATTTCCCTACATAGGGTGTCCAATCACATTAAGCAACAGAATATTATGAGACAGAGACCTTATAACTAGCATTCTTTGTTACTCTTCGCCATAATAAATAAACATACCATGAAGATTTTATGTGCTCCTTGAAATAAACTTTTATTATTTAATAAAGTTTCATGTAAATTGCTTTTGACGATGGTAATGTTAGCTAAGATTAGGTTTGTCAGTCTGCTCAGCTGTATTAAACGTCTTTCTCACTATAACCAATTATGTTATTGCCACCATTAACACAGTCCTCTCTCCCGCATCACACATTCGCCTTTCAACAGCAAAAAGGCGGGTGCTAGGCAAAAATGAAGAAAGGCTTAACCAATCAGTTTATTGCTCTAAATCCGACCACATACCCACATAGCGTTCACATCAGCCACGCGAACCTAGTTTATTAGGTGTCTATATGTCACAGAAGGAAATCAGCACGAGCTTTTGTATGATTTATGGCGATATAGCAAGAAAGCCACATATTCGTGATGGTTAAATATAATCAGAACATATTTAAGGCTTAAAGAAAATACCAATCGAATTCTTCACGATTTCAAAATACCATAAATATAAACCTGAATGTCATTCTAAAGAAAGAGCAGCATGTATGCCAGTATTCTAAACCATCCTGTCTACCCCACCTTACTGCGGTGTCCAATCGCAAGTGGGCCTTTGTCAGTCTCCATACATCCTCGATCTTTTTTCTCACCGACTTCAAATACTTCGTTCTTGGTTGAAAACCTTCTGCGAGACAGAGCCGTCATTGCCGCTGCCGAAGGCCGCCACGGGTCGTTCTTTGCTCGACCACTGCCGCACTCTCCTCGTACGGAAACGAAAGCAGAATTCTGCTCAACGTGTTCAGACTACATCGCGTGCGCACCTACTGCTATAGATGCTCTATCATCGCCAGAAAACATGCACAACACTCCGCAACAGCTAAAGTTTGGTGTTAGCGCTATCTTGTCTTCCTCTACGGGGAAACTTGCGGCCAATCGGTCCATACTCTCAACAGGTAGGCCGTTGAATATGATTGCAAAAGGTGTTCTACAATGTAAACAAAATAAGTATGGAAGAGAGGGAGAACGAATAAGGGATTAAAAGCTCCAAATATTTATAAAGCTGAAGCTATCCTGAAACAAATCTCAGTTGTTATACTTTTAATGTCTCATTTTAAAACGAAAGCTTTATTTTCCACATTTTTCTACTTAGTTAAGAAATGTGTTTTGTAACATTGTTATTTCATTTTTAAAGAAATGTGCTCAAGATAAGTTAAAGGAATACAATTATAGGGTAAGCATTTGTCTCAAATGGATAAACGTTCAGTAAATCAGTTACAATAACATTTATGGTAATAAGTAACCCAATGTGGTGTAAGTTTATATTTGAAAATAGCACGGAGAGTTGGTTAGGGCGCTTTGATCACAATATGAAATTCGTGGGTTCGAAATCCCGTATCACCAAACATCCTCGCCCTGTAAGCTGTGGTGGCATTATAATGCGACAGTCAATCCCACTCACTATTTGTTGGTAAAAGAGGAGCCCAACTACTATAATGCTATTATAATCTACAATAACAATCACTGTTGTAGTTACCCTTAGATAAATACTTTATGTTGTGAGAGTCCGAGGTTAATAATCAATGATGAGATCTTTATACAGACGAGGTGATGGTCAGCTGTTTCCTCTCTAGTCTTTCACCGCTAAGTTAGGGACGGCTAAGACGGATTACCCTCGTTTAACAACATAGTTTGTTTTCCATTTGTAAGTTTATGTTCCGTAAGTCATCTATAACAACGAAAACTAATATTTAATAGACACAATAGTGAAATAATGTATGTGAAGCCGAACAAGTTACATAGATCGAGATAATAACATTTTCAAAAATTTACTAATTTGATTGGTCCAATAGATGCTACTGATTCGGCAATTTCACTGTGTAATGGCCCGGCATGGCCAGGTAGTTAAGGTTCTCGACTCGTAATCTCAGGGTCGTGGGTTCGAATCTCTATCACACCAAACATATTAATCCTTTTAGCCGTGGGGTGTTATAATGGAACGGTCAATCCCATTATTCCGCATTATTCGTTAGTAAAAGAGTAGCCCAAAATTTGGCGGTGAGTGGTGATTACTAGCTACCGTTTCTCTAGTCTTATACTGCTAAATTA
The DNA here is from genome assembly GCF_004210375.1 of Tachypleus tridentatus. Classification (NCBI taxonomy): domain Eukaryota; kingdom Metazoa; phylum Arthropoda; class Merostomata; order Xiphosura; family Limulidae; genus Tachypleus; species Tachypleus tridentatus. Next base: position 13,671,153 of record NC_134836.1, on the reverse strand, counting down.
GGGATAGCTAGCGCAGATAGCCCTCGTGTAGCTTTGCGCGAAATTCCAAACAAACAGATTCTCTGTATTGATGTTGAATGCTCATAATTTCAATCTTCCTTTTTTACAATGTACGAAAACAACCATGAAGCATAAATTCCTAAATTGTTTGTAGATTTATTATTTTAAACTAAATTTTAAGGTAAATATATATGAATATTCGATGTATCCACTTTTCGTTGGTTAAATTACACTTTAAAAGTTTTAATTTTTCTTCCTTAAATAACATCTTAAAATGTTTTAAAGTAGATGATTTTTGTGTTTTGAAATTGTCACTGTTTAAAGTGATTTTGAATTTTAAATAGACAATATCAAAATTTTATAGAAATTGATTTGAAGTTTTACAGATGAGTTTACAATAAGCTGCATGTCCTTTTTATAAGATCACGAATTGTTCTTGAAGCTAGTAGACATGTTTGGTGTTACTCTCTCAATCTTTTATACATTAGTTTCTCATAAGTCAGTGGACTACCTGTATCAAAGTGCATAATGGTCCATTTATTAATGTGTTCAAGGTAGATAATGTTTTTAATTTTTTAAGAAAAGTGTAGCTTAGTTATCATTAAACTCTAAGAAAATGAAGAATTAATTTACACGAACAACACTAAGTTGTGATTATACCCCTAAATTATTGATAAAATACCCCTAAAATTATTGATAAAACAAACATTAAAGTTGACTAGGAAATATTTCTTTAAAACAAAGCATGTGTTACAAGAAATATTATAATCGATACTGTAGTTACCCTTATATAAGTTACAACAGCTGAGATGTTAACCACCACTGAAAGAATTACAAAAGGTGAGATTTGAATCACCATTCTTATCCTTACAACAGGTGAGATCGAAACAACTTTTGCACAAGTTACAAAAGAGAAAAGCGCAATGATATCTAAAACAATTACAATATAAATTTGATGAAATTATATTAATTTTTACAAGCGTTGATACAGATGAGACAATAATAACCTTTACATGAGTTGAAACAGATGAGATCATAACAACCTTTAAAAGGGTTGAAACAGATGAGATCATAACAACCTTTACAAGAGTTGAAACAGATGAGATCATAAAAATATTTACAGGAGTTTGAACATACGATATAAGAATAACCCTTACACGAGTTAAAACAGAAGAGATCATAACAACCTTCACAAATCAAAATTTAGACAACAGCTTTCGTTTCGATAAATGCTGACAAACACACAAGCGGCACTTGCCGTACTTTATGGTTGTAAGTCCATGTTTGACAGTTGTTTTTGTCGCATGTTCTTATGTTGAAGTTATGTGTAGGTAGTTTTAATTGACCAAACTATTCTCCTTTTTTCATCTCGATCAAAATTAATACAGTCTCAGTGGTTTCATATTGTCAATATACAGTTGTTTTTCTGCAGGTTCAGATGGTTGACCACTAGCAAACTCGCTTCCAAGCATTTTTCGCGTCCATAAATCTTTTATGAATATCGAATAAATTTTTGGTATTCATAACTCGTTTGATATCTGTTATGATTTTTCTGGTCTGAACAATTTCTAAAATTTACCAGAATTTTGCAAAGGCAAAAAACATGTATAGTGTGAGATAAGGCACTACCAAAACGTATTTCAATTCGTCAATCTCACTGTTTCACCAAGATCAAGCGTGACTCTCCAGTACATAGATCAAGTGTAAGATCAAAGGGAAACACTGTAAATCCTCCCGAGTATTCATCATATCATATATCAATTCCTCGATCTTGAAATAATGTTTCAAAGCTTCTTATGACTCGCCCGGCATGGCCAGGTGGGTTAAGGCGATCGACTCGTAATCTGTGGGTTGCGGGTTCGAATCCCCGTCGCACCAAATATGCTCGCTCTGTCAGCCGTGGGGGCGTTATAATATTACGGTCAATCCCATTATTCGTTGATAAAAGAATAGTCCAAGAGTTGGCGGTGGGTGGTGATGACTAGCTGCCTTTCCTCTAGGAACGGCTATCGCAGATAATCCTGGTGTAGCTTTGCGCGAAATTCTAAAAAACAAACAAAAAATCTTATGATTCGATGATTCCATATTCATTTTAATGGGTTATACATGAAAAGTCTTATGACGTAATTGCAACAGAATTATCATCTTTACTTTGGTTGGTTGGTTGGCTTGCGTTCATTGCCGCAAAGCAACTGAGTTATCTGCGTAAGTAAATGTAAAATCGTTATAAAATTCAAACATTAATGAAGGTAAAAACTAAAGAAACTTAAAAAAGCAAAAAAAAACAACAAACTTAAATAGAATTAGAAAGGCTAATGGCTCTTAAGAATTTTAAAATTATTATCATTAATGACACTTTCCAGCGTCAGGGATAGACCCATGAAAAAATCGTGTCTAAAATGACGTCGTTCAAAGTCGTAACGACGACACGACAGTAAAATTCAGACTGTCGTGTTACAAAGGGCATACATTGGTGCATCAGTCACAGATAAAAGACATAATGACATACGTACGATAGCTGGATCAATTTCCAAGAGATTTGTGAATGAGGACCAGATGAACTGGTCCAATTTCTATCGAGGCACATGAGTTGAGTACCATCGCCTACTACCAATCTCCCTCAAAATGATAGGAAAATGACCACTACCCCATTTATCACTGTCAACCCTCCAATAAAAGTGAAAAGGAGCAGATAGAGAAACCAATAGCAGTAAAATACTCACTATGTGCATGAAAATAAGTATAAGAACTAGTATTGAAGAAACAAAGGTTGTGAAAGCATACACTCTATGGAACAACTCTTCCAATCAATATCAGGACATCCTGGAGGGGATTACGTCCATTAAAGTTCACCAAGGTTACAAAGGGAGACGGAAACTCTTTAATGACAGCATCAAGGTCTGATTAATCATAAGTATCTCCAGGAGGCTGGTAGTGAAAACAAACAGTGATGGTATGACCCAAGGAAACATGGATGGCTATGGTCTACTAGGAAGTATCGTGTAGTAAAGAAAGGATGAGCATATTCTGGTCGACCAGTAGTGCCACCCCTCTAATCACTTGTCTATTACACCACCTGTTATTACAGTATAAATATAACTGCCTAAAGGGGTGACTGTATCATAAGGTTTTAGAAACGTTTTCTGGAAGGAATAACACACAAGATGATAGGAATCAGGTCAAGGCTCTAATATCATTCAGATTAGAATGGAAACTTCGACAGTTACACTGCATCAGTCTGGTCATTTTTATTTTGGTGGAAAATGACTGGGTGGAAGAACGCTTTGGTTTATAACTACATTGTTTTCCTTTGTTAAAAGAAAGTGTTTCGACATCCAGGGATTTTGCTGTGGCGTGAGAGGGCAGGTCTCTGTCAATAGATGTAGATTCCAGTGACTGAGGACAAGAATGGATAGTCGTTCTACATTTCAAGGGCAAAGAAAATGAATCTGAGGATTCGCCAGAATCTAAAGCCGAAGGAAGTGAACCCAAGCCGTCACTGGAAGAAATGGTGGAAACAGAGAAAGGAGTAGACGTCGACTTGTTAACATTTTTATCTGAGGACTCTGCATATGGTTGGAGAACAATTCTATTGGAGGCATGGAAATATCTGTCTATACTCCCATTGAAGCAGTGGAATGTAGTGCAGCAACATATGTCCAAGATGGAGGTGAGGACAATAACTTCAGAGCCTTGGGGTAAGAAATAGTGTGAATCATTTTCAAACGCTATATCTCTTTCTCCTCCTCCCACCTGGGTCAAGAATTAAAGAAAAAGCAGTGAGGGTTACTGCAATTTAACACAATGATGGTTCAATTTGCATTTGTAGGCTTCATGGTCTTTACAACCACAATAAGCACATGTTAAATAATCCTGACATGATGTTTTTGAGTGGCCATACTGTTGACACTGAAGGGTTAGAAATATATAGCCATACTTTACAGTTCAGGTAACCCACCAGGAGTATGTGGACGTGGTGACATAAACGTGAAAATCAAAACATTGGTAGATAGCATAATTTCGTTCTTGTGAGAGGAAATACGCCTCACTGCGGGAACTCCTTGGGTGGAGAAACTAGCGAAGGCCTCTGACACTGGAATGTTCTTCAAATACCTCTGGACAATAACTTCTCGTGAGGAATTCAAAGCAGCATGGGGCGGAACCTCAGTGAGTATATCCCCAATGACCTTTGAATGCAAGAGGAGTTTATTGTGTTTTGGGGCAGATGTTTCCACCAAGATGTCCCCAAAACATAGCTTCTTGACTGACTTAGGAGAACCAGCAAGCCCGTATAGTCTCTTCTGAATACAAAAGAGAGGCATGTGCTCTAAAGATTTGTCTGACAAAGAATGTAGTAGGAGAAATTGAGGTACAGGTGTAGAAGAGGGTGAAGACTGCTGTTCAGAGTGTTGAAGGTGTGGTCATTTACCAATGAGTGGTTTTTATTTCTATTTTAATTGAAATGAGGGATCCATAATGAGAAAAGAAATATTCAATGCCAACCGAACCCACACACCATGGAGCCTTACGAGGGAGTGTTTTATAATGTCAAACAAGGTCACTGCAGTAACGTCAAGGTTTCATGAGCGCTATATCCAAACATCAGTATCAGATACAAGGTTCCTAACACCTCTTGAGAACATCCAACACTGATACTCTTTTGACTCTAGCCCAACAGGACCAGCTGATCGAACCTGGGATGGCCGTCTTAAGGCCATCCGTCTGTGGGAATTCAAACCCTGACTGACTCAACCACCAGAATCTTTTCCTTCACCTTTATGAGTCACAATGCACGGCAAGTATGTGAGTGGATGTTTAGATCCCAGAGAAAGTAAACTGAAAGTTCAGAACTTTCTCTGGGAAGTCTTTTCACCACGTATAGGAATTCACATCAAGGGGATCTTTGTTGTTTACAGGTAACTTATTTTGTAAAAAAAATCATATCATTAGCTAAAGAGTTTAATACCTTATGTACTGGTCTTTCATAAACTTTGGGTTGATAAAGCGAGTGTACCAAATCTTCAAAAACATAAATTATACACATTTTGTTTCATATTTCAACTTTCTTTTCAATATTTGCAAAACGAAATGGCATGCTGTCAGTGAGGTAACTGATGAAATCCACGGTGATTTCATCCCAACTATGAGGGGCTGCGAGTTGCAGATAATGTAGCTGGTTTAAAGTCACGGTTAGCAATGTTCTACCCGACAATTCTTAGTGGGATTACATTATGGAAACTTTATTGGCCATAAAGATATTGTAACATTCCTTGACTTACAATGCTAGATATCGATAACCGTGGTAGTCATAGCACAGATAGTCTTTTGTGTACCTTTGTGCCTAATTGTAATTCAAAAAACGTTTTCCTGAGTTAAAATAATCCTGTACACAATACATGCACTATGAACAGTAGCACTGCCTTCCTGGGACAGAAATTTATCGCCAAAATGTACCCTAGCAAATGGCAAAAACGTCATCTGCATGTTATGTCTGTAATATGCACTATTTATGTTTACCTGAAGGATATGAAAAGCACTTTTCCGTCATGATGAACAGCTGGCCAAGCATATACTAATCCACTTCCTGTGTGTTCCTCGTGGGAAAAACAGTTTTTCCTCATCAATTCTCTTGGCAATGGACGAACACAAATCCTACCATCAGCTTTATCAGGCCGGAAACAGGACTTATCTGAAAAAAAAAATGGTATGTCACCGTTTTTCTACCTATAAACTGTCATACTGTCTTGTTCAAGTAAGACATTCACAGTGATGAATTCTAATTATTATCGATTTGAAGATAGCCCTTCTTCCGAAATGACCTTGTTTTGGCAGTCTCATATTCACTGTTTTTCTGGATATCCTGAAATATTCCCGTCGTAAGGTGTTGCAAAACTTCTTTCGATCTTGACGTTTTAACCTGGTCAAAACATGGTTATCTTGGGCAGTAGATTTTCGGCGTCTACTTGTAGACTCTTTTTGAAACGTTTCCTCTAATCCGTCCCCCAGTAGTACAGCGGTATGTCTGCGAACTTACAACAATAGAAACCGGGTTTCGATGCTCGTGATTCGCAGAGCACCGGTAGCCCATTGTGTAGTTTTGTGCTTAATTCAAAACAACAGTCCTCTAATCCGGTAACGTTTCAGGATTTTGGACGCAGCAAACTGGAAGTACCTTACTGTTCTGGCAATGACCATTTGTTTCGTACCATTTATATACAATCGAACAATTTGACAACCATAACCCAGAGCAAGTTACGAAACATGGGTATACACGAAGTACAGAGAAATTCTCTGAACAGCGTGTTGATTTGTTTCGAAAAAAATTATACCAAAAGCACACCCTTTTATACAAAACACGTGTGTGTGTGTGTTTTAACGAATAAGTAATGAAACTTACACAGACCACAATAATAACTCGTACATCTTTGTCCGATCATATGCTACCTTCTCTGTTGCTACTTGAGCATTTACTCAATAGATATTTTATGTATAAAACAACATCAATATAAAAAAGTATACAAACATTTTTTACAAAACTTTATTGAAAATAAAAAGCCAAGCTTCAGATGAAGTAAGATAAGAACAATCAATAACAGAATTTTATAATCTAGTAATTAAAAAAATGAATCTAAAGTTATCCCTCTAGAAGAATAATTAAAAGCATTAGAGTGTGTGCTTTCTTAGAGGAAAGCTACAGCGGACTATCTGCTGAGTCCAGCGAGGGGAATCGAACCGCTGATATTAGTGTTGTAACTCCGTAGACTTAGCACTGTAACAGCGGGGTACGAAAGCATTATATTTTGTAATGTATAATATCTAATTATTTCTAGGTTTGAGTTGAATGAAGATTGTTTTTCAATTTTAGAACAACAGTAGCTTGTATTCCTCTCCAAATCAATTAATGAATCAGTTTTAATTTAATACATAATTGAAAAAGAGAAATAGTAAATAAAACTTTATGTTGTAAAAAGTTAAAAGAAATTTTAAAACTGAGAAACAAAAAAAGAATAAATATCCAGGAGGAAGTGAATCACTCAAAATATAGAAACCAAAATTAGAAGATAAAAAGTCGAATGAAGAGGCAATAAATCATTTAAATTATGTATATCAAAAAATTAAATGTCTTGAGCGGAACACCTGAAGTTATTAAAATAACTGGTAAAGAATTATTCGATGAATAAGCGAACCTGATTGATAAGGAAGAATTAGACAACAAAAGTAAAACGTTACGTAATGAAACTGTAGATACACTAGACGCATTATACAAAAAGTAGTAATAACAGTTTGGTTTGGTTTGTATTTCATGCAAAGCTACACAAGAACTATCTGCGCTAGCCGCCCCTAATTTTTGGACTACTCTTTTACCAACAAATAGTGGGATTGACCGTCACATTATAACACCCCCACAGATGAAAGGGCGAGCATGTTTGGTGTGACGGGGATTCGAACCCGCAACCCTCAGATTACAAGTCGAACGCCATAACAGAGGATTAAATTGGAGAATTTTTCGGAAATTTTTAAAGTTCAACAAATGTCCATCGGCGGGACAGCGGTAAGTCCAAGACATTTTAACGCTAAAATCCGAGGTTCGATTCTTCAGAGTGGACAAAGCAAAGCAGAAAAGTATATAATAATGTGTTATATACTTACAATGATGTGTTTTTTAGTGACGGGTAAAAGTTTAAATTGGAAGCATCGTAGAAAAATCAGGAAACTGTTTCACTTCAAATATATAAAACTAAAAAGTCTAATCATCATATGTTTGAACAAAAACATAACTTAAATAAATTACAAAAGAAAAAAATATCGCAACATCTAAGACACAATTAAAACAAAATGGAGGATTTGTACTATTTATGGTTCGACGCTTGGGGTAAAACCATATTCTGGATAAGGTCAGCGGATATAGAGCTAAATGAATGTAAAATCCGTTGAAAGTGTAATTGTTAACTTAGATAAAAGTGAAGGGCCAAATACTCCTTGGTCATTGTTATTAGTATGATCCAAAATATAGTTTTGTTGAATATTTCAGTTCTTATGGATTAAACGCGGATATTATTCTATATAAAAAAGAAACACCAATCGTAGTCCATATGAAGTGTTACATACATTTATTCCAACTGAGAGTGATATTAAAGAGATCTATATTTTAATAAATCACAAGACTAACAGTTTGAGGCCCTAAAGATAGTGAACACGTAGAAGACTTTACAATATACCCTAAAACTCATATCAGTTTTTGTAACGGAAATTATTCTTTAGCTTTACAATCTACAGCAATTTGGGTATAATGAAAAACACTGACAAATAATTTAATAACAAAACTTTAAAAAATAACAATTTAAGTAATTGGAAAAGATGAAGAATACAGGTCAAAACGATCATCTAATTAACTTGAATAAACAGCGACTTCTATATAGATTACATTTAAACAATAATAATAGAGGAATTATAAGAAACATAATTGATTTGTAAAAGCCAAAAATATTATAGAAAATGTATTTTTCTGATATTTTAAACAAACCAAAAAATAAAACTCTAAAATTGTTGGTACAAAAACAGAACAATTCATATTAAGTAAAATGAGTAATATATTAAGGAAACCTACTGGTTTATACAAGAAGCTTTCAAAGTAATAAGGAACTGGATCTAAAATATTTTAATTCTAAATACATCGAAATAGTCTTGGATCTAGCGAATGAACTTAATTATTATCAAAACTTTACAAAACGTTCTGAATGCAATCAACGTTGCGAAGATAAATATATCAATGAAAAAATAATATGAAATATTCTACATTAAAAACAACATATTATATTCTAATGGTTATATTTCTTTGTAGTTACAAATTATGCAGCAAGATATTTCCTCAACTGGAGCAGGTAATGTACCATTCGTCAACACAAGAAATATTATTTCAAAAGCTAAATCACATATTGGCAAATTTTTGATTGACGAAATTGACTTATCCTGTTTCATTAACAAAGTTTAATAAATTTCATAAATGGTAATATCACAAGCGAAGCAGAGCTAGATTAAGGCTGGTGGAGCTATAGCTCTGGGCCTACCACGCTCGAAAGAAAAACAAAGACATGCATTACAAAATATACGCATTTCCACATCAATAGTGAACTTTAGCGTTTAATAGATAAGGTCTGCAAACACAGGCGGATCCAGTAATTTGTGACAAGCCTATATTTTTTATAAAAAAAAACGTATCTCTAACACATACACAATTTAAGATGATCCTTTAATAGAATATCATTGAGCCACTACAACTGCTCGTGACACGAGATACGCGGTCTATTTAAATATTACTGTAAAGTTATCATAAATTTTATAACTGTACTTACCAGTTTGACATCTAGTTTTAATTTAATTTACTTAGGTCACACACGCAATCCTTTTTCACTCAAACCTTTGTTTTTCACGCATAATGTGTTTTGGATTATATATCAAGACACTTTTTTTTTTCCCAACAAATCACAGCAAGTGAAAAAGTGACACTCGATAGTAACTAATATTAACTTTATGATCGCAACTTTTTTATTTAGAGCAGACTCAAGCAGATTCTTCAAAATGCATGTGGTAGTTTTCCAATCCAAAGTGCTGTCAATAAGTTCCTCTAACTAGATTACTAATAACTAATAACAATATTAACAGTTTCTTGTCATCACCCGCACGTACTCGGTACAGACTATTCAAACATCATTTTCCCACTGATATAACGTGATAATAAACGCTCTTTAATTAGTAAAACTTCATACGATTTAGCTCATTTGTGCTTAAGAATTGGTAATGAATAATAATTGTCTGCCACCTGTGATTGATTTATTATTATATATCTGTTTTAAAGTCGATGGTTCTTTCAGTCAAATATATATATTTAGATATACTAATAACTTGTTAAATGTGTAACACGAAATTCCCGCCTTTTTACTAAACTTATAGAAGATTTTCGATTGTGAAAATGAGCAATGTACTATGTTACGTTTTACGATTTCAAATAGCCGGACATTCTAATTTTAATTTAGATTTGCTTGTTTTCGTTGTTTTGAATTTCGTGCAAAGCTACATGAGGACTATCTGCGCTAATTGTCCCTAATTTAGCAGTATGAGATTAGAGAGAAGGCAGCTAGTCATCATCACCCTCCGCCAACTTTTGAGCTACTCTTTTACCAACGAATAATGAATTAACTCTCACATTATAATGCTCCCACGGCTTAAAGGACGAGCATGTTTGGTGTAACGAGAATTCGAATTCAAAACCTTCAGATTACGAGTCGAGCGCCCATGCGACCTGGCCATGTCAGGACTTACTGTAATGGATTCACTAATGTATAATTATTCTAAAATCGATCTTGTTTTAGTTTAATGTATATTTAGAAATGCATACGCGTATTGCAAAGGTCTCGCATGTTCTCTAACTTTGTAGAAGGTTCTTGAGCGTAAGAATCAACAATGTGCATATCTACCTTAAATATTAGTATTGTTGAGCGCAACTGCACTTTCGAGAACTTCACCTAAGGATTATAAATTGACGCACCAACAGATAGTTTTTATACTATTGTTGGTCTACTACTATAAACCTCAGACCTCATGATTGTAATAAACGTTTAATATTCGGAAAACGACAAATCTTTGACCAGGAACTTGTGTAGATTTTGGACATTACAAACACTTTAACGTGTAAATCAGACGTTAGTATTTCTACAAGGACATTAGATATCTTCGTCGGAGAAAAGTCAGCTTGTAAACACTGTGAGGCTAGCCATTAAGCAAAATGTAACAATATCAATATATAATTCACTCCTCGTGAACAATCTATAAAATATTCAGTTCCAAACCAGATAGAAGACTCAGTATAACATTCATTTAGTATTAGACCAAGTTTTGGGACCAGTTGTGGCTGGAGTAAGACCTCCTCTGCCAATCAAAGATGTAACATTATTGTTGGTAAATGATTTGGCTGGGGAAAAAATGTTACTGCACCCAAGACATTCAGGGAATCGATTACTGTTTCATCTAAGGATGATGTTTGAAGAATCCAGACGTGTTTCTCTCGTGTGCTCTGACTCGAACTCAGGCCAAGAAATTAAGCCAAAAACAAATAATAGAAACGCATTCAGAGGACATTATCTATACGTCTTATGTATATTTCTAGACCTGACAGGGAGCTTTTGAATAATTGTTCTACTGAAAATTCCTCAGTGAGTGACGATGATGGACGTAAGGGATCCGGCTAAGTTGGTGAAGCTCCTTTCGCTAGAAGTAAACTGATTGCTGAGCAAGAAAAGGATCCACACGTCTCTTTACTATTTAAATATACTCTTCAAAAAAAGAAACTCAAAAGGCAAAATTTGAGACATATCGTTTACAAGTTTATTCCGGGTCGTTCTGTATGACATGTGTGAAACTTTGCACATTCACTGCTGAACATCCAAAGTCTGCAAAGGCGAAGTCCACGCTCACTAGTTGAAGTTTAACGTCACTCAACGTCAATAACGAGTATGCCCCCCGTGAGCATCAATAACTGCTTGGCATCTCCTGCCCATGGAAGTGATGAGATGACGATTCACATCCTGTGGAATGGCTGTCCACTCAGCCTGCAAAGCTGCTGCAAGCTGAGGTAGAGTCTGCGGTTGAGGTTGTCACCGTCGCAGACGTCGGTCCAACTCGTCCCAAAGATGTTCGATGGGGTTTAAATATGGTGATCTGGAGGGCCAGGGAAGAACGTTTATGTTGTGGTGTCTCAAGAAGACAGTGGTGAGTCGGGCTGTGTGAGGACTGGCGTTGTCATGTTGAAAAACGTCGTTGACGTTCACCATGATGGGTTGCACATGGGGCCTAAGAATCTCGTAGACGGTTGCGTACGGTCTGATCGGAAATCCTACGCAGCCCTGGTATGGTTGAGGCAGTAGACATCGCAGTGGTGGTCCTATCTCGAAGGTGACATAACCGGATGTAGCGATCTTGTGCGGGCGTGGTCGCACGAGGTCTGCCAGATCGTGGACGGTCACAAGTTAATCCATGTTGTTGGTGACGATTCCATAGCCTTGTGATGGTGCTTGGGTGGACGTTCACAGCTCTGGCAACATCTGATCGAGATTCGCCTGCTTCCAAGTGACCAATGGCGTTGTGCTTCAGTCAGTCTTGGCGTAACTGTATTGCGTGTCGGTGGCTTAACACTGAGCTATGGAAACCGAGAACCCGTCACTTTTATAGGGGATTTTGCACATGTTGCACTTGCAGAACATGCAGATCTCTCAAACAAATTTATTGGACACGAATGCGTTTTGGCGAAAAATCCGATGTTTTCCTCCGTTTTCAAAGTGCACAACTTTTATTGTCATTTTGGTCTGACAATCAGAGCCTCAACACGTGTAACATCACATACTCTGAGCTTGAAACGTTATTACACATATTTCTCTTTAAAATAACAAAAATATCCCTTTTGCGTTTCTTTTTTTGAAGAGTATATGTTTCAGATATTACTCAGATTTGTCAGTCGTTGGGTTAAATAATAGCAGTACGGAAATTGAATGTTTGGTAAATTATGCCAATTAAAAAATATTGTATCCAGTATTTTGTTTCGGCTGAGTACTTATACCCCACTAAAATCATGTATAGATTATATTTTATTTTAGTTATAAACAGAAAGGAATAATGAATGTTTATAACAAAAGTTTTGAAACTGTGATAATTCTTTAATAATTATAAGTTCGTTTTTTGGTTTCCATAATGTAATCTATATATAGAAACATCTAATGGTCGTGTAGGTCCACCTTAAGATATTTTTGAATTAACTGATGATGATAATTATAATATTGAAAATAAGCAATTAAAAATAATTGATAATATTAATAAGTTATTACAAATGCTTAGAAAAACTAGAACTTATGACAAATCTGTGAATAGTGTTTTCATTGCCAATAACAATTAGTATCGAATGGATTGTTATTAGTCTTTGGTAATTTTGATTGTTATAAGAAAAATATAAAACATTGTGAATGAACAGATAGAATAAACTGATGCACTCAATAAAACTATATCAATGAAATAGATAAAACGTATTATCAAATTAAATAGTTTACATTCTATGCTATTGAACAGTTAATAATGTATTTTATTTAATAAAATGACTAATTACAATTGTGTTAATGAGTAATATCTGAATTCCAATTCTTTTTACCTAAAATATTTAATGACAAATTAACTGATAAAGATATTAAGGAAATTAATTTACTTTCAAGGGGATGGTAGATTGTACAAATAACTACAAACTCATAAATAAAACATAAAAAATATAATATTATATGCCGCTAGGGAGAAAAAATGGAGGTAAGACAACGAAGACGTTTCAATGATTTTAATTTTCGATGGGTTTTTTTAGGATTATAACTTATTTTGTAACGACCTTTGCTATATTTAATTATTTTTAATGGATTTTGGTTACTTTTTATTGTACTTAGCTTATCAACTAATGCTTCAGTAGTAGACAGAGCATAGGTAGCTGTTTATGTAACTCTTTGCTTAATAAAGAAAAACAACAACAACAAAATAGAGAAAACAGTTTTATATAAAGTTCGATATGAATGTAGTCATGCACAAATTTATCAGACTAGAAGAAACTTAAAGTTTAGAATAAATGAATATAAGAGAAATGTCAAAACAAATGTTAAAACTGTGTATTAGCTAAACATGTAGATTATACTGGACATATCATCTACTGGGGAAAAAAAAAACGGTTCTTTTGGTTCAACCGAATAATATGACTGCTATAAATATTAGATAAATCATTGAAATAAAACACGACAAAAACAATTTAAATTAAAATGGAAAGCTAAAGAAATCAGAAAATATGTAGGTGATATGATCTTCGTTTCTAAACTGTAATCTAATAGTCACATAACCATGGCTTTTATTCTTACATATCGCAGAGTAACTGTTTTTCACAGCCCGAAGATAGTGTGAAACCACAATGAAACATGTAGAGTGACTTTTACAATCGTTGATCGGTTTTAAAAAAATTTTAATTGTGCATTATAAAACATTGTTTGTTTGTGAATTTCATATTTTACGTAGGAGAACTGTTTATACAATTATGAACTATCCTTACTTATGAAATCATCACTTCTGTCAGTCTGTGTAGCTTTCTTTCTTAACATTTAGTTATAGCTTATTACATTTAGTAAAACAATCTAAACACTTATGAACTTTAACATTTTTTTATTAATTACCAGTTTTCTCAGTGTATGTGTAACTTTTTGAACAACGTGTACATAATACAACTTGTCAACTAAAACCTTAGTAATTAAGTATTAACTCTGTCGTTCTGGGTAATTTTTTAAACACTTAGTGTTTGTCATTTCTACCTGGTAAAACTGTTTAAACACTTGACAACTTTATCTTTACTTATTAATTACTATTTCTGTCATTATGTATTGCTCTATGAACATCTAGGGTTGTTCTTGTATATCTAGCAAAAACTGATTAATTAGTTATTAACTCTATGATTACTTATTAATTACCAGCGCTGCCAATCTTTATATCTGAACCCTTTGTTTGGTCTTGTTTAAACAATTATGTACACCATCCGCGCTTATTAACTACTAGAACTGCCAGTTTGAGAAACTTTCCGAACACATAGTAATGATCTTATATACATACTAGAGTTGTTTAAAGACTTATTGATTTTATACTTAGTTATTAACGATGTTAGTGTGTGTAACTTTCTGAACACCAAGTGTTGGTATTGCATATATAGTAAAACTGTTTAAACAATTATCAATTTTAACCGTACTTATTAATGACTATCTTTGTAACTTCCTGAACTTTGAAAACTAATCTCGCATATTCATAGAAACTGTTTAAACACTTGTCAAATCTCAACTTAGTCATTAATATTAACTACGTCAGCCTATGTAACATTTGAACAACTACCGTTATACTAACTGTCTCGTGAAACTTTAGACACTTATAATATCTGTATTTTCTTATTACTTACTATCTATGTCAGCCTGTGTGGATTTTGAAATATTTGGTATTGGTCTTTTTTATTTATTAATGGTTTAAACGCTTATGATCTATAAAATTGCACAGTAATTACCAGTTCTCTCAATCTGTTTATCTATTTAAACATTTAATTTTCTTCCGGTATATTCAGTCAAACTACATAAGCACTTATCAACTAGATTTTTTCTTATTAGCTACCAGATTTTTCAGTCTGCGTAACTTTCTAAACACTTACTGTTGGTCCTCTATATCTAGTAAATTGTTAATACAGTTATCAACTATAGACTTACTTACTTATTACCAACTCCGCCAGTCTCTTCCTGAACACTTACTGTCGGTTTTGTATACCTGTTTTGTTTTTGGAATTTCGCACAAAGCTACTCGAGGGCTATCTGTGCTAGCCGTCCCTAATTTAGCAGTGTAAGACTAGAGGGAAGGCAGCTAGTCATCACCACCCACCGCCAACTCTTGGGTTGCTCTTTTACCAACGAATAGTGGGATTGACCGTCACATTATAACGCCCCCACGGCTGGGAGGGCGAGCATGTTTGGCGCGACGCGGGCGCGAACCCGCTTCCCTCGGTTTATGAGCCATGCCAGGCCGCTGTTTTGTATACTTCGTAAAACTGTTTAAAATGCTTACCAACTATAACCATACTTATTAATTACCAGGTCGGTCATTCTTTGAAGTGTTTAGAACACTTGGTTTGGTCTTTTATATTTAGTAAACCTCTTTAAATAGTCATGAAAACTAACTTATTAATTACCAGGTTGGTCATTCTTTGAAGTGTTTAGAACACTTGGTTTGGTCTTTTATATTTAGTAAACTTGTTTAAATAGTCATAAAAACTAACTTATTAATTACCAGCTCTGTCAATCATTTTTGCTTTTTCAAAACTTATTGTTGGTCCAATGAGCCTATTTTTAGTGCTTAAACAAATATGATTTTTTATTTTACTTATACGTTTATCAACTATAAGCTTGTGTATTAATTTACTTATTAATTGTTAGTTTCAGCTGTGGCACAGCGGCATATCTGCGGACATGCATCGCTAAAAACCAGGTTTCGATACCCGTGGTTGGCAGAGCACAGATAGCCCATTGTGTAGCTTTGTGCTTAATTCTAAATAAACAAACAAACTATTTAGACAGTTGTATGATCAATTAATCTTGGTCTTTTTTATCAGTAGAACTGTTGAAAAATTTACAATCTCTATCTTTATTTATTAAGCACGTACTATTAGACTGTCCAGAAATAAATGTCAGAATTCTCACGATAAATTTTAGAAGCTAAATATTGAGTAACTTATCATTCGTTGGTTGTTTCATCTAACGTTTGTCCCTTACAAGGTGTCCTAATTATCTGCTGTTCCATCTCTACTCAGAGTAAGTTTCATAATCCCTAAGGTAGCATGGACAAAAAGGACATTCGTCTGATTCTCCTCTACGACTTCAAACTTGGACAAAAAATCTACCAAAACTACACGGAACATCAACCAGGCATTCGGTCATGGATCTGTCACTGAATGTACAGTTCAGCGTTGGTTCCAAAGGTTTCGACTTGAAGATCAAAGTCTTGAAGACCACGAAGGAAGCCATCCTTAGATGAAAACACATTAAAGGAAGCACTTGAGACAGACCCTCGCACAACAGCACGTGAGCTTGCACAACAACCAGGCACAAGCAAATCAAGTATTGCCAACCACCTGAGTGCGATTGGAAAACGAAAAAGCTAGATAAGTGGGTTCAGCATAATCTGACTGAAGATCAACAAAATCGACGTTATGAGACCTGTCAAGGATAATGCTCCAAAAATTGAACGAATTGGGAATCAAGGTCCTGCCTCATCCAACTTATTCCCCAGACCTTTTCCCGACGGATTTTCACTTTTTCAAGCAATTTGACAACATTTTTTAACAATAATCTCTTTCAAAAGCAGGCAGCTGCAGAAAAAGTTTTCAGGGAATTCATTGACCATAGAAACTCTTATTTCTACAGTAGGGATTAAACAGCATCATTATATGTTGGCAAAAGTGTGTTGAAGCAAATGGTGCTTACTTTCATTAAAGCATGTTTTACAACACTGGTTTATACTTTGCCAAACCTTGCAGTTCAAAAACTACATTTTCTTCTGAACAACCTAATACAATCTTGACCCAAATGTTTGCATGCTCTTCTATATTGATGTTATTTTAAACGTCCTTGGCACTTGTGTAAGATTCAATGTTTAAAACCTCACGATTATTTAAAACAACGACTATTTAATACAAACATTTAAAAATAAGACAGTTACCAGTCTCAAGAGTACAATAAAATACAATAACTTATTATACAAGATTAAAACAAAACTTCCATGAGAATGTTTAGTACTATCGTTTAACCAGGCTTAACCTGTCTAAAAATAATAAAAAACAAATTAAAATGTTATTTTTTCGATATAAAAACTGATAAATAAAGCTAAACAAATTCTTAATACAGTTAAAGATAAAATTGATTTAATGGAAAAAAATGTATATATAAAATATCACGTGGATTTAAAATAGGATAGACTAGAAGATATTTAAAATTCAGAATTAATCAACACAAAAGAAATGTTAAAAACAATAATATCACTGTTTCAGCTTTAGTAGAACACATTAGTAAAACCAAATGTATACAGTTCAATGGTAAAAATCTGTTATTTTAGCATAATCTGGAAATTTAATTAGTATGAATACACGTGAATTTATTGAGCTAATTAAAATTAAAAATATAAAAATAAGGATGATAGACCTTATGGAAATGTGGCCAGTAGATAGCTTGAAATTCTTTAATATGTTAATTAATCTTCTGGAAATTGTATGAATACAGGGTTACATTTTGCAAAACATCTTACTCCTGAAGATGACGTATTGATACGTTGAACCATGTAGAGTGTATAAGACTGTTTCTAGTTTAATGGCTTTGTGTGTTTTCTTATTGCAAAGCCACATCGGGCTATCTGCTCAGCCCATCGAGGGAATGGAGCTCCTGATTTTAGCGTTGTAAATCCGTAGACATACCACTGTCCTAGCAGGGGGATCATGGTTTTGTTTTTGATTTTAATCTCATATAGTAAGTTATTGGTATTTTATTGTACTTTTGAAACTGAAAACTGTTTTCTATATTTAAAGTTATGTATTGAATAATCGTTGTTTTAAAATAATCGTGAGTATTTGAACACTGATTTTATTGTGCACATGGAGTTGTTATTGAGTAAATGCCCGAGTAGTAACAGAGAAGATAGCGTATATCGGACAAACATGCACGATTTGTTATTCTACTCTGTATAAGTTGTTTTGATCATTTATTAATTAAAATATGCAAACACATCTGTTTTATATGATGATCTATGGTTCTGGTATCATCTTTTTTTGAAACAGATCAACACTTTGTTCAGAATATTTCTCTGTACTTCGTGTAGAATGTGTGTGTGTGTTTTTCTTTTAGCAAAGCCACTTCGAGCTATCTGCTGTCTCCACGAGGGGAATCGAACCCCTGATTTTAGAGTTGTAAATCTGTAGACTGTACCAATGGGGAAATCGTGTAGAGACATACCTTCTTATGTGTCAGAAGTTATAGGACGCCAAATTGTTCGATTGTTGGGAAATGGCATAAAGCAAATGGACATTACCATAACAGTAGGGTACCCTAGTATACTATATCCAGAATAATGAAACGTCATTGAACTACAGGAAACATTGTCCAACCAGGATTGTCTATTGATGTATGCTGAAAACCTACTGTTCGAGATCACCGTTTTTTGAGTAGGTTAACACATCAAGATCGAAAGAAGTTTTGCAATACCTTACGACAGAAATTAAATGAACACGTTCATTTCAGGATATCCAGAAGAAAAGTGAATAAGATACTAGTCAAACAAGGCTATTTTTTAAAGTTATCTGGCTTGTTCATGCTTATGGTAGGACTTGTATTCGTCGTTTCCCAAGAGAACAGATGACGGAAGAGTTTGTTTCCACAGGAACACATAGGAAACGGTTTAAAGTATGCTTTGGCAGCTGTTAAACATGGTGGAAACCCCTCTTCACTTCCTCCAGGAAAACGTCAATGACATCTCCTTCAGGCATCACATGGAGGTGACATCTGTGCCATATGCTAGGGCAACGTTTGACATTAAACTTTTGTTCCAGGAAAACAACGCTACTGCTCACAATTTTTATTTTGTATAGGATTATCTTGATCAAGAAGACGTTAGAAGAATTCCATAGCCAGGAATGTTTCCAGATTGTAATTCCATTTAGAACTGTTGGACAGAACTGAAGTCAAAAATAGTAAACCACGATCCTAAAACACCTACTGTATGTGCATTGTAGCACCTTCTAGTGACAAGTTGGGATGAAATCATGGTAGGTTACATCAATAACTGAACCAATAGAATGCCATGTCACCTTTCGGAAATTATTAGAATACGAGGAGAACTAACTAAGTACTGAATGTTTAATATGAAGTAATTTATCGTTGTAAACGCTGTTTACAGTGCCTTTCCTCCTTGCAATGTTTCCGTATGTTGTTGGTGTCTGAGCTTCTAACCACAAAACTTTCAAGTGGGATTTTATGTTTCGAATCTACACAATCTACTCCAAATTGTAAAAGTTAGAGAACGCTGGTATTATGTAAATACATTAAGTTTTAAAACAAAGTTATAGTTTTACAAGTGTATACGCATTCAGCCCCTTTGCTTATAGCAACTGTTAATCAGTTCTGGTGCAAAATATTATTTTGAAAGGTCACAAAATTGGCGTAACTGTTTCTGTTTGTGAGTAATCAAAGTGTTTTAATCTGACTTCAGAGCAAATGCACCTGTTAAAGGCACAAATCACATAGTGATACAACAAACCAGTCATGGAGGCCAAGGAGCTTTCGAAACATTTCGCAAATAAAGAGGTAGAGAAGCACAGAGCAGAGAAGGTTACAAGAAAATTTCAAAGTTGCTGATTATCCTTTTGAATACGGTAAAGTCCATCATTAAGAAGTAGAATGTGCTCATACCAACAAGTTACTACCCAGATCAGCCTGCTATTCCAAACTAAGCACCTGAGCAAGTAGAAAACTGGTTAGGGATGACAGTGTGAAACCAACAGTGATTTTGATAGATTTGCAAAGTTCCATGTCTGCAATAGGAATCAGTGTTCGTACATCGACAGTACCCTGTTCCCTACACAAAACTGGTCTGTATATGCGAGTGGCAAGAGATAATCCATTACTGAATAAAACAATAGCAAGTCATCTTCAATCTTGTATGGATTTGCAACAAAACATGTAAATGATAATGCAGAAATGTGCAGAAGGTTTTGTGGAGACACGAGACAAAAGTTTGCCGTTTTAGTTTAAATTAAAAGCGTTACGTCTGATACAAGCCCAATACAGCATATCATCTAGTCAACACCATATCAACTGTCAAGCATGGAAATGCAACATTATATTACGGGGATGCTTCTAATTAGCAGGGACTGGAAAGTTGGTCAGGATTGAGAGAAAAATGGATGATGCAAAATACAGGCAATCCCAGATGAAAACCTGCTTGAGTCAGCCAAGAATTTAAAACCGGGTCGAAAATTTACATTTAAGTTGCGCAAAGACACACAAGAATAGTTTTAATAGACGAAAGTGAATGTCGTAGAGTGGTCCAGTTAACGTCCTGATGGTATTCAATAGAAAGCTTATGGCGAGACTTGAAGATTGCAGTCCATCAACGATCCATAGCAATTCTGCAGGGAAGAATGAACAAAGGTTATTCCATTCCATTGTGCAAAGCTGGTAGAGACCTATCCCAAATGATGACAGCTGTAAGTGCTGTCAAAGGTGCTTTTATTAAGTACTGGCTTAGTCGGCAGAATATCTGTATAATTAACTTCTCGGTGGTCTGACCTACAACATTTTTTCTTTAATACCTTACTTAATGTCAATAACAGTATTGAGCTAAAAAGGTTTAGTAAACACTAGACTTGCTGATATTATTCTATTGCTACATATTCCTTGCTACATTAATTGATGTTTTTCTTTCTCCTTAGGTTCCTACACAACATCCTTTTCTGGTTATAATTTCACATCACCAATAGCAAAGCCAGCGCCACGATCGTTTATGGAGTCGCCCTTACAGTCGCTAATTGCATGCAGAACTCCATACATCACAGGTGAGTTACTTGCAAGTTTTTACTGCTATGTCATTTTCTTCACATCACAGCAGCACGCGTATTAAACGTACGAAATAGTGTGAAATGTTTTCCAATCAATTGAAAACATAAGATATTAGATAATGTTATTCTGACTGCATAAAACTTTACTCATAGCAATATATATTCAATGGTTTTATCAGCTGATGATATGCATGTTGCATTTATGGCTATTTTGATTTATACGCACAAAACTTCTTTTTGAACGTTAAATCAGTGTAGAAGGTAACTTATTACATCTAAGCCCATCCTGAAGAAAAACATCAAGAAACAGATGTTGCAAAGCTGAAAAAAATAAAGCACAGGAGTATTTTCTCTTCGATGTTTATGGCTACTTAAGCAAGTGATATATTAGGGTCTTTGAAATTTGATAAACCAGGTTTGTAAACATTAAATAAAACACTGCATTACATTCTACATCTGCTTTTTTAAAATCAAAATCGCAGTGTTATAGATTTTGAGTGTAGATGACCAATGGGCTTTCTGGATAATGCTTATTTTTATTACGACTAACATGATCAAGCTGAATTTAAAAAGCTTTCGGAAAAAGGTGTATATATATATATATATATTTTCTAAATTGATATAACATATGCATATATGGCGTTATTAAATTCTTCAGCTAAAGAAGAACAATGTTATATTCAGGTAAGTTTTACCCTATGCTGTGAGAAAAAAGTTAATGTTGTCAACGATATAACAGCATCACAAATTACAATAGGCTTATTTCCTTTCACGCTTTTTTTGTAATACTCAACAATATACATTGTCGCTTAGCAACAAAACTATAATCGGATTGATTTTAGGCCAATTATAGTATTTATGTTGAATGCACAATATTCATGTTGTTTGGTTAGAAAAGTTTGTTTTTATTCTA
This sequence comes from Tachypleus tridentatus, assembly GCF_004210375.1. Lineage (NCBI taxonomy): Eukaryota > Metazoa > Arthropoda > Merostomata > Xiphosura > Limulidae > Tachypleus > Tachypleus tridentatus. Next base: position 13,649,050 of record NC_134836.1, on the reverse strand, counting down.
TGCTATTTGATAACAACAGTAATATAACAGAAAAATGGTTTAATTCAGAAGTTTTATAACAATGAATTGTAGCCAAAAGCAAAATAAAATTTACCAAGTAGTGTTTCAGCTAAGTCTTACGTTACGTTTATGTACTAGATCTAATGCCTAAATTAGACTACAGATAGGCCTACTATTACTAACATTAAATATTAAAATAATAAATAAATAATACTGAGTTTATAGAGTTAGTGTTTTAAAGGTTTTTGGTATTTTAACACGTATATTATCTACTTGGCCTTAAAACATAAAGAAAGTTAGACGTTTTTCCATTGTAAGGTCGAAAAATTTAAATTTGTATCAGAATGTCCTCACTATGTTTTCTACTGCCTGACCTAGAACACAGTGAAAAGGTTAAAGAGTGGTATTTAAGTCTCTTTCAGAGTGCACACAGTAACATTTCATTTATCTCCGTAGTTTTTACTAAAATGTTATAATTGAAGAATTACTTCGTGACTGTAAAAATAATAAAGAGTAGATGCATTTTGTAGGTACAAACTCATTCTAATTAAATTTTATAATTTGCGTTAATAATTCAACAATGGTTCCCATCATTTGTTTTTATTCGGCTATTATACTGGTTAAAGATAAAAACGCTACTCTGCCACTCTGAGTAACAATTTAATATACACCTGAAGATAATATGTGCTGTTAACCCAACAATATAAAACTATAAAGGTAACAAAATTTTCTAAACCAATAATGTGAGACAATGAAGAAATTAGTGTCTCAAAATTGTTTGAGTATTTGTTTGCTTGTTTTTTTTTTAATTTTGCGCAAAACTACACGAGAGCTATTTGCGCTAGCCATTCCTAACTTATCAGTGTAAGATTAGAGGGAAGGCAGCTAGTCATCACCACCCACCGCCAACTCTTGGAATACTCTTTTACCAACTGTCCCATGGCTCAAAAGACGAGCATGTTTGATGTAACGAGGATTCGAATCCGCGACCTTCAGATTACGAATCGAACGCCTTAACGACCTAGCCATGCCAGGCCTATTTGTTTTTTGAATTTCGCGCAAAGCTACGCAATGGCTATCTGCACTAGCCATCCCTAAGTTAGTAGTGTAAAACTAAAGGGAAGGCAGCTAGTCATCACCACCCACCGCCGACTCTTGAACTACTCTTTTACCAACGAATAGTGGTATTGACCGTCACATTATTACGGACCCATGGCTTTAAAGGCGAGCATGTTTGGTGTAACGAAGATTCGAATCCCCAACCCTCAGATTACGAGTCGAACGCCTTAACACACCATGCCTAGCCTGTTGTTTGAGTAACCCACCCAGATTATCTCGTGTCTGACACCATAACTACAATGTCTCAACGTTATCTGTGTAACCCATAACCACAATGATTTAACATTGTTTGTTTACACATCACACAGCTTAACCCTTCTCTTTGTTAGTCTGAAGATGACCTATAAAGGTCGAAATGTTGTCCTGTACTTTATTTTAATTAAGGTTGTAATACTCATACCAGCCGTCTTTAGAATACATTTTTAGTTGAAGTGGGTTTTCGTCATCATGAATGGAGGTGAAAAATATTTCTAAATCACTAATGTGAGACATTGCAAACAAAATATCTTTAAATCAACAACGCTAAACCAGACCGTCCATTATGTAGCTTTGAGCTTAACAACAGAACAATCAAATAAACAAACTCACTAGGCTATCAATTTAAAACTATAGACGACTATGCACTGATAGCCCTATACATAGCTATGCACAAAAATTCTAAACGAAAGAAACGACAAATTAATCCAATCTTCGAGTTTATTAGCCAGTGGATGTAACCTTCCGAGTTCAGCGGCACTATTTCCAGCATGCATCTTTATATAATTATCTAAGTCACTTGAACATTTTTTATAATTGGACATATAATGACGTTTGGACTACTTTATGTGTGCAAGTATAATTAATATGATCTTCTGAATGTTAGTTAAATTAAAACAATTTCATCAATATCAGTGCTCATTTCGAAAGTAAGAAAGAATGGAGGTTGTAAATTATCAGCTTTTCAAATTTGTAACACGTTATTGATGTGACCTGAAGTAATTTGCAGGCCATTGTACCGTAAATTGACTCGTCTTTTTCACATTTTCTTTTCTTTCTGTTACAATAGTTTTTTTTTTACATTGCTAGCTTTTTAACACTAAAATATGTTTAAATCATCTAAAATAATTTCTAGTTATAATCAAATTTTAACTCAAGGTGTCGCAACTGTCAACGGAGTCAGTGGTCTCCATACCATCAATGGTGTCACTGGTTACTCCTCTGGGCCTGAAGTTAACTTTCCACTGTCGACGGCATTTCCTTGGGTTACAGCGCGTGGGAAACCCCGCCGAGGGATGATGAGACGAACGGTATTCTCGGATGCTCAGCGTCAGGGATTGGAAAAACGTTTCCAGATTCAGAAATATATAAGCAAACCTGACAGGAAAAAACTAGCTGAGAAATTGGGACTCAAAGATTCTCAGGTAACATGTATATGTTTAGATATTTTAGGAATAGGTTCAATGAATTTCAGAAAAACTGTATAAACTCAAATCTCAGATGAAGTGTGTAGAGTTAAATATTCTCAGGTAACGGGTATACACTCGAAAATTCCTTGCTAATGCGTAAACGTTTTATTAATAACTTTTAGTCTGTTTGTCTATATTACTTACATTAAAATGAGTTTATTGAGAAATGAAATAGATCTTAAGTTTCCAAATAATTAAAGTTTGCAGTATAAACTTAAAGAGCGGAGCCATTCTCATGGTAAAAAAATTAGGCCAGTGTTCTGGTTTGGCTACTTCATTATATGCGTTGTATTAAGAATTTGTAGGATCTATACAATTGTAACTCTATATTTTTTATTTTTAAGTCATCGACTTTGTTATATTTTATTGATTTCCTGAACAATAATTTTATTTTTTTGAAAAAAAGATTTTGTAATGCACTCGCCAATATTTTCAGGGGTAAATCTGCAACTTACGACACTAATCAATGAGTATTTTTGTGTTTAAAAACAACCAGTCGAATTATATGAAATTCTTCATTTTCATTTTAGCATGACAACTTGTTTTCTTCTCTGATAAGTATAACCTCATTATCAGTAACATTATCTATACTAACAGAAAAGGCCTAGCATGGCCTTTTTTTGTTAAAGTACCACCATTTAATGAAAATGAAGTTCATAAACATTTCCAACATTTTGAAATGGTTGGCAAACCAGAGAATGGCCCACCGAAAGATGATCATTATTATTAGAATGTATTTTAACAGCTAAAGCACATGAAGCTTACGCCATTCTCTGTCTCTCTCTCTCTCGGGGCCCTGCATGGCCAAGCGTATTAAGGCACTCGACTCCTAATCCTAGGGTCGCAGGTTCGAATTTCCGTCACACCAAACTTGCTCGCCTTTCAGCCATAAAGGCGTTATAATGTGATGATCAATCCCACTATTCGTTGGTAAAAGAGTAGCCCAAGAGTTGGTGGGGGTGGTGATGACTAGCTGCCTTCTCTCAAGTCTTACACTGCTAAATTATTGACGGCTAGCGTAGATATTCCTCGTGTAGCTTTGCTCGAAATTTTAAAAACAAACAAACCATCATAAAATCAAAGAATATTTAAGTTATGTGAAGTTGCAGCTGTAAAGAACTTCACTGTTACTGTAATAACCTCTGTACGAGTGTTCTGGTTACCTCCCTGGTACAGAGGTAAGTCTACGGATTCACAACGCTAAAGTCAGGGGCTCGATTCCCCTCGGTGGACTCAGCAGGTAGTCCGATGTGGTTTTGCTATAAGAAAACACACGAGTGTTCTGTGAGTGTAACGGTTTATTACGTTATTCTGTACATGTGTTCTGTAAGTATAATGGTTTATAACGTTTGTGCGAGTGTTTTGTGTCTCTAATGCAGTGGTTCTCAACCTTTTCTGACTTGCGTCACACTACGACAATCTAAAAATTTTCGCGGCACACCTGGAAAGCCTTAACGATTTTTTTAGGTACACGCTATACGGCAAGCGTTAAAAGCCTTAGAACGAAAATCACGGCCAAAGCAAGCGATAATAATGTCATTGTGCATCACGTTTAGATACACATAACACAGAAGCGTTAACTTAAAAGCCTTAGAACGAAAATCACGGCCAATCACGGTGATATTAATGTCATCTGCACATTGAAAATACTATCGCTTGCTTTGGCCGTGAGTGTCGTTCTAAGGCTTTTTAACGATTTTGTGGTATAGCAGAAAAATCAAAACTTTTTATTTTTAGATATGTTTTCAATGTGACGCTTGTGCCTGCTTCCGAGAGCAAATCAAATTAAAGCGAGGCTCTAACGTAGACAAACAAGCTCGCATTTCATCATCGACTGTAAGAAGCCTCTCTCTGTTTCTGGCTTTAATTTCAGTCAATGCTGAAAATCCAATTTCGCAAAACCACGAAGATGCAAATGAAAGCAGAACTTCAACTGCTTTTGAACTGATTGCAGGATATGAATTTTTAATGGAGAACCAAAGCTCATCCAAGCTCTTTTCGGGAAACAATGACTGATAAAATTTGTCGTTTTGTAAATCAATGAGCTGTTCTTCTTCCTCAGTTGTAAAATTTGTTATCTCGTTGATTCTGAATAGATAGGTCACCCAGTTATGTTCGTCGACAGCAAGTGACGGGAAGTAATGTTTAGTGCGGACTGTAGGTCGCTTAATGTGTTCAAAATATGAGGGACAATTTTCTTCTTTGACGGACAATCGTTAACAGAAGAAAAACAATCAAGGACTCCTTTCGAGATCTTATTTTTCCACAGCGTCACCTTTTCATCGAAGGCCTTCAGTTTGTACGTTGCAGTAATAATGTTTTCAGATGGTCCTTAGAGACTTAAGTTCAGCGATTTTAATTTGTCAAACAAGTCGGAAAGACATTGAACCTTCAGTCACCAGATCTCATCATGAAAAGAAAATTCAAAACCTGCTTCCTCAACCTCCAAGAAAGAAATTAGTTCAGTTTTTAGTTGGACAAGATGCTTTAACACTTTTTCTTTCAAAAGCCATCAAACTTCAGTATGATACAGTAGCTTTTCGTAGTCTGAATCCATCGCCTCACAGAGAAGAGAGAAAAGTCGAGATTGAAGTGGCCGAGTCTTGATGAAATTCACCACTTGAATAACTTGATTCATAACAGACTGCAAATCTTTCGGCAAAGATTTGGAGGCGAGCGCCTCTCTGTGAATCATGCAGTGAACAATCCTAATGTTTGGATTATGTTGGCGCACCAGAGTGACGAATCCCTTTTTTTTTTTCTTGCATTGAAGGACAGCCCTCGGTGCGATCGCTGACACAGTTATTCCAATGTAATTTGAAGAGCAAAATCTTTTCATTCACCAACTCGAAAATGTATTGCCCTTTTGCTGTACTTTTTAAATCTTTGCAAAATAAGTATTCGTTTACGATTTTTCCATCTTTTATGAATCGAACAAAAACCAGAACTTGAACTTTTCCACTAACGTCAGTAGATTCATCAACTTGAAGAGAGTATAGCAGAGACAATTCATCTTCAGGCGCTTCGAAGAGTTCGCAAACATGATCCTTCAAATCCAACGACAAGTTTACAATTCTGCGCGAAATTGTGTCATTGGACAGTGGAACTTGCTTAACCTTTTGGGCGGCATCTATTCCAAGCCCCCTCGGTGTGGATTCCTGTACGTGGTGAGGGGACTCCCCAGGGAAGGTTCTGTTCTATCTGGTTACCTTTTCTGGGATCTAAACATCCACCCACGTGTTTGCCGTGCGTGGCGACCCGTGAAGGAGAGGAGAGGATCCTGGTGGTTGAGGGGTCCAACCCTAACACACCACTTTGGCCTCGAATTCCTGTAGACGGGCGGCCTTTGGGTGGCCCCCCTTGGGTCAATCGGCTGGTCCACTTGGGCTAGAGTCAACCAAGTACCAGTGTTGGAAGTTCTCAACGGGTGTTGTGGGCATTGTGCCTGATGCTGGTGTTTGGGTATTGTGCTCACGAAACCCTGGCGTTGCTGCATTGTCCTTGCATGACTTTATAGTGCGTCCCCTTGTAGGGCTCCATGGTGGGTGGGGTCAGTGGGTACCGAAATGTTTTCTTTTTCCTATGGATCCTCCAAAAAATTTAAATAAAATTGTAAAAAAACAGTCAATGGGACAGTCAAACAGACCACGTCTTGAATACTCAGAACAGCAATCTTCAACATCAGTAACACTCGTACCTCATTTTCTTATATTACATTCTCTTTCGGAAAAACCTTTAGGGCAAATGTCCCCTTTTTTTTATTCAAAAGGGACTAGAGGGACTTGCTGGCTCTCCAAAGTCAGTAAAGAAACTTCGATCTGGTGACATATTGGTTGAAACATCCACATCCCAACACAGTGAACTCCTCTTGAATTCAAAGGCAATTGGGGATATACCTATTGAGGTTACACCCCATGCTACCTTGAATTCTTCACGAGGAGTTATTGTTGAAAGGGATTTGAAGAACGTTCCCGAGTCAGAGATTCTCGCTGGTCTCTCCACTCAAGAAGTTTCTGCAGTGAGGCGCATTTTCACTCGCAAAGATGGAGTTACACTGCCAACAAATACCCTTGTTTTAACATTTACTTCACCACGTGCACCTGCCACCATCAAGGCAGGTTATCTCATTTGCATGGTTCGTCCATACATACCAAACCCTCTTCGATGTTTCCAATGTCAGAGATTCGGCCACTCAAAGACATCTTGTCGTGGTTCCCTGACATGTGCTCGTTGTGGAGGCAAGGACCACGATGCCTATGACTGTGACATGAACCCACATTGCGTAAACAGCAATGGTTCTCACCCCTCTTACTTTCATTCTTGCCCAAAATGGTTGGAGGAAAAAGAGGTGCAGCGTTTGAAAACGACACATAACACTAGTTACCCTGAGGCTCGGAAATTGCTGTCCAGAACTCCATCTCGGACATATGCTGCTGCACTTCATTCCACAACTACAGTGGGAGTGCAGACAGATCTCTCTGTGCCTCCAAGAGAATCGTTTTCAGAACAAATGAAAAGCCTTTTGACCTCCGTGGTTAAAAAGGTTGATGAATCGACTTCCACACCCATCTCTGTTCCTCCCATACCTTCCAACAAATCTCAAGATCCACGTCCTTCAGTTTCAAATACAGGCATTTCTTCTGATACATCTTTTTCTCCCACCACAAGAGACAAAACAAATATTCCTTCGTGTTCTCAGTCACTGGATTCCCCTTACAATAACAAAAACCTGCCCACCCGACCCAGAGCAGGGTCCATGGAGGTTGATAGACCTCCTCCGACTAAAGACAGTAAAGAAAAAAGACGTGGTCATAAACCGAAGGGTTCTCCAGCCACTTCACCTACCCGTTCTTAAAAATGGCCACCTTGATACAATGGAACTGTCGAGGTTTACGTTCTAATCTGGATGATATCAAAACGCTGATTGCTTCCTACCATCCTGTTTGTCTTTCTTTACAAGAAACATTTCTCAAAACTGCTGATACTGTCTCCATTCGGCAGTTTTCTCTGTACAGAAATGACAGGTTGTGTGATGGTCGAGTACATGGAGAGGTGGCACTGTTGGTTGATCAACACGTGCCCACCCTGTCTTTGTCACTCAACACACCCTTGGAGGCTGTAGCCATCCGTGTTTCCTTGGGTCATACCATCACTGTTTTTCTCTGTACCTGTCCCCTGGAGAGACATACGATCAATCAGATCTTGATGCTCTCGTTGAACAATTGCCATCTCCATTTCTAATCCTAGGGGATTTTAATGGACATCATCCCCTCTGGGAAAGTGCTATTATTGATGGGAGGGGCCGATCTGTAGAGCGGATGCTCTCTGATCACAATCTTTCTCTTTTCAATACTAGTTCTTTCACTTACTTTCATGCACCTAGTCAGTCCTTTACCGCTATTGATCTCTCAGTTTGCTCCTCTTCATTATTCTCCCATTTTTCATGGAGGGTTGACAGTAATCCACTAGGCAGTGATCATTTTCCGATTCTTTTGAGAGAGACTGGCCGTGGTCGATGCCACCCTACCCGCGTGCCCCGATGGAAGCTGGATCAGGCAGACTGGTCCACTTTCACTGCTCTCGCAGAACTTGATCCTGCCATCGTAAATCAGCCATCAATAGACAACTGTGTAGCAGCGGTAACTGACTGTATTACACATGCAGCTGCTCAGTGTATTCCTAAAACCTCGACACGTTTTCCACGATATCCTCGTCCGTGGTGGAATCCTGCTTGCCACTTAGCAGGGAAGGCTCAAAAGCGGGCCTGGGATACTTTTCGTAGATATCCCACACTTTCAAACCGGGTTGCTTTCCAACGGGCCCGTGCACATGCTAGGTGGGTAAGACGTCAAGGCCAGAAGGAATCTTGGATTAAGTTCACAACCAGCATATCTTCTACCACCAGTTCCAAGATCATATGGGACAGGATTCGAAAGGTTAATGGGCACTACAATTCTGTCCCCCTCTCGATCTTACTCTCTGATGGTCAGGAGGTGACTGATGTTCGGAACATCGCTAACACTCTAGGTGAAAGCTTTTGCCGGGTATCTAGCACTTCTGCTTGTTCCTCCACCTTCCTTGCCATCAAGACTCGGGCAGAGCGATCACCTCTTTCCTTTCGAACTGACTGTTTCTTTGTCTATAATTGTCCCTTTACCCTGGTGGAACTAAAAATGGCCCTTCATCGGTCTGCCAGTACGTCTGTTGGACTTCATGATATTCATTATGACATGCTGCACCATCTATCTCCTGCTTCTCTTGATGTCCTTCTGATTGTTTTCAACCGGTTCTGGCAGGAGAATGTTTTTCCTGATGCCTGGCGCCAGGCTATTATTTTACCTTTCTCTAAGCCAGGGAAAGATCCCAAGATTCCTTCAAACTACCGTCCAATTTCTTTGACGAGCTGTCTCTGTAAGACATTAGAAAGGATGGTTAATGCTCGTCTTGTTTGGTTCCTTGAATCAAACAACCTCCTCTCGCCCACCCAGTGTGGGTTCCGTCGGCAGCACTCCACCACAGACCACCTAATTCGTCTTGAAACATCTATCAGAGAAGCCTTTCTCAACCGCCAACATCTTGTATCAATATTCTTTGACATAGAGAAGGCTTACGACACAACATGGAGGTATGGCATTTTGCGAGACCTCCATACATATGGGTTACGTGGCCATCTACCCATGTTTATTAAAATTTTTTTAATGGACAGGAGATTCCAAGTTCGTGTGGGTTCGACACTTTCCCGTTCTTTTGTACAGGAACTTGGAGTCCCTCAAGGCTGTGTATTGAGTGTTACACTCTTCAGTATAAAGATAAATGCCATCACTGAACAACTTCCTCTCACTGTTGCGAATGGGCTGTATGTCGACGACTTTCACATCTCATGTCAGTCGTCAAACATGAGATATATTGAGCGGCAACTACAAACCGCCCTCAATTGTGTACGGAAATGGACTCTGGCGAACGGCTTTAATTTCTCTCTCTCCAAAACTGTATGCATGCACTTTTGCCGTCGACGGGGTATTCACCCTGATCCTGAACTTCATATCGGTGAAGTTTTGCTGCCAGTGGTCCCGGAGACCAAGTTCTTGGGGCTTATCTTTGATCGTAAACTGACCTTTATACCACACTTAAAGCAGCTTCGGGTCAAATGCACAAGAGCACTGAACATCCTCCGTGTTGTCTCTTCTACCAGTTGGGGGGCAGATCACTGTTCAATGTTAAAGGTATATCGTGCTCTTATTAGATCGAAACTCGATTATGGATCAATGGTCTATGGCTCTGCCAAACCCTCGGCCTTAAAGATGCTGGACCCCATTCATCACCAAGGACTTCGACTCTGCACTGGGGCTTTCCGTACCTCTCCAGTTCAAAGTATATACATTGAACCTCATGAACCTTCTCTACACCTTCGCCGTTTGCAACTATCTTTACAATATACTTCGAAACTTCATTCCTTACCAAAGCATCCCACCTGGAAATGTGTTTTCCTTCCTCGGTGGGCAGTACTTTTTCAGAACAGACGATCTGTCATTGCTCCGTTTGGCCTTCGCATCCGGGCGCAATTGGATGAATTGGGTCTGTCCTTGAATAACATTGCAGATTCCACAGGTTGGCCCATCCCACCATGGCTTATTACAGCCCCCAAATATGACCTTTCTTTCAGTCACCTAAACAAGGCAGATACTCCAGATTGGAAATACCGTCTTTTATTCAATGAATATCTTTCAAACAATCATTCAGTTCCCATTTATACAGATGGTTCCAAATCAGGTAATTCAGTGGGCTCTGCTATGGTTTGCTATGGGTCAGTAGTTGCGCGCAGAATCCCTTCTTCAGCTTCTGTGTTCACTGCTGAACTGTATGCCATATCTCTTGCTCTGGATTATATTGCAGCTGAGCAGTACTCCAACTGCACTATTTATACTGATTCGCTTAGTTCTATACTTGCCTTGGAATCGCTACACGTTAGCTCACATCCTATTCTCGCTGATATTCGAAACCGACTGGCCCATTTCTCATTAGCAGCTACTTCAATCCAGTTTTTCTGGATATCAGGCCATGTTGGTATTCGCGTTGGTACTCGACACCAGGACTGGAAAGGCCAACTTCAGGTGACTAACGCTACTGTTTGAACTATCCGTTTGAACTACTCGTTAGTCGTCCTGGCGAGTTGTTGTTATACTTTTGCTGCATATCATTTCACACTTTTACTACTTTACTTTTTAGTACTGGCTATATTGACTCATAACCCGGAACCAGGACTGGAAAGACCAACTTCAGGTGACTGACGGTAGTTTTTATACTTACCTGTTAGACTTCCGGGCGGGTTATGATCATTACCATTCTGCTACAGGTAGTCCTTTACAACTTTGTTGACTGGATGTCAACATTGGTTTTTACGCCATTTTCTGTTTTAATTGCCGTTTTTCTTTTATCTTCAATTACTTTTACAAATTTTACTCCATTTACTTGACTTTTATCTTTTTACTGGACATTTGGCTACTCATTATTACGATTTTGCAGAGTGTCTTTTAGAACTTTTATTCTTTTACATTTTGATAATAGCTGCTTTGACACATAACCCGGAACCAGGACTGGAAAGGCCAACTTCAGGTGATTGACGGTGGTTCTTGAACTTACCTGTTAGTCTTCCTGGCGGGTTATGATCATTACCATTTTGCTAGAGTAAATATTTTACAACTTTGAAGACTGTATGTCACCATTGGTTTTTACACCATTTTCTGTTTTAATTGCTGTTTTGTTTTTACCTTCATTTACTTTTACAAATTTTACTCCATTTACTTGACTTTATCTTTTTACTGGACATTTGGCTACTCATTATTACGATTTTGCGGAGTGTCTTTTAGAACTTTTATTCTTTTACATTTTGATAATAGCTGCTTTGACACATAACCCGGAACCAGGACTGGAAAGACCAACTTCAGGTGACTGACGGTGGTTCTTGAACTTACCTGTTAGTTCTCCTGGCGGGTTATGATCATTACCTTTTTGTTAGAGTAAATACCTTACAACTTCTTATACTCTGCCTTCTATCTTAACATTGTAGACTAGGTGTCAACATTGGTTTTATACTTTTTTGTTTTACCTTTATTTCCATTTATGTCTATTACTACATTTATTTATTTTTTTACCGAATGTCTGGAGCAGATAGCCTCGCTGTTTTGTGCCATAAAACACTAAATCAATCAATCAATCAAACTATTCCAAGCATAGTTTCAACGATGATTGCTAACGCTGGCGCAATGACTGATTTGGCCTCCGTATGCGCTTTCTTGCATTTTGCCAATAATTGAACAACCTTTTAACTTGCAATCAATCCTTTTTCGGGCAGCTTCATGTAGTTCACAAGCTTCCTTGATTGTTCATGTTGTTGAGCCGCGAGATTCTCGAAGTATTCTTTTGGTTTATCCTTCACAGTTGAATGTTTTGTTTCCAAGTGTTTCTTCAGTTTGCTAGGAACAAGCGCCTCGTTTGATAAAGCTGCATTGCAGAGCAAGCAGAATGGTAATTGAGAATGTTATTCCAAAGCGATAAAATCGTATTCGATGTATTCGTTTTTGTACTTTCGTTTGATTCCTTGCTTTGATTCAACACATTCTCCTTTGAAGCACCAGACTTACTTGAATATTTTTCCATGGATAAATGATAAAACTAATTCATACACGATAAGCACGAAGTTCTGTAGTTGATATAAAATTCCTACCTACAGCGTAGTAGCTGTAGTTTACTGCAGAAAGAGAAAGTGTTCCAGAAAGCAGTTTGATTGTTTGATGCATCATTTATGACGTACGAAGCGATTGTTGTGCCACAATTAAACTAACAGTCGAACCGTTTCAGTCGAGGATGAAATTTAAGTATGAACTTCTCAGTGTTCGAGTTCAGTGAAAACCATCGAATGTTTTGGAAGGTTTTAGAGTGTCTCTATAGTAGCTTTTATTAACTGATGTGTTTGACTTGCTTGTAAAATCCCAAGAAAGTTGAATGTGTTTCAAAAATACCGCGGTACACCTGCTAATCTCTCGCGGCACACCAGTGTGCCGCAGCACACAGGTTGAAAATCACTGCTTTAATGGTTGATAATGTCTGTACGAGTGTTCTGTGAAAATAATTGTTGATAAGTCTAAAACCGCTTCCATTATACTCATAGAACACTGGTACAGGGCCTATCACTTTGAAAGTTACGTTCGTTAAAGCTGCAACATCACATACATTTAAATAATAATTATCACTTGATTTTCTGTAGAATATTCACTTTGAAGTACCTGCCCCCAGCTAGTACAGCGGTATGTCTCCGGATTTAAAACGCTAAACTCAGAGGTTCGATTCCCCTCGGTGGGCTCAGCAGATAGCCCGATGTGGCTTTGCTATAAGAAAACACACACTTGAAGTACGTAACTCTAAATTGTTGAGACAATTCGTGAATATAACTTTTTGATATAAAGAACGTAAGTGAAGCAAAATATATGACTAAAGCCTTTTTCAGTTAAGAAGAGATAGTAGGCACGTATGTATAGAAGAAATAAACAGGAAGGTGGATGGGGAAGAGAACAAATGAAGACTCCACGAAGTTGTTTAAATCGTTTTAACACATAGTTGATCACGGATGGAATGATTAGGAGCAGTCCTCGTATAGAGAAGAAATGTAAATAATCGCCTTCTTGATTACACATTATTAAAGAAATATAAATTTTGCAGTTCGAGACCAACTGGCCGTCCTGTTTGCCACAAATTGCTATATTGGTCACTTTGGCCTCAATTTACGAAATCAAAACGGGCTCTAAGGCTACGGTCACTTCGCATACTTACATAATCCCAGCATAAAATGATATATATTCACCGAGTTTAGTTTGTAGCTTTAAAGATGTGGCCGTGCATTAGGAACAGATCTACGGAGAGAGAGAGATATTCACGCCTGTATATACAATATTGTGTTAGGACAAAGGCAAAAATTAGATCTCAGGCTAATTTCGAAAAACAATGGAAGGTAAATCACAGGTTAAATGTCAATTATATTAATCTTCATATTTAGTACAACAGAAACTCAACACAAGTGTTTGAGTTCGGCAAACAGTTAATATTTTTGTCCCTTTGTAGTTTTTATAACTACAGAGATTTTTGCAACAAATTTAATCCAAGTGTCTCTGAAATACTCGCACAAAGTTTCTTTAAAAATATTTTAATTTGTCAAGTTTTTGATCTATCAAGTCCCGGATCTGCTCACTTGCATTGAGGTCGTGGTTTTATGGGGCCATTTGAATGGCTCCAGCAGCTTCTTTTTTAGCTTAGTAATTTCTACATAGGTTAGATCAGTGTTTGGGGTCGTTATCTTTTTGGTAATACAATTCTTTACCAATAATATACAAACCACTGGGTATAACATGACGGATCAGTACCTGATGGTACTTGCGCTGGACCACTATTCCATCTATTTTACATATATATCCCGTCGCCTCAGCAGAAAGACATCCCCAAACCATTACACTGCCTCCACCATGCTTTATGATAGGTGCTATGCATTGATGTACGTATATTTCACTTTTCTACCACCAGATGTACAACCTACGCTTTAGAACCGGGTATTTCAAATTTGGATTCATCACCAGTCCAGTTTTTGTACTATTTAGCAAATTTCAGTCTTTTGACGATATTTGTAGATTGAAGTGAAGGATTTTCAACTGCAATGCAACTGAATATTCTATTCTCGTTGAGTCTTCTTGATACTATAGATGCGAACACTTGTATCGTTTGATACATGGTTATTTATGTCATGCTTAAGATCAGCGACAGTCTTCCTTCTGTCCCAAAGGCTGCATAAACAGATACATAATATCAGTATCATTGAGTTTAAGTGTTCTTCCTCTTCCTTTCCTATTTTCAAGTTTACCTGTCTCAGTCTTATGATGTAGAGTGTACTTGATGGTGTTTGGGGACTAGTTAAGGTCTGCTGTAATTTGAGGAGAGTCTAATTACCATCAAGTAAAGCTTTTATGCTTTATGGACAAGAGACGATTAATGTAACTAATTCTAGACACTTCCAAAATTTATACTTTACTGTAGGATGTTGTATTCTATTGTTTTGAAACCTTCCCAAACATTTTGCCATGGATACTATTTACACTATTGGGAAGTGACATTACAATCGGACCAAAATCTTAAAAGTGTAATTTGCTATGTATACAATCATATTAGTTCTTTACAACTGCTCTTACATTTTCAGGTTAAAATATGGTTTCAAAACCGCAGAATGAAGTGGAGAAACTCCAAAGAGCGAGAGCTATTGTCTTCAGGCGGTTCGCGTGAAGACACATTACCAACAAAGGCAAACCCTAACCTGGACCTGAGTGACGTAAGAGTCGGAAGCGAAGATTCGTTTTTAACAGATGTCATAACTAAAGACGCTGACATCTCTCCCTCCAGTGGACGAACCAGTAGTTCAGTAGATTCTAAGGAAAGTAACAAATTTCACTTAGTGTTGGCGGCGAAAAGCCCCAAGGAATATAATGTGACCCACGTAAAAGTGTTTTAAAAACCCGTGAAATAAAGTAAACCTTTGTATGTATAGATATTCTATAGAAATGTTCATTTTTTCGTGTTTTCAAATATTTGATTAAGTTTTCTAGATAAAATCAAAATATCTAAATTCTGTTATGGAAATAAAACAAAAAGTACCTTAAGCAATATTTGTAAAAATCTGAGAAACCCGACACTTAAACAAGTACTTAGAAAACCTGGAGATGTTGTTTGAGATATGTTCCTGAAACCTATGCTTATTAAACATACAGAGACCTTAAGAAATAGTATCTTGAAACCTATAGCGTTTGTGTGGGGCCTGATCCTGAAGCCGCTTCTGAAAAAACATGCAGAGACCATGAGAAACCTAAAGATTAGACGTAGGAAGCCTGTAGTAAGTGTGAAAGTGTTGGACATAAATCTCTCTTTTAAGGGTCTGACTAAGAGATTTTATTGTATTTTAAACAAGACACTATGGGTTGTGATGTGGTTTCGAAAAAAAATGTAATTATTCATGGAATACGGTATTAATTTAACAGAAACCAGATTCTTGAACTGTGAAGCTATTTTCAAGAGATATTTAAATACTCAGATCTGTGATACTATTTAACAGCAACCAGATCCTTCTTGGATTGCAGTGTTGTTTAAATGAAAGTTCTGATATTTTATTTGTTACTATGTTCCCTAAATGGGTCTGCAAATATTTTAATTCTTTGTCATCTGTTAATTTGTTTGATCAAAGATTCAATTATTTGTGAAATAATTCTAATTCTAATCACTTACTCAAAAGATCCATCAGTCGTGTTATTTAAATTGTAGTGATAAGTCCTGTTTTTTCTAGCTAAAAAGTGGGGCATAAACATTTTAACAAAAGATATGCCATTTACTCGGTTTACACATGTTCTTTTTTACGTAACTAAAGAAAGAAGGACTGAAATTAATTAGGGTAGGTATAATAGTGTTTCAGTTGGATTATTTAGTTATGTCCCTTTGTTTTTTTTAAAGTTGAGCATAAAGCAACACAATAGGCTATCTATGCTCTGTCCACCACAGGTATCGAAACCGAGGTTCTAGCGTGTGAGTATGCAGACATACCGCTGTGCTTTATGTTATGATTTGGAATGATATATGCTAATTTCACCAGAAATACTTCTTAACTCCTATTTAAAAATAAGGAAAACGTCTAAAAACCTGCTGACTTTCCATTGCAGTATTACAATTTGTGTTTTAAGAAAACTATTTGTATCAGGTACGCTTAATATATATGTGTATATAAATTATTTCTTTAATTCATTGTTTGTGGTCGACCACACATCTTGGAAGGATGTTTTTATTCTCCTTCGGTCAACAACATCAACATTAAACATTTATCTATATGTAACCTTTCCAATGAAAAATAACGTTAAACTGGTAATAGAACAACTGAATAGCTGCCATCTGAACTGATGAATGAAATAAAATAACAAATCCTAAGCTTTTGGTAATCTCACTGGTCATCTTTTCAGAGTAACTTAATGCATATGTCGGAAAACATACAATTTTAAATCTTTAAATCAATAACAGAAAACTTGGTTATATATATATATATATATATGTATATATGTGTGTGTGTACATATTTTTTCTTCACTCGTTAATCATTAAACAATAGATCCACTATATATTATCGAATAATAAATTAGGATCAATGTTGTAACATTACTCACACTTGTTAATTAATTTATATTTTTGTATGGTGACTGAAAAGAACTAAAGAATTCCATAAGTATTACAAACAGAAAGAAGTCTTATTTTCTAAATCTGTCACATTTTTACAGTGACGAAACAACCCGGTGTACATAGAGGTCATCAAGTCCTTTCTTTTGGTCACTTTGCAGTGTCATAGCTTAGAAATGATTAAAATGATAAAATATCGTTATCAGCCATGGAAGGCAAGATGAACTGATAAAATATTAAGTGTTGACACCGGAAAACATAATTTACATTTTTAATCGAAG
Organism: Tachypleus tridentatus; assembly: GCF_004210375.1. Lineage (NCBI taxonomy): Eukaryota > Metazoa > Arthropoda > Merostomata > Xiphosura > Limulidae > Tachypleus > Tachypleus tridentatus. The sequence continues at coordinate 13,631,959 of NC_134836.1, read as the reverse complement.
TGCACGAAATATTATAACAATATGACATCTCTCGGACGCTGGCTACCAGCACAAAACAAAACAAAAAGGACAAAGCAAAAGACAAATATATGTGTAAAAACGGCTCGTTTTGGTTTAGAAAATTTTTCGCTCCTCTACGTAACATATTTTCTCAACCCAAACGAGCCGTTTTTACATATATATTTTTCTCTACAAGTGGGTTTTCTCGACATCACTGAAAGCAAAAGACAGATCTCAACTCAGTAGATTATTATTGCGTACTTGCTGAAGTAAGCAAGTTTGCTTGGCTATAGGGCATGTTGGATTCATTAGTAACGCTTAGATTCTTTAGGATATGCTGGACGGATCGTTTTAAGTATTATTCTTGGATGGTATAGTTGGGAATGAAGGAGAAGAACATTTAGAAATATAAACTAAAATCATATTATATTTATTTCATTTTATTAACTCATCTACAACGTGCCGATTGATAATCACTGGTCACCGATTTTCATGTTCACACTTTTCCAAATATAAAACTGTGAAGTGACTAAAGAATTTCGTGATAAGACTTGTATAAATATTGCTTATTTCAATTTCTTCAGTATTGTGTTTAGTATTTGCTTTAAAAACAAATAAAATTAAAGTTTCTTAGTTTTATCTTTACACATATCTACATTCAGGTCTTTATGGACTCCTCCAGATAAGTTTGAATATAATGTTTGTATTCCTTGAGGATTCCAATAATAATAATAATAATAAAAACCTACATAGCTAAGATGCTTTAATCTATTTGTAACTTAGTATTATGATAGAAACATAACATAATGGAATTTCAATATGTATTTAAAAAGAAATAATGTTTTATTTGGTAAGAGATTACTTAAGTATGTTTTAATTCTAAAGTAACTTGCATGTTTAAAAATATGAAACAAGAATAACAAATTTGAATGGTTTTATGGTTATACAATTTGAAACTGCTTAAGTTACCACAGCAGCTAATGTCTTTTTAAACAAAGAAAATGAAAACTGTAGTATTTACTCCACTTTTGTCTTTTACTAAAGGTAAATATATTTATATTACACTTCAGGATTTTTATTGGAGGTTAAATCAATATGTGTACTTTACTTTAGGCTTCCTAATTGAAGAAGACAACAAAAACTGTTTCAAGATCAGGACAACACTTGTGTATGTTTTCACATTGATGTATTAAAGAAATAAGGTCAACGTTTAATAGTTTGCAATACATTTAGAATACGACTGTTTCCAGTGTAAAGATATAATGAAAATGGTTTTATTTAATACTTGTTAACTGTACAAAAATTCAATAAAATACTGCAAGACAAAAAACAGTCTCATACACTCTTTATCTTTCGACATCTTATTTTATCATCATTACAAGTGCAATATTTTGCTGGAACTAAGACCTTTACGAAATTTCTAAAATCACATAATCAAATATGCATACAGTTCAACTCATAGAAGTTCAGGCTACCTATTAATAACATTTTCCTTTGGCCCTTCATCTTTACTTAATATTTTAAAATTATTTTATTGCATTTGATTATCTCAGTGTATTCACTCATTTATCACCACTGATGTTTGCAGGTTGTGCTAAAGTATTTGTTTTTAACTACAGGATTAAGTGGTTAATTTCATTAAGATTTGCACCTAAAAACGAGATCTTTATACTATTATTTCTAATATTTCTTTTGTGTTCATTTATTCTGTATTCTAATTTTTATCAAATTTGTCCTAAATACATATTTCCACATTCGTATATTATTACAATTAATACCTCATAATCTCCTTTCTTCTGCAAGAGCTTTTCCTGTTTGACCATCTAACAAATTATAGTTTTTAGAATCCCTGTGTGTTTCTCAGCTTCAATATTAAATAAAGCTGAAGAGTAACTGATCTTCAATTGTTAACAAAACTGAGATGGTAACTTCAACTCAATTATAGTGTCTGTTTATTAATTATGAAAAGATATTTGCAAATTTCAAGTTCTATTTATGAAGATCTCCTTTCCGCGATTTCTTGATAGAAACGACATTTAAAGAAAAAACTATATCATCCATGAAAAATTCCAGAAAATAGGAACTTGTTAGGAATGTTTATAAAGTTGAAAGTTTAAATAAATTAAAGTAAGTGTTATTTCTTATTTTTCGAATATAATATAATATCAACTCAATTGAGCTAAACCCAAATAACTCCTGAACCAATTCACAAACAGCAAAGGATAAAAATTAATTCATTCATCTTGATATTTCTCGTTATCGAGACAGTAAGTCTTATATTTTTCAGAGTAAAATGGAATCTCACAAGAACACCTTAGGATTCTGGATGGTACGCTTTAAATTTGATTTGTTTGACACTGAACTGATAAATAATCTGTTGAAACAATTCCAAAATTAAATTTGTTTCCAATCAGACTGGAATTTTTTGAGTAAGCCAACAAAATTAAAGAAATTAATCATACCTTTAAAAATGTTTTGGGTTGAAATGTTTCTTGAAGGGATATCTTCAGGGAATCTAGTGGATACACACATGATAGTTTCCTGATTGAGTTTTTTGTACAGGTTGAACACAGTGCACAACCACACTACTTAGAGTCTCTTCGAAAGCTGAGATAAGTTACAAAGGAGCTACAAAAAATTTCTGGTTAGGTTTTCCGACCAAATGTGAGGTATGGAAAGTTTTAAAAACTGAGAAACCTCTTGCTCAATTTTTGGCTAAAATAAATGTCTCCTAATTTTGTCACATGTTTTGCTGACACCCATAAACCTTTCATGGGGATTTTATGGTCAACTTTTAATATTTTAGAAAGCTTTGATTTGGGAATAATGATTTGATAAACTATAGTTCAGTCCTCCGAGGCTGGCACATCTCTTTGTCTCTATTTTCTCATGAGCACATCATTCTTTAAAAAATAATCATTTGAAACTTTATCCAGTTCATCTAGTGAGAGTACATATTTAAATAGTGGAGAGATCTTTGGATCATTTTCTTATTCAGCGATCGGTTTACGTCCAGCAAACAGAGCTTCACTTGGCGAACCAAATTCTCACCTCCATCATTTTCACGCACTGATGAATTACCAGTAGAACAATTATTGACAAGATCCCTGTCGGACCCACAATATATCTGAGACAAATGTATAATATCTTCTTCTAAATTCATTTCTATAATTTGTTTTGGGCTTAATTTATTAGCCTGAGCTCGAATCGTAATGCACGAGGGAGACACATTTGGATTTTCTTCAACTACAACATCATCTTCAGACGACACAGTGATCAGCTCGCTAACCAGTTTAGGTTAGTGTTTCAACTTTCTTTTCGCCCAAGTAAATTTTGGGGTCGTCTCATGCGCAACGTGTAAACACATCAGTAAGTTTAATTGATTGTTTTGGAATTTCGCACAAAGATACTCGAGGGCTATCTGTGCTAGCCGTCCCTAATTTAGCAGTGTAAGACTAGAGGGAAGGCAGCTAGTCATCACCACCCACCGCCAACTCTTGGGCTACTCTTTTTCCAACGAAAAGTGGGATTGACCGTCACATTATAACGCCCCCACGGCTGGGAGGGCGAGCATGTTTTGGCACGACTCTGGCGTGAACCCGCGACCCTCAGATTACGAAGCGCACGCCTTAACGCGCTAGGCCATGCCAGGCCCTCTTCAGTAAGACGATCATGAATAGAATTACACCATCAATCAAAATAAGCCTCTTTTTAGTGGGCAAATTTCATATAAGTTTGGCTATCTAACTTGCAGTAACCTTGAAACGTTTGCTTTCAGAATAGCTGCTTCAACCATATCATAATTCGTACAACCTTCGAGAGAGAGTTTGTTTGTTTGTTTTTTAAATTTCACACAAAGCTACTCGAGGGCTATCTGTGCTAGCCGTCCCTAATTTAGCAGTGTAAGACTAGAGGGAAGGCAGCTAGTCATCACCACACACCACCAACTCTTGGGCTACTCTTTTACCAACGAATAGTGGGATTGACAGTCACATTATAACATTAGAAAATTTAAACTGTCTTAGCTGATTATGACTCCTACGCTGCCAAAATTCTTATTCGTATCCTTTAGTACTACTATTTTCACTATTAAGTATGAAAAAAATGATTCGTCAACGCTATCAATTCCACTTACGATCTTAAACATCTCAGTCAGATCCATCAATCTCTTCTTTTTCAAGAGAAAACAATTTGAAAAATTTCAACCTCTCCCTGTATGAAAACTCCTCTATCCCAGGCACCATTCTAGTAACCCTACTCTGAATCCTTTCCACTAATGCAATATCTTTCCTGAGGTGAAAAGTCCAAGACTAATCACAATACTCCAAATGTAGACTAACCGAAGATATTCTTTAGACATGTATTCAATATTTTTTAGATACAACCTAAAATCCCGTTCGCCCTATCAATAGCAACAGCACACTATATGGATAACTTTAGAGATGAATCAACTGTTACTCCAATCTACCTTTCTTTTCTGACTCTGTTATGGTTATTCCCATCCAAATAATAATCACCTATAATTAAAACCCACCTATCATTTATTTCACCAACTGAATAACTGATTAAAATTATTTTGTAAATCAGTAGTATCTTTTTCACGGTTAGCAACACTCAAGAGTTTAATATAATCTGCAAACTTAACTAATTTAAGTCAAAAAGAGCAAAGGTCCTAAGATTTACCTCTGAGATATCTCACTTGTGAATTAATCCAGTTTGACTGAACAACCCTCTGCTTTCCTCCATCATTTCACTCGTCTATCGAATTTGCTAACGTATCCATCACACTTTTTTGGGATAATTTTTACAAGTTATTTATGTGCCATATTGTCAAATGCTTCCTGAAAATCTAGATATACCAATTATTGCACTACGACCCTGATTTATATAGTAGTACTTTTACAAAATTTAAAGGATTTGGAAGACAAGATTTTCCCTTAGTGAAATCAAGTTGACTACCCAAAAATATTCTAAAATTTGTTAAATGATTTTGCAAAACATTTTTAACAGACTTTCCAAAACTTTTCTCATAACAGATGTAAGAATAATGGTTCTATAATTAGTGAGACAATTTTTATTATCTACCTTCAAAAGAGGAGTTACATTACCTAACTTATATATGTAAAAACGGCTAATATGCAGTAATTTTTCTAAAACAGCTCAAAATTAATGCATTCATCTTGTTCAGTCTCAGTTTCATCTATCAACTATTTAAGATGTGGAATACTGCTTAAATCTTCGTTACTAAAATTCAAAACAGCAAACTTTAATAACCCAGTCTTCTCATAATCATCAGATGTGATCCTTTTTTTATCATCCCTCAAGAGTTCTACCTCAATCCTAACATTTTGTTTATCCTTAATGAATTTAAGTAAACCTTGACTGCTCATTTTTAAATTTTCGGCCTATCTTTTCTTATACATTCTGTTTCTTGGTATTATATAATCTTCTAAATTTCCTGTCATACCAGTCGATTTATTTTTCTTACATTTTTTATGCTTTTCTTTAATTTTTTTCTCTTATTCTCTTTGTAAGCGGACCTGGTATTTTTTCCTACTACCATTTGCTTTCTCTTAAGAATATGTTTACCGTGAATATTTAAAAATTTGTCTTTAAACATTTTCTACATTTGATCACTATCTCCATATAATTCAGCTACCCAATTCATAACAGATAATTCTTGTCGCTTTTAGAATTTGCTTTTTTAAAAAAATTGTTTGTTTGTTTTGGAATTTCGCAGAAAGCTACTCGAGGGCTATCTGTGCTAGCCGTCCCTAATTTAGCAGTGTAAGACTAGAGGGAAGGCAGCTAGTCATCACCACTCACCGCCAACTCTTGGACTACTCTTTTACCAACGAATAGTGGGATTGACCGTCACATTAAACACCCTCACGGCTGGGAGGGCGAGCATGTTTTAGCGCGACGCGGGCTCGAACCCGCGACCCTCGGATTACGAGTCGCACGCCTTACGCGCTCGGGCATGCCAGGCCTAAAAAAAATTGTAAACAAAATATCATTATTCCTTATCTCTATATGAGCAAAACATTAAATCTAATATAAAAATGATCACATGCACCCAGATATTCCCCAATTTCCACCTCTCGATCATTTTTATATTTGAATTTAACAATAAATCTAAAATAGCATTTTTTCTAGTTTCTTGACTATTTAGTGAAGAAAACTATCTTCAACAGTTTTGAAAAACCTTTTGAAAAAAAACATTTCCTAGTCTATATGGCTGAAATTAAAATAATCTATAACTGTGATTTAATCAACAGCTGAAATATTAATCTCATCATAAACCTTTTGCCTTTACATCCACTAATAGAAACCTAAAATGCTTAAATCTTGTTGCTATTATCTTTGATATCCTCAATTCCAACAGGATGTAACCCACGTTTTACACTCCTCCTCCTCTTCAATACTCTATCCCTGTTAACTAGCCTGTAATCCTGTATATCAAAGAAACTTCTGGAAGGTACGGCCATATATTCCAAACCTATTTCCAGTGTCAGCAACTTTGTTATTCAAAAAAGTCTTGTCATGGCTCTTTGACGTGCACTCATTGTTATGGCAAATACCACGACGCCTATGAATGTGAACTCAAACCTCACTGTGTTAACTGTAGTGGCTCCCACCCCTCTTACTGTCTTAGAGAAGATGGTTAATGCTCGCCCATCCAACGTGGGTTCGTACGATAGTCCTTTCACCATGTTTCATTTGATTCGACTTGAAACTTTGATCAGAGAAGCCTTTCTCAAGTGACAATATCTTGTGTTTGTAATCTTTGACATTGATTAGACTTAGGATACTATGTGGAGGTACAGCATTTTGCGAGACCTCCACTCATGTTGCTTGTATCGCCCTTTAGTCAGTTTTATCAAAAATTTTAAATGGACTGGTGGTTCCAAGTTTGTGTAGAATTGGCGCCTTCCCATTCTTTTCTACTGGACAAGGTTTATCTTGAGTGCCACACTTTTCATTATAAAGATTGCCATCAGTACACAACATTTTCTTACTGTTACAAACTGCCCTCAATTTTTTACTGAAGTGGACCACAGCAAACGGTTTTACCTTTTCTTTCTCTAAAACAATTTGCATGAGTTTTGCAGCCAATGGTGTATTAATTTCAATTCCGAGCTCTGTTTTGGTGATGTTGTTCTTCTTGTAGTCCCTAATGCAAAGTTCTTGGGGTTTATCTCTGACCATAAGCTGACCTTTATTCCACATATGAAGCAGCTATGTGCCAAGTGTACAAGGACACTGAACATTTTCTGTGTCCTTTCTTCCACCTCTTTGGAAGTGGATCGATGTTCTATGCTAAAGATCTATCATGTTCTTATTTGATCCAAACTTGACTATGGGTCTGTAGTCTATGGTTCTGCCAGGACCTCAGCATTGAAGATGTTGGGCCCACTCACCATCTCGAAATTCAGCTCTACACGAGAACTTCCTGAACTTCCCCAGTCCAGAGTTTGTGTACTGAGTCTCACGAACCTCCTCTTCACTTCCACAGTTTGCAGCTTTCCTTACTATATACTTCAAAGCTTCGATCTTTTTTACCGCATCTCACCCAGTGTTTTGTCTTTCTTTCAAAGAGGGCCATATGTTTTTCAGAATAGATGGTCTGCCATTGTACCTTTTGGTCTTCATGTCCTGGCACAGCTGATTGAATTGGGTCTGTACTTGAACGACGTTGCTGTCTACACTGTTCAGCCCATCCTACTATGTATTATTACCATCCCAACTAGTGACCTTTCTTTGAGTCATCTGAGGAGGGCAGATATTCTCGATTAGATACTACCTTCTATTTGTTGAACATCTATTAAACCATTCCTTTATTCTCACTCATATAGATGGTTCAAAATCAGGTCACTCTGTGAGCTCTGCCATGGTTTCTTGCGGTTCAGTGGTTGCACACAGGATCCCCTCTACAGTTTCTGGGTTCACTGCCGAATTGTATGCCGTTTTTCTTACCCTAGATAACGTACAATCTAGGCATTATACCAATTTTACTATTTTTACCAACTCAAAAGCTTCACGTGAGTTCTCACCCTTTTCTCGTCGATATATAAAACCATTTCTCGTTATCTTCATTTCTATCCAGCTAAGTCCGTCTGCTCTGACGCAATCACTGCTGTGTCTGTTCCATACATGGACTATGGTCCTGTATTAAATGCTCGGCTTCGCGCCAGTTGATAGTCGACTTAGAGTAAGCAACATGATACCAAACTTTTCCAGATCAAACCGTCTGTTGTTCTTTGGCCATTTTGTTTCCGTAAGGTTTGAACTCATCGTTTTCGTTTATCTTGGACTGATGCACATATGTCTCTGTGACATTCAAGTCATAGTAGTCCACGTTTCACTCCCGTGCCGTCGTTCAGAGCAGTAACGACGGCACCATTTTAGACATGTTTTTACCATGGGTTTACCCGTGGTATCACCTCTGATGTTAATAATGACACTGTCGTCCTCACCTGGGTTTTTAATTTTTAAGGGCCATTAGCCTTTTCGATTGTATTTAAGGCTTTATCCGAAATTTGGCGATTGTTTTATTTTAACTTGATTTTTTATATATTTTAATAATTTTACTTTTATTTTTTACCAGTTGTTTGGCACATATAAACTAGGTGCTTTGTGCCAATAAGCGTCGAACAGCCAACCATCCAACCCCACTAGCCTAGTGTGTAAATATAAAAAATAATGACAGCCCTACCTATCAGAGAAACCGTTTTCGTAAGTAATTTAAAACCTGAACTAGACGGAACTAGTTCATCAAGTTACTTAATGCCAAAAGTATCAACACCGATCAGAATACAGTGTTGAAATATATGAACCTAACTGAATGTTAGCTTTCTTTGTTACTATATTGTAATCCCTACTAGTAAGATAAACTGTTTAAACAATAACATTGGATAGACACTTTACCATAGGCGTAACAGGAGGGGATCAAAGTGGAAAATAGTTTTTCAAGCAAAAATCACCTAAACTAGTTGAGGAAAAGCTTCGTACATACCTATACATTTTATATTTGCAAATTGATTATGCCTTTTGAAAAATATATTAACCACACGAGACATTTTTCCCTGTACCTTTTTTAGGTAAGGAAATCATTGGAAGCATTCTTTTTTCAAACGACTTCAAACTTTATTGTACTTGATTTTAAGGTATATTTTATATTTTAGGAACAAATTTGATTGTCTCTACCACAGTCAAAATTAAACCCCTATGCCTAAGATCTTTACTATGTTCACAATATCGGACATCTGGATTTGTAAATACATTGAACTTTTAAAATTTATATCTAATATATAATTACTTAGAAAAGCTAAAAATTAAAAGGAGTACATATAAGGAAAGATAGTGTTAAATTTGCATAGCATATTTAAACCTTAAATGAAATATAATTAAATGTAATTTAAAGGGGAAAATATCGCAGCCGCAATAGAAACATCCAACACCGGGACACGAATTATAATATGAGACGTCATGTGATGTGCCTTGCTTTTAGAGGTACCGGTGGAAGTAAGGCACAAGTTGTGTTGGGATCTATCTAGTTTAACCGCTACTTCTCATACGCTTGAAAAAAAATGGAGCAGAAGTGTGTGCTCTATTCCAGTGTTTCTCAAAGAAGCAGGGCCTGCTTCCCTGGGGTCTGTGAAGCGTTTGTTTTAGGACAGCCAAATGGGCCACAAACAAAGATGAATTAATTTTAATTTTAAATAAACAATAACCTGATGAAGATTATGTTGAATTAATTAAACGATACAGTGTATGGAAAGGAGATGTTACTGTTTTTACTTCAGCAGTGTTTTTCAATCACTGTGCTAAGGTTATAGGTTGGAGGCCTCAAAATTTTAATTTGCATCAAGGGAGTCTCAGACTAAAAGAGCCGAGTATCACTGCTCTAACTCACAACATCCCACATCTTTATCACCTTTCGCTGTATGCAGCCAAATGTGAGAAGGTGGTTGCTCACCAAATTACACAAGATAAGAAGAATAAAAAATAACAGAAAACAATACATCGATAGGGAAACAAAAAAATTGTCCTTGGAGTTAACATTCCAGATCCCATTACGCTATTAAGCTCAACACAATTCATTAGAATAGTTCCAGTTCTCTGCCTCTTCCATAGTACTATCTATATGACCCACACAGTGAGAGATGATACAACTACATTAATCTCCCTATATAACATTGGTAATATTTATACTATAGATCTACAGAAGCAGTTCTATATCAAATACTCAAATCCATTATTTAGTTTTGAGCATTAAGATATTTAATAATTATTGCAATACTAATATTGATAATAAAAGAACTGGTTTCACATTTCAAATTTTGGACTTCCCTCTCCAAATACATGCCATACAGAACCTTGTACATCCACAGCTTCTTAAGTATTGTAGAATTTGTGGTAATGTACAGTTCTTAATCCACTATTTAAAGATTAAAAGGCGTCCGTCCGTCACGCCAATATCTCAACCGTTGCAGAATCGATCGACACACAACCTGCACGAAAAAATGGCCCTTTCTAGTGTGACAAGCACTTTGTGTTTTAAAATTTTTCCAGCCATGTATATACAAAACGGATGATGTGCCACGTTAGGTATATAATTAGATTTAAGGATAGGTTGGTAGAGATGGTGACGAATTATAATATCGAATCGGGTATATACGCTCTCTACAATTGGTATCGATGATGAACAAAAATAATAATCACTGGCTGAAATTACCTATTATGTATGCTTGGTTGTCAAGGGAATATCCTGGTGCAAATTACTACGTTTTGTCCAATCCAAGCCCTCGGCTACAACTCTATAATAAACAATGTGTGGCCCCCAGTGGCTCAGCGGTATGTCTGCGGACTTACAACGCTATAAACCGGGTTTCGATACTCGTGGTGGGCAGAGCACAGATAGCCCCTTGTGAAGCTTTGTGTTTAATTCAAAACAACAGCAACATAAACAACGTGTTTTGCCCGCAGCAGATTTCAATTATGAAAATGCTCAAATTGAAGCTATTTTCTTAGTTCAGCACACTTTTAAAGCAAAACCAGGAAGAAAGTTAAAAATACCTTGAAACTTGTAATAAACTTTGCTGCTTTTAATATCACGATTAATCATTTGCAGGGTCATGTAGGTGACAAAGTAGGAATACGTCTTTGAGAATGAGCTTTTCACATGCTTCAATGTATAAGGATTTGCGAAGAATAACGTTTGAACATGACTTAAAAGTATAAAGAAGTCAAAACGCTAATCAAGCAACACTTAAAGCATATAACCAAATATACATAAAATATTGTATGCGTAAAATTATAGAAATAAGATAGTATGTCTCCATACATTTATTCTTACTAGATTATAATTAATTATTAGAAAGGATATTCATAAAACATTTATTTAGATATAATTTTGAGAAGAAAAAGTAATCATTATTTCCTCTCATACAATGGGCATTCAGCTTGTATCTAATATTAATAAATTAGTGCAAAAACTGATTTTTATTTGTTTTTATGAGAAAACATAAATTATATATCTTAAGTTATTTTATAATATTTATAAGTATTTATATAAATTTTAAACTAGTGATTTAAACAAAATTATACTGTGCACAATAATAATAATTTCTAACTTATTGTTAAGAAAATATTTGTAATTACTTATTGAAAATTTCATATCTTATATAGGTGGCTTAATGTTTGTTTTTTGAAGTTAAGCGCAAAGCTACACAATTGGGTAGTTATGCTCTGCCTCTGTTATAGAAACCTGGTTTCTCCGTTTTAAGTCTTCAGAAATACTGCTGTGCCACTGAAGGGCAGCTAGATCAATCTAGTTGTACGAAGTTCAAACGCTTGCTACTGTGTGGATCTCTTTAGAACCAGCAAAAATTTAGATAGTAGTGTGGAAAGGACAGAAGATGGAAGCTATACTAACGATTTTGGCTAAGCGTAGTATAATAATGCCTTAATATCTTGGTAATTATGTCCAAACATTACAGTGGGAGTTGGATCGTTAACTTCGAGAACAATTCTGCTGTATCCTTCAATGATTTCTTTTAGTCTGTTTCTTCTTTTATTTTTTTGTTGTGAGCAACCACCTTTTCACATTTGGCTGAAGACAGCTAAAGGTGTTAAAAATGTGAGACGTTGTGTGCGTTCGAACACTCACAACTGTTCCACTTTTTATTTAATTTTCTTAACATATGAAACCGGCTAAGTTCAGGTTAAACGAAACAGACGGTGTGCCATCAACGCAATTTGGATCCCTTTTTTCCTAGTGCCTTAAAATACAAACAAACAAACAAAAGCAGGGCATATTACATAATGATCCACTTTATTATTTGTGCCCTGTTGTTGGATATCTAAATTTAGGCTGCGATACTATTATTATTTTTCATAAAATTATATTTATTTTTATATAATATATGTACATGTATATAATATAAAACTTTTTTATTTTAATGCATGTTAAGTTCCAATCGGTTGCACCTTTTAATATGGGTTTATCTCTTCCAACAAGTTGTATCTTTTAAAATAATTTGTACTTCCTATTTCAAAGGACACCATCCTAAATCACATGTACATAATCACATATTTTGTCTATTTTTGAGTTAGTATTGCGTGAAAAGATAAATGATGGCTTTGATGCAGACTACGACCGATAGTTAGTTCAATAGTATCATTGCCTCTTACATGGAGACGGATCAGATTATATTATGTTATTTATATTTATAAATCAGGTCTGCATTGAATCAGGATGAAGCTCGGCAGATTTTTTTTCTTAAGAATGTAGTCAAAGACGTAGTTGCCCCAGAATACTACATGTATATATACATATTGCAGTTCTCTACTTTTCGTATGGTTCAGGTTAATATAAAAGTATATTTCAATTACGTATATTATGTACCATTATTAACACAGATTAACAAGTTGTAGTACTGTAAATCCATGCATATGAGTTTTCAATGTGATCCAACTAGCTTTTGAGTCACCCTGTATAATTAAAGCTCAAATTTTGAGAGCAGTTTTAAATGTACTCTTTATTTTTTAGCTTAAATTTATATCTAATCGTTTAGCTTTTGAGCAGAGCACGTATTTTGTTCGCAATTTACTTTTAAAGCTTTTTCATGTAATTATAATAAAATGCGATTGTCTTTTTTGTTATTTGAATTTAAATAACCAGTAGATGCACTGCAGATTCGATAACGGAGTTAGTAAATGCCGGTTTTATAAATCTTCAATAATGCAACTGGTACAATAACCAAACAATGTAGATGGCAACGATTGGTGGAATTAAAAATCTAACAATGTAATAGGTAAATTCTGGGGGGGGTAAAAATTTAACAATGTAGCAGGTAAGGTGTAAGACCCAGCAATGGTGGTATAAAATCTCAATTGTGAAGTTGATAACAACTGATGGTATAAAAACTTAACAATGCAGCTGCTAATTGCCAGTGGTATTTGGAATATGTTATAACAACAAGATGCACTTAATGTTCAGGTTTTAAATTAAAAACATATGTAATCGATTTTTTAGTGTTATAAGCCCGCAAACTTACTAGTGAGCCACTCTGGAGGTCATATGATGTGAAATAGGTTAGACTTGCAAAAGTGTTCCTCTTCCAAATTTTGTAAACGTACAATTAGATCAGTTGTCCGCGAGCCAAGAGTATTATTGTACCATCAGAAGCGCGTCACAGTCCAGGCACTTTGATTAAGAAATATTTAATCCTTCAGTAAAAATATAAATGTATATGATTAGTTGATGACATGGCAAACTAAGAAAGTGAAGATTACAATTAGGTCCACCCCATGTTTTAAGTGAAGTCTCTCTTGAAATTTGATAGATAAGCAAAGGGTTCTTTATTGAACATATAGCTGCGGCAGTGAAACGTAAATGTTATAATATGCCATGTAACCGGAACCACTGTTGGAGAAAGTGGGTAAACAGAGTCTGGGAGAGAACACAGAAAACTGCCATCACCTGCCTTTATCGACAAACTCGTCTTCCACGAGGTGCCCTTAAAGAAAAATGATATTTACTAATAAAGTACTGTTTCGTTGGGTAGTAACATCATTATTGTACCTGTACGGTGCGCAGTCTTCTGTATTTGCAATGTTCCCTTTAAACTTAATCCTCTATCAGTTCAACATTAAATGCGTGTTTGTTCAGATCGAATGAACGAGAATCTATAACTAGACAGAGGGTCAAAAATCATTCCGTGAGTGAAAAACAAATGGTAAAGCGGTACAGAAAAAATAGGTTCTTAGAATTACATTGATGTGGTTACTTTCTAACACCACGTAATTTAGAAAGTGTGTCTGTTTTTTATAGCAAAACCACATCGGGCTATCTGTTGAGACAACCGACAAGAATCGAACGCCTAATTTTAGCGTTGTAAATCCATAGACTTACAAGCTATTACAAGGTAATAAGCAGGTTCGAAAATTAAACGTTCTACCACTGAAAATATCTTAAAAACCTCAAACTAAATAATATAAAAGTATAATATGAAATTCTAAATACTACATGCGTTTTATTTAGATTCTTATTCAAAGATACTTGTTTTTAATAATTTTATTTATTTACAATTCTACCAAATACTGATAGCTCTGATGTGTTTGCCTTTTTTGTCTTCTTTTAAACTTGGTGAGAAAAAAGAAATGTATTGTTGAGTTTCGAGATGCCAACGATGATTTTCTGCTCTGTGATAAAAAGATGTGAAATGACATTTTAAATTTTCCCTTGGATTAAACTTCTGTTTTTGATGAACTTACTTTAGCGTAAAGCTACTCGTTAGGCTATTTGAGCTTTGTTCACCAAGAGAAATCGAACTCTAGATTTTAGCGTTTTAAGTCCGTAAACTTACAGTTGACTCAACGGGGTGGGGGAATATATTAATCTTTGTTATATTCAGTTGACTAGTGGTTATATTGCTGTAACCAAAGGATATTGTGACGGAAATTGGAAAATTAATCCGTGATGACGAGCAAACCCACTCGTAGAGAAATTATATATGTAAAAAAACTATACCAGCCGTTTTTTACAAATATAAATTGGAAAATTGTTCTTGAAAGTTTAATTGTTTTTGACATATTTAATATTATCGAACAGGGACAAGAGTAAATTATTTTTGTTCACAACTTCGTTAGGAGCATTTTATATGGAATAATACAGACGAAGTACATAATACTAAGTTTAGAAAGTAAAGTGCGAATATTACTTAATTATATGAAGATTCTGAATGCCATGTGTGTGATTTTTCTTATAGTAAAGCCACATTTGGCTAGCTGCTGAGTTCACCAAGGGGAATCGAACCCCCTGATTTTAGCGTTATAAATTCGTAGACTTACAACTGTACCAGCGTAGGACGTGTGTATTATGCCTCACAAAAAAGAAAAGGGCAAAACCAACTGTTCTCCCTTGAGCTTTGTCATCTCGCACATGTTTTTGTATCTCAGCTGGGTCATCTAAATCCTTATCTTAATTTAAGTTGTATTCTAAAATATGTTTATAAATCTAAATTATATAATGTGGCTCTACGCTGTACATCTAAATCTATATTTAAATGTTAAACTATACCATATAACTCTTCGCTGTATTATCTAAATCCATTTTCAAATTTAAGCTAGCTTTATCATCTAACTCTAAGCTGTGTTATTTGATCTATATCTAAATATAAACTGTACAATCTAAATTCATATCTAGATCTAAGCTATATCACCTAAATTCATATCTAACTCTAAGCTGTATCAACTAAGTTTATGTGAGTTAATGAAACTTGAAGTTAATGAAAATTGAAGAGATTTAACACATAACACACACTCAACTCCAAAATAAAGACAGAGAGAGAATAATGGACACTAACTACAAGAAAACAATAAACTAGGAGAAAATAGATTGAATACGATTTATTATTTGTATAGCTATAAAACCTTAGTTTTTTCCATTAACAGCAGTTAAAATGGATACTGATCGGTTCTAATGAAGTGATCTAAAATTGTTCGTTTTAACCGAGACTCCAGAATTTATATTTACCTCTGAATATTCACAATTACTTTCAAATAATGCAGGTGTCCGTCACCAACTCCAGGAGTGCATTTCCTACATCACCTAATCCTACGTATACTTTACAACTACATTCAAATATGCTGGATGAAACTTTTCTCCATATTAATACCATACAAGGTGCTTTCCATCATAAACATACAACTTGAGCTCTGGTTCGTCTCATAATATAACTTTTCTACACACTGCTTCAGTCCAGTCAACATTCTAATTAGCAAAGTTGAGCCTTATCTTGTTGATGAAGAAGGGTTTCTTTCTTGGCCACCTTGCTGAGAAACCAGTTGGGCAGGATGTTGCGTGCAGTGATATTGACCTCTAAAACTTATTCCATATTCCTTTGAAATCTATTGACGATGGTGAACGATTCTGCAGGTTCATGCATTTCAGATCGCGATTGTCAGTTGTTGTTGTTGGAGCTTTCTTCCTACCCCTTCCTTTCCACTGCTCCACAGAGGCAGTTTCTTTATATATTTGTATCCAACAGCACACAGTAGATTGGTTAGTTAAAGTCTTCTTATAATCTGCCTTTTCAAACTTTTCTGCTTAAAGAAACAACGGCTACTTTTTCCGTGAAGGTAACTTGCAACCGTTGGTTATAATAGCATCACACTCACATTGAGCAGATTAACTTCTGAACCGACTTTCATTACATCTGATGCGATAGCTCGACAGCCTATAAAACTGCTGATCTAATAAATCAGACAGCATCACATCATACTTGAATTTCACTTGTACGTACATGCATTATGGCTTCAAAACAAACGATGATTTCAAAAAAATCCTTATCGCCAAAAGTTTCCAGATTATCGCAAGATAGCCAAACTTATATGCAATTTGCCCAAGATCAAGAGTTTTATTTTAATCGATGGTGTAATTCTATGAATATTAGCAAATGTTTCGATAAACTAAGACGATTACATCTAATTGAGGAATTTAGCTGTTGTACCAATTACGACCTCAAAATTTTCATAAAAAGAAAGTTTCAGCACTACAGGAAGCTTCCGCTCTTCCTATAATTACATTTTACCAATAAAAATCACTTTTTACAAAAAGAACTTCCTGCCAACTCAACAAAAACCTGTACCTGTTAAAACCACTAAAGTTAAGGATTATTTTTAAAAAATCCAACTCCTCTAGTTCTAAATCTTCAGGCAGTTAAAATAAAGCTTAATCAAAACAAACAAGGCCTGTATATCATTTTTATAAACAAAAAACTGGTCATTTTAACACTCAGTACGTTTGTGTCCATGGATGTAGTTTCACCAGATCACCTGATGTTGTTGATTTAGCCAATGAAAAGAAGGCTGATATAGCTATGGAGGAATTTAGATTTTTTGTGTCTTTTGGTTATGTGACGTTGACAAAGTACACTACTAATCTCATACCCACACTTATTCTACGTGATAATATTGGGATGACTCAATCATTGTTGTTAGAAAGCATATTGCCTTTAGATTCGGGTTCTGCCACTGGTGAGTTTGTTAATGTTCAGAGTATTGGAGTGTGGCTTTGTTGGTTCAATTATATTCTGTACAAAGTTTCGGAAAGTAAATGCTTTGATAAAGGCAGATTCCTATCTTATTCCAAGAATGGCGGATTGTATCGATAAAACTGAAAAAAACAGATACATCACAAAATGTGACCTGCTGAAGGGATACTGAATTGTTCCTCTTAACTAACATGTCAAAGGGGATTTCTGCTTTTGTTATTCCTGATGGATTATACCAGTATAATGTAACGCTATTTGTGATGAAAAATTCTCAAGCATATTTTTCAGAGAATTATAAATCAATGTCTCAACAATCTGTTGGAAGTTGGAATTTATGTTGATGGTATTCTAATTTACAGTTACACCAGGAAAGAACATTATATGTATTACATAGTGTTTTGAGAGGCTCAGGAAAGTTAATTTCACTGTAAATATAGAAAAAGTGACTTTTGTAAAGCTAAAGTTGTTTATTTAGGTCACGTAGTTGGCCATAATCAAGTTTCTCCAATTCGTACCTAGGTTGACTGTACTGTGATTTAACCAACAAGAAACGTTTGATGAGAATTTCGGGAATGATTGGTTATTACAGAAAGTTTTGTAAAACTTTTTCTGGTATCATTGTGCTGTTAACAAACATGTTGAAGAAAAATAAAAAGTTCAAGTAATCTGAAACACGCCAATCTGTTTTTGAAAAGTCCAATCTTTATTGTGCACCTACCCTTTATTGATGGCAACTGACTTTGATAAGCCTTTCGCATTAGCTGTTTATGCCAGCGATTGTGGTGCTAACGCTATTCTATTACAATCACGCGACTGAGGTATTAAACATCCTCTTTGTTATTTTTCCAAAAAGGTAAACAGTCGCCAAAAGAACTATTAAACTGTGGAAAAAAAGAAACATTTGGTTTTACGGTCAGCTTTAAAATATTTCAATGCATATGTATCTGCATCTCAACAACCTGTTGTCATTTACACTGATCATAACCAATTGACATTTTTAACCAAATGAAGGACAAACACAAAAGACTGTTAAATTGGAATTTAACATAACAAGAATATAATTTGAAGATAATCCATGTCAAAGGGGCTTATAACATCTATGCTGATGCACTTTCACGTGCTATGTAATTTCATGATCATTAAGTTATTTGCATTGGTTAGGTAGTATACTGTCGTAAATTTTGAAGTCGAATGATTCTTTGCCAATGTATTGTATTTAATATATTGTTATTAATGTGTACATATATATATATAATATCTAAAATATTAAAGACAGGACAAGTGCATGGAAGACGGTGTCGTTATTAAAAATAATAATTCATAGTAAAGCTTAGCCTAACAGAAATATTTCTTAGTGAAAAGCACACGTTATACCACAAGTAAATAACTGCAACAGTAAGTAACCAGAACAAAAGAAGCTTTAAAACTCTTATAGCTGACATTCTATATATATTAGACCTAAGAACATTTTTCTGATAAACAAAAGGTTAAAAACATAAATAATGTCTGTTTACTACAGTGTTACAATAAATTCATTTTTTTTCTTCTTCATGAAAACAAGTAAAACAACCCAAAACAATTTTAACGCCAATGATTTAAGCTGAAGATTTTAGACAAGAACATTTTTGTATCAGGACTAAACACTTTAAGTTTGACGGAAAAAGTCTGCTCGAAAGAAGAAAAGATATTTGAAATTTTAAAATGTTTTACAAGAGTAATACAACAAGAACTACTACACATTTTTGTCTTTGATAGACCAGAAAATTTGAGATTCTTTACTTTGTCATAGTGATATTTAGTAACAAGCCCAGACGGATTTGAAGAGCTTCTTTTTGGTTGAGAAACATTTTCAGGAAGCTCCCAAAATAATGCAACGATAGTTTCACATAAAAGTCACGTTAGTAAGTGAAGTATCCAAAGCTACAGAAAGAATTTTAAAAAATCGCATAAATTTTGATTAGATAATTATTAACAGGACAGCATTTTACCAACTCATAAAGCAATATTAATTTAAGATATACTAGAACCTTTAAAAAAAAACCGTAGTAACTATTCCAAAAGTATAATTTATATCTAATAAATTATTTTGGTGGCGCTTGATCTTAGTGGTAAATGACATGAGGACCCTGTGAGGACTTATTGGGCCTTGGAAGATGTGATTGTTAAATTTCTCGAAAGATTTTTCTCAACTGTTATATCACAGTATTAATAAAAATCCAGGATCGAAAATGGTAATAAATTTATACAACTTTATTGATGTTCTATCTTTGAGTTTTATTGATAAAAATTTAGGGCAACAACTAACTTTATTAATAAGATTTTATATTTAATGTGTGTGTCCTTGTTGTCTTACAGCAAAGCCACATCGGGCTATCTGCTAAGTCCACTGAGGAGAATCGAACCGCTGATTTTAGCATTGTAAACCCGTAGACTTACCGCTGTTCCAGCGGAGGAATATATTTAATGAAGATTGGTTGAATAAATTCAAATTTAGGATACAGCTTTCTTAATACATACCATTAAAGTTAAATGAAGCACAACACTAGTCTTATCGTTACATAAACTAGCAAAAAGCTTTGCCCTATAGGGGGATTTCTGTACTAGTACTTAATAATTGTAGTATTCATAAATCACTGAAAAAAATTTAAAGAGTGTTCGGATTGTGCTAATATAGTCTGTAATTTTTATATATATTAAAACTGGTACCCTTTATTCGGTCAGATTAATAGCTTTCTATAATACCATAGGATTGACTAATTCAGCATCATACTGATTCGGAAAATATACCTAATTTAGTTTTAGCACGTGCTAAAATTTTAACTTTTTTTAAAGATTCACTTAAAACAATTTTAAAAGATGGCAGCACTATCGCTAATCGCCAACTCTTAGCAACTTTTATTAGATGGAACAGTCGGATACAACAGTTGTTTTCCACGGTCCTAGAGGGCAAAGCACGCTTTGTTTTCATTTAACAGAAGGATAATCACTAAGCCTTAGATCCATAATCCGGCTGACTAGCCTCCACCCACCCAGAGTCTCAGCGTTGTGATTACGGAGTTATAAACATAAAAATCGAGTTTCGACACTTGTGGTGGGAAAAGGAAACATAACCCATAGTGTAGCTTTGTGCTTGACTACAAACAAACAAATTTACTGTTTATGAGCCTTTCATACACAGCAAAAATTTTTTCATTCGTTTGTGTGTGTTTGTCTGTTTTCTTATAGCAAACCCACATTGGTCTATCTGCTGAGTCCACCGAGGGGAATCGAATATTCATTGTTAGGCGTAACGCGTTAAATACGAAAAGGGGATTTTGCATTACGCTGTTTTTAGTTAAATGTTGTTATTGTAAATCACGACAAGAACCACTCCAATATTGTTACTGTAAAGCAAGAAAAAACCACTGCAATGTTGTTATTGTAAATCACGCATATATTAAGAAAAAAAAAAAAAACACAAGAAATTCTCAACAGACGCAGCACCGAAATTGTTTTAGCTAACATTAACGTAATTTAATCTATGAGACCCTTTTCTTTTTTATTAGCTCTATTTTTGTGCTCCAACATTACCAGGCGTAGGGCGCACTTATATCCGATTTGAATTTTTTTAATCGTCAGGATCTCTACAAGACTACGTTTAAATTGAAATTATTTTAGGTAGAATTAGATTAAATTACGAAATATTCGCATGATTAAATACATCAGTCGAAAGAACTTGAGCTCCTGAGTCCAAAACTGTAATTGAATCTCAAATCTGAAAAGAAAGGTGACGGAGCTATAAGCTGAAAAGTTTGAACTTGAAAAATACAAAAACACATTCAAAACCATTGTAAAGCTGTCACTGGGATGCCATCTGTAGTAGTCAAGATAATATAAAATTACACTTCAGAAACGAGAATATTTAAAAATGTTGTCTATCTATTTAATTAAAACATCCCAATTCCCAATTTAGTAACCCTCTGAACCCTTTCCAACAATTTAACAGCATTCCTAATCTAAGGAGCCCAAGACAGAACACAATACTCCAAATGTGGCCTAACCAGCGATCTATACAATGAAATTATATCTTTAAACCTGTATTCAGTATTTCTATAAATACAACCTAAAGTCCTATATGCCCTACCACTAGGAACAGTACACTGCTTAGATGGCTAATCAGTTATTACACCAAGATCGTTTTCTTTCATGATACTGTTGAGATTTTTCCCATTCAAATAATACTACTAATACAAATTATGCTAAACCACATGCAATATCTTGTAGGTATCATAATTAAAACCCATCTGTCATTTATTTCTTCAACTCACTAAATGGTCTAAATTCTTTTATAAAGCAACAGCATCCTCTTCACAGTTAGCAACACCCAAGACCTTGATATCATCAGCAAATGTAAGTAATGTATTGACCGTTCCTTCACCTATGTTATTACTGTGAATAAAAAAGAGCGATGGTACTGAGACTGAGTCCTGAAGTACCCCACTTGGAATATTAATCCAGTTTGACTAAACTCCATTTAAAAAAAAAACAACCAGTAACCATTTTGATTATCCAATAAAATTCTAAAATTTGCAAAGTATATTTTATCAAACTTTCCAAAACTTTTCCCACAATTGATGTAAGCCCGATACGCCTATAAAACAGGGACAGCTATCTATTACCTTCCTTGAATATGGGATTGGCATTAACTAATTTCAACTCTGTTTATACTTGAGCATTATTCAAATTGTGGCAAGTGGCTCACATATCCAATTCTTGACCTCCTTAAAACCCTTAAAACCCTCGGGAAAATATTATCTGGTTCAGGGACCTTATCGTTCTTTAAACTTCCTAATTTTATATTATGAAGCTCAGACATTATGCAATTATCTTGTTCAACTTTATTTTCATCTATTAATAGGCAAAATAATGAATACACTTTAAGACTCCATCAGGAAAAACTGCAGAATTTAATAACCTATCCCTTTCATAATCATCAGATACAAGCATTCCTTTATCATTTCGCAAGGGTCGTATACCCATCCTAACATTTTGTTTAATCCTAATCCTTAAAGTACATCCTTATTGTTAATTTTAATGTGTTCAGCCAAAGGTTTTTCATACATCATTTTGGGTGTACTAATTTCCTATTTTCGATCTTCTAAATCTTCTATAATACCAGCCAATTTAAATTTCTTAAATGTTATGCTTTTTCTCAAAATTTATCTTTTATACCCTTTATTACATAATCTGTTTTTTTACTCGCAGCTACAACAATAAATTTTAAAGATAAATTTTTCTAAACCTCCAAATGCTTAAGCTGTCCAATTCACAACAGATAATTTTGTCGCATCCCTTCAAAATATGTTACCAAAATATCATTATTACTTATTTCCATATGCAGCAAAACGTCAAACCTGATTCAGCAATGAGCATTTATACCTAAACCCAATTTCCACCCTTTCAACCATTTATATATTAGAATTTAACAGCAAATCTTTTATATGATTATTTCTTGTAGGTTTTTAACCAATTAGTAAAGAAATCCATCTTTCTCCCTCATGGTTGATTCTAGCATTTCTCATTTAATTGTCTGAAATTAAAATTACCCATAATTATGATTTCAATAATAGATGAAATATTAATCTCACTATAATGTTTCTCACTAATTTCATCAATTTCATTTGATGGTCTGTAACAAATTCCTACTAAGAGCTTTATTTCTTGGTATCCACTAACAGAAACCCAAATGGATTCAATATTTTCCTTAATATTCTCAACTCCAACAAAACGTAACTCACAATTAACATATAGAGCTACTTCTCCTCCATCTTTTTACTACTCTGTTTCTATAACCATATATTTCAAAGAAATCTCTGTTTATAAAGATCAACTACATTAAACATCTTTCAGTTATTACCAGAATATCAAAATCTTCTATTCCTACCACAAGTCTAACCAGCTAATCTGCTCATCCTTATATATTAATTTCAGCCTAACATTTAGCCCAGTCTCCTTCATTATATCTCTTGCTCTGTCAGTTACGTCTTCCACCAAGGTACCATAATCTAACTCTTTTCTCCTAATTTGCCACACAGATTATTTTATCCACATGCCATATAAAGGAATCACCTATAACTATAACCTCGTTAAGTTCGTAATCCATATCCTTGTCTATTCCTTTTGCTTTCCCTTCCTCTAATAGCTCTCCGTCTACCTAAACCAAGGGCTTAAAACTGTTGATCAATAAAATAGGGTTTTTGCATTTGAGTTTATTAATTCTAAACCAAATGTTACCCTTTCTATTTTCGTGAATATTATTGATAATCTTAGCTTATGCCTTCCTTGTATAAGTTTAAACTTCTCTTTCTGTCATTTCGCACAGTTTACACTTCTTTTTTATCCATTTCCTCAACTTTAGTTAAAAGTTTTCAGCTTTTTCTCCAACCTGCAAACTGTACACATAAATTGAACATCCTTACTACTAGCTTTCTTAAAAGTGCACAGTAGTCCACAGTTCCTAAATAAAACCCATTCATTACATTTAACAAACTAAGAACACTTAACCCTTAAATTAGTCTTAACTGTTGTAAAATTTGTAGAATTAAAATAAATACTCGATGTTATGAATAAATACCAGTAGCCTGTTGTTAACACTGTTAAGCCAAAGTTTGGCAGTAAACCAGTTTTCAGTGTTTTTATAAATAAAACAATGTATTTAATTTCTCTTTCAATATCACTGCAAATTTATTCAACGTTAATCTAACGTTACACGACTAAAATCTAAATTAAAAGTTTATACTACAATTTTAGTTCCTAATCTTACTAAATCTAGTTAGTTTTGTTAGTCAACTCTAGTTTCTAAAGATTAAAATACTGAAACCAAATAACATTAAAAAATCCACAATTCTAACACCACCTTCCCTTTTTTAAATTCTCTATTGCGAAAAAAAGGTTTAACATCACAATTCTGTCAGAATTCTATTTCCATAACTTCCTATGCGATTATTTTAAATACATAGTACTGCCTTTAAACTGTATGAAGCCTGTGCGTTCAAATACAAAATACTGCAAACAAAACAAATCTTTACGTGACGAGCGACTTTCCCAGAATAGTGTTAAAAAAAAAAGTATAACCATATGTACATACATTTCTGTTTGTTTTTATTATGATTTAACCTTTCTTTCAACATTTATTTTTGAATGTTCATTATTTTATAAGAAATGCTCTTTGGTGAAATAAATAAGAAATAAAAAAACCTCGACTCAAATTATATTGGAAGATACAGTTGTCTCCAGGAGAAGATCCTGTTTAGAAAAATAATCAAATTGAATCATCATATTAACCCTTCATTTCTCACTAGGTGATTTAACTTGATTTTGAAAGTTTGAGCCAACATAGGCACAAAATAGATATTTACATTCATATCAAACAGAAAACGTGCAAGATAAAAAATAAATAAATTCCAGACAATTTATAACCCCAGCGGTTTAAAGGTAAAATTGATATTTTTGTGTAAGTTAATATGTAATTAAAGTAGGAGTAATCGTGTTACAGTGGGTAGCATATGTCTGAAATGACTTTTATCTTAATTAGTCATGAAAGTCACTAAAAGATGAGTCTCGGTAATAAAACAAAATGCTTCTTACTCTGGATATAGCATATACAGTATTAACATATACCATTATACTTTTCATTACTTCTATAAGTTCTTATATTCAACTTACTATTTTGAAATTAACAAACATATTTCATAGTTATAGCATAAATATTTATTTTTTAATGTATTTAGAGTTTAAGTTATACTTAAGCCGAATGACTTCAAATCTCAGTTTTAAAACTGTCCACGATCATACTCAGATGTCATTGTTTATCCAGCAATAGTACACGCGGTACAGGAAGAAAAAGCTAATCAGAATATCTAGGAATACCTTATTTTCTGATAATGCCTGAGAAGAAACAGAATAACAACGAAGCTTAAACATTATTGAAATATGTCCCTTTCTTGTTGAGCTTACTAACTAATGAAAATAATGACCAATTTAAAAGTTTGAGTTCACATTTTTGTTATTCAACTCTAATTTCTATATCTGAATACAAGTGAACCATTTGGTTTAATTTTCTGACTTTATAATTTTAAACGTCTGGATTAGCTCAAAAGACCCTACAATATTCTTTTCACTTTCCTAGAATTGTCTTCAGTTTGGTAGCATTACTTTATTTCTCCAACTACTTCCTCAATAAGAATAACCTTAACAAATCCGGCAGAATATAATAAAAAATAAATTAGTAATGGAACAAAGCATTACATATCCGATACAAAATGCACTAAATTCTATTTTGTACGTTTCTTTACTATTGTAATCTAGGCTAATGCTATTTACAATGTACTGCTGAACCTTTTAAGCCCTGCTGATATTTTGCTTGTTTTAAATATTTGCATAAACCTGTAAAAGCTATCTGCTTGACGTTCCTAATTTTCAGTTGTTAGACGAGAAAGAAAATAGCACTTTTGTCAAAAAGCACTCACCGTCTATTCTTGGGCTATTTTAAGCGAATGGTAGGATTCAGCATTAATTCTTATAACGAATATATCGACGGCTCCCAAATGCGATTATACAGCAACGTAATGCAAACCTTAAACTCTCAGTCTGGCATACTAACTGCCATGCCACATGGTAAGTTAAACCATGACGAGCCAAATGCCTCGTCATCTAATTAGTGACGCGCATGAATGGATTAACGAGATTCCCACTGTCCCTATCTACTATCTAGTGAAACCACAGCCAAGGGAACGGGCTTGGAGAAATTAACCGAGCCCAGTGCTCCGAATGTCAAAGTGAAGAAATTCAACCAAGCGCGGGTAAACGGCGGGAGTAACTATGACTCTCTTAATTTTGGGTAGCCAAATGTCTCGTCATCTTAATAGTGACGGATTGACTCCTGTGGGTAGCCAAATGCTTCGTCATCTAAATAGTGACGGATTGACTCTCTTGGGTAGCCAAATGCCTCGTCATCTTAGTAGTGACTCCTTTGGGTAGCCAAATGCTTTGTCATCTAAATAGTGACGGATTGACTCTCTGTAGAGCCATAAAACATCGCCAATGTACTGCCCGTGGAGGTACCTCCCAGCGGTGCGGCTGGATACAGGGTTCCCTGTAACTGAATCCTCCACACGTGAAGGAGAACACTAAAAACCCGTATGATGGGCTCGCCGACCATCATATGTCCAAAGGCAGGGGCAGTCAGCTCCAGACAAAGGAAAGAAAACCTTTTAAACCGTAGCGAGGACTCACCGAATTCGCTAGCTATCTGGGTGCCCGGTAGGAGGTTGCAGCCCTACCCTGTATTAACATTTTGTAGGGACTGACCTACCCTACATCAGAGCTGGTTGTTATAGATATGGAAAGAAATATTAATGATAAAAGCTATGGTTTGGCGTTCGTGGGGTGCCAGGGCGACGGCCAAACCCATGCTACTTGGCACCGCCCGGGGATGGTAGCTTCCGAGCGATTCCCCGGCGTCGAGGGAGAGGAAAGCGTAAGATCTGGAATAGAGGTATTGAATGAAACCTATTCCAACAACCAGACACATATCCAAGGTGTTTTGATTGCAACTAATCAGACTGCCAGGGGAGGCAGATGCCGAACCACTGAGGTGGACGGCCTAAGTTATGAATCTTCTGAAAATGAGGAAATAGAGTCCTTTAAACAGCCGAACCACAGAGGTGGACGGCTTAAGTTACAGTCCCAATGTCAACAAGGGACAAAGGACAGATTTACCAAATAGTGACAAGAAATTGACGGTTGAAAGGGTAGGGAGAACAGTATTTGTTAACCTACCCTATAAGAATAAACTTTTGGCTTGCGACCAGTGCCCACTCGAGTTTTCGAGTTTTCCTAGATTTGCGGACCATCTAACAAATATTCATAACTCGGTGGCACAAGCGAGATGTATGTTTTGTGGAAAAGACGATAGCCACCATCATGCTATCGCATGTCATATATTGAAATGTCCCTATCGGCGTTCCGTGGCGTTCGCCAATCAGTCTTCCAGCTTCGGCTGTGAAGTCTGCGGCCTGAAATTTAAGACCAAATCAGGCGTGTCTCAGCATAAGAGACATAAACATCCAAGGATCCGGAATGCCGAGCGCATTCAAATGTCTGGAGTTCGGACGCCGTCGGAGCGCCCGCGCCAGGTAGTCTGGTCCGAGGAAGAAGTACGAACCCTCCGAGAGATGGTAGTAGTATACTCGGGCCAAAAGAACATCAATGTTCTCTGTGCAGAACATCAATCCCGGCAAAAGTCCAAAACAGATCTCTGACAAACGCCGAGATCTTAATAAACAAAAAACCGCCCGTCTGCACTGCTTCACACACCATCAAGAGTCGTGGAGATCCTGCTGTCGTCGTTCAGTACGAGGAGCTCGACTGGGAAGGGATTAATATCTCCGACCGGAGTTCTAAGTTCTGTCCGTACATATGTCAGCTGAGAAATCAGAAGGGACTCGACGAAGCAACCTGGCAGGAGGTCGAAGTTGTGACCAAAACATGGGTTGACGAGATCGCCCATTCTCAGACAACATGGAGAAACGAGAGAACTTCGACGCAGGCTCTTAAAGTCATTAATCCTGCTCGAAGGCCATACAAGAGGCGGTTCCACAGGGTAGAACGCTTTAAAAGGTTCCAGAGAATGTTCGATTTCGAACGAAAACGCCTAGCTGAGGAGATATTAAACGGCCGGGATGCTGTCAGATGTCCCCCTCAGTAAAGATCAGGTGAAAGACCATTACGATCAGGTCTACGGTGTTGCTAATAATAACGTCAATTTTGACGGCTGTCCATTTCCACCCAGGGCAGACAACACTAATATTCTGGAACCAATAACATCAACCGAAGTGAGTCAGGCACTTCGAGGCATGAAGAGAGGGGCCCCCGGTCCCGATAAGATCACTCTTCCTTTCTTACTCTACCGCCTTAAGTATGGTATCGACGCCTCCTTGGCAAGTCTGTATAACATCTGGTTATTCACGGGCCGCATTCCTGAATGCATGAAGGTCAATAAGTCGGTGCTCCTTCCGAAAGGATCGAGTATTCTGCACGAGGTCAAAAACTGGAGACCTATCACGATATCCTCTATCGTGCTTAGGTTATATTCCAGGATTATGGCCCGTTGCCTCGAGCAGGCCGTGCAGATAAATCCCAGACAGCGTGGTTTTATTCCTCAAGCGGGTTGCAGAGACAACATCTTCCTGCTCCGTTCCATCATGAGGAAAGCCAAGCGACATGGGACTCTGGCTATGGCCTTTTTTAGACATGTGTAAAGCCTTTGATACGGTTGGCCACCAACATCTTCTCGCCAGCCTTGCCAGATTTCATGTCCACCCGCATTTCGTCCGACTTGTAGGAGACATGTATCAAGATGGTGTAACGTCATTTAGGGTTGGTATCTAGAATACCAAACCTATTCGCCTCCTCAGAGGCGTTAAACAAGGGCACCCCATGTCTCCTATTTTGTTCAACATTGCCCTGGATCCTCTCATCCGTAAGATCGAAGAGGTTTGCCGAGGCATATCGCTAAACAAGAAGCTGGATCCAGTTTCTACTTTGACGTATGCTGATGATATGGCAGTGCTGGCAAAAGATCATGCTAGCTTACAGGAAATGTTGAACACCGTGAACGATTACTGTTTGGGTAACGGCCTCTCACTGAACATCTCGAAGAGTGCCGGAATGCTGATTAGGGGGTCCAGTAAGACCTTTACCGTCAATAATTGTTCACCATGGACAGTTAATGGCGAAGGACTCCCGATGATCGGACCCGAACAATCTTACCGTTACCTAGGGGCCAATGTCTGTCCATGGACCGGGGTGTACAGCGAGCCTGTACTTCCTCTCCTCGAGAAGTGGATAGATAACATCTCGAGGGTACCGCTAAAACCACACCAACGGGTTGAGATTCTCAACCGATTTGCGGTACCCCGGCTCCTTTACCAACTCGAATTGGGAGCATCGAGTGGTAAGTTATTGAGAGAAATGGACAATCTAATTAAAAAGGCCGTGAAGAGCTTGTGTCATCTTCCGCCTTACACGACCGACGAGTTACTCTATTCCCGTTATAGAGACAGTGGCCTAGCACTTGTCAAGTTGGAATCTCTGATTCCTACCCTTAAGATCAAGACAGAATAAAGGCATGTCCATTCAACGGACAAAACTATTAGATATCTAGCCAAAACTGATAACTTATTCGATAACATCCAAGGAATTGCCTTAGAGGTGGGACTTCCGATCCCTAAGCCCGAACAGACTTCCGGGACATATCATTCTAATTGGAGGGATATGGAAAGGAAGCGCTGGGAAGGTCTTGCCCTGCAAGGGCACGGTGTAAGTCTCTTCAAAGGTTCAAGATCTGCCAACCACTGGTTACCTAAACCAGTGGGTATGAAGGACCATCACTGGGTGAAGTGTCTTGCTTTGAGGGCAAATGTATATCCCACACGGAAAGCCCTCAGTCGAGGTAATTTGAGTACTAACAAAGAAGTTGCGAAATGCCGGCGCTGCTCCGCCCCGAGAGAGATCATATGTCATCTGAGTGGTCAATGTCCTAAATTAAAATCTATGAGGACACGGCGTCACAACAAGATCTGTGACAATTTAGTTAAAGAATGTGTAAGTAAAGGGTGGAAAGTACTCGTAGAACCCACCATTGAGACAGACAATGGTGAGCGTCGGAGACCTGATCTGATCTTCCACCGTGAGGAAAAAGCGGTGGTTGTTGATGTGACGGTCCGATACGAACTCATGTATAGCTCCCTCGAGGAAGCATATAATTCCAAGGTCGCCCGCTATAAAGAGCTCGCACCACAAATTAAAGATCTAACTGGTGCAACTTCTATTGTTTACCACGGTTTACCAATTGGTGCCCGCGGTGCCTGGTATCCGAGAAACACGGAAGTACTGGCGGACCTGGACATAAGATCTAAATATTTTGAAGAGTTCTTGTGCCGACGTGCGATGCTTTACACCCTAGATGTGTTGTGGAAAGCGAACAAGGAAAAACATCTCGCCTGGTAAGGCAATTACCGCCCACAACACATGACGAAATTTAAACAGCCTCTTGTCGTTAGACCAATGTAGGTATAATGTGGAAATGAATTGATCTTTATGCGTCTTCACTATCGGCATCTGTCGATATCGTCGACCCTGACGTAAAATTGGGTAATCGTATAATATCGATAGCCAAATGCCTCGTCATCTAATTAGTGACGCCCATGAATGGATTAACGAGATTCCCAGTGTCCCTATCTACTATCTAGCGAAACCACAGCCAAGGGAACGGGCTTGGAGAAATCAGCGGGAATTGTACATAAATTTTTTGTACAATTTTAACGTATCTTTTATACGACAAAAGATATGTCGTATCTTTTGCGACATAAAGATGTATGTACGGAGATTAAAACTGCATAAATAAAAAATAACTAATCATCAGTGACAATTTAAAAAAATCATCTATTATTTTATTGCACAGGCTCACAAACAATCGATTTGGAAATATGTAAAAGCGTGTATTTTAAAGAAACCGGAAACTTAATGATTTATATTTGGTTAATGACCAAACAAATAACTGGTAAATATTATAAAAGATATAATAAAGTAATATTATATTAATTATATTAATAAATATAAACGGAGTGAGTGCTCCGTTTTAAACATTGAAAATCAAAAGAAAAGTTGTTTTTTTATTTTATACGTATAAAATCTTAATCTAGTGCAATTTAAGAAAGTTACAAATTACAAATGTACCAGAAAAGCATAAAAAATTGTTTGCTTGTTTTGAATTTCGTACAAAGCTACTCGAGGGCTATCTGCGCTATCCGTCCCTAATTTAGCACTGTAAGACGAGAGAGAAGGCAGCTAGTCATCACCACCCACCGCCAACTCTTGGGTTACTCTTTTACCAACGAATAGTGGGATTGACCTTCACATTATAACGTCCCCACGGCTGAAAGAGCGAGCATGTTTGGCGCGACAGGGATGCAAACCCGCGACCCTCGAATTAAAAGTCGAACGCCTTAACACACACACACACAAACAAACAAACAAAAACAATGTTTATTCGGTTTATTTATCATAGAAACTTTGTTTCGAAGGTCTCTAAATTTAGTTCAATATACATGGGATAAAAGTTTGTCCTAAGCTAGTAAATGATAAAAAAAACAACACAAGAAACAAATTATCAACTAGAACCCTTTGACGATCAAAACAGTTTCGAATTCCGTTGTCAGTGTGACCCCTAGGACAAGTCGTGATCAATTACTATGTGTAATAATGTTGTCTGTAAAGTAGGAAAACAATCTGAAGAGCACGATATGCGACAATCATTGAATTGGTTATTAGGAGTACGTATCTCATCATACAAGTCGATACAATACGTTTCTAGATGTTGATGTTGCGATACCATACATATCTAGAAACAAGTTTTACCAACGGTTTGTTACAAAGTTTGACA
The DNA here is from genome assembly GCF_004210375.1 of Tachypleus tridentatus. NCBI lineage: Eukaryota > Metazoa > Arthropoda > Merostomata > Xiphosura > Limulidae > Tachypleus > Tachypleus tridentatus. The sequence continues at coordinate 13,599,913 of NC_134836.1, read as the reverse complement.
GTTTTGTCTAATTTATTATCTTTGTTACTAACATTATCTTATTTAAGTACTTCAGACTTTAGAGTGCTCTTTCAAATTTTAAGATTTGATCAATTGAATGGCAGCTAGAAAGAAAACTTGTTTGTTTTTTGGAATTTCGCACAAAGCTACTCGAGGGCTATCTGTGCTAGCCGTCCCAAATTTAGCAGTGTAAGACCAGAGGGAAGGCAGCTAGTCATCACCACCCACCGCCAACTCTTGGGCTACTCTTTTACCAACGAATAGTGGGATTGACTGTAACATTATAACGCCCCCCACGGCTGAAAGGGCGAGCATGTTTGGCGCGACCGGGATGCGAATCCGCGACCCTCAGATTACGAGTCGCACGCCTTAACACGCTTGGCCATGCCGGGCCGAAAGAAAACTAAAATTAAAAAAAATATATCTGTCTATGTATTTTGTTATTGTTAGTTTGTCATGTTACTTTGCATGTAATGTTTTCGATTAAAAAAATAAAAGACAACATGTGGTACTCAATACTAATCTTCCTTTATTGAATCATTAAATTTTAGTAAAAATACTTTATTAGAAATTCTGATTTTTTTGTACAAAAGGCATATATTGTTTACTGAAAGCTTACCATAAATCATATAGTATCGTATTGTAAAATGTATCTTCACAAACATATCATGACTTCTCAATACGATATCACTGTATCGTATCATTGTATCACCACATTTTTAATAGTTTTGAAATCAACAGTCAACATGTTGTTTTATTCTGCCTCCTATCCCTCTTCTGTTTAACATTTCACTAAGTTAACGTTATCACATAGTATACTTTATCTTTATTAAAGATTTTGATATCATTTTGAATTTACTAACAGATCAAAAAGTTTTAGAAATGGTTTAAAGTTTAACACATAACAACTCATCATTATGTGTTCATACCAATAATTGTATAAAGTGCACACCTGTCCAGCTTCGACACACAATTTGCCTAGAGAGTTGTGAGGTTTTTAAACTTGTTTGAAATTAAGCTTAAATAATCATAGTGTTTGCACTATGCTGCAGCCCCTTAATCGCACGGCAATATGTCTGCGGACTCAAATCGCTGGAAACTGGGTTTCGATACCCGTGGTGGGCAGAGCCTAGGTAACCCATTGTGTAGCTTTGTGCTTCATTACAACAAAACAAAACAACCAAACCGTGCTGCAAAAATTATATCATGCAAAGTTCTAATGTCTAAACAGCTCTGTAACTCTTTATCTGTGAATAACTTAAATCTTATGAGATAAGATAGGTATACATTCATTTTACGGGTTTAAGCAAATTGTTTGTATTTAAGCTTAAAAGAATCAGGATATTATCACTCTGTTGAAAACAACTGTCTGAAAAGTTCTGTTATGACGTCACTCATGTACGACAATGGCCTGGAAAACGTAGTAAAATTGAAGCTTTCCAACTTTATGAGCAACGTTGAAAATATGTTTCATATCACGTGTTGTGTTTCCGGTTAATTGCGAAATTTCGTAATAGTGTAAAATAATATTAGATTTAAACCATCAATGTTAGATGATTTTCGAACAGATAATTCCTCAAAGGAAGTGGTGACGAATAATACCTGCTAGTACCGTGTCCAGAACATATAAACAACATTCATTTTAAGCTAAGACTTTAAATATTAAAAAAGGTAGAAATTCAAAGAAAGATATTTGTAGAAAATTCTTGAAACGTTTTAATATCTGAAGAAGGCCTCTGTTTAAAAGTTGAAACATTATTTCCTTTCCTTTCAGCAGACAGTCATACTCCATTAAAGTTCTCGAATCTGATATGGTTTAATACCACAATAAGCAAATACATATCAATGTATTCCTTGTTCCCAATATAAAACCATATGCTTTTTTCCATCTGATATATACTTTCAATGAATTAAGTAAAAGCACACAGACCTGTTGCAGACATAACATAAAATAAGCTTTATAGCTGTATTAAGGGAAAAGGTGAGAAGAAAGTGATAACAATGAAAGCATATGTAACGTCGAAGCACTTGAATCTAATGGTTAATTAGCAACTAATGGTTTTAATATATACTAATTACTAATTAATCTTATCTCACATATCGACCGCTATTTTGCATCTGTATTCAGGACAGTCATGAGAAAGATCGCTCAGAGGTGGGCATGGCTGGAATTCATAATCGGTGATGTCGACAAAACCGACTTGTAGAGAAAAATATATATATGAAAACGACTCGTTTAGGTTGAAAAAATATTTTACGTATAGGAGCGAACAACGTTTTGACCTTCTTCGTTCATCGTCAGGTCGAAACGTTGTTCGCTCCTATACGTAAAATATTTTCTCAACCCAAACGAGCCGTTTTTACATATATATGGCTAGAATTCACTTCTCTGACGTCTCTATCTCTGTGAAGAGCATGTTATAATTGGTTAGATTATCACTCTTTCTAATTGGAGAAGATACTTCCTGTAGAGTCAACCAATGATAGCCACAGGTTGTTCACCTCGAACTCGGAATCTCTGTTTAGTGAAAATTTAATAGTGTTAATATGAAACGATTTTTTTATTTTTCTCACTCGACATTTTCATACTGCCTCACCTCACTTCATTGCCTCAAACAATGCCAAATTAAAATACAGGAATACTCCCACGTACAGATAAATAAACTTTCATGATCGGGGACGGAGAGGAACTACAATGTTCCTGAACACTCCTGTTGGGGAGAGAATCCCTCAGACATGTCTCTCTCTCTAAACTAAACCCCTGCCAAGGTTTTGTTTGTTCTTGTCTTCCAGAATTTGTCTGTGTCGATGATTCTAGTTTTCTCCCAGTTTATTCTGTGTTCAGTTGACGTAACGTGCTCTGCAATGACTGAATTTTGTGTTTTTATAAGTCTTGTACTTTCTTTATATTCTTTTATTTTTGTCGCGAGTTATTTTTCGAACAACACTTACCACTTCCTTCTATGATTCAAGACAAAAAAATGATATTTCAGAGTAGGGTTGGCGACTCCATGGCACAATTGTTGCCAGCTCAAATTTAAGAGTAAACTTTTTCCATCAATTAATTTTTTATTGAAAATTTGGTAATCAGGAACTTCACTGCCTCACATCATCGCTAATGTCGCGTGCTTTATCACTGTCACAGACTCTGCCAATTTTGTAACGTCAGTCTGATTTAGGTATTTCTTATCCAGTGTGCGTCGTTTTGCATACGCTTGCAAACATATTTTTATTGTGCAACTTTCAAGCGTTTAAATATATTTTGTTTTTAATCCCATAATATGGATAAGTGGATAATTCGAAAACGAAAGAATCCAGATGAGGGCGAACACTCAGAAAATAAAGACAATTTAATTGATTCTGGCATTACTGCCGGGAAGAGGTTGGCACGTGACTTGAAAAACGTGAAACGAATATTTAATGATTGTTTGTTTGCTTGTTTTTTTGGAATTTCGCACAAAGCTACTCGAGGGCTATCTGTGCTAGCCGTCCCTAATTTAGCAGTGTAAGACTAGAGGGAAGACAGCTAGTCATCACCACCCACCGCCAACTCTTGGGCTACTCTTTTACCAACGAATAGTGGGATTGAGCGTCACATTATACGCCCCCACGGCTGGGAGGGGGAGCATGTTTAGCGCGACGCGGGCGCGAACCCGCGACCCTCAGATTACGAGTCGCACGCCTTACGCGCTTGGCCATGCCAGGCCTAATATTTAATGAAAGTTGAGAGTTGAAATTTGCAGTGTGTCATTTGTGTAAGAAAGGTTTTAGGAATAATAAAGTAAACAACCTTAAGTAACACTTTAACAATTTTCACAACGAATTTGATGTACAATTTCCAGTTGATAGCAAAATTCGTATGAATGAAATTAGCCGTCTGAATGCACAACTTCATGAACAAAAGAGAGGCTTGAAAAGATTTTTACCATCGATAGAACTAGATACGTTAGCTAGCTATAAAGTAACTTGGATTCTAGCTCAAATTAAGAAATAATTTTCTGAAGCTGAACTAGTAAGAGAAATATTGATTGTGGTCATTAAAACTCTGTTAGAGTTTTAATTTAATTATTCAAAATTAAAAATGGTATTCTTCAAAAAGTAAATAATTTGTAATTAAGTCGAAGAACAATTGTCCGAAAAATGCAGGAGTTAGCGAAAGGCATAGAAAATCAGTTGCTTGAACAACTACAAGACTGTTTGTATTTTTCTTTAACACTAGATATGTCAACGATTTTAATGACACTTCACAGTTGATATTTTCAGTTCGATATGTAACTTCAGATCTTCAAGTGAGGGAAGAAATGCTTGGCCTTTATGGATTACGAGATCGAACATGTGGAAAAAACACCTTTGAAAAATATCTTGAAATGTAAAAAAAAAATACAACCTGGATTTTAAAAAACTAGTTTCTGTCACAACAGATAGTGCTCTCGCTATGACTGGAGCGAAATTAGGATTTGTTTCTCTTTTGAAGCAGCATTTAATTGAAAATAATATGAAGTCCACGCTACCATGTTTCCATTGCATTTTGCATCAGAAAAATTTATGTGCTCAGATGTCTAAATGTGATGAATTGAAAAAAATTGATAGACATTGTTGTAAAAATTGTGAATTATATTAGAAGTGGAAGCTCTCTCATCCATCAACAGTTTGTTAAGACTTTGAAGAAAAGCAGTGACTTATTGATCTTAGTGATTTCTCAAATGTAAGATGGTTAAGTAGAGGAAAAGTCTTCGAACGTTTTACTTTCTTATTTCCTCAAATAAAAGAGTATCGTGTTAAAGAGGATAAGATTGAAAATTTCTCTGAAATTGAAACTCTGTCATGGCAGTGTGATTTACACTTTCTGTGCGACATGATGACTCACTTGAATAATTTGAATATGAAGCTTCAGAGAAAAGTTAAAATAATAAGAGAGCGATCACAGTCTATTCATGAATTTCAATTAAAGCTAAGCCTCCTTCCAGAACAATTAAAAGAATGATTTGACACATTTTCCAAAGTTAAATAGTTGTCTAGATGGTAATAAGGACTATGATTTATCTGATGCTAAAGAAGATCCCCCTATGTAAGCTGGATTAAAAATCTATCTCAAAAATTTGAATCACGTTTCTCCGAATTTAAAAATTTGAAATTGATATTTTAATTTTTGCCTGGTGTATTTCAATTTCACTTTGGGAATTTCATTAAGGAAATTACATCTTTTTTTGTTTTTAGATAAGTGTGGATTTGAAGACGAAATGCTTACTCTGCAAATTGTAGAACACATAAAAGGTAAACAAAAATATTCTATCAGAGAGATTTGACTCACTATTCTGATAAGTGAGAGTCTTCCAAGTTTAAAGATAGCAATTTCAAAATTATGTTCCATGTTTGGATCCACATGGGTGTGCGAGTCAACGTTTCCTACGCTGGATTATCTCAAGTGTAGATACAGATGTCGGCTTACTGACATCAATTTAGAGGCAGAGCTAAAATGCTCATTGAGTGTAGATATATTAAGCCAAATTGCACAAAACTTGTTGATGAAAACCCTCATTAATTTTCTCATTGAAGGTTAGTTGAAATGCAATTATTTTAATTAAACTAACATCTTTCAAGCTTTTTTTTAATAGTTTGACCAACGTTGTTTTTATTAGCCACAGATGTGGCCACCATGAAAAATAAGTTGTCAACCCATATTCTGAGACTAAGAAAATCACCAATCTGAGCTTTTCACTGCTTATTCATATGCCATAGACAGAAGTAAATGTACTAACCAAGTATTTCCAAAAATGAGAAGAGGTGGGCGGGGCCAGTGTGTTTGATTCACTAAATTGTAGTGATATCTCAGCAAACAGAAAAGACAGGAGGTGCTTATTTTATATTATAGCTTCTCAATATCGGTAAATTGAGTTTCTAATTCGTAAGAAATTATATATATTTTTTATTCAGGCGTCAGAAATATATAAGTTGAACCAAAGCTGTATTCAAAATACCAAACGACACAAGAAAATTATATTTGTGAATTTTTGTTTTAATATTTAGTTTTAAATTAACTTTTAGTTTTAAAATTTAGTTTTAAAAAAATTAACTGATGTATAATACTAACATTTGAATTATAGTCTACAATGTAATAACAATGTTATTGGAATACATTCGTAAAATAATAGATCGATAAGGTTTTGAATGCAAGTTTACAAACATGATAACAAGCCTTATGATCCCTGACCCAAGGAAGATCCATAGGCTGGATAGGTGAGTGATTTTCTTATAGCAAAGCCACATCGGATCATTTGCTGTATCTATCGAGGGAATCAAACCTCTGATTTTACCATTTTCAATCTACAGACTTACCGCTGTCCAAGCGAGGGACAGGCTGGGTAGGAAGGATCCATCCAACTCGTAAACATGGAATCCACGAGAGTAATTGTACCATAAGTTTTGAGAATGTATGTATATGTTTACAAAATTTTGTTGATTATTAGTAAATATTACAAGGCTTTCATACACAAAATATTAGGGTTTTAGATTGAGTATTAAGATTTTTGTATTAAAGATTTGATCGTGAATTTTTCGTTCAGAATATTGACTATCCAAAGTGAAAATTAATTTTAAGGTTAAAAATACTTTTTTTTATCTTAATATTTTCAAGTTTCATTTAAGTAATCTCTACATCCTTCTAAATAATCACCAAACTCTTATTTTTATTTGTTATTTATTTACTGTAACATTGTACTTGATTCTCCAGGTTGTAGGCAAGTAATCAAAGTATAAAAAAAATAAATATTGAAAAATGAAACGTATTGTTATTAAATACTGATCACACAATTCCAAAATGCTTATGGTCACCTTTTCAACTCATTTTATGTAGTTATTTTACTGATAGCAGATGGTTTAGAAATCACAAGAAATAAAATGAATAGTACTGTAAACCTTTTTAGGTATGGGCAACGAAGTTCTAAAGTAAATCTCCGAAAAATTTCTTCTAATCTTATGTTTATTCTACTATTAGCGGTTAAAGTAGAAGCCTGCTGAATATAAAGCAATGAATCCCCGTTCCTATTTAGATATTACCGTACTTTTATACCATCAATATCAAATAAGCTTTTGTAGCGCATGTCCCAGAACTTTCCCTGCTTTGAAAACACAGTGGGTAGGATTTATCAACTTGTTAACAGTATAATGGTTAAAACATGAACTGTCTAAGGCGTTATAAAATGTTTATGGCATGGCTTTTAGAAAGTTTGAGCTGATCCAATAAACTTGGTAGGTATTCGAAATTTGTTAAATAAGCAGTTTTTCAAACAATCTATTCAAATATCTGCTTTAAAGACGAATTTAGCGGAATGTTTACACGATACAGTAGTTATAACAAGAGCTACGTAAAATACAATATAAAAGTGAGTCAAAATAACTAATTACAAAGTTGTATCCGATCCAATAAACTTGAGTTGTCGAGGTTTAGTTGTGGTATAAGAATGAAAATACTTATAAGCATAATGTTTTCTATTTTAGCATGCTTACACAGTAACCAATGAATGCATAGTTTCCAATATTTTGTAACATAGAATCACCATATATTATATATGTATATCTATCTTATTATTATCTACAAATAAATATTTAAATTTTTTAGAACACGTGAATGAAACGTATTCGAAAAACTGATCTCGCGGCTACGTACAATGTTTTGAGGTTCTGTTTTTTGCACTCGTAAGCTGTACCTTTGTTGAAACCTTGTGCAAATTCACGAGTGAATGCAGAAAAAGTTGTAGACTTTATATATGCCTTTTTGAATACCAAAAAATTATAAATGACCGATACCATAAAAGTTTATTATAATTTACCAGGCGTCTTAACTATGCTGTGTCTGGGTTATAAAAATAACTTATATTACGAAAATAACATTGATTATAATTAAACTCTCCAATGATATAAAAGCTTTTTTTTTTCGTAAATAACTTAGAAAGGCTAATAAACTTCAGAGTAAATGTAGAGTTTTAGACTAATTATAAACTTACAGGTATATAAAATCAGGCGGAAATAAATAAGTATTCTCGAATAAAAAAGTGACGAGCGGAACCAGTATAGTGGATTCGGCAAATATAATGACATCTCATCAAATATAAAAGGTAGTAGGTTTATATTTTATACTTTAGCATTTCCATATCGAAATTTTGAGTCTATAAGGTCGTTGTTTGTGGGCGTCATAAAGTGTAATCTAATCAAACCGAGATAATAGAGTATCTGTGAGACACACAAATAGATGTGTAGCAATTTTTTTCTGTTTGCTTTCAAATTAAGAAATTAATAATATATATTATTAAAATTTGGATTAATATCTACAATTTGAATACTAAGATTATTGACATTCATTAATTTGTAATTTAATGAATAAAATTTTGAATGGAAGTCTACAATGTGATGACATGCCATCTTATAGGGTTAATGACATACCCGTCTTGATAGGGTTAATTAAGCTTGTTTGCTTAATTCTTGCAGTTGTATTTCACTCCAATAATCTTGTATATAAAGAAATTCACTTTTATATACAACTGACAGTTACATGCCAAACGGAAATTTGACAGCAAATTCTTCACTTTATAACTTTTCAGTGTACTGTAGTAGTCTGATAAATAATATTTCTGTGCTTCTTGTAAAAGTATTCCATGTTTATACCAGATCCTCTTAGAGGCTGTTAATGGCTCTCTATACTTCAGCAGGCTTCTCAACTGTTTTATAATGCATAAGTCTTTTCTTATTAGACTGCCCGTTCCTGGTCTACTGGAGCAAAAGTTGCTCTTTTACCTATGCTGGGGACTTCATCTAGCTTACCACCAGATGGACTGTCACCAACTTTGTTGATGTTGATGACCAAGTACATACAGTGAAAGTTGCTGCCTCAGCTGGTGGAGCAAAAGTGACAGCTGCCACCTGGTTTATTGTACAAAGAAGTTGTTTCTCTAGGGTCCTTCCAATTTGGCAGTTTATTGGTGGCATAACTATAGGAAGTCCTTCTCAGGGTGTGCGATGCAATGGTCTCACTAAATGTGAATATACATACCATGACAATTATTCTTATATGTAAAACATCCTCCAATGGGGCAATGATACTTCTTATCTCAGCAATCTACTACCTTAGTTTTCAAATTGTTCGATGTTTTAGGCCTGGCCCACTCCTTTACTCCATGGAAGGCCAATTCCTGTATAGGATAAATGGTTGACACAGTGAATAACATGAGTTTTTTTTTTTTAATCCACTATCCATAATTATTTAGGCTTTAATTGGTACAACTAATTGTGAAGCTACTGATATCATTTTGTGTTGTTACAGAGTCCAGAGTTCCATCCACACAGTAGCCCCACGTATTATAGGCATTTCCAAAAAACTCTGTAAAATCAGAAATATCAAGCAGAAACAACTCACCATTAATTAACTGTATTTTAGCATATCAGGGTTTTACATAGGAGGGATTCTCTCGTGTCTGAGACTAGCTGGTAATAATTTGAACAATCCACTTACTTCAAAATAAGTAAAATGTATATACGAAATTTCTTCACACTATAGGATATCACAGTTGTATCTAAAACTACATAATTTTCTCTTCCCTGTCAATGTACCACACTGGCTGATTCAATTACTTTAATTGGCTGGAACGCCATGTTTTACGTCTTTGAGTTAATTCACTGTGATGCCTTATTCTATGGCTTGTAGTTACTTTACCGTTATGTAGTGTTTTATGTCTTTGAGCTTATCTGTTTTAATTCTCTGTTATGTCGCGTTTTATGTCTTTGAGTTAATTTGTCATGATGTTATATTTTATGTCTCCAAGTTACTTTACAATGCTATCTTGTTTACGTCATTGAGCTAATTTTCTGTAATGTCAGTTTTATTTTCTAGAGTTATTTTTCTGTGATGTCATGTTTTGTGTCTTCGAGTTAATTTGCTTTGGTGTCGTGTTTTTATGTCTTTGTATAAAGCAATGACAAAGACGATTTATGTTTATATTTGTTATGTTTCTGTATGGATAAGTTGATTAAAAATATATTTCTTCATACAATTTACTATATACCTAACTATACTAGCGGGTGAAAAATTGTTTAAATTACTTATATTTTAAATCTGTGTACAAGTTTGCTATTGCGTACGATATAAAGCTTCAAACTAGGTGGAGTGAAAGTGATCTCTGCCATGTAATCACGACTACGTGGGCAGCCCGTGACCTTCTCGAGTCTGAAAGCCTAAGTTCCTTAGCCATATCTGGTCATATACTAAGTGTTGTAAATATCGACGCCTCGGGAATAGGTGTATTATACTTGTTATGTCCTTGCTTGTATTCAGAACTCTGGGTGAAATTTTAGAGTACCTGGATAGACAAACATCTCTCTTACAATTTTTTTAAAACATCATTTGATGAACATAAGTCACTCGTGATGATAATACTATAATTGCAACTTGTGCAGGATTACCACAGAAATATCACAGAATATTTTAAATGGTATTATTGTTCTCCCAATTATGAAGTACATCTTATTCTTCCCTTTGCTTCCAGCTACAATTATTTGGACATAAAAGTTATTAAAGAACATTTTTACTCTAAGACAATTTCTGATAATTCATTTCCTCCTCTTTATTTAAATTTCTTTCAAACCTCAATTCTACACCTATTTGTGAGTCTTGAGAATTTAATGGTTTAAAAATTTACATTTTCTAACTCAGTCTTTCAACGTCAAGTGAGTCTTATTAGGTTCAGGAAAGTTAAAGAAATAGCATTTTACAAAAGGTAAGAGGAAAGCAATGAAACAGTCTCATGAACTTGTTGTGTCGATGTGAAAGTGAAAAGAAATGTTGGATTTGATCGCTAATATTGTTGAAAATATTACTATTTTAGATATATTACATTTCAGTTTCTAAGTTTCTGGAATAAAATATTATATCTTTCAATCGTCTAGAAAACATTTCAAGACACTTATCTATTATCATATTATCTCTTAAATTGGAATTTATGAACATCTTGCTTTCATTTCACGCCTACCACGTGTTACATATGACATGTGCTTCTATTGTAACTAACTTAACGTCTGTAAATAAAAGAAAAAAAGAATCGTGAATTAAACATTTAATAGATTTTATTTATTGGTACCAGTGACACGGTTAAAGTCCTCCTGTGAGTCAGTGGTAAGTTTACGGAATTGCAACACTAAAATCCGGGTTTTGATATCCCATAATGCAGATATGGTCCAAACTAATAACCAAAAAGTATTTTATAAGTATATCTGACAGTTGTGTTTATTTATAACGCCGAGTGCCTGTCAGGGGACAATCCTCCTGTTCTAAATCAAATCTAGTTGCAGAATTTAAGAAAACACAAACGAATCAGCAATAAATGGAATATATGTTTCACCTCGTGCCGACGATTTTTAAGTATTAATTGTATAATATAGACCATTGTAGATAGCCTATTGTTTAGCTTTGCACTAAGAAAACAACTATTGGGCAAACATTTTTTTAAATAATTTTTGCTAAATAGCTTATAATGTTGTTTGTTATTAAATCGTACATGTAAGCTTAAATAAATTCCGTTCTTTTGTCTTTTTTTCTTCTACAACGTTATGTATTAAAAACATGTAACATTTTGTTACTAAACGATATGCGTAATTCTGATTATAACTCACATTTTCTCTTTGGTAAGCAATTAAAAAACACACACAAAAAACAATACAGTTCTAGGTTTATCTACGAGATACTTTCCTATTTGTTATCACCCATAAAATATTTTTTTTTTCTCTACACCTTTTACATCATGTTAGTTGCAAGTCCAGAAGAAGCAACTCTTCCTTCCTCAATTTTCTACTTTTATTGCCTCACCCTCCTATGTTGGTTTCAGCAAATGGTTTCTTTGTTTCGTTCGCAGTCGTTGACCGTTTTAATCGTTCCACCACACCAATAAAAAGACTTAACGGTACATTACTCATATCTATAAAAAATGCAACTAAAATATCTACAGCATATTCTGTACTTTATAATTTCAGAGCTCTTGGTATTTCCTTCTCTCTCTCTCTCTTTGTTTAACGCACGGCTGTATCAGAAGTATTACAGTTCTTTGTATTTTTATAATAGAGAGATTTCCGGATGCTCCTATCATGCCAGTAATCTCATAGCGCTTCCTCTTTCACTTGGACTTCATGAGTTTCATGGATTTGTGAATTCTTTATCATTAACATACCGTCTTTTCTACAGTTTCAGTTATTAAATTGTACCCATAACGTACACAGTAATTGTCTTTAACTTCAAGCGTTAAAACACAACCCTTCTCATTACTTAGTAGCTAATTAATACATTAGAAAATATACAGTATATCAAGGTATAATAAAGCAGTTAAGTTTTGAAACAAATGTAAGAATGCAGTAGTATTACAAAGAGTAACCCTAAATTGTAAATTCGTAAAAGCGACTTTTGTAAAGTAGTAGCATAAATATCACTGATCTAAGGCTACTGTTGTTCCATGAAAGTTGAATATGCATGCGATTTTACACGTCATTAGGTCATGTAACGGTAATATAGAATTATTTTTCATTAACTGATACCCATTGAGACAACTTAACGGTAATTTCTCTAAACATAGTGATGAATAAATATAAAATGTACAGTCAACCCAACCTCGTCGTGGATCAGATTCATTGCATGTATTATTTCATTAAGAAAAAGTATTTTGTTTTTTTAAAAAAGGTTTTGTTTTGATCTTCGTGCAAAGCTACACGAGGGCTATCTGCGCTAGCCCTCCCTAATTTAGCAGTGTAAGACTAGAGGGAAGGCAACTGGTCATCACCCCTCACCGGCAACTCTTTATCAACGAATAGTGGGATTGACCGTCACATTATATCACGCCGTTGATTGAAAGGGCGAGCGTGTTTGGTGTGACGGGGATTCGAACCCGCGACCCTCGCATTACGAGTTGAGTGCCTTATCCACCTGGTCTTGCCAGGCCTTTAATGAAAGGAGACTGACTAGAATGCAATCTTATCGAAAATACTTAGGTTTCGATACAATAGATGTATCCAGCACGATAGAGTCCTTGAGTTCTGTAAGTAGCTGCGAGGATTTTTTCCGCTGGATGATACCGTTCCCTCTCATTTTATTGAGCGAAAGTAAAAACCGCTACCGAAGTTAACATTTTTTTAAGAGATATCATTTCTATAAGAATTGTCAAAGGGGAAATATTCAGTTGAATTCAAATCAATTTATTCAATACAATACAATCAAATAATGCACGAAAAAATACATATACATATATATATATATGTAAACCACTTGTCAACAACTGAGACACTTTCCTCTTTTTATGCGCTTTTTTTTCTTTCTTGCTCCTATCTTCGAAATATTACTCAAAATTAGTCGACGGGAGAAATCTTATTTTTTCGGGAAATTCTCCCATAAAAAGAAAATTTTTGTTTTACATAGTTTTTTTCTCAGATTAACCATTCAACACATACAAATACTAACAAACCAATGCTGAAAACGATACGAACTTTCAGGAATTAAAAATAATAATGATAATTTTCCTGAAATGCAATCTTTAAAAGAAGCATTTTGACATACATATTTTTCTATGATTTATCATTCAGGAGGCACAGAATAAGACAGACAGATATTTGGCTATTATATATATACAGAGAGAGAGAGAGGCAGAGAGAAATAGATAAGAATGACGCCAGTAAATTTCAGCTTTCGTCTTTCGTTATTGTGGTTTAATATCTAACTCCTAACTTGTATCAGTAAACTTTAATATGCGAATGTTAAGCGCGTTAGAATGTATAAAAACGTTTCATGAGGAAAATTAATAGCGAATATAGTATATTCAGATAAACTCCATTAACTCAAGAGTTATATCAGATAAGTTTGCAAAACAAGAGATTCAACAAGATACGGTTCCAAGAAACAATGATGAATGTATGTCAGCTGAGCTTAGGTCTTAGAATAATTCGACTGAATGCAGAGTATAATGCATTAAGAACACAATCTTTATCAAAACCTTAAAAGACAAAAACACGTGTTACTTATAACTGTCGTCGTTTCTACACCGTGTTAGGTCAGATCAGGTCAGATTCAACGAAGACTTGGAATAAGGCTTGAATAGAATTAAATAAATTAGAGTTTCCAATCTAAAATAAACACTTGCATTTACCTAGCACTTTTTCGATACCGTGTGACTGGTCATTCTTATTCCTTGTTGGTGGAATCGTGATTTCTAGTTAGATAAATAGAAGGATGCTGCCCTAACTTAAGTAAGTTTGCATGTAGTAATGTTCTCCAGCGGGAGAGGGAAAACAGATATCACCCAACTCTAAGAATGACGAAAGAACTGAGGCAACTTCAAACAGAATCAGCTTAACAGTTCTTTTGACCACATGTCATGTGAAAAAACACGTTGTTTGTTTGTAGTTAAGTATAAAGCTACACAATGAGTTATCTGTGCTGTGTCAACCACGTATATCAAGACACAGCTTTTAGCGTTAGTGGCTTTCAGACTCACCTCTGAGTCACTAGAGATCATGCGAAGAACCTACATTATTCAGAACAGAAAAGTAGCGTTCAAATATTGAAACTACAGAAATGAAAAACTTGTGATATATTCATACACTACACAAACAGGTTATTTAGCTATTTTAACTACAGCGGTTTTCCTTGTATTTTACCAAGTTATGTAGTTTCAAGATTTCTGATTTGTAAGTAAGATACAAGAACTACCCGTTTTCATGGTACAGATTCCACTGAGTTAAAAGTTAGTTTAGATGTTTACAAATATAAAGTACTTCTGTAAATTACATCTGTTGAATAGCTATATTTTTAAAACATATATATAGACATACTTTAGATAAAAATATGAAAAAAGGAGTTGATATATAGATCACCTGATACTCATTTATGTAAACCTTAAAAATAAATGGTGCAATCTGTAGAAAGATCTGCAGGTAATTAAGCTCAAGGACAAAATAATTGCTTGTATTAGATGTTTATTTAAAACAGGTTTGGGAATAGATCTAAGAACAACAATTTTGGTCAGAAAAGAATTAAAATAGAAAAATAGGAGAATAAATTAATATTACTACTTTTCGTGTATTTTTTATTGCAAAACATTTTAATGATCATTGTCAGAAAGCAACGTTACAGAAGTTACGCAGAATTGAATAATAAACTCTGGAATATATAACTTGTAATATTACAATGACTTGTGTGGAAAAAAGACCTCAGAAGAAACTACACAGGGTCAGTCATGGTGCGACAAAAGAACCAAAAGTCTGGAATGTTTTCGTAACACACAACAAAAGCATGATAACACTAGTCTAGAAATGAAAGGAACGCAAACTTTAGTACAAAAGTGAAAAGAATGAACAAAACTTTCACCAAGCTAACCCATTCTCAAATGAAATATATATAAAATGAACACATCTCATTTTAAAGTGCAATACATATCACACGAACACAGTTTACTGTCAAGTGCATTAAATATAACATTGTCAAGTGCAATACGCATAAAATGAACACAGCTTATTGTCAGGTTTGTTGGAATAGATTTTCACTCTTTGCCTGTCTCACGATGAGTTAACCATAGTTTGATGTACACTGACGTAGCTTGTTGATTGTTCAGCCTTGGTTGTAGGTTACGAATTAGAAGTGTTTCATTTGCTCTTAGCGTCCATTCATCTTTCGCTGAATTTTTTTGAAATGTTTACTGTTTGGTTTTCCAGTGCAGTCTTTGCTTAGGTGGTTGTAAATTCCAAAATTGTTGAAAGGCCTGCTATGCCGTTGACCCAACAGAGCTTTGCCTACAGCAAAAACACAAATATTTATATACTACCAACATTTTCTGGCCAGTACTGCCATTTCACCACATTTATACCTAATTGTTACAAAACTAATTTAAAAGGTATTTTAGTTTATAGAGCATATACATTTACCAGCTCTTACAATTATTTTCATGATGGAGTTATCAGTAATAAAAAAATATATATTTGATTAAAAATGTCTTCCTTCTAGCACTCATCAACAAAAGTATTTTTAAATCTATCAGTAAGGTTTACAACCCAAAATTCTTGATCTTAACGTTCCTAAATGTCTCACCTTTCACTGGTTTCCACAGCATCAAACTATAAAATCAGATCAATAGCATCTTACAATTAACTTATCCACAAGTCAGTGAAAGAGTAATCTTCAAGCTGATCAACCACATGCACACTCGGTAGACTCAGCAGATAGCCCACTGCTATAAGAAAAACAAAATATATACACACACACCAAATGCACAAGAAAGCCGCTGGTAGTGTACAAATATTTGTGTTCTTGCTGCAGGCAAGTCTATATTAGGTCAATGATATAACAGTCCTTTAGTCACTGTAGAACTTACAACCACCTAAGGAAAGACTGTAGTGAAAAAATCAAACAGTAAACACTTCAAAATAATAGACTCAGCGGAAGCTGAATGGACGCTAAGAAAAAAAGAAAGCATTTCTAAATCGTAACCTACAATTTAAGTTGAACTATCAACTACCTACATCACTACATCTCAAATTGAAATTCATTTGTCAAACAAGTGTCAATATCTACTGAAATGAAAGAAAAAACAACCTTTTATTGTCAGCTGTAATACATATCACATGAACATAGCTCATTTAGAAATGGAGAAAAGTATTAAAACCTGTAAGTGTAAAGATCTAGGAGAGTAAGATACGATCATCAGTTTCGTGTGACAAAAATCACACAGTCCAGACATGGTTTTATTGTCTTGAAATTTTTACTTGTTCTGCAATAATTTCTGTACGCGAAAATGATGTCTATTTTTCTCTATCATGTACAGCTTTTTCATGAAACGTCATATATACTTTACATAAGAGAAGCATTTCCATTTAAATCGGCTCATATTTTGTTATGTTTAAAATTTTGACAACTACGAAATATAGAATTTTATAGACCAATCGCAACTTGAGAATCTCATCAATCGTTCTACAATTCAAACATAATAAAAAATATTCATTGAAATAAACGAAATACTAACTTGGTCTAAGAAAGAGTTTTTGTTTCTTCCCGATTTGTAAAAACTCGTTACGTGATGACAGGAAAAAGAAATATTATTTTCGAAATCTGCGAGGATGAATCATGAAAAATCAGTATTAAAACCAAAACAACTTTTATGAAGTTTAAATTCGCCGGCCTGTGTTTTTGAAGCACTGTTTGAAACGAATTATTTTATATGTCTGTACGAAATAATTTACTATGTTTAATCTAGATTGCTGAAGATGGAAAATGTATATTCCGAAGTGGCCAAGAATTAAATGTTTGTTACTAAACACGTACGCGTCAAATGCTCGATTTTGGTGTCGTCGTCCTATTATTCCATATTGACCTTCGATTCCCGTCGAATGAATCTATTGCTAATTCTGGCTTTTGTGTTTAACTTAAGGTTCTTTATAAATCACAGAACTGATTTTAATTAACAAAAGTAAATTAAATTATATCAGAATTAAAACACTTTAGCTAAACATACAGTTTTACTAAAGTCTTACTTTTGTTACGACGTAAATAACAGTTTTAAAATGTGTCATTGATTCAGGTATGAAACTACGCATCACCTAGTGATCATGATCAGGTGAAACCCTCTGGAATTGAGAATGTTATAAAAACGACTGGTATTAGTATTAAAACTTTAATTAAAACAAGGTTTAATCACCTAGTCATCGCTTATCTCCCATTCTCGTGGCTTTGAAGCATCAAGTACTCTGACACTGGAGGACGCCGGGTCAACACAACGAAAGAAAATGACAAGCCGAAAGGATTGAAATTGTATTATATATAAGAGGCGACGATTCGAATCCTTTCTCTCCAAATTTCATTATTTTTCTCGTGTTGTTTCTTAACGTTAAGATCATCAGGTCATTCAAATCAAGAGCGGTGTAAAGAGAAATAAAATTTCTGAATATCCCTTGTTATATTTGACCCTAAGCTTCGGCTTCGAGTCAAATAAATTTAAACCGAAATCCCTCTCAAGATTTTTGTTAATGCTTTCCTTTCTTAAGTGCAACTATTGATTCGACAAAACTCAGACTCGTACCAAACAGGTTATTGTACAGTAAGTGACTCGGATCACAGAACATTTAGTACCGTCAAGTGTGTCTCAAGGTCAGTCAAAATCAGACAAGGTGTTTTTATATGCATTTACACATAAAAGATGGTAGCTTTTGACCATTGTATTAAAACTACTGCAACGTATTATCGCAAACTTTTGTTGTCTTTTTAAAACACAATTTTTATTATTACAAGGTTTTTACTATCATGTCAAAGTATAATATTGTAAGTTTTTACTATGTTGTTAAAAGTACATAAGCTTATTATAATTATTACAACTTGTTTATTTTCTTCTTCAAATTGTCACATCACATTAGGAAGATAGGTTTGAAAGATTGGTACCGCCAATGATCATACATCTTAACTAGAATTTTACCTTTAAGAAACAATCATCAAAAACTGTATCTCAATGATTTGTAACCTAGAAACTGCAAGTACTTTAGCTTTGGAGTTTTGTAGACATCACAGTTACCCATGTCGCGCACATTTAATTCTCCAGCTAAGATCAACTAAAACTCCTAAGAATCTACAAACTATACTGCTTAGGATATTCCTGAATCGCTGTAATTTTTGTCCCGTGAGAAGTTTGGAGGACGTTAGGTTTAACTGCAGATTTTTATCGGGAGTATAAACTGCAGGGTCAGCGGGTGTGCCTAGTTATTCTCAGGTTTCCACTACCTGGAAAAATGCTTAACTACTACATTTCTCATAATCTACACGAACCGAAGAGGCAAGTTATCCATATCGGACTTATTAATAAAGATAAAGACACTAATCTCACACATAGCCAGTGGACCGCAGTGAAAATAATAAGAAATAATTATTTACAACTATAAATATAATTTGAAGATTCCACTGCAATATTTACTGTAGAGTACATGAAAGAGTTGGA
The DNA here is from genome assembly GCF_004210375.1 of Tachypleus tridentatus. Classification (NCBI taxonomy): domain Eukaryota; kingdom Metazoa; phylum Arthropoda; class Merostomata; order Xiphosura; family Limulidae; genus Tachypleus; species Tachypleus tridentatus. The sequence continues at coordinate 13,580,918 of NC_134836.1, read as the reverse complement.
ATACTTCGTACCTTCTTTACTGCCAGCAACCTCAAGCAATTGTTTTTCTAATAACACATCCTAATTTAAACATTAATAATATCAATGCTTGGTGCCCACTCCCAGATATGTACAGAGAATTTCAGACAATCAACATTCTTCCGGCCCTCATCTCAGAGAAGAATATCTGATAAACAAGTGGATAGAAAGAAAAGTAGATAAATATATCGATAGACAGTTAAATAAATGTTCATCGTTTAAAATTGTTCATTTATTTTCACAATGTTTCCAATAAGAAGATTATGGTATAATTTTAATCTGTGGAGCTGCGCCCATTCTTTACTATTACGCTTGATTACGAAACTCGAAATATTTGTTTAATTACGTTTACAACAAAAAACTTGTGAAACTGAATGAAATGAGAAACCTCATTGTACAGCCAATGACATTCATCGTATACAACCTTGGCGCAGTAAGTAAATGTGTGGTAATATCAGCCCCTCCTGTACAACCTTGTATGAAAAATAGGGCAGATCCAAAACATTCGCTTACAAACGTGTAGCAACAGAGGAACTCGTAAAGCTATTTTCTGACGACGAAAAATTTGCTTGCGAATCAAGCAAACGCAAAATAAAATGTTTTCAGACTGTTTTATTTTTCAATAACTTAGGTTTCAAGATGGCATTTCCAACAGGTGGTAGGACCACAAGCTAGGTTCTAGTCAATTATGTATTCCATCCCCTCTTCTACAGAACGTGTTTAAATATTCTGCTGGAGTGGAATGAACTTCAACAGATACAAGGGTCAGCTACTACTGCAGACACGTAAGCTTCTGAAAATAGGTGGAACAAAATGCCAGTCATGTATTGAGCACGTGTTTCAAAACTAGTTTTACCCTCTTCTCCCAACTTTGCAGCAAAGAGGAATGAGAAGGAAAGCCTCATATATTTCTATTTCAAAGTTAGATTTAACACATTCCTTTCAATATTATCGACTTGTTAATAAACACTGGCCAGTTTCTGTAAGTGTGTGTTAAGTCTTGTTTTGGTAAATTCATTCAACAATTGGTCACTCTTGTGACTTCAGTAAAGTTCATTAACTCAACACTATATGTACATAACTACCTACCTCTAAATAACAACATAATGGCTCATATTAGATAACAAAATATAAGTGTCTGAAACTATACATTCGAGAAATACCAACTTCTCTCATAAGACCAACTTCAGTTCTCATACGAGTCCAACTCTACTTTCACCATAAACCCCGCTCCATCTCTAATTATATACACGGCTTCAGTTCTCACTGTTAGCCATGTTAGGTCGATAATGATATTTGTCAGAGTGCTGTGTACACATTAAGTTTCAGTAGCTTCAAGGAATAATCTTAGGGGGAAAATGAAATAAGAGTTATCGTCAGCTCGAAGTCTGGAAAGTTTTTTAAGGTCTTATATATAAAAAATAACCTACATATCCACTGCGTGGCAATTATTACTGTGACCAGTTCGACTGACGAAAGCTACATGCTATAGAACAGCTCCATTTAAATGGCATCACTTACTATTTACCAGCTGCACTGACGAAAGTTAATGTAGAATAGAATATAAAGCTCTACTTGAATGGCATAACTTTTTTGCTTACCAGGTGGGCTGACGAAAACTAATGTAAAATAACACATAAAGCTCGACTTGAAAGGTATATCTTCCTATATACCAGCTGGACTGACGAAAGCTAATGTAGAATAGAACATAAAGTCCCACTTGAATGGTATATCTTATTACTTAACAGCTGTATTGACTAGAGCTAATGTAGAATAGAACATAAAGTTCAACTTAAATGGCATATCTTACTATTTATCAACTGGACAGACGAAAGTTAATGTAGAATAGAATATAAGGCTCTACTTGAATGGAATAACTTACTACCTACCAACTGGACTGACGAAAGCAATTGTAGAATAGAACATAAAGGTCCACTTGAACGGCATATCTTGCTATTTACCAGGTGGACTGACGAAAGCTGATCTAGAGTAGAACCAATTCAAACATCTTCTATGTATTGTTCATGATACTTAATGTGTAATCTTTCAGTTTTACTGAAACCATCCTCAGGCAACGACCAAATCATAGTTTTAGAAGTAAAGATAACGTTGTTTGGTTTACGTTCAACTCAGGAAGTACCTCATGTATCCACAACCTTTCTTTAGCGTGTTATTTAAGTGTTGTTTTAATATTCTAAATGCTGTATTGTTTTTTTGGAATTAAATTTTTTTCTGGTCCCATTATTACTGATTTATTAACATTTATGATAAATTATTTATTAATATTGATGTGAAATCCTGGCCAGGCATTTGTTTACTAACTGTGTTGAATTAATTTCTAAGTATTGTTATTGTGAATAAATTATGTTTTTGTTGCTGAATCCTATTTGTAGTGGCGTGTTTACTTTAGACCGTAACGTTGGTTCTAATTCTAATATCACAGTCTTGCAAAAAGTGACGTAGAATGGTCAACTGATTATATAATGCACGTTATGCATTCTCTTTGAGGCCTGGCGTGGCCAAGCGCGTAAGGCGTGCGACTCGTAATCTGAGGGTCGCGGGTTCGCGCCGGCGTCGCGCTAAACATGCTCGCCCTCCCAGCCGTGGGGTGTATAATGTGACGGTGAATCCCACTATTCGTTGGTAAAAGAGTAGCCCAAGAGTTGGCGGTGGGTGGTGATGACTAGCTGCCTTCCCTCTAGTCTTACACTGCTAAATTAGGGACGGCTAGCACAGATAGCCCTCGAGTAGCTTTGTGCGAAATTCAAAAACAAACAAACATGCTCTTTAATTCTGAGAGACGTCTCCACTTATAAATTAAAGGGAGTTTGGGTGGATTCCTTCGAATTTCATTTAACTAATGAATTTAAGGCAATAAATAGTTATGAGTTTTTCAAAGATTTGTTTAAACAAGTGTTTAATGAATTTATTTATAACGCTAGCATAGACGTTGAGTCTTTATATACAAATTTACTTCTAAAGGAAATAATACGATTAAGTAGTTACTGAATATAGAAGACTGTTTGATGTAAGCATTATTATTGGTTTATTTGTTTTGTGAGGGCTAGCCGTTCCTAAATTTGCAACTAGTTATCATCACCCACCGCCAACTCTTGGGCTACGCTTTTACCAACGAATAATGGAATTGACCGTCACATTATAACACCCCCACGGCTGAAAGGGCGAGCATGTTTGGTGCGATGGGAATTCGGACCTGCGACCCTCGGATTACGAGTCGAGTGCCTTATTCGCCTGGCCTTCCCAAGAACATGGAGAAAATGTTTCTCTAAGAAGCTAATTAAACAAACAGGGTCACAATTTACAATTAAACGAATAAACTATTTGACATGACTCTTAAAAAGTACGTGAACTCCATACCGGCAATAATTTCTCCACGTAATTTGGATCTCAAGCATAACATATTTGTTGTGTTAAGTATCATTTCTCTGTTACCACGAAAAATATATTTGTATACGCCGATGATTTGTAAATAAATCATGTCTTGAAATAATTTAGAATTTTGAAATTTAAGAAACTGTTATAACAATGTCATGTTGGGAATATTCTCTCCTTTTTAACGTGTTACTTTATTATTTTTCAAAATTTTGTAGTCGATAATAATTAATAAAAACGCCCTTCCCATTTATAAAAACAAGCCTACGTCGTTTGGATCAATAGGTTTTTAACAGCTTTGAAAAGAAAACTATTATCCATTCCATTCTTATTCGAAATAATATATGATTATTAATAGACAGTCTCCACTGGGCGAGATAAGTTTATGGATTTCCAACGCTAAAATCCAAGCTTTAATTTCCCGTGATGGGCACAGCGTGGAATGAAAATTATGTAGCTGTAAGCTATACCTAAGAAACGAAACTGTTTGTAAGCATAGAATATTTGTAGGAGACATCCATCCACCTAAAGATCTATAAATCTAACACATGATTCCAAGGCGGCTTTGGACGGTTTTTTTTTTTCTAAGCTTTAAAATTAGATTTCCTTAACATGAAATCTACAAATTTAACGTATGGTTCCAAGACACTGTTGACTAGTATTTTTTGTAAACTTCAAAATTTCTTTCAGACTCAATTCACAAAGTTAGCACATGCTTTCAAGACAGTTTTGGACTGGAATTCGTTGTTAACTTCAATAAGAGATGTCTTTCAACCTGCATTCACAAACTAATATATGGCACCAAGATTGATATCTGACTGGAATTTGTTGTAAGCCATAGTAAGAAACGTTCTTCAACCCGCATTCACAAAGATGACACATAGTTCCAAGACCGTGTTGAACCGATTTTGTAGTAACCTTCTTATTGGAAAGTCACTTTACGTGAATTCATAAAGCTAATGTATGGTTTCAAGACAATGTTTGACTGAAATTTGTTATAAGCTTCAGATGATGCTAGAAAAGCTATATCTCTAGCCAAGCTTTCAAATCAGTCAGAAATTAATCAAACATATCTTTACTCACAATCGTTTGTACGAACAAAGTCGTTAATAAATTAGTGAGCTCTAAGTAAAAGTACGGAAAAAATTAAAAAACTGGAATACATTCACGATATGATTTTTTTCATCATTTTCAGAGAAATTATATTTTTATTTTCTGGTATAGGTCATAGATCTAAATGTAAATTGCAGAAAGTTTTAAAAATGGACCAATCACACATTACTTGAGCGAGAAAGCAATTTCCTTTGATACAATTGTTTTGAAAATGAGTTAAAATTACTTAAGTGAATAAACTTTCCTTTCAATCAGTCCATCTTCCTGTGCTGATACAAAACTGGTCATTATTTCTCACACTATTGATCATCGGGATTTTGGTCTTGTGTTGACCTGGAAGTGTCACATGCAATTTTGACCTCTTTCTCTCTCCTTAATTATTGTTTTAATATGAAACTGTTGTAGTTTCTTTTTTATTTTATAACTTTGGGGTGACGTTTATTTTTACTTTACTCTAGATATTTGATTTCTTGTTTGTGCAATACAGGGGCTTTGAATAAGTGGATTTCATGGTATTACAGAAATATAGTATTGTTTGCTTATTAATATTAATAGTGTGATACTGTTTGTCCTGTTCTATGAAATTCATGAATGTATTTTTAATGGGTTCTAAGATAATATTTGTTTCTGGAATTATTTTGTTGTTTTCTGGTGTTATGGTTGTGACGATGCTGTCTCAGCGTGTTATTTCTCGAATGTTTTCAACTACAATATTCAAATTGTGACGTGTGAAGTTAACTTTGGTACCACCGTGTAAAGGAAACACAGGTTTGCACGCATCACTACTCTTGTTCAACCAATCACAATACTTGTACATTATGACGTCACCACATACTCCTTGAATTCCTCCCGAAACTTGTACCTGTAGGCGCGCAGTGTGATGTCGATTTCATAACGTTTATTTAAGTGAAGCGACTTCTATTGTAAGCTGTTGTTTTTGTGGTGAATTGTTCTAAAATTTCTCTTGCGTTCTATAGAGAAGATAACACTTTCCTGCTGTTGGAGAAATATAGGGAATGTGTATTGTTTGATTTCCTACAACCAGTATTGAGTTAAGAATTTCTAAAGCCTTTCATACAACTTTTCATCCCGCCATCTGCTGCTGTAAGATAGTTTTTCAAGGATGACTAGTACAGTCCATGCTGCTTTAAGGACGTTTGGAGTCCATCTTGCTGTCATTTTAATGTTCTGGGAAGTTGTACAGGTATAGTCAGAATTAAGTTCCTTCAATTTTTTAGTAACGTTTCATGAGAGGATCCCTAATGGAATTATATGAACATTAATGTTTTGACAATCTGAAATTACTAATGTGAATTCAAACTAATACACAATTCTAAACGTACCAACTTGTCATTTTAGTGTTGACGTTCTGGTGTTGTTTTTTCAGCTTTGTTGTTGAGCTAGAGATAGGACTTCACATAATTACAATAACTTGATATTAAAATGCCAGTTGTGTTTTTGTTTCATTTTTTAGTTTAGAGATAGGACTTCACATAATTACAATAACTTGATATTAAAATGCCAGTTGTGTTTTTGTTTCATTTTTTAGTTTAGAGATAGGACTTCACATAATTACAATAACTTGATATTAAGATGCCAGTTGTGTTTTTGTTTCATTTTTTAGTTTAGAGATAGGACTTTACATAATCACAATTTAACTGTCATTCAAGCTGAGTAATGCATTTAAACGATTAACAGAATATAAAATAAGCAGAGTGTCACCAAACTCTAATAAAACGTTTCTTCTAAAGCAGATAATTATTAGATAACGGCTTGAAAGTTTTAACTCGTTTTACAGTTCTTTGCAATTATTATTGTATATGCATAGCATCTTATTAAAACAAAATTACAGTGTTGTAGTGAAGGCTAATTTTCTTCAAACCTCAACTGCGCTATTAGAAATGCCATTCTTGCTGATTTGATGACAAAAATGATGACAGCCAACTAGTGTGTTCGCATCTCCTCATAAGACATTGTGGTAATCTTACTGTTGCTTCTTATCTTCACAATTAGGTGGGAGGAGTCACTACTTTGCTAAATGTTTGAAATTATGACGCCCCATTTTGACAGCCCAAATAAATCAAACTAAACAAAACTAAGACCATAAAAAAACTAATTATTAATTTTGAGTATGTATATTAAAAAGAGCAGTTTCTGTTCAATGAATTTGACGTTTTGTCAAAATTGGAGGTGGAGAAAAAAGTTTAAATGTTGTAAACAAGTGACATTTTTATGAAACTCAGAGTCGTCATGTACAGCCACATATTTTTATTCAAAAGGACGAGTGAAACGGAAGGATAAGCTAGCTGTTTTTCTCACACTCTTAACCATCGTGAGGTACACTTTGGAGAATAATGAGACTGCCTTAAGAGTAGCTGGTGTGTTTCAACCAACTGAACAATTTTTCAGTGTAAAAACATACATTTATTATAACTCCGTTATAACGCAATCCTTTTTCAAACTCCTTTTAGTTGCAACCTTTATATGCTGTTTCACACCCCGAGTTAAAGATATTCGACTATATTATATAAAAATGTGATCTCTCAAAGTGAGAAACTGAACCATTTTATCTTTATAATTTTGGAACAAATAATAGTTGGTACTTTTGCTGTATCACTTAACTTTTAACAACTGTAATCCATCTATGAAGTACAGCATTAATTAACTACATCCTTGTTTTTGTTATGTGGATGCTGTAACCATTAATATAAATATTACTATTTCGAAAAGCTACTTAAATACTAGTAGAAAAATAAAGATATTTTTAAAATGTCTGTCCTTTTAAGTGTAATAACATTTATTATCTTTGTGTTCGTCCGCTTATGAAGTGTAGTGACAACTGTCATCTCTGCTTATGAAGTGTAGTGACAATTGTCATATTTTATCAGTAGTTCAGTATGTTTAGAATGTGAGAAATAATTTGGCAAACATTTGACATGCACTATATTTTGTTCCAAGGCACATTAGAAATGAATTCCTTTGAACTGGCGCTTAATTAACATTCGTGATTATTGCCGTAGGTGGGTTTGATCAGGCTCGACCCATAAATGGCCTTCACTGCCCACTGAGGATTTGCAATATCTTTAGGTGGAGAATCAGCTTACTACAGGGAGGCAGTAATATTTGACACAACTTGTTCCACCCTTTTAGTCATCAACCGTTCTTCTAATATGCATTTTCCACGTCATAATATAATCAGTAGGTGGATAGGACGTTGGAAGTGACATCGAATTAGGTTCTTACACGTGCCGTTTTTCTAAAAACTTGCAAAGCTGACTTCTTGGAAAATACATATAACGCATCACGTAGCAATTAAAGGATGTAGAATTGTTCTCACATGATTCAAGAGTTACGAAAGTTGTGTTACTGTACATATATATATTTAATGATTGTTATGCAATGACGGAGCCTTGTTCTGACGCACTAGGTTATCAAGACAAAGGCAACAATATCTCAAACTTTAACGTATTTACGGGTCTTTCAAGTAAAAATAATATAAAATCAGTTAATGATAACAACAATAAAGATTTAAACCAATACTTTATAACTTAAGCAAATTAAAGTTAAGAATTTAAAAAATATTGGTTTTAATACTAAAATAAATTCTATAAATTAAACAAAAATAAGCAAAAAACGAGTACTATGGTGAGATAAAAAACACGAAAACCAACAAAAACAATAAGCGTAAAGCACCATATTTACTTATATACCCATTAAAACTTTACCTTAAAAAATATTACATTTACCCTCATTGATTTTCTTAGCACTAATATTTAAAACAACAAAAATAAAATCCTTAAGTGGTTATAAGTAATATGTAAATTAATGATACCCCTATATCGCTATTAAGTGGGTGATACTTTATGAAGATGATTAGCCTGGAGTACAAGTTGAGTGTATCAGAATATGAATCCCGAGAATTTGAATCAAATATCTTACAGATATCAGCATGAACAGTTCGTTCAATACTTGAATTTTGGCCTTAGATTTATTAGATATAAAGGCAAATAAACTACGTCTTAATGTTGAGTTTATCCTCTAAAATGGCTTCTGTGTTCTCTCGATAATTGTCTTTGAGATTTCACGTGATGAGATATGGGCTAATTCTTACGATTTTTTTTTATTTTTCTCAAGTGCAAATGCAGCAACATATGGCATGGCGTTAGCCTATAATTTCTATTTACAGAAAACACGTTAAAAACATAAACATACTTTGTCAGGTTCTTCTAATCTGCTTTGCTTGGAACAGTGGGGAAGCATCTGAAACCCTTCACATACACACATTCAACTGGAGTCCTTATGAGATATAAAATATTTACATTACATTTATTTATAATAAAAACGTTGCACCATAACGAGCTTTTTATCATATTTTTATTTATTTTCTATAAATAATTTTTTATTTTCTGAAAAGTTTATAGATATTTATTGATTGGAATGAAGACCGTTGATTTAACTTTATTCAAATTACGTTTAACGTATGGGTATGAAAATTGTTAAGAGACTTTGCATTATGATAAAAAAGTTCACTTAGATAAGAATTTTAGAAAAATTTGAATGCTTAAAATAGTTATTTATGTGCAGTATTTTGATCTCCCCAGTATTTACAACAAAAATCTATACCATTTGGAAACCTAGAAGGTTTTTCCGTGGATTTTTTTCGTAGATAAGAAACGGGACTTTTAACTCCGCATTTTACTTCTTTGTAGTCAGAAAAAAACATAAAAAACACTGGCGAAAAATAAACTTTCATGGCAAAATCCACTCATTCAGTATTTAAAGTAATTCCTATATGATTACCATATTTTATTTTCTATATTGTGTTTAACTAGTAACGTAACTCTGTTCATAAATGCAGAACAATTGCGTAAAGCTATGTAGAATTTGTTTACACTAACCGTTCCTAATATCTAGTTGATCGTCTTGTGACAAAATATTATCACGATCTGCTTCGGCTCGTGTCTTTTAGATTTATAAACAAAGATGCTCCATAAGGAAAACTTAAATTCTGAGATACAGTCTGGGTGGTCATATCTGTATTTGCCTGAATATATTTAACACCTACGCTTATTAGAATTTATAAATTAAAATCTATGGCAAGAACAATCTAAATTAATTTCTCTTACTTGTTGTATTCACGCTCAGGAGTGCAAGATTAGTCATACTTTTTTCTTCCTGGCGCACCAAGTAAAATTTATCTATATTTTATACATATTACTTTCGGCTATGTTAATGTGTATTTCTTGATATTATTCTTGATTTTGTTATTCCTGATCATTATTCGAGTTATTTTTCCTCTTATTCTATCGACCTGTATCTCGCTGAATAGTCCACTTGGTGTAATGTACCAAAACTGGCGACAAAAGTAGGTAATAAAATTTGGGTTTGTTGTGATTTCTCATCATCCCTTAAAAGGTAGTAAATTCTCTAAGCTTATATCGTCACGGTATAACCTCAACTGTTCACATTTTGAACACCGTAATGTGTTTGTTGATACTTTTATGCTGAACAAACGCGAGTACTCTCTTGACATAATTAATTACTTTTTTTTACAAATCTAATATTGATGTTCTGTTATTTCTTTTTGTATTTTATCTATTTCAGTTAATATTTTATGCTTTTAATATATTTATTTCTTTATCTTTTCCAAAACCTCCTGTGGTATTTCCAAGCATTGTATATGCGGATTTCACACCATGAAAATTGCAAGAAACAAACGACCTATTATTTGTAAAAGTTTCTCTCGTCAAGGATTCACACAGTATGAGATTATTCTATCGATTACATCTTCCTCCTTTCCTGGTTTTTGCATGGCTAGGTGGTTAGGGCATTCGATTCGTAATCTGAGGGTCAGAGATTCGAATCCCCGTCATACCAAACATACTCGCCCTTTCAGCAGTGGGGATGTATAATTTTACGATAAATCTCACTATTCATTAGTAAATGATTAGTTCAAGAGTTGGCGGTAGAGGTGGTGGCTGTCTGTCTCTCCTCTAGTCTTACACTGCTACATTAGGGATGGCTAGAACAGATAACTCTCGTGTAACTTTGCGCGATATAAACAAACAAATCCTCTATTCCTTACAAATATAAAAATCACATTTTCTCTTGACGATGTCCAATCACAAAGTTTAATTAAAAAATTGATGCACGCTCCTGGCCTTCTACACACACTGTCACATGCATATAGATAGAAGTTTTTAGTATTCTACAGGCCCGGTATGCCCAGGTGGATTAAGGCGTTCGACTCGTAATCTGAGGATCGCGGGTTCGAATCCCCGTCGCATCAAACATGCTCATCCTTTCAGCCGTGGGGCGTTATAATGTACTGCTCAATCCCACTATTCGTTGGTAAAAAAAGTAGCCTAAGAGTTGGCGGTGGGTAGTGATGACTAGCTGCTTTCCCTTTAGTCTTACACTGCTAAATAGAGACGGCTAGCGCAGATAGTCCTCGTGTAGATTTGCGCAAAATTAAAAAAACAAAAACACACGTATTCTACTTGTACCGTAACATGAATATAGTTGCCAGTTCTAGGTATTGTGCTGGCAACGTCGTGTGTATTGTGATTTCAATTCACATTAATCGGCTTTTGTTAGTGTAATCTTCGACTTCGAACCTTGACCCTGTTTATGTTCTGCTTTTTGAAGTTCCAACTTGAGGAAGTCTATTTCGCAGTCCTGCTCCGTAACACACATGGGAACAACACATAACGTGTTAATTTTCTCTTCTGTTTTCACATCTTGAGCACGTATCATTAAGTCACATGCGAACCTTAACAACCGGAAACAACTCATTTTTTTCTCTACTCGTTGCGTAGGAAAATTGATACAAGTTGATCTCTTGCCACTCTTCATAAGAATGGAGAATCGCGTACAGTTTGTAGATCGTTGAACCACGTGGATATTAACCTCTGTTCAAAATGCTGGCCTCATTATATTTATTAATCCCAATTGCAAAATTTAAACTGGTTATTTTCTGAACATTTTATGTGTCGGTTTGTGCTCTATCAAGATATAAAAACTTAATTCTACAACGGGTCATTTTCGTCAAAGGAAGTCCTATCAACCTCTGACAAATTTTTGTGCTATTGGAATTTCCACGTGCGTGTCAGTCGTTGGTTAGACTTCTTATATACGATTTAGAGTGAAAAAAAAAAGCTCGATGCTAGTGTAGTATGAAATGTTCTACTGATGCTAGTGTAGTATGAAAAGTTCTACTGATGCTAGTGTAGTATGAAAAGTTCTACTGATGCTAGTGTAGTATGAAATGTTCTACTGATGCTAGTGTAGTATGAAAAGTTCTACTGATGCTAGTGTAGTATGAAAAGTTCTACTGATGCTAGTGTAGTATGAAAAGTTCTACTGATGCTACCTTATTTAATGACAGGATATTATTTATTGAGCAGATTGAGCAGTTTCAGTTCAATAGGTTGAAAAAGGTTTTACTAGCTCAACTGAATAAGTTAAATGATTTACATGTATTAAAATTTGAAGAAAGAACCTCTTAGTAGGTCATTTTCTTGTTTTAATACTTGAAGAGGTTTATAATTTGATATCACTTTCTGATATTAACACTTGTATAATAAACACAGTACCTATCAATGGATTACTTTCTTTGTGGTAATAACTTCTATTAAAACTTGAAGAAAGAACCTCTGAGTCGGTTACTTTTTGATCGCAACAACTTGTATTAGAACTTGATTAAAAAGCCTTACAGTCGCTTACTTTCTAAAGGTAACTACTTGTGTTAAAGGTTGGTGAAAGAACACTTCAGTTGGTTACTTTCTGGTAGTATCCAGCTGTATTAAAACCTGAATAAAGAACCTTTCGGTAGGTTAGTTACTTATTGGTAGTAAGCCATTGTATTAAAATCGAAGAAAGAGCCATTCGATAAATCACTTTATGGTAGCAACCATTTCTTTTAATACACTGGAAACCTCTTATTTGGTTGCTTTCTGGTAATAACCACTTGTATTAATCATTCTAAAAACATACTCTCACTTGGTTACTTTCTGGTAATATCAACTTTAAGTAAGAACCTCTCAGTAGATTAATTTATTGTGGTAACCACTTGTTTTAATACATGAGGATACTCTTATTTGGTTAGTTTCTAGTAGTAGCCTCATCTACTAAAACTTGAATAAATAACCTCTTAATAGGCTACATTCTGGTAACAATCCCTTGTTTTAATAATTGAGGAGCCTCTCATTCAGTTATTTTCTGGTTGCAGCAACTTGAAGAAAAAACAAATCATTATGATACTTTTTAGTAGTAGCCAGTGTTATTAGAACTTGAAGAATGTTCTTCTCAGTTGGTTACTTTCTGATGGTAAGCATTACTATTGTAAATTCCAGAAAGAACCTCTCATTTAGTTTGTTGTAGTAACCAAATATACTAAAACATGAAGAAATAACCTCTTAGTAAGTCGCATTCTGGTAGTAATTCTTGAGAAAAAGAGCCTCTCCTTAGGTTATTTTCTCACAGTAATACGTTTATCAAAACATAAACAAAGATCCTCTCATAAGGTAACTTTCTAGTTGTAACTACTTCTATTAAAGCGTGAAGGTAGAACAAATCAGTAAGTTACTTTATGTTAGCAACCCCCTTATATTAGAAAGTGAAGAAAAATTTCTCACTAGGTTGTTTTCGGGCAGTAATCACTTGTGTTAATACTTAAGGATCCTCTGAGTAGACTACTTTCTGGTAGTAACAAATTATATTAAAACTGGAATTTTGAGTCCTTCAATTGGTTTTACATTCTGGACATAAGCATATCTATTAAAACTTGAAGTAAGCACCTCTCAGAAGGTTAATATTTATTTGTAGCCACTTCTATCAAAACCTGACAAAAGTAACTACCTCTAATAAAAATTTCAGAAAGAATCTCTCGTTCGTTTATTTTCTGGAAGTTCATTCGTAATTTGAACTTTCTAGCTCACATCAACAGATTTGATCTCATTGTAGACTGTATAAAGATGAGAAGTAAAGAACTTAAGTTTGTTATGGCTGTTCAAGGTGTATTTTTATTTATTGTAGAAATGATAATTTAAAATGAAATTAAATTTTCTTGCATCCAATAATAATAGTTTTAAAGCGACGACAAACGTTTTTGTTCAGAAGGAGGAATACGGCATGATTTTACTTTTGACATGAAACATATACATATTGCTTATTACTTCTGTTTGTAGCCTGCGTCTTTTTACTGCTCTTTTTTAAAGTTTTTTTTCTAGAAATTTGTCAACAAAATTGCGTTTAAACGTTTGAAGCCGTTTGATTGGGGAACGGGAAACTTTTAAATGTACAACGTTTCGACGAGATTTTTCTATCCTCAGGTACAAATAGTTTACAGAGATGCATGAGTATATATGCAATACACAGAACAAAGACATCACATGACAAGATCTTGCTTTATAGTGTAATAACGTACCTTGGTACCCAAGGGTGTTGATTTAAGGTAGGGCTGTTTTCTTTAATTAAGACAGCTAATATTTTGCATTTATCGATGTTAAATTCTCTGTTTAAAACCAGTGTTTTGTATGGATATACTGTGGTTTTTCGAGTTGCATTGGTGGTAAACATGGGAGTTTTTTAAAATAATATTCAGTAAATCTGGTTTTCAATTTTCTACATATTTCTCCAATGGAAAATTCTGGACAGTTTCGCATGTTATTTTATAAATGACATTGTATTTTTTATATAATAATGATTTTAGTTTGGTACCATGTTTTTGAGTGAACTTGATGTCAACAGGAATTTTATGTTTGAGGTCAAGTTTCCTCCAAGTTTTGATTATTATTGAACTAATCTCAGGGATAAATGGTAAACTACAATGTAATATTATGTTGTTGTTTGGTGTAATTAGTGTCAATTTTGGTTTTGAATTGAGTTTTGAGGTTTCTGTTCTGGTGGTTGTTTGGAAATATTTTGACAATGGTTACATGAAGTTTGTAGGTGTAAATCAAGAAATGGTTTATAGAGTTCATTTCTTCATCTATATACACAGTTGAACAAACAAACTATTGAAGCTGTGTGTATAATAATTTTGGTACATTTGTTTGGATTCGTGAGCGGAATTCCAAGAGATGTAGAGGATCGTGTAATTGATTTTCCTGTAAATTTTGGTTTTAAAATGTATGTCGGATCTGATAATGTCGAGGTTAAGAAAAGACAACTTTTTTTGTTATTTTTGTGTTCGAAAAAGTGTTTGTGTTCTACAGAATTGAAGACGCCAAGTGTCATCGACATACCTGTACCTGAATAGGGGAGGATAAAGTGCCGAATGTATGGCTTGTGTTGCAATCTGGATCATAAATATGTTGGCAAGTATGGGTGAAACAGTTGCCCGTGCTTAAATATCTGTTTTAACAAAGTTTTGTTGTAATTTCTAAGAGAGAAACAAAAAGTGTATTAGGAATATGAATTAAGGGACTGGGGTCATTACTGTAGAGATCAAGTGTAACATTACTATATTTTTTGAAGGCAACTTCGGTGAAAAGTGATACAATGTCAAAGTTAGCCATTTAGCTCTGGGGATTAATTGGTTTAATTTGTTTCTGAAGTTAAAGACACCTTTAAAAAGGAACATGTAGAAGTTGTGGAGGATGAGATGACCCAGGTTATGTATTTACCAAGACTATAGTTAAATGAGTCATAAGTGGATTGTATAACCTTGTTTGTGTGATTTGGAAATGCCATAAAGTTGTGTTGTGCGTCAGTTAGCTTTCCTTATATAAAAATAAAGCGTTCAGTAATCAAATTGTCTTTTCTCATTTGTGACAGGGTTTTGTTTAGTTGTTTTTCATGTGTTTGTTGGGTTATCTGGGAGTATCTGAAAGGATGTTCATAACTACAATTGTGTCAAATTTTTTAGTTGTTAAAATGTTAATGTTGGTATCTTTTCTACAAATTGTTGATGCATTTTATTTCGTTGTGTTGAAACTGGCCCTCAGTTTATGGGTTTGTCCCATAAACATTAATGTTTGTCCCATTAAACATTAAAAAACATTAATGTTTTTTTCGAGAAAATTCCTTAAAAACTTCTTTTAAGATACAGTATGTGGGAACCCAAGAAAACCACATCTTGTTAGTTATCTTTCATAAAAGTATGGTGGTTGCATTTATGGATTTCTTCTCGCCGGTTTCTGTATGAGGTGAGTAATCTTGGTTCTTCTGTGTAGTGAATCACTAATATTGTAGATAAATATTCTAGGCTAGTCTTAACTCTGAGTAACGAACTGTCTTGTGGTTGACGGCGAAATTGAGGCCCTTATTCAGGAATAATAGTTCAGTGCTGTTTAGTTGTCGATCTGATCTGTTGTAGTTTCCTCAATTTCTCCAGTTATCTTGATTCAGTATATAGTTCTTTTGGCTGATAATCCATTGTATGTTGTTGTACTCATCTGCTTAGAGGCAGTAGACAAGTTTTGTGGTCGAATTCCTGGTCTCGTTTTTGTAAGTAGTTTTGTTTTTGATATTTGGAATTTAGGGTAGCTTTTAGAAGTTTTCGATATGTGTTTTGGATGATACCTGTAAATTGATTTAGGTTTTTGAATAATTTGACTTACAAAGTTAGGAATAAATGTTCAGAGCGGCATTATCTAAGGAAGGAAATATCGTTTTCCCTTAACGATTTTTATATTTGTGTTGCGAAGTCTGGACGGTAGTGGACAAGTGAAGCAGCATACTTAGAAGATATATGCAGAATAGCAGAACCAATGTTTAGACTTACATAACCTTGAGTAATTGCCGTGATAAATTAAAACTTTATAACGACGAATCCACATTTTATAAACTAAAAGTTTTGAGACAGTTTGACTAGGTAATGAAAACTTTATTATAAATATGCAACGTTTCGACAAGACATTGCCATCATCAGGTATAGGTAAATTACACAGATACATGAGTAAATATATGTAGAATATGAGTTTAAAATTGTTAACTGTTTCATAGATTTGGGTCAATAATAACATGAATCACACTCATATTAAATGTTAAAAAAACAGTATCAGTGAAAAAATTAGTCCTGTTGATTACTGAGAGAATTTTGTATTTTTTATACAGATAGTTAGTGATTTCTACTAATTTGTTTAACATTTTTTTACATTGAATATTTAACTGGTAAAAACGTAAATTACTCAATATGATGCAATTTATAGATTCCACCATTAGCGAATTGCATAAACACAAATATGTAATTTGAAGGTTACCGTTGGAAGTGTTAATAATGTTCTCATGTGCTCCAAACTGGCAACAGTATCCACATTAGAATGTTTGAATATGCAGTTAAATGAAGACAAGCTTACTTAACAGGTTCTTGTTTGTGTAAAATGCCAGGATTGTTGTACAATGTTTCTGAATCAAACGTATTATTTTAATAATCTATGTTGTATGTTCGGATATTAACCCTGGCTCTGTATGATATGTTGTTTTACACTATTCTGCATTGCTTATTTCTATTTTGCTTCTGAACCAGTGCTAACTGTTCATTTAGAAAGAATTTTCAGATTTGGTATGGATAGTTGTTAATACCTGGTGTAAATTGTTTGTTTAGATTTGACATGGTTTATTTGTTTAGGCCTGGTGTGGATTGTTTGTTTAGATTTCATGTGGATTTTTTTTTTTTTTTAGATCTGGTGTGGATTGTTTGCTTACATCTGCTGTAGATTGTTTGTTTAGACCTGATGTGGAATGTTTTAGATTTTATGTGGAATCTTAGTTTATATCTGGTGCGGATGGTTTGTTTAGTATTTATGTTGAGTATTTGTTTAGACTTGGCGTGGATTGCTTCTTTGAAAATATCTTGTTAAAGTAAAACTGAACGGTTACCTTGAATTCATAATTATAAAAATAACTACTGTTTCATGAGTTCAAATATAAGGCCTGGCATGGCCAAGCGCGTAAGGCGTGCGACTCGTATTCCGAGGATCGCGGGTTCGCGCCCGCGTCGCGCTAAACATGCTCGCCTTCCCAGCCGTGGGGGCGTATAATGTTACGTTCAATCCCAGTATTCGTTGGTAAAAGAGTAGCCCAAGAGTTGGCGGTGGGTGGTGATGACTAGCTGCCTTCCCTCTAGTCTTACACTGCTAAATTAGGGACGGCTAGCACAGATAGCCCTCGAGTAACTTTGTGCGAAATTCCAAAACAAACAAACAAGAGTTCAAATATAAGCTTTGACTTGAACAGATCTATACCTTACAAATTCTTAAAAAAGTGAACCTGAAAAACACACGGATAATATGATATTTTAATTTTCTTTTGGGTAACTCAAAAAATCACCTGTATTATTTTGGTATTGCTTTCGATTCAGCCTTCTATTTGAAAGAAGTATACTTCCGTTTTGAAAACATGTTCATACTGTAGTTCCATTATTTTCAGAAATATTTTATTCCCCAGAAAACAGTAATAAATTTACAACACTAAATTCTAGGGTTCAAATTCAAGCGAAGGAAGCAGCAGACAGCCTAATGCAGTATTGCTCTGAAACAAACGGATATCTATTTCATAGCAATTAATTAATTTATTTTTAAATTTTTACAGCTCTTCCAAGTTTTTTAGATCCCAGCGTTCGGGGGAGATATTTTCTATGTTAACAGCGATATGTATAAATACGGGAAGAAGTAAGGGAACCATAACTCATTTGTTGTCTAAACCAGGTTGATCTTCGCTAATATCCATTTTAATTTTACTCTGCCATGTATATCCGGTAATTAACATGGTGTGCTTTTTTGCACTTCTGTTGTTAGCTCAGGAAACATTCAGCACCAGAAACTCTTCATAACTTTCAGTCTTTTACTGAAAAATAGATACGAACAAATAACACGGATAATTAAATGTGATTTTTCAGGATTTCGATTAATTTCCGACACAACCTTTTGAACTTTAATCCTACGCATCCAAAAGTAAGGATCTTAAATGAATAATGCTTTTTTTTCTTTTGTTAATTATTATTATTAAAGAATTACAAATATACTAGAAATACGGAAAACTGAAAGAAGAATCATGGTGGTGAATAAATAGTACAGTAAAAAAATTAAGAATGAAGTTTAATCACATATTAATGTTGACAGCGTATTCTGGAGTTTAATGTATACCGTTAAAGTAGATTATGATTCATTCAAATGATGAATTATAAACAAAGTTAACAGACAAGTTTATTCATAACAGGTGCCAAAATTATCTTTTCACATGGACATTAACGCGGTATTGATCAAACCGTTCCGATCAGTGAAATTCATATTAATTATTCATTTTCTTCTGATCACTTTGTTTTCTTTATTCGAAGATATTTAATATATCTAGATGAAAAAAAGAAGAGATAGTATTAAGATAAGTCTTTTATCTAGTTGAAGGAGAAATGATGACGTTGGGAAGGGTTTTACGTTGTCTTGTTGAAAAAGAATCGGTGATGCTGGAGGCTAAGTTTACAAACCTAGTAGTTTATACTGATCACATAAGACGGTGGTTTTGTAGTCTTCTTGTGTTTGAAATCTTTGACCAAGATTTTAAGATGATGTTGACTAGAAGTTCACAATATAGTATGGTCCACCTATCTAGATAATCATCGATAATTTCGTTCAGCGTTCAGTCGGTCATGGTCTGAACTCTTTTTCTTATTCGTGCCTTTCGTATCTGGTGGGTGTGAGAAGGAATAAGGCAAAATATTTGTCAACAGGAGGTGAAGGTTATCACAAAATTGGTCTCGCTTTAAAGCAGATTCATTTTGGGTTTCCTGTTCGTTTTCAGTTGCAGAATACATACAAGAAGCTGCTATTACTAACTGTTTCATGTATAGTTTGAAGAAACTCAGGAAAAAGAACTGTTGTAATGTATTCTCAAGATGGCTGGTATGAGTTCTAAAACTTTAATTAAAATGAAATACAGAACAAGGTTTCGATCTTCTTAGGCCATCTTTAACCTGAAGATGATCTAAGAAGGACATTAGTTTTAATCAAGTTTAATACTCATACCAGCTGTCTTGAGATACATTTTTACTTGAAGTAGGTTTCACGTCATCACGAAAGAAGTGTTTGGTAGCAGGCTGATGATCAATTATCTTATCAGTGCCTCAAAAACTCGTTTAGGTATATGTGCACTTTTTATTCAAAACATTTGTATTTGGTATTTATATCAAAGTTAATAAACTTATTTGCTGCATTCTCAAATTTGAACAATACTGACCTGAAACAAGGCAGCCGGTCATCATCTACCTACCACCCACAATCTAATCACAGACTGTTTCTATAACCCTTATATCGTGGACAGTTTTTACATTTTTTATGCGGTGAACAATTTCCTAGACTATATTTTCTTAACAGCTTTTATATTATTTATGCTGGAAACAGTTTTTATAGTCTGTGCTGAGAACATTTTTATGGTTTGTGTCAGAGACAGTTTCTTTAGTCTTAAAATCGTGTACAGTTTTTTATAGCCCTTATATCGTGAACAGTTTGTCTTTCGTGATGACGAAAAACCCACTTGAAGTAAAAATGTATCTCAAGACGGCTGGTATGGGTATCAAAACTATTATTAAAATAAAGTACAGAACAACGTTTCGACCTTAGATCATCGTCAGGTTCACAAAAAAAAGAAAGAGGTAACTGACTGATAGCTGCCCACATGTTTGAAGGCGGTAGTGTAATTGAGTGTAGGAATGTAGAAGGCGTGCTGAGATGTTTGATTATATTTATTAATATAGGTATAAAGGTGTTCCTTTGTATTGGTTCATTTTGGGTTTGAGTTGTTGTATAAGTAAGGCTATTTAATTTTACGTTTGTTTTTTTTATTTAGTAATTAGATGTTTTCTCTGGTTATGTTGTGTTTATTTGACTTGCAACGTTCAAAAACGTGTGAAAGTGACTTTTTTATGTTCTTTGAATCTGGTTTCCATTTTTCTACTTGTTTCTCCAATATAGAAGTCGTGGCAGTTATCACTTTATATTTTATAAATAATGTTGGTGTGGTGTTTGTCAGTGTAGTTTTTACATAGTATAGACCTTAGTTTTGTGCCTGTTTTTTGAATAAATTTTGCATTAACTGAAATGTCATATTTTGTTACTAGTTTTTCCCAAATGCTGGTTATTTTTCTGCTGATATCGGGAATATATGGTATGCAGCAGTAAATTTTTTCGTAATTTTTTTGAATCGTGGGATATATTTGTTTATGTCAGCTGATTTTGCTTTTTGTCTAAGTGTGTGCATATAATGTTTTCTACGGTTTGTGCAGGAAACTTGTTGATGAAGCATTGTTTTATTTTGTCTAATTCATTATTAATTTTATCTGGTGAGCATAGTTTTATGGCGGTCTTTATTTGGTTTCTTAGTATGTTAAGTTTTTGTTTTGTTTCATGTGCTGAGTCCCAAGAAATGTATAGTCCAGTATGGGTGATTTTTTAATTATTTTCGATCACATTTGGCAAAAACTAGTAACAAAATACGACATTCCAGTTAATGCCAAAATTTATTCAAATCCAGGTACAAAACAAAAGTCCATACTATGTAAAAACTACACTGACAAACACCACACCAACATTATTTATAAAATACAATGTGATAACTGCCACGACTTCTATATTGGAGAAACAAGTAGAAAAATGGAAGCCAGATTCAAATAACACGAATGGTCACTTTCACACCTGTTCCAACACTGCAAATCAAATAAACACAACATAACCCGAATATTAAATAAACAAACAAAATTAAATAAAGCCTTACTTATACAACAACTCAAGCCCAAAATAAACCAATACAAAGGAACACCTTTATATCTATATTAATAAATATATCCAACATCTCGGGGCGTGCTTAAATGTTTGATTATATTTATTAATATAGGTATAAAAGTGTTTCTTTGTATTGGTTTATGTTGGACTTGAGTTGTTGTATAAGTAAGGCTTCTTTACTTTTGCGTTTATTTATGTTTGTTTCTTTATTTATTATTTGGGTGTTCTCTATGGTTATGTTGTGTTTTTATTTGATTTGCAGTGTTCCCAAACGTGTGATGGTAAGTTTTTGTGTTCTTTGAATCTGGTTTCCATTTTCCTACTTGTTTCTCCAACTAAGGTCTATACTGACAAACACCACACCAACATTATTTATAAAATCCAATGTGATAACTGCCACAACTTCTATATTGGAAAAAACAAGTAGAAAAATGGAAACCAGATTTTATTGTCTGTATTCCTTGAACTATTTATGTATTTAAAATAGTGCTTATAACCTGTATCATAGATGTTTTTAAGATATTGTTTGATGTAGTTTTTTATATTTTTTATTTTGTGAACAGATTTTGTAGTCTTTGTGACGTAGACATATTTTGTTTCCTTTATTCTGTAAACAGTTTGTTCATTCTGTGTGTTGTAGTCAGTTTTTATAGTATGTGGGCTTAATTTGGAAATTCGTACAATGTTTAGAAGCAGAGATTTTGAGAGTTATTTAATCAAAGATATGCTCAACAAAGGACTTTGTTAGTTGATCTATGAAGAAACATCAGGATATTTTTGTGGGTAAAACTATTTAATAAGTAACCTGCTTTAAAACATTCCTTTCTCTCAAAAAGATATATGCTTTTGTAGTTTCAGCTGTTAAAAGTTCCGTAATAAAGAGTTAGTAGGTTAATCCATTAGCCCTTCCTTAGGATATGAGATATCTGAACTTCGAATAAAGACAAAATGAAGCAGTTGTAACGAATTTTCACCCTGTTTATAAAATAATCACAGGTAAAATATATACACACTACTATTAATACTACTGAGAATGATTGCTGTTAGAATCATTTCGTTTTGCTTATAATGTTACTACTATAAAAAATGGTTAATTGGTTTGACAGCTCGCACTTCTTACAACAATAAACCTTTTAAGTATTAACATTTCTTACTACAGGTTTGAACTTTTCTCAATTGTTAAAACACTATAGATGAATTACTCATACTTATTACAACACTGCACGTATGAAAGGTTCACATTTTTTTACAACTACTTGGAAGTGTTCTCACTTTTGCGACGTTACATGTACGAGCTCCTCACATTTATCACAACAATACTCAAATATAAAGTGTTCATATTTTTTTGAAGTTTGAACTGTTCTCTCTTATTACAACAGTATGCGAATGAACTGTTCACGCTTTTACTAGAAGTTTGAACTACTAAAATTTGTTACGTTACAATTCTGCATGTATAAGCTGATCACACTTATAATAACAGTGCTCAAATAAACTATTCATGTTGTTAACTACAAGTTTGAACTTTTTCTATTTTATTACGTACTATACTTAAGAATGACTCACGCCTGATATACTATGTGTATCGGAAATGTTTGTGTTTATCTGAACATAAGTAAAGTAGGAATTAGAAAAATCGGTAGCATTCTATCGCCATCAAATTTAATATTTGATTATAAAAATATGGTTTAAAATAATTCATTAATCATGCAGTAGTTTTTAAACTATATGTAGTGGCGCCCCCAACTCAGCATTACTTTTCTCGGGGTCTTTTCTTTCACACTAATACTAAAGTACTAGCAGAAATATTTAAACTGTTAAAATTTATTATTATTTTGTTTCTTTTCGTTGATATTTTTGGGTTCTCCTGGCAAAATCCATTTCGACCCTCCGTGGATGGTGTACTTCACCTCTTTAGAAAAACTGGATCATTAATGTTTAAGTAAAATGTAGGATTGCTTTGAAAATAGTTGGTGACAGGCCTAATGATTATCATACTTTCAGATTGAAAATCATTTAATTCAACTTCTGTTGAAATATATGATGTTCAAATCGTTGAGAACTGGCAGAAAAGTACACCTACATATCTGTGTATTACTTTTTAATAATAATTTTCTTAGATATTTTTTTTAACTTAAACAGATAGACATGCGTGGCTGTATTCTAAAACGTTATACTACAAGTTAGTAAAATGCTAACAAAGAAGCTTAGCCATTAGGTGCAACTGCCCAAAGTGACGCAGTTTATGACGTTTAAGGTCGTCTCCAACCGTCCCAGTAATCTAATCTTTCATCATCAACATTCCTGTTCCCTCATCACATCATTTTATCCTATTGCTAGTCTCATCTCTTTTTCTATTGCTGTTTTTCAGGAATATGCGCATAACCGTTCCTAGGTTTGAACAAATAGACTTGAAGGAAAGGCAACTTGTCAACAGTACTCACCGCCAACTCTTGGGTTACTTCTGTCTTATCAAAGATTGGGAGTTTATTGTCACTTTTATGGCCTATTCACGACTCCACGTTTTTGTGGTAAATGGAAGTGAACCAATAACCTTCAGGTTCACAGACTAAGTGTCCTATAAAACAGGTTACTCTGTATTTAACCCAAGTGTAATAAGGTCATCTTACTATAATTTAAATAAATTTATTTGTTTGTCCTTTAACTCCTCCTAGATTTTTGCATTTGGATTTGTCAAATATTATTTGATCAACTAGGAATGATTCTGGTTGTGTAAATAAAGAAGTTATTATTCTTTTAAAATTCATAAATTTCATAAATTCAGTGATGGCTAAATATAGATAAGTCAGTGGGTATTACAACTAGTAATACTGATGGGAATTTACCCAGTTTCTTCTCTCATTACATGGTGTATACATATAATTAATGTACTTTATCATTACTAGCATACTTAGGACAAAAATAGAAACACTATATTTTTGTAGGAGTTTTGAGTCATTTTCAATCAACTATAAAATAACCTAAAATAATTTAGGTGTATGAATAATGTTACAACTTATGCCCAACTCATAATTTCATACCACTGTGGAATTTATATGTTTGCGGAATAACTGCTATAAACCAGGTTTTGATACTCGTAGTACGCAGGGCACAGATAACCTATTGTGTTGCTTTGTGCTTAACTATAAACACACGCATGTTACACATCGAATGAACTATTTAATGATTATATATAGTACAAATTTATTTTCTCTCTCATAAAGGTGAAATTAAAAAGAGTATCTGTGACGTAAATGCCTAACGCTTATGAATAAGCCTAGAATTAAGGCTTAATATATGTAATTTGTGACAATAGAAATCTGTACATTGTGGTTACACTCAGCTGAGCCAATTTATCCTCACAGTCAGTTCTATCCAAGGTCATTCAGTCGGTTAAAATTGACCTCTCTGAAAGTGGAAATATTGTTTACAAGGAAGTTTGTAAAACCTTTTTTTTCCAATATGAATTCCGTGTTCCTTTGTTTTAGACCACAACTCTATATGTTTTGTTGAATTCTGACACATTCTAATAACAGAATATTATCCTTTGTAAAAAAAGGGTGTCTGACCGTCAATTACATTTGAATATAAGGAAGAAAACGAAAAAACTACAAAAACAATTACATGTGTTATAATTATATCTTACTTTTAACGAATGACTTACGAAAATGTTTGGCGGGGAGAGTATCATTCACAGTATCAATATTGCTATAGATTGTTTCTAGCTTTAAAGGAACTTTGGGGAAAAAAAGAGTATATCTTAGTGGGATAAATATTCAATTTCTTGTGGTTATATAACAATGCCGATCAATTGCAATGTGTGTGTGTGTGTATATATATACACATTTGTCAAATTTCGACGCATTAGAATAATATATATAAATTGTTCTTAAACTGATTAGAAAAAGCATTTAATATATGTTGTTATAACCTTATACCAAATCTTATACCATAAAAGCCTTCTGTCACTATTTGAAACAACAAGAATTCTAACTTTTTGTGGTTAAGTAGTATAGAACTTAATTTTAATACAAATAGGCTAAGGTCACTCAAGGTCACCCTTCGACCTGATTGTACCTGGAAATTCTTAACTGGGGGCTATTTTATTATTACAAATAGAAATTAGTAATTGAACTTTTGTTATCGTTATTATAATTAGTAATATATATATTTTTTTCTATAGTTGTCATATTATAAGTTCAGCCACACTTGCTGTTTTGGCCTCATTTGCTTCTTAAAATTGTTGGACATCAGAAGACAAACTTTCTAGTTTTTATGTGTGTGGACTGTAGAACATTGGTTTAAAAACAATAAAGATTAAAATCGGTACTCTGGAAACGATAACGATATAATCTGAATGGAATTTTTGTTCTAATTTATTTTTATTGTAAATAATAATTTAATCTATTAAGTGTTTATAATTATATTTTGGTTGTTATTGTTGTCTTAGCGCAAAGTTTCACAATTGGTTAACTGCGCTCTGTCCATCGCAGGGAACTGAAACCCAAATTTTAGCACTGTAAAATTTATTCTATGCAATTCCACCTTTTACATTCTTCTCGCCACCCGTGGTTCAGCAGTAAATCTGAAGGCTTATAACGCTAAAACCCTGGTTTAGATACCCGTGATTGGTACAACACCAGTAGACCATAACTTTGAAAGCACTTCTTTATTCTAAACGTGATGTTTCGAGAAAATTAATTATTTACGACATTTTCTGTTATCCAGTGCAAGTTAAACTTCCTTTTCTTTCTAGCTCAAGTACAAGAACTCTGTCCAACATGGCCCAGCATGGCCAGGTGGGTTAAGGCGTTCGACTCATAATCTGAGGGTCGTGAGTTCGAATCCTTTTCGCACCACACATGCTCCCCCTTTCAGCAGTGGAAGCGTTATAATGTGACGGTCAATCCCACTATTCGTTGGTAAAAGAGTAGCCCAAGAGTTGGCGGTGGGTGGTGGTGATTAGCTGCCTTCCCTCTAGCCTAACACTGTTCAGTTAGGGACGGCTAGCGCAGATAGCCCTTGAGTAGCTTTGGGCGAAATTCAGAAACAAACAAACAAACCTTCCAACATGTAACTGTAACTACTTGTTTTGCCGTTCCATGTTGACGCTTCTAATTAAGAACACTACATTCACACACACACACACACACACGCCTCTCTTGTTTACTTAACGCCAAATACGATTAGTGCGTCATATTATTAACTTGAATCTTTTAAACAATTACTCCATTTTTAAAGTAATTGTATTATTCAGATCTTAATCTGTTAAGTAGCTGATCCTCCTTCCTTCCTCACAGGTACAAGGTCAAATTCCAGAAAATGTAGAATTTTCTCCAACTGGTAAGTTTTATTCTTTTGTTTGAATTCACATTAATGGATAGTTTTTTGGTTGCTAGTGTTGTTTGGCACAAAACGATAGGGCTATCTGCTCCAAACAATCTGTGTAAAAGTAAAATACACATACTATAAAAAGTAAAAAGAAATGTAGTTGAAAGTTAAAAAAGCCCTAAAACATAAGTTGATTTCTTGTCCGTTTGTATAATAAGATGTGACAAATTGAGAAGCTAACGTGCAGAGCGAGGGTAATTTTAAAATAAATTCAAATAATTTGTGTCACTAATATAATAGTCAGTTACTTTAATAATGAATATTTTAGGTATAAGCAAGTTTACTTTCAGAAAAGTACCGGGCATTTCTCACATAATATTCAAATAATGAAACGTAAATTCTGTGAATTATATACCTATACCCTCTACATGTTTGTCTATCTATATCAGTATGGCCCAGAAGTTTTAAAAGATATCTAGGATAGATTTATTTTGAAAAGACAAGTAGAAAGGGACAAGGCAACAGTATTTTTTACATAAATTACTACACCTTTTTAATTTTCAACCTTTTCCCAACCACCACCACCACTATAACATTAGGAAGTTATAATGCAAAGTATTTTTTGAACAATATAGATGCCAGATGGAAAAAAAACTTTAAATCTTTAGAGGACATGTTATATTTTCTATCATGAGTCAGCCCTAAATCGAATGCTGACATTATACATAAAACTTTAATAACCTACACCGAAAGAAGTGATAATACCAAATTCTCATCCTTTTCTTGCCCATTACTACTTATCTTACTTGTTACCTTGACAAAAGAAAAAGCTCTTTAAAATCTGAAGGGGTTTACCGCACCACCGTTCATTTAGTCCCACTGGATGCTATTTCTGCACATCATAATGTTCATTGTAAAAGGAAAAAAAAAAACACGCCATTTTCTTTCCGCGTTTTTGATACTATTTTATCAGGTATTGACGAATAGTGATCCATGTAAAAATATCTTACAGTGACAGCAAACTGTGAACGAGGAGAAATGACTATCATGGTTGTAACAGAATTCCCCTTTCACGGCATTGTTCACATTGAGGATTTCCGACGTTTTCCCTGTATTTCTTATGGAACAGGATCAACGAACACTACCCTAAAGATAAGCCTTTTAGCTGACCCAAAAGACCGAAACTACTGTGGAATACAAGTAGGCCAAGTAAGTATATCTTTCTTAGTTTATTATCTAAAAAGCAGATTTATGAGTTTTTTTGTTTTTTTTTATCTATACAATAATTGAAGAGTGTTATTTTAGTCTAGTCTATAATGGTATCATTCCTCCCACGTATCCATAGTTTGATTTTTAATTTGTACAAGCGAGTGGTGTGGTGTGTCGCCGCTGATGTGAGTCATGATGCCACAGATAGCATCTTCATGGATTACGTATTTTATTCATAGCGAACCACAGACCGTTCAATAGTGCAGTGTCAATACGAGGAAATGTGATTAGATAAATATGTCGTTAAACGATGCAGAACTAAAGAACTAAATTTTGAAGAAGAGGACCTTTAATGTTATACATCGAAGTAAAAAGAAACTATTGCAGCAGAAAAGCCAAGTCAATGGGGAACAACACCCTTCTTGGCAAAGATAATGTTATTCTTAGGAACAAGAACTTTGACAATCCTCAAACAAACACACATAAAAAAACACAACACAACAAAACAAAACAGAAAAACTTTACAATGGGCTTCAGCACACTTCCTGATAAATGAAATAATATTCAAATATGAAGAACTACTAGATTCCAGCGATTTCTAGAAACCACCGTTTGTTTTCATAAGATTGATGGCCAAACAAAATATAATCACAGCAGTGCTATTCCATCGCCAAATCCTTTGATGCAGCTTCAATGGACTTTTGTGTTAAGGTCTGCTTGAACGTTCTCCTGGAAAAAAATCTACATAATGTGAAGATGTTGTGAAATATACTCAAGATGTGAGGCCTAAGGTGGAACTTGTGTTTTCCGAGAGCTCATTACAACATAAATTATGTATATGTAATGTCAGGCGTAATGATGACCGCGAGAATGATAAGAAAGAGTCCGAGTATCTTTCTTGGTATTATTATATCTATGTTAAGACACGTTCACATCGTTCTTGGTATTATTATATCTATGTTAAGACACGTTCACATCGGTTTTGGTATTATTCTATCTATTTTGAAACACGTTCACCAAGTCGACATCTCAACAGTTATATAAAATCTACTTTCTCGATATAATTTAATTGTTTACACTGTGTACTACAACTTAATCATATATATTTGACTGTCTCAGCTTCAATCAAACATTCATCACAGTGAACAAAATCGTAAGATTTCCTGCATATGTTTTACCATAAAATATCATATCAAAAATATTTAATTTTTATTTTATTTAGTTTTTCCTTGTAAAAATTATAATCATAAGTTGTTTTTTTTGTTTACTTTGCTTGTTAAATTCGTTGCGCATATCTATATAATTACATAATCAACAATGGGGATTACATTTCTTAACTTGATATTTCACACTCCAAAAAAAAAAAAGACTGAATTAACGTAACTGGCAGAAAGTACAATGTAACGGTATGCCATGAAACTACGTGAGAATTATAATTCAGTAATCGTGTCTTACTTCAGTTTGGTTGAGAGTTGTGTTCACTAACTATTTTGTAACCCCTCGTGAAAGTTACCCATTAGCTTTCGTAAATAAAGCCCTGAGGACATGACCTATTTTCAATTCGTTTGTTTCATTTTCACCGAGGCTTCAAGTCTTCATAAATAATTTATTTGTACCGGCAATTTGTTGTGGAACACGTTTTTCGAACTCGTTTCTTTGCTTGTTAATCAGTACAAGTTGTAATGTTTGGCAGCTGTATAGAATATCTTTTACGTTTTTTGTGTGTTTTGTTTTTATACATTCTCCGGTAAATAAGCAACACAGTGCATAGTTTATTTTCCAACTCAAATGTTCAAGAATGCTTAAATTACGAAATATTGGAAGAACAAAAATAATGAACATAAATCCGGATTAATGTATACTATGAATTTCATTCAAGTTAAAATAATGTTTTTTTTAGATGTTTTTACGAGATAAATAGTCGCTGAAAAGAATTAATTGTTGTATTACACTATTTAGTTTCATTATATTCTATAGACTGAATTATGATCATCAGTTACAAGGTTTACCACAGATAATTGTTAATAAACAAAAAATACACTTGATCATTTTAAGTTTTGTGTATCGAAATGTTAAAAAGAAATAAAATGGGTCAAACGTTCTGTGAATGTAATTTTTAGTAATTACCCTGGTTATGAACCTTATACACATATTTTAAAAATAAAGAAAAACAACAACATACACAAGACTTGTCAGCGAACAGTTTTTACGTGGTTAATTTTTACGTTTCTTTTGTTCGTAATTGTTTATAGCAGGGGTTCTTAACCAGGGGTGCCCGCACCCCTAGGGGGTGTGAGGATGCCCATGAATAATTAAAGCAAATCTATATTTTTACATAAGAGTATGCTTTATATTTTTAGCTTTTTTTATATTTAAGTTTCCAGAGGATGCGAGAAATGATTACTGATTTGAAAGGGGTGCAAACACTGAAAAAGGTTAAGAACCACTGGTTTATAGGATTCAAACTCTCGTATTAATCCAATTATTTTTACATCGCAAGCTTACAGTTGAATACACATGTTGCATCATATTGAGAAATTAAGTTTTATGTCAGTTATAAAACCCACTGTAAAAAACAACACAACAACGACGACGAAAAACAATGAGAGGAAAACAGCCTTTCTTTATGTCACATATAAAGATATCAGTTGAATTTATCTCAACGTTAATATACTGCTGCTTATTTTGTATGTATGTGTGTGACTCACATGTTGTTATTTATTCTGCAACTAAGGAGGCCAAGGACAAAAGAGGAACCTGGAGGCAAAAACATGTTTTTAAAAACGTTTTTAAAATGCTGTGGGTTCCTTATAAATTCCTTTAGAGATTCTAGCATTAATTATATTACGAATAAAATTTTAATATTCATATAAATCCTAATAAACACGGTAATGGCTTGTAAACCAAATTAATAAAATCCAAACATTCTAAAGCTCGTGTCAAGAAATATCTCGTGTCATGTTTAACTTTGTAATTCTGCAAGATAATTTATGTTATTTTTATCTTAACACTAATACAATAAAATAGCCTTTTGTTTTTTCAATCAAAATATTCATTATCAGCGTGTTCAGGAAGCTTTTCTTTAATTCTGTGCTTGGGAGATGCAGAAAAGGGAGTTTAGTTGTTATAACATGAACTCTCAACCGTGACATTATTTTGAGTAATAACGACAAACAGACGATTTTTATATGGAGACATTGTTGAATAATGCTTGTAATCACAGAGAAATCCTCGCTTAAAAAAACTAGCATATTTCTTGTAAGTGAACGAAATTCACAGGAAATTCTTTTTCTAGAGCTACGCGAATTATATTTATTGAAGTAAATTGTTTGGAACTGTTTACGCACCATGTTCTCAGGAGATGAATCACTTGCTAATGTCGAACACAAACAGACTGTGTGATGAATCATATGGGCCCACAGCTGTAAGAAAGCTCCTGAGATGATGAATCAACACAACTGTTGCATATAAAGTAACTTTTTGGTGAATCATGTGAGCCCTTAATTTATAACAAAGCCCATACTAAATTCAAATTAGGACACAGTAGTGGTGTAATCTCAGCTGTCACCAGATTAAAATGGTTTACGCTTAAGACAATATTTGCTTCTAAGCGTAGCATTAAGATCTAAGCCTTCGCATTTTGCTTTAATTCCATTCTAATTTGCTACTAAGACACGAACTTCAACTTTTTACTTTTCACACGGTTAAAAATTTTACCAAGATGTGAACTTTCACCTTTTACTTTTTATTTCGTTCAAATTTGTTATTAATATCTGAACTTTAGGGACGCGTTGCTAGGACGCCATGACACATGCCATGATCCCATAGTTCAAAAATATACTACAAGGGGCACACTGCTAGAGACAGGTTGTTAGGCTACCGCAATAAAGTAGAGGATGAATTACTAGGCCGTTATGACAGTGACTCATTAAATACTTGTTTCAACATGTCTATAATTAATCACGAATGTGATTGTTATTTAAATAATTTATAATTAAGTCATCCTAAACAAGATGCTTCACTGTAATTTGTTAGTTAATTCATTATAATAAAACAAATCTTGAAAAAGGATGCTCAACACTAATTTGCCAGTTAATTACACTATATAATTAAACTGCCCTAAAAAGGTTTCTTAACACTAATTCATTAGTTAACTAAATCATTTATAATTAATTTGTCCTAAAAAGCACATTGCATTTCCTTACAATTTAAATAGTCCTAAAAGGATGATACAATAATTAACATTTATTGTTAAAATATCAATCAAACGATTAAAGATTTTCAGGTCTCATTCATTAGTTAACTATATTTTCTGTTCTAAAAGAATTATATCTTAAATAAACCTTATTCAATCCAGTGCTTAAATATTTTTAGTAGCATGATGATAACAAAATGTCAGACTAATTATTAACATAAAATGTTTGAAAGATATCACAACATGCATTTTATCACACACATGATACATGTCTCAACATGATTATAGGTTTAAATTGCTCTATAAAGGGCAGTATTCGCAATAATTAAAAATTTATAATTCTACTAATTTGACTTTAGGCAATATTTTAAATCGTTAATAATGCTTTTATTATAATAACAATTTTACTAATTTGACTTTTTACAACGAAATATAATCCTCGCTGGTACAGCGGTAAGTCTACGGATTTGCAACGCTACAATCAACGGTTCGATTCCCGGTGGTGAGCTCAGCAGATAGCCCGTTGTGGCTTTGCTATAAGAAAAACACACACAACAAAATATTAATTTAACATTGCCAATAAAACGTTTATTATGTAATAACAACTTTACTAATTTGGCTTTATAGCTTGACAATATAATTTACACACGATATCTAAAACGAGTTTATCACATACGATCAGTGTCTCTGTTAAAACCGTCATTTAACAATTTTCCTTAAGATTTTAACAGACACCGTGATAGTATTTCTACAAGTCAACAATGTCTATAATTATGTTGAAATCACTACTTTGCATATTCCCACATTTCTATTTAAAAATATTAAATGAATAGCTTACTACTGAAGAAGGGTTCACCCTTTGAAAGTGCTCCGGTTACAGGGTTACGTTAATTTCAAGACTTCTTGAACGTACCTATTTTTGTAACATCATGAATGAATGACTTGCTTTTTATCCGTCTATTATCTATATAGGTAATTAGAGCTGGCAAACACATCTTCAAACGTACACAAATCTTGTGAAAGTATGGAATACATAACTTCTTTCGATGTTCTCCAGAACACTTAAAGTTCGCCATCACAAATCATGTATATTATAATCAATAATCGTCCTACAACTAATTATAATAAATGAACGACTAACTGTTCAAGTTTACCATTATTTAAAATATTAGAATTTTTAAACGGTTTAAGATACTATTGGGAAATCACACAAACAAGTGACTTTGATGTGGTTGATCGTACATGTTGTTTCTCCATTTTCTATTATATCTTCACGAAACTAACGAACCTTACGATCTTGAAATTGGGTTAAACTAGAACGCACATATAGAAAGTTATTGTACGAAGAAAGGATTGTAACAAGAGATGATCGAATACCAGACAGATATTCTGACGACTTTTAATTCAACCCACAGTTTACCAAGTCTGACTCATTTAAGATCACTGACATACTAGGCTAAGAATGACAAAAATCAGTTCTGAGTTGATGTGATTTATAAGTGTGAAGTAAACGGATTATGTTGGTGTAGACAGAGTTTGATTAAAACACCAGTTTAAAGAAATAAAAATAAAGCACGACGAACTACAGATCAAGTATACATCGTTACAGTCCGAAGTGTTTGATATTCGAGGATACTTACAATCTTGGTTGAAAAACAATAGGATTAGAATGACCATGTCTATCAGGTAATAACTGGTTGGCTAGTCCAGTGACCATAAATTAAAAACCAAATGACTAAAGTGTTTGGAAACATCAATTATACAATTCAGTGTTTGTCATATATTATTATAGATACAAAACATCAGTTACTATACCTCTTTCTATTATTTTTAAATTAGTACTTGTATCTTCACAAAATTTGGCAGATTACCAGTAAGCGTTACAAGGCTTTTAGCGCAACATATCATACTTTTCTTTAAATCTTAAGGTTTTTCAAGCAATGTTTTTCTCGCGCTTTTTTAAATTTTCGCTCGTTGCCTTTCTGACATGCAAAGTAATTTTCATTTTAAGATTAAAAATACTTTAATGCATTAGAAGAATATTTGAAATTTCACATGTGAAACCCTTATGGTGTCTAAATACTTTTATCAAACGTTTCTTAAGATAAAACATTATATTTTGTTATTTTTCACTTGTATGGGATCATTCGATTTGACTAATGTTTCGACCACCATATAAAATTAGGAAATGAAAATAAATTATGCCTTTTTCGTTTTAGAAAGACTACAGATTATAACATGAAAATATAATGTTTAGACCAAATAGCTTAAATTTCATAACATTATACATATATATATTTTTTACCTTTCAGCTGTGTGTGGTTAACAATGCAGAAGTTATAATGACGCAACGCTTGTGCACTCATGTTACCCTGTCCGATAAAAAAATATCTTTAGTTTTTAAGACTAAAAGTGACTTATCTTGACTGTGTTTTAATTTACTAGTATTTGGTAAAACATAGTCTCAATTCAATTATTATACATTATATATGTATAATGGTTATTACTAGTTACAAACAAATTATTTAAACATATTTTTCTTAAAACATAGAAAAGTGAATAAGAAATAAAGCACACAATTATTTTTTTCCAGTTACGACCTTTGTACTCATTCCTGCTTCTCTTGAAATATTCAAAATATAATTATTTGATTTTTGCCTAAAGATTCTTTTACGATTATCATTGTCAACTAATTTTCGGTATGAAGGTGATTTTTCTATGTGATTTAATAATGTGATAAAACAAGGATATACAGCTGGTATTAGATAAGCTCAAGGTTAACCTTAGATTCAATTGTTACGTGTCAGTGACCACATGACGATCACCTAAGAATAGAACATTCAAAACTTGACTAAATTAATACTGCTCAAACAGAACTTTTAATTTTGTTTTAGTGATAATGACACAGAATGACGGCTGCAAAGTTCTAGTCAGATGGTATGATTTAAACTTAAAGTGAATAATCTATAAAAATTATAAGTTTGGTATTTTAAGCATTTTATACATTAGTAAACAAGTTTGTTTGTTTTTGAATTTCGCGCAAAGCTATACGAGGGCTATCTGCGCTAGCCATCCCTAATTTAGCAGTGTAAGACTAGAAGGAAGGCAGCTGGTCATCACCACCTACCGCTAACTCTTGGGCTACTCTTTTTCCAACGAATAGTGGGATTTACCATAGCCCTCGTGTAATTTCGCGCGAAATTAAAAAACAAACTAACAATGGCATGTTGAAAGAATGAGGTCATCATCCATAGCCATAGTGTATAGTTGTGACCGTATACTCACCTTTGAGACACGTTCAAGATCATATGGATATATGGGTTAGTTTCAATATTTTGTGAACTTTCACTATAAAATGGCCACCCAGTGGCTCAGCGGCATGTCTGTGGACTTATAACGCTAAAAACTGGGTTACGATACCCGTGGTGGGCAGAGCACGAATAACCCACTGTGTAGCTTTGTGCTTAATTCAAAACAACAACACTATAAAATGTATGAATTAACATTAAGTCATTCATTTGTTATTTTTAGTAGTAGAAAAACGAATTATTAGACAAATGATATAAAGTTGAAATAGTATGTTTTTGTCTAGTTTACTTGTGAAAGCAGAAAAACAACAGGTTTGTTAAAAATCTTACGGACATTTGTTAAAAATAACTAATTAGGTTTAGGCACATGTCTCGCGTATTTTTAGTTGACAAAGATAATGCATACTTTGGGAATTTGCTTTTGGGAAAGGGGAATGCCAGCATGGTGATTAATGTTCCCCAAGATATTTTTGAAAATTAGTATGTTTTGTGTGTAATTGTTATGGTATTGATTGTCAGTGTAATAAATCCTGTTAAACACGTTTATGCAAATAAAACCGTTTTTTTTTAAATTTAAATTGTCATAAAATAAACTTATCGAGGATGATAGATAAATCAAAACTGGCGACTGTTAATAATCTCAACATACAGCATTTGAAATCTTCATAAAATATACAGACACAATATTTTGAAACATAAGATAATTAAAACAGTAGTGAAATTTAACATATTTAAGTAGAATCGATCATTTATTTTGTTTCAAGTAAACTGAAACTGGTAGTTTTTGGACACACTATATAATAATCATATGCTGAGTAATAAAAAAAACAAATAATGTTTATAATAATTGATGTTTTGTTAAATGACAAACATTAATTTCTATAGTTCTCGTTGTCAACAACTTTAACTTCATTTATAACCTATGGTCCTAGAACTAGTTATCAAGTTATTGCAAAATAGACTTCACCATTCTAATCCTAAGATTTTTCTAACAAGCTTGTCAGAAGCTTTGAATATTAAACACATTGAACTGTGACCCTGTGTATTTGATCTGTGATTCATCATGATTTATTTCTATTCTTTTAAACTGGTATGTTTTCGTCAAACTCAGTCAACTTCTACATACCAACATAATACACGTTTGCTTCACACTTTTACAAATCGCACATTAACTCTGATAATTATTTTGTATCAAAACAAATTTATATATTTTTACACTTCACATATCATTCTTGACCAAGTTTGTCAGTGACGTTCAATGGGTCGGACTTGTTAAACTGCGGGTTAAGTGTCATCAGAATATCCAAGGTACTTTAAAGAAAGCTTTACATGTCTAGTATTCGATCATCTGTTGTCACAATCCTTTCTTCATGCAATAACTGTCTATATATGTATTCTAACTTAATATAATTTCGAGATTGTAGAGTTCGTTAGTTTTGTAAAGATATAATAGAAAATGGAGAAACAACATGCACGATCAACCATACCAAAGTCACTTGTTTTTATGTGATTTCCCAATAGTATCTTAAACAGTTTGAAAATTCTAATATATATGTAAAAACGTCTCGTTTGGGTTGAGAAAACGTTTTTATCTAGAGGAGCGAACAACGTTTCAACCTTCTTCGGTCATCGTCAGGTTCACAAAGAAAGGTCCACAAAGAATTTATCATATTATTTTTAATATAGGCATAAAAGTGTTCCTTTGTATTGGTTTATTTTGGGCTTTAGTTGTTGTAAAAGTGAGGGTTCTCTAATTTTGCATTTGTTTATATTTGTTTCTTTTTTAGTATTTGAGTGTATTTCAGTAGTATTTTATGGCCAGTTTCGATGTTATATCCTTTTTTACAGAAGTTCCAACCACTGAAGCCTGCAAGATAGCCTTAGAACTCTATATCCGAGACCCTAACCAATCAATAGACATTCCCAGCAACCAGTTAGCAACCCTCATAGAATTCACCACGATGAAGACAAACTTTGTTCAATACCACAACTATATATAAACAAATAGCCTAAGCATGGGCAACCCAGTATCACCAGTTCTAGCCAATATTTTTATGACACAAGTTGAAACACAAGCAATTAACACAGCATTACATCCACCACTATACTGGTACAGATATGTAGATGACACGGTTGCGGGATTCAGATCTACAGAACACATACTTAATTTTTTCAATCACATTAACTCTATACATCCCAACATTAACTTCACATGTGAACAGGAAGAAAGCAATCAAATATCATTTCTTAACCTCAAAATTACAAGAACCGACACATAATTCAAAACAGAAATCCACCAAAAAATCACCCATACTGGACTATACATTTCTTGGGACTCAGCACATGAAACAAAACAAAAAACTCAACATACTAAGAAACCAAATAAACACAGCCATAAAACTATGCTCACCAGATAAAATCAACGATGAGTTAGACAAAATAAGACAATACTTCAACAACATCGATAAGTTTCCTCCACAAACCGTAGAAAACATTATACGCACACACCTAGACAGAAAGAAAAATCAACTAACAAAAGTAAGCATATCTCACGAATCAAAAAATCACGAAACCATATATTCCCGACATCAGCAGAAAAATAACCAACATTTGGCAAAACTAGTAACAAAATATGACATTCCAGTTAATGCCAAATTTATTGAAAAACCAGGCACAAAACTAAGGTCTATACTATGTAAAAACTACACTGACAAACACCACACCAACATTGTTTATAAAATACAATGTGATAACTGCCACGACAAGTAGAATAATAGAAACCAAAATCAAAGAACACAAAAAGTCACTTTCACATGTTTTCGAACACTGCAAATAACACAATATAACCATAGTAAACACCCGAATACTAAATAAAGAAACAAACACAAACAAATGCAAAATTAAAGAAGCCTTTCTTATACAACAACTAAAGCCCAAAATGAACCAATACAAAGGAACATCTTTATACCTATATTAAAAATAATCTAATAAATAATAATAATAAAATAGATAATATAAAATTATATATTCAAACATCTAAGCTCGCCCTCTACATTCTGACACTCAGTTACACAACCCTTTCAAACATTTGGTCAGCTTTCGGTCAGTTACCTCTTCCTTTCTTTGTGAACCTGACGATGACCGAAGAAGGTCGAAACGTTGTTCGCTCCACTACGTAAAAAAAAAAAAAATTCTCAACCCAAACGAGCCGTTTTTACATATATATTTTTTTTCTAGAAGTGGGTTTTCTCGACATCACTGATTAAAATTCTAATATTTTAAATAATAGTAAACTTGAACAGTTAGTCGTTCATTTATTATAATTAGTTGTAGGACGATTATTGATTATAATATGCATGATTTGTGAAAGCGAACTTTAAGTGTTCTAGAGAATATCGAAAGAAGTTATGTATTCCATACTTTCACAAGATTTGTGTTCGTTTGAAGATGTGTTTGACGGTTATCGATGTCTTTATAGATAACGAATGGATAAGCAGTAACTCATTCATTTATTATTTTCAGTACAGATGTTGAAATATACAAAGTAATGTTTTCAACATAATGAAATTTAGACATTCATGACATGTGAAAATACTGTCAAAATATATTTATTAAAATATTACAGATACTCATTAAAACAATGATAATTACGTGTGTGTGAAAGTCTGCTTTTGTAAAAAAATATTGTGAGTTAAAATAACTTGGTTTCATTAGCATGGTTTCATTAAGGGAAAGTCTTGTTTAACAAATCTTCTGACATTTTTTACGATATTACTGCAAAGTTGATGAAGGAAATACTGTGAATTTGGTTTACCTTAATTTCCAGAAAGCTTATGATAAGGTGTGTTACAAGACTTGTTACAGAAAGTAAATATGTGGTGGAGAGTGTTATTAAATTTGATAGAAAACTGACTGGGAAGTAGAAAGCAGAGAGCAGTAATAAATGGTGTTAGATCTGACTGGGTCATAATTACAAGTGGTGTGCCTCAGGACTCTGTGCTGGGTCTTTTGCTGTTTGTGATTTGTATTAAAATGTTGACTTTGGAATGACTGACAGTTTTGAAGTTTGCAGATAACATTAAGATTTTTGAGGTGATTTAATGTATCAAAGACGCTGCAGACTTACAGGAAGGTTTAGATCAATTGATGCGTTGGACCAACATGTGACACCTGATGTTTAACTATAAAAAATGTAAGGTGATGCATGTGGATTTTAACAATTCCAATTATTGTTAGAATTTGAATGGGAATCCATTAAATACTATGGTTAAAGAAAACGATTTTCGTGTTGTGATGAAAATTCACTTAAGTAATCTTAACAGCGTACTGTAGCTAGCAAAGAGGCTAATAGGATTTTTGGTAGCATCTATAGAAATATCGAATACAAGGCGAGGGATATTTTTGTTTCATTCTATATATCACTTGTAAGACCTCATTTAGAGTATTGTGTACAGTTATGTGCTCCCTATCTCGGAAAGACATTGAATTGTTGGACAAGGTTCAGATAAGGGCCACTAATATGATATGCGAGATGGTAGGAAGAGGAGAAATTAAAATATTTTAACTTGTTTTTTCTAGGAATCTGAAGAATAGAAGGAGATTTAATTGGGATGTATAATATTATTAAGGGTACTGATAATATACGTCCATTAAACTTTTTTGTGTTTAGCAGAGAAAACAATGGGACAAGATGTCATAAAGTTAGATTTTACAGTGTAGGAGACATCTGCAGTTTAGACAGTATTATATTTCAAACAAGGTGGTTGTAATTTGAAATGAGGTGGCAGAAAATTAAACTAAGTTCAAGAAAAGATTGAATGAATAACATGAGTAGTAAGTGTTAATTTTTTTGCGGAACTAGAAGGAACATCTCTGATGAGCTGAGAAGCTCCCTTTTGTCTCTTGAAAATTATATGAATTTATAACCCATTCACAGCTGAAAGTAAGAAGTGTGATAAGTAATACCACGTTTCAAAACCAAGAGTTTTGGATCCCCCAGTAAAACATACTTAAGATTAGAATCTTCACATTGATTTCTTTCTTTTTTTTTTTGCTTTTGGCCCTCATTTTGTTATCAAGACTGATCTC
This sequence comes from Tachypleus tridentatus, assembly GCF_004210375.1. Taxonomy (NCBI): domain Eukaryota; kingdom Metazoa; phylum Arthropoda; class Merostomata; order Xiphosura; family Limulidae; genus Tachypleus; species Tachypleus tridentatus. The sequence goes on along the minus strand of NC_134836.1, from coordinate 13,540,548 downwards.
TGACCTTTTTTCTTCACACTGATATCTGTAACTTAACAAAATTGTGTGCATTCTGCTTAGCAATAATTACAAATCTGGTCAAATAATGTCATCACATTTTGTGAAATTTTCAAAACATTTTAAAACTGCTTAAAGAGTATTTAAATTTCATTTGATAGTTTATTTGTTACTAAACTTTCAAAAATACAAATGTGGTCTGCAAAGTTTGCTCATTTCATTGTATTGTCGAGTTTCATGTTTATTTTGTTTACAAGGGAAGTTCCCAAGTGAGATCTGTGACTGTAGCAGTGAGAAGACACAAAACACTGGAAGTGTTCAACGACAAAATCTTCATTATTAACTGTGGCAAGTCAGGATTTTTAAATTCAAGGTAAATTATATTGTTTTAACGTCTTACGTTGTTGGGCAAGTTCGCTTAGTTTACATGAAGAAAATAATCTGAAAGTCTGGTGCATGTAACATAAAAAATAGTTTCTTTATTTTATAATAATTGTACATGTTATACTCACTGTTACGCAAATAATAGGCTTAAGCGCACAACGTTTCAACACTGACCCTACAACAAGATGGGATGATTTCAAATAAAACATTTCAACATAAACTGCGAAACGTACGCCTCGCTTAACAACTAGTTTTATTAAATAAATAAAAACGTAATTCACCAGGTAATAAAATAAGAGAACAGGCATGATAACTCTCATTGGATATTCCGTAAATTCTCTCAGTAAATACTTCACACTAACTAGCAAAGGACAAAGCGAAGTGTATATAATGCTTTATTGAGAGACTCATATCAACTAGTCGAAATTGCTAGATTTGACCCTCTAGCTAACACCAATATTAAAGCTTCTTCGCTTTGATATAAATAATGTCTATGTGCACGATAAGTTTTTCAACTTGCAACCAAATTTAAACTTATCTTTCATTATAATGTTTCATTTGTAACGAATTTAATATTATTTTAATATCTGTTTGTTTCAGCTTAATATATATTTAGAAATGTGTGTAAATTATATCGTGAAGTATGTATTACGTAAGTCCCACCTTTTTTATAAATTTGTAGAAGATTCTCAAGCGTAAGAATCAACAATGTACGGTGTATATAAAATACTAGTGATTGCCAGTATTCTTAACAATTGAACACTCTAGAACCTCGCCTTTATAAATCGGCACATCAAGAGACAGTCCAATATTGTTGATCTTCTGTAGTCAGTATACTGTAAGCCTTAGAAGCTATAATTGTGACAAACGTTCATTAATTGGAAAACTACTGATATTTGACCAGAAACATTTATAGATTCCGAACATTACAAACTTTAATTAATTAACTTCAGACTTAGTATTTCTACAAGGGCGTTAGATATTTTCGTCGGGGGAAAAAAACTAATGTGCGAAGAAGAATAGAGCTAGCTTAGCCATTCAAGTGAAGTATATCCATGTATCAAGATAAAGTAATACTGTGTTCAAAGTATTCAATTTGTAAAGGATTTACCACATTTATTATAACACGTACACTTGTTTTTATATAGTTTTCTTTTTTACCTGTGAGGTATATTCGTAATTGTATATTGCGCAAGTCCCGCCTATTCTCGAAATTTGTAAAGAATTATTGAAAGTGAAAGAATCAACAATAATTGTTTGACTAAAACGTGCGAGAATTTTGTCGCGTGATTCTTATATATATATATATATATATAAAAAATCAGCCGGCCGAGAGACGGTAAAGGAGAATATTATTGGACAGCTATAGTCAGTACGCTATAGACCTAGGAAACTATAATAGGAATTAACGTCTACTAATCGGTAAACTATTGAATTTGACCAGAAACATTTATAAATTTCGAACATTACAAACTCTCCAAGTGATTTCTAGCGTTGTAAGTCAGTCCGTAGACAAGCCGCTGTGACACGGGAGGGAGGTGTGTAGTGTGTGTGTGTTTTCCTTATAGTAAAGCTACAACGAGCTATTTGCGGAGTCCACCGAGGAGAATCGAACCCCTGATTTTAGCGTTGTAAATCCGTAGACTTGATGCTGTACTAGCGGCGGACGGAGGTGTGTAAAAACAGATAAACTGTACGTTTCATGTTTTTGGAAGAAATGATATCTCTACTGTTGCAGAGTTATTATCCAATGCTTGTGCTTAAAGTATTAAACCTTGATTGTGTACACATGTTATTTTAAGAATTTTTTTTCTTTTCTTTTAAAGAAATAAATTGTCTCATGTATACTTGAACTTTATGGAAGATTACAAGAAGGTCACTGAACTCACAGTCGGCCATCAATATATTTTGCGAGCAGGAATTTCTCATGATAACGTCAACGGTAAGTAAGATATTGGAGTGTTTATTCTGTCTGTTAATGCGCAGAAGTTTGCTCTAAAAATATAAAAGTTACAAACTGATAATTAGGCTTAAGTGATCACGTACATTGCTAACCACGAGTGGCCCCGCATAGCCAAGCGTGTTAAGGCGTGCGACTCGTAATCTGAGGGTCGCGGGTTTGCATCCCAGTCGCGCCAAACATGCTCGCCCTTTCAGCCGTGGGGGCATTATAAGGTTACGGTCAATTCGTTGGTAAAAGAGTAGCCCAAGAGTTGCCGGTGGGTGGTGTGATAACTAGCTGCCTTCCCTCTAGTCTTACCCTGCTAAATTAGGGACGGCTAGGGACAGCCCTAGAGTAGCTTTGTGCGAAATTCAAAAAACAAAAAAAGCAAACAAGCTAACCACAATAACGATTACTTTAAAATATCCAAATACTATAATTTAAATAAAAGAAACAAAAAACCCTTGCGTGAAATAAATTCATAAGATCTTTTTAAACGATGTGTTAGATGTGTCATTTATGGTTGTAAGATTTCAAGTACTATATTTTAATTCTACTCCTTTTGTCTTTAATAACTGGCCTTTCCATATTAAACAAAGATTAGTTGAAAATAACATATTTAACTCCAACAGTATTATTGTTAGTCAGTAGCTGTTTGAAACATGATTCTCTATCGGTGGGTTAGCAGTAAACTTAAGAATTAATAACGCTTAAATCTGGGGTTCGATATAATGATGAAATTGAATAGTAATATAGAATCATTTGAATAAATTGAAATGCTCCCTGTTATTCAAATATCATGTATTACTGAAATGTACGCAGTTTTTGAAATCACTCTGATTAGTGAAATATTTATGATTATTAAAATGTTACGAGTATTGAAATGTACTGCATCATTTAAGTATCAAGCACTATTGAAATACATCACATTATTTAAATATCACATATTATAAGAATACTTTGGATTATTAAACTGATATTATTAAAATGCCTCCTATTATTCAGATATCCTGTATTATTGAAATATCCCAGATTAATGTAATACTCTAGATGATTGAAATATTCTGAATTATTGAATATCTCAGATTACTGAAATACTGCAGGTTATTGAAATATCTCAGATTGTTGAAATTTCAACAGTTATTGGCCCGACATGGCCAGGTGGTTAAGACGCTCGACTCGTAATCTGAGGGTCGCGGGTTCGAATCCTCACTACACCAAACATGCTTGCCCTTTCAGCTGTGGGGGTGTTATAATGTTTATGCTCAATCCCCACTATTCGTTGGTAAAAGAATAGCTCAAGAGTTGGCAGTGGGTGGTGATAGCCTTCGTGTAGCTTTGCGCAAAATTCGAAAACAAACAATCAACAATTATTGAAATGTACCGTTATATTGTAACATGTTTAAATATCCTGGACTATAGAAATGTCACCGATTATTAAAATTTACACAATTATTGAATGTCCTGTATTATTAAATGTCTCGAATTATTAGAATTTCCCCGATTATTGAAACATCCTACATTACTGAAATACCTCGGTTTATTAAACAAGCTCAAGTCATTGAAATATTCTACATTACTGAAAAATATCCTGAATTAATATAATACCACAATTTTTAATTTCAGTTTCTCAGCTTATTGAAATATCCTGGTTTATTTTATTTGTCTTGAAAGGACTTCCAAGAATTCAAAAAAATAAAAAAATTAAATTACCCAATATTCTTGCAGAAAAAAAAATATATATACAATACTGTGCAAAAGTGTTAGGACAAAGTCAAAAATTAGATTTCAGGCTATCTTAACATAATAATGGAAGGTAAACACAGGTAAAACATCAACATTTTATTAATCTTCATATTTAGTACAAAGAAACACGGTGGAAGTGCTTGAGTTCAGTAAACAGTTATTATTTTGTGTGTCCCCATTTTGCTTTAATAACAGCAGACAGTGTTTCAGGCATTGTTGCAACATATTTATTCAAATTTTTTATGTGATTTTACTCCAAATGTCTAATACACTGTCATAAAGTTTCTTTGGAAGTAACTTTTGATTTGTCAAGTTTTTGATTTACAAAATCCAAGATCTGCTCAGTTGGGTTGAGATTGAGGCTCTGTGGGAGCCATTGCATAAGTTGAATGACGTAACAATTTCTTTCTTAGCTAGGAAATGTCTGCTTAGGTTGGTTGATTATTTAAGTTCATTATGTACTTTGTAGTTAGAATCCTTTACCAATAATATTCAAACCATTGGGTATAAAAAGGTGGATCAGTATCTGATAGTACTTTGTCGGAACTACAAAGTTCCTGAACACCCCAGTTGGAGAGAGAACTCTTCTGATTTCTCTCTCTCTAAACTGAACCCCTGCCACGTTAGTTTAGTTTAGTTTAGTTAGTTGATAGTACTTGCACTGGTCCCTTATTCCACCTTTTTTACAAATATCCCCTGTCACCTCAGCAGAAAAACACCCCCAAACCATTACACTACTTCTCCCATGCTATGCATTGAAGTAAGTATATTTCACCTTTCTTACATTAGATGTACAACCTACTCTTTGAACCAAATATTTGAAATGTGGACTCCTCTGCCCATAACAACAAACTCATTTCTACTCTAGTCATGTAAGGAATGTAATTTGGGACATGGATATGATAAAGTATGTCCTTGTATTAACTTTGATTTTAAGTAAAATTAATTAATAGAATAATAGAAATACAAAACAGTATTCTTATTATTAAACAACAACCAGATGTTTTAAGATGAGTATTCTCTTTCAATCTGAGAAATGTACAACTAATTAAATGTTTTCAGAAAGGTTCCCAGTGGTATAGCAGTATGTCTGCAAATTTACAACACAAGAAACCACGTTTCAATACTTGTAGTGGGTAGAGCACGGATAGCCAGTGGTATAGCTTTGTGCTTCACTTCAAACAAACTTTCAGAAAAAAAAACATTCCCTACCAGACTATATTATCCCTTGTATGGTTAATAAAACAAGCATTAAAAAGTTTGGTTGCAGATGTACATTAGCATATATTCTCATTTGCTGGTTAAGTGTATTTTTGAACAATTTAATGTCGCATAGTTGGTGAGTATAGCACGGTTTACTGAAGGAATGCTCTGCTGCTGCACTTTCAGAGATACAGAGAAGAATTAATGTTACTGCCGACAGAGCTGGAAATATGGAAAAAGACAAGTTTTATATTTTCATATTTTAGGAGAGGTCTACACGTCCCTAATGTTAAACTAACAGACTAGAGGAAAGGCAGCTAACCTACGCTCTCTAACAGCAAATTTTACAATACTATTGTCTGACAGAATAATGGAAATTAACCATTGCCTTCATAACACACCTACGGCCCAAGGGACGAATTGCGTATTTTGCAGCAACCGGTCTCGAATCGGGAACCATTGTATTTACAGTCCAAGCACGCTAACCAGTAAACCACGCCCGACTCTAACGAGAGAAAAAATTACAAGTATACCAAAACAAAATAAACAATTGAGATTAAATTATTTATTGGCTGCTACTTGTGCTGAATCAAATATTAAGAAACAATAATTTTTTATTGTTTTACGAGTAATTCAGTCCACTAGGTGATACTTGTAATTAGAGCGTATTTGTTAATATGTAATGATCGGGGATAAGTTGAATGAAGCTATTTAAAAATAAGAGTCATACTTCTAATGGAAGTGAATCATTGCGAATTATGCTATTTTACCTAACAACGTATTTCATACGTGTAGGCAGTATTATAAATAGTTCTACTATATTAATATTCATGGACTTGAAGGGCATCCACGCTTCCATAAAAGTTTTAAAATTTATGTCAAACTCGTTAATTTACGTGTACCGACAGAGCGAGATAACTTTGAAAGTGTAACTGGACCTCATTTGCTTTTGTTTAAGAATCTCCCAATCTTATTTCTACTTTAAAAAGGCTGTCTGCATTATTTGGAGATATTTTACAACTCAGGTTGTCAAGAAATGACTTTGTAGTTATACACATCACTACATGTTTGACTACAAAATACAAAGTGATCTATAAAAGTCATTACTTATAGCATCTTATTATTTTGAACTAGACAGTAAGTAATTTGTTTTAAGTGTACGCAATCAAGAGTTAGTAGCCGTCCTTCCTGTATTGAAGGGCATAGTATGTATACAAATTTTTTACTTCAAACGTCAAGTGAAAGGTTAACCTTTGAAAATGGTTGATTTATTCTTGACTTTCTTCTTGTATTCGTTTTTTTATCGTCCAGTAAAGGTGAGGATATAAACCAAAAACTACAGCTGGACATACACAAGTTCAACTAATACAATTTCTAATCGCTGACAGAGCTGATTTTGCTAGATTGTTTGTTTGCTTTGAATTTCGCTCCAAGCTACGGGCTGTTTTCGCTAACGTCCCTAATTTAGCAGTGTAAGATCAGAGAGAAGGCTGTTAGTCATCACCACCGCTGTAAGCTTTTGGGCTACTATTTTACCAACGAATAATGAGATTGACGGTCGAATTATTACGCTCCCACAACTTAAAGAGTGAGAATGTTTGGAGTAATGGGGATTCAAACCCACGACCCTCAGATTGTGAGTCGAGCGCCCTAACTATCTTGCCATGCCAGACCTATTTGACTAGAACTCATACCACTTAAAACTCCAGTCCTCGATTGGAGAGAATTTGGGTTATTTTGGCTGACACAGGTGATCTGACTGGATATCGCACACTTGAAATTTGAGTGTTCAACTGTGTAAGGCAGGGGTTCCCAACCTTTTGGCACTCGCGACCCCTTACCTAAAAGTTTGAAACCCATGTGACCCCCTACTGAGGGCTTACTATCAGCAGCTTAATTTTTCTTTTATTTTCTGTGAAGGAGAGGGAAAGAAACATCTAAAAAATATTTTAAAATTTTGTAATTATTTATTGCAAATTAAATCACATTGGTCCAACCTGAATTCACAAAAAGAACATATATTTCTTAAAATAATATTAACATAGGTTTGAACAGCTATCCAACCCAGCTAGTGAGATGCCTGATGTTGCATTTCAGCAGAAAGCTTTGAAATTTGTGGCCGAGCGTTTGTTAGAGCCAGTCTCATGTCATCTCCAACATCCAATCTGTTCCTATTCTTTGTTTTTATATTGACAAGAGTGGAAAATTCTGCCTCATACAAGTAGGTAGAAGCAAATGGAACAAGGACACGTAAAGCTATCATGCTGACTTTGGAGTATGACTGATACATAGCGCACCAGAACTGAGTCACGGATTTCACCTTGAAGAGATCATGAGCTGAAGAGTCGTTCCTTAGATCCAGAAATTCATCTTGGATATCATCTGGGATGCTGGATACATCAAGTTCAGTACAAAATGGGTTCCTTACCAGGGCCTCCTGTTCCTGTGATAGCTTCGGAAGTAACACTCGACTTCCTTTTCTAGAGACTGAAGATGTTCGGTAATCTCATCCTTGAGGAATTGATCCAGTTGGATCTGAGATTCATCCGTCACTCCACAAAGTTTTTCAAACATAGCGATGTTTCCAAGATTGGTTTTCCGACGCCAGTTCTGCAGTTTGGAAATAAAGGCCCGAAGACTATCTTGAAAAAGGAGAACATGTGTTTCCCTTCCTTGAAGCTTCAAATTGAGCTTGTTCAGCTGGTCAAAAATGTCGGCTAGGTACGCAACCCTTTTATTCCATACTTCATCTTCGAAGTGAGCTACAAGATCTTTCCTTTCTTGAGTCTCCAGGAATAGCTTTATTTCATCATTCATTTCAAATACACGATTATTAACGTTTCCTTTTGACAACCAACGTACTGCTGTGTAGAAGAGAAGAACTTCGTGGTCAGCATTCATGTCTTTGAATAGGTGAGTGTTGAGTGCTTGAGTCTTCACATAATTTACAATTTTGATTACAGATTCAAGCACTTCCTGCAGAGAGGCAGGGAGAGTCTTACTGGCGAGAGCATATCGGTGAATCATGCAGTGGATGCTCTTTGCTTGAGGTGCTAGCTTCTTCACTCTCGACTGGAATCCTGATTTCGATCCCAGCATAGCCGGTGCTCCATCCGTACAAACCCCACACACGTTTTCCCATTGAAGATCTTCGTCTTGAAAAAAAGTTGAAACTTTTTCCGTGACATCATCAGCTTTTGTTGTGGTTTCAAGTGCACTGCAGAATAAGAATTCGTCTTTGATGTCACCTGAATTAATGTATCTCACGAAGACAAGCAACTGAGAACATGAACTTACATCTGTTGACTCGTCGAGCTGAAAGGAGAACAAAGGGGAACCCTTGATTTCAGTAAAAACCTGCTCCTTCACATCCATAGACATTTTAGAAATGTGCCTCTGTATAGTATTATTTGACAGGGATACTTGCTGTATCTTCTTTGCACTGGCTTCTCCAAGAATAAGATTTACTGCTTTCATCATGCAGGGTTTAAGAAGTGTTTCTCTAATCGTTTGAGGCTTTTTTGTTTAGCAATTTCGAATGCAACCTCATATGAAGCTTCCACTACGGCTGCACTCTGCTGCTGAAACGACCCACTTCTATCGATTCTTTGGCTTTTAAGACACCGTTCATGCCATTTGAAGAAATCCAAACACTTCTTTGCGTGTTCTGGATGTTTCATCTCGAGATGACGCTTGAGTTTTGATGGTTTCATTGACTCTGCACTCAGGACAGCATGGCACAAAACACACTGTGGTTTCTCGATGCCGTCGTTGGCGAGCACAGTGGTGAAGCCAATGTTGAGGTAGCATTCTAAGTATCTGCGCCGTTTAGCCATGGACACAACTCACCTCTACTGCTTACTTAGCTCCTTGTTAAAATAAAATAAAAATGTTGAATGATGAACGCTTTGGCAACTGTAGATCTTACACTGACTACTTGTGGGGGGTGCAGGTAGAGTAATGATGGGGTAAGTATTGGGAGGGAAGGGAGCGTGGCCAGTCGCGCGATTCGTCATCCACCAATCAGCAACGGACATGTGACTCACGTGTCGACAGCGAGCACACACACACTTAATCACAGCTAAACAGACACACAAGCATCAGTACATGCACGTGCACTCACATACTCGCTACTCACTAGTACACACATACATACAGTTGCAGACACATACACATTCACACAGGCACATTCACTCACAGGCACGCATACATACACCCATAATATCACCTAGTGACATTGAACTAACGTAGCACACGTTTTGCTTTGCACCGAAACAAAACAAAATGTAAGAGCATGAAAATGTAATTGATGAAATAAAATTAATGTTATCCAAAGCTACTTCTAACAAGGCTACGCGACTCCCCTGCCAAGGTTTTGCGACCCCCGTGCCAAGGCTTCGCGACCCCTTGGGGGGTCGCGACTCACCGGTTGGGAACCCCTGGTGTAAGGTTTAGGTTTTGATTGACACAGATAGGCTAACTAGATCCACAAACTCGAAACTAATGTTTTTCAACTATATAGGATTTGAGTTTTTTTACTGACATAGCTTGGCTGATTAGAGTTCATACTGTTTGAAACTTAAGTCCTTAGCTAGACACTTTTTGGGTATTGAATGACACAGTTGGGGTGATTAGAATTCATACAACTTGCAACTTAAGTCCTTAGCTGTATAGTGTTTGTTTTAACTGAATAGCTTGACTGACTATAAATCACATACTTGAAACTCAAGTCCTTAGTTGGATAGTGGTTGAATATTGACCGACACAGCTTGGCTAACTGGAGCTCCTACTGGTTGAAAATTCAGTCCTCAGTCAGTTAGACAGCATTTGGATTTGGTGGAGACAGCTGAGTTGATTAGAATTCACGCGCTTGAAGCTCGAGTCATTCAGCTAGATAATTTATTTGTTTTGACTAACACAACTGGGCTGATTAGAATTCGCACTTCTTAAAATTTGAGTCCTTAGTTGAACAAGGTTTTAATTCTGTTTCATACTACAGTTTATCAAGGTGTGTGTTGTATGTAAATTGAAAAGTTGAATCAATTCGCAAAATAAGATATTTTGCTTCCTTTTATTTACCATTTGTTACATTTAATGGAAATGTGAAACTCTAGCTAAATCTGTTTTATTTTCAGACTACTATGACATCATGGTAAGAAAGTGCCTTAGTTTCGCAGCCAATGTTACCGAGGTGGATTTGATTGATTCACAAGGGTACGTGACATAACTAGATTGTAAACCACGAGAGTCTGTTTCTAGGACATGACGAGGTTTATTATTATTTATGTTGTATGCTATGTCGTTTTTTTTTAATAAACTCTCGACATTAAAATATTAACAAAGCTACCAGACGTATAAAAACGTAGTTGTGTCCAGGCACAGTGTGACGTAGCTACTACATATGTTATAAGGATCACAAGTTCTCTTAGTTGAATGCAATGGTGTTTTAATAGCGTGATTGTTATGTGTTATCGTGATTTAGTGTTTTTTAAACTTAATAACCACTAAATTAACTCAAGCAATAGTAACTTAATTTTTAACAGTAAGTCATTTGTAGAGGCATTTTTTTACAGATGTCCCAAGACGAGTTTTTTGTCCAAGTTCCAGTACAACAAGACATCGAAGACCGCTGATTCAGTATTATATTCTACCTTCAAGTTTCCCAACACCCATAAAATTCACGTTCAGTGTGACATCGTTCTGTGTAAAGGCAGCTGTTCTCTGGTACGTTATCTCAACACATCCATTATTTCTTCTGATTTCAGTTCCTTGTGAAATCGTTCTTTGTACGATCGCTATTCACTATGACCTTCGATTATAAAAGACTGAACTGTTCGACTGTTGCGGCAATAACGCCGATGTAGTTTTTTTGTTTTTTTTTCAACCAAGTGAAATTCATGTCGTTAATAATAAAATGAAGAAAGTTTATAAATCTGAAAATACCTGATGATTCATTTATTTATTATAATGATTTTTGAATTATTTTAATGTTATATAAATGGTTGTCAAAACCCATATTTCGTTACAGAAGTAAAAATAAGGTAAAGTTCAGTTTGAAAAATCTACACATACATGTTTTTGCGTCACATGAAGCATTATATTAAAACTGTTTACTAAGACGTTTCAAATTGTTATATGAATTATTCTGCCAAATTAACACCCGGTCAAAGAAAAGTATGCAAAAGTAATTAATTTTCTAGGTTAACTGTCAACATAGTGTAGAAGCCCTTCCTCAGCCATTGCCGCAGACACGGGATCAAGGTGAAAACATTCAACTTTTAGCCTCTACTACAGTCTTTGTTGTGGAACCTGGCCACGATATTAGTAAGTTTTTGTTATTTTATACACTGTTCCCTATCAGAGGACTCCTAGTGGCTCAGCGACAAGTCTATAAACTTGTGACATTAAAAATCAAGTTACCATACCCGCTGTAGGCAAAGCACAAATGGTTCATTATATAGCTTTGTGTTAAACACGCAACAAATTTAACAGCTACCTAATGTTTAAAACAGGAATTACAATTACGAAATTATTTTGTTTTATATAACTTGGGTTCTTTTTGCAACGGCTACAGAACAATTTATAATGTGATAAAATGATCAAAACCGCTATATGTTTTAAGGCATATTTAATAAACCTAAATTACGATCCTGTACATTTTAAGTCGCAATATTTTTACATAAAATAATGCTTTAACTTATTTCAATAGAAAGTGTTTTTCTATGTTAAATAAACGGCTGGAGTAACCATCCCCTGGACGAAAATTATGCAAATACATGAACGAAAGGTTATCTTAGTACATTAAAAGTTGTTTCCCTTATATGTAATTGTAAAACCAAAAACAAATGACAACAACAACAAAAAAAAAAATAAAAAAATAAAATTGCAATATAGAAACATGCAAAACTGAAAACCTGTATATACCCCCGCGTGGGCCTAATGAACATCAAAACTAATTTTGGTGAACATCGTTTCACATTCTGCGAAGTAGTTATGTGGACACCAATGTGTATTATTAAAACATGCTGTGCTCGTTATTGTTCTTCCTGTGGTGCATTTTCAGATAAATTGTTTGTATTATCACTGTGTGCTAAGCCTGTAAATAAGTTTGATTGCGTAAGAAAACAAACTGTGTTTTAAGTGAACATTGGATTTTTAATTTCTTACCTCTAGGTGCACTTGCAGTAACTGATTGCACAGAATGGCGGTTTCCATGGTTAATTGGATTATGTATTTGTTTGGCTATCCTACTTCTTGTGATGTTGATAGTCAATATTTTCTTGTGTTCGTCGCTAACCTGTACTTGCACAAAAACAGAGGTGAGTTTCAGAGTTAATGACTCGCGAATTTACTGATGTGAAGCTCCCTGAAGTGTAGATGGTGTATCAGAGGTTCTAATATAAGATATTTTAATTAGTAAAGATATTTATTTCATATTGGAATCTGATGTGCTAAACTTATCAATAAGTAGAAAACAAAATTAACATGTACATTGAAGTTTTGTGTGTAAAGTTGTTATAACTCATCCTCATTCACAAATATTCTATGCTCTTATTGCATTCAGTTATCCCTATTTTGATTAAAAATACAAAACTAGTTCTATTTAAAATTAATATAGTCTTGAATAAGGAAAGCTGACAAAGTGTCACATTATCTGGAATACTTATATTATTTTTAGATACCGATTTTAAACCATAGCAGTTATTAGTGAGTAGTTTTACTTTCAGCCACATGGTATAATTTTAAATATGAAAATTGTTACAATATCCAAAGAAATATTGATAAATATCTTACTGAAAGTAAAGCCACTAGTTTTGTTTCTATAGCTGGTTTTAATACTCAGGGACAGATTAAAGTATTACATAGTAAACACTTTAAGAATATCATTCTAAACTTTTCCTAATTAAATCATATTCTTGTGATGTTGCTGTGATAGTTTATTCTGTTTGTTCGTCAAGTCAGCATCTGAATTTAAACATAACAGCATAAACTTGTATTATTAGAAACTAAAACAAGTTTTTATATTATAAATAAACTTAGTATTCCAAAAATTGTTTAATCTCAATATCTAAGTTCAATCTACACTTTCATTAACATGTGTTATTGGGTTTAACTAGCTTTAGAAAATTCCATTCCCCATCAGTAACCCTGGACACAAGTTAATGAAAAATATATAAGCTGGACCTACATCATTGACCAATGACACTTTTTCTTCACTTTACCTGCCAGTGTTTAGGCTTCCTTGTAATCAATACAAAACATGTTCATGCCAACAGTTTGTTTGATACTTTTTAATATGATATAGGTCCAACTTATATTTTTAGTAGTTAACTTGTTTTCAGGGTTGCTGATGAGGAGTGAAATACTCTAAACTAGTCTAACCCAATAATACACATTAATGAAAGTATAGATTGAACTGGACCTCCTTTCAACTTAGACTTCAAAATTAAACTTTGTTTTGAAATGTTAAGTTGATTTCTTATATCTACTACTGTTTGGCTATACAATATGAAAAACTGGATAGTGGCCAATTACACTTTTTCTACACCTTACCTATCCAGTGTATAGGTTTTCTTCATGGTGGATAGAAAGCTCATTCATACCAACAGTATGCTTGAAGCTTATATTATTTGTGACATCAGTAAAATACCTCTTTACTGTTCCATAAACTAGCAGTACTTGGGTTAAAGTTTGAAATAAAACTTGTAATATGAAGTAGACATAAGAGAGAAAACATGTTTTGGTTCATCTTGTGATGCTACAAAAAATGACTTATTATATACTTAAACGTTTAATAATATGTTTTACTCTATACTTAGGATAATATGTTTTCTTATATTTTTTCCTTAGGTTGTGGACAAAGAACCATCAGAGATGGAAGATTATGACCCCTACAGAGTGGGATGGGCTCCCAGCTCACACTATGGATCTCGAACCTCACTTAATAAGCCATACATATCAGGAGGCTCAACATTGAATTCTATTTCTCGCTCTATGGGATCTGGTAGTGACCATTATGCTATTGTCCACTCTAGACCAAATAGCAGGTATTCTCATCACTCCAGTAAAGAACCCCTCCACAGAGGTCCAGGGTCCACCATATCCAATGGGCAGTACTCTTCCAGAATTTGATCTAGTAACTGGCTATGTAATATAAGGCAAATTTGTGTCAACCATATACCCAAATTGCAAGGTTTTGTCTTTTACAAAATCATATACCCAAGTTGTAAAAGTGTCTCTTATTTCACAACTGTAATATTTTCAAGGTGTTTTTACTCAGATTATAAACAAAGAAATGTTAAGCTTTTTAATAACATTAAGATCAGAATTATACACATTGTCTAAGACCAGCATTGAAAACACTGCAAAGGTGTTTTTTGATGTTAAAGGTAAGGAAATTGCACCAAGTCTTTGGATAGGAAAAAAGGATTAGTTGTGGCTTGAAGCATCTTTCTGCAAACTTGATCAGTTTCAACTCTCTACTGGACACATTCATCAAATGTTACAAAATAATTATATAGTTGAAACTAGTCATCTCCAAAAGAGTTGCAGCAAGAGTCCCAAAAGTTAATGCAAAATGATAATTAGAATTACTTCAAGGGTCATACTGTACAGTACCAATCATTTTTTCATATGTTTAGTAATATCATCTCATTAATCTTCAACCAGTGGTGCTCAGTCATAAATTTGTGTTTACCTGGTGGTGAGTTTGTAAAAAATTAGTGGAAGTAAGTTACCATTAGTTCTAATATTTTATATTTATTAATATTAGAAGGATTAAATGTAAATAACATCTGTTTTTATTGACTTTTTTAACATTTTAAAGAATATTAAAATATTTCTTTGGAAAAAACATCCAATGCTAAAAGCTATCAAGATAATATGCTAAATGTCTTTTTTCCAAAACTTCAGTTTAAACCAAGTAGAAGTCTACAACTGTCTTTTGGAAGTATATTTGACTGAAAGAAAAAGTCACACAATAGTTTCTCAAGAAAGAATTTAGTTTAAAGGATGTAGAAACCGTACAACGTTATTAAAGAAAAAATTTAGTTTAAAGAAAGTAAAATTGCATAATATTATTAAAGGTCTTCTATTTAAAGAATGTAAAAACCATACAACAGTCTTTTAGAAATACTTAAGATTAAAGAAAGTAGAAGTTATACAAAAACCTTCTAGCAATACTTTTATAACATTAAGATCAGAATTATATACGTAGTCTGAGATCAGCATTGAAAACGTTAAGGAGTTTTTTGATGTTAGAGGTAAGGAAATTACACCAAGTCTTTGGCTAGGAAAAAGAATTAGTTGTGGTTTCTGTTGAAACCTCTTTCTGCAAACTTATCAGTTTCAACCCTTTGCTAGACATATTCATCAAACGTTACAAGATAATTATGTAGTTGAAACTAGTCATCTCCAAAAGAGTTGCAGCAAGAGTTCCAAAAGTTAATCCACAATAATAGTTAGAATTAATTCAAGGATCACACTTATAGAATCCAAGGTAGACTGTCCTCCAACTCTACCACACTTTTGTCTGTAGAGAAACCATGGTTTTATGTCTTAGCAATATTTGAAATATTTAAAAGACAAAATTAACATCTGTTTAAGTCCATTAATGGCAATACACTTTTCTAACAAAAGTTTAGATACCTTAACCTATCGTCCTTTTGTTTTCTAGAAATAATTTGCATTTTGAATGTGTAGATTTTCAATATAGCAATGTCTTGTCTTTATTTGAAGCATGTTCAACTGTTATAATAAATTATTGTTGGTGCTACCTAAAATAATACAATGTGACTTGCATAAACTCGCTAGGTAAAAGTGGTTGTTGATTATAGGATTGCATGAAAATAGCATTATATTTATTGCACTTTGTCAATTTTATGCTATTATAATTGGTGTAACTAGTCCTTTCCTAATGATTCACCACTAAATGTATTTTCTTCTTTACTGAGAATTCTGTATTACAAAACATTTTAATAACTTTCATTTCAATGAAATGCCAGGTGAAGCTTGTGCTACATTTCTACTACATAATTAGTGCCACATACATTTTGTAAGGGAGTTTTTTCCTATGTGATGTTGCTAGATTGATTCTGAAAAAAACTAATAATATTTTATTCTGAAACACAATCAATACTTCATTAATTCTGGCTTTATCTATGAAAAAACATTTTTTTATTATTATTTGTTAGTGTTTTCAAACAGTTTATTATTGGTAATCATGGCAAATTTAGCTTAATTTCATAATTATTATTGTACATAGTTGTAGCTCATTATTTTTATGGTATCAAATAAAATGTGTAAAAAAGTACATTGAGCCTTTTAATAAAAAAAAAAACTTTTAATGAAATAAAAGTTATCTTTCTTATGTGATCACATCAAAGACAAGAGTGTTAATAGATAAAGTGGAAAATTGTAAGCAAGGATTATTATCTCATTACTGAGACACCCCAGGTTCAACATTGAGGATACATATGATTAAAATACAGTTAATATTTTTAAAATGTGCACTTGAAAAGATAAAAAGGAAGAATTAAAATATTTTGACAACTTGTTATACTAAACTCATCCACACAAGCCTGGCATGGCCAGGTGGTTAAGGCACTGATCTTGTAATCTGAGGGTTGCAGGTTCGAATCCCAGTTACACCAAACATGCTCACTCTTTAAGCTGTGGCAGCATTATAATGTCACAGTCACTCCCACTATTCGTTGGTAAAAGAGTTGGTGGTGTGAGGTGATGACTAGCTGCCTTCCCTCTAGTTTTACACTACTAAATTAGAGACAGCTAATGCAGATAGCCCTTGTATAGCTTTACACGAAATTCAAAGAAAAAAACTCATCATGTAGAGGGATCAACAAATCATAATCTAACACATTAGCAGAGGAAAAAAACGATGTTTTGTATGCATTGTGATAGAAAATGTAAATTTATTCAGGAAAAGAAAGTTGTAGTGCAGTCATAAATAGAAATGTCAGTAAATGTGTTTTTAATAAATATCTATAAAGTTCTGTTATTAATATTACTGATGTCAAAAACATTTAGGAGAATAACTGTGCACTGAACATAAAAAATGTTGACAGTTAATCAAACAATGTTTTACCTTTGTTCCTAATGAACCGAAAATGTCATCAAGATAACTGTAAGCTTGATTCTTAAATTCAGTAAGTACTGTTGTAATTTACACAAGTAGATTTACCAATCTAGAACTACTCTGTGATTTTGATCATGTAGGTTTCTATTGCATCTAATGTGAGAATTATTTATAATCAAATTAACAACTTTTTGAATTAAAGTGTTTAATGATACTTCATACTATTTCAAAATTTTGGAAGCTATAATTCTGAAATGGTACTACACAGTTTTGTTAATTTGTGAGTATTGAGTATTTTTTTTAAACATGTTTAGTTTATGTGTCTTTTTGGCTACAGTTAATGACAGTTCTGTGGATTCTGCTCCTCCTCTATTCACTTTCAAGAGCTCCCTCCCTCCTCCTCCTCAGGATTGTTCAGTCAAGTCTGTTCGAGACCTCCTACACAAAGGGGCTATCAGATGGGTGGTGTCCATTGAACCACGATTTTTACTCTCATCTATTTATTGTCTCCAAAAACAATAGATATTGAAGATTAATCATGGATCTGTCCCAGCTGTACACCTATTTGGAAATACCTTGATTCATCATGGATCCTAACTCTCACTTCAGAGGATTGCTTTCCCTAGAACTTTGGATGATCAAGTTCATATTTGAGTTGCTTAAGTGTCATGTTATTTTCTTAGGTTCATCAATGATGGTTCTATTTTCTAGTTCTGGGTGCTGCCATTTTATCTTTTTTTCATATCCATGAGTATTTTATTGAGTGGTATGCTCTTTTGCATATCATATTCACTTGTTGGGTCTTTAGACTCATATTACATGGATGACTGGCTGCTGCTTTCTTCTTCCCATGCCCACTCAGTTACTCACACCAACTTACTTCTTCAAGAAACTGCTCAGGTGGGGTTTTCCATCCAGGTGGAGAAGTCCTTTACTACCCCATGCAGTATCTTATTCATATGGGGACTCTTTTGAATTCTAATCTTTGTCAGGCCAAGGCTTCTCCATTTCAGCTACTGGATATAGAGCAGGCAGTTAAGAAGGCCATACTTTTCCTTTTCTCTCTGTGTGAGAGGTCCTATCTCTTTTGGGAATGTGGGTTTCCTAGGAAGCTCTTTTCTCTTGGGTTGGGTGCATATGCATTACCTTGATTGGATGTTTTTCGACCAGTGAAACTTCTCTCATGATCTCTTGGATCATCTCATCACCCTTCCACCTGGGATCAAGGCTGATCTTTCTTGGTTAAAGGGACATGATCACAGTGGAGATTCCCATTCTTCCACCTGGACTCAAGTTTTATATGCTTACAAATGATTTCTTGGTAGGTTGAGGGACGTTTTTTGATTCCCAAGAGATTTGGGGTCGATTGACTACTCTCCATATCAACA
The DNA here is from genome assembly GCF_004210375.1 of Tachypleus tridentatus. Lineage (NCBI taxonomy): Eukaryota > Metazoa > Arthropoda > Merostomata > Xiphosura > Limulidae > Tachypleus > Tachypleus tridentatus. Next base: position 13,521,794 of record NC_134836.1, on the reverse strand, counting down.
TCTTGGAACTTTTAGCACTTCATTGGGCAATGTAACATTTTTTTCCACTCTTGCACGATTGATGGTAATGGTACATTCTGACAATTGCACTGTCATCAGCTATATCACCATGTCTAGATCTCTGTGTTTTGAGACAGGGTCTCCTATACTATGCCAGCGACCACAGATCTGGCATTTCATTTACCTGGAATTATAAATCTTTTGGTCACTTGCTCATTGCATCTCAACCAGGTTCTCATATTGGAGTGGTACCTTCATTCTCAAGTATTTTTTGGGTGTATTCTCAACTGGGAACACTGCATATATACATTTGCCACTCACTGGAATGTGAAATTTCCTTCCTTTTCATCTCCAGTTTCTTACCCATTAGCTCTGGGGTGGGTTCTTTCAGTGGAGATTGAAGGGGTCTTCACCTATATTCCTGCTCTTCCACCAGACTTCTCTCTGAAGTCATTTTCCTTATGCAGATAAACAGTTGTCATTTTCTGCTGGTTGCTTCATATTGGTTGCCTCAGAGGTATTTCCTCTGTTTTGGCCGTTACTGAAGCACTAGCCCCTATCTTTCCTGATTGCTCCTTCAATAGCCATGATAGGACATATTCCTCCCAAACTCCATGTTCATGGGTGGTTTTTTAGTCACTTCCCTCAACTCAGGGACTCTCCTCCATCTAGCATCTTTTCTTGCCCATACTGTTTGCCCTTCCTCCTTGTCTATTTACTAGAAGCATTAGTCTTACTTCATGTTTTAGTCTGTTCACCATGGCTTCCAACCATCAACCTTCTGTTCTTCACCTGTTCCATCTTTCCCCTGGTTATTTGATCAGTGTTTATCTGTTTTAACTATTGCTCATTATAGGGCTGCCCTGTTAAACACCTTCCATTCTCCCACATATGGAAAGTTTCTGGTCCATCTGTCACATTCCTTTCGTTAGATTGAGATCTCTGCTGTCGTTCATCCCCTGTCTGGTTTTACTAGTGTGATGCAATTGTTACATATTATAATTTATTTTGGACAAGTCTGATTTATTATGTTAACCTGAAGATAACCTAAGAGGAGATAGAAATGTTGTTCTGTACATTATTTTCATTAAAGTTTTAATATCCAACCAGTCTTCTTGAGAATACAATCTTTGTCTCTGGGCCTGTCAGTTGTATATATCAATCACACGAGATTCTCAAACTGTAAACACTGTTCGAAAAGAGGCTAGCTTTTTCGTAAAACAAATAGTTGATTATTACTTTCAAGAATCTTCTACAAATTTACAGAACAGGTGGGACTTGCACAATATACATCCAACAATATATGCCACATGTATCAAACTGAAACAACATAGGTAATAAAATAAACATATAGCAATAAATCTGTTACACAATGTGTTCCTTGTACCATCTTCCCCTTAAGATATATTTCCTCCCCCTCCTGGCATGAAGTCATCACTATTCTGATATTTATACCATTAATGTTTCTCACACACTTTACCATACCTCATATGTTATCCTTTATACAGATTGAGCCTTTCTTCCCTGGGCATGGATTGCCCAGAAAGGTTTTTTTTACCCTTTTATCCTACTTCCTTACCTTCCATTTCTCATCTGTACTCCCATTCAGATCCAGATTGAATACGTTTTCTAGTTTGTTCCCTTCTATGTTATATGGCTTATACAACCTCCTTTCTTGGTTCTTGTTCCTGTCCATTTCTCCATAAAAAATCCATTTCCCATGATCTGTCACCTATTATGGTTGCCATGTGGGTTCGTCAGTTCATACGATTGATGTATTCTTTCATGTTCGTGGAAGGTTGCCTTCTACATAATGTTTCTTTACACCAAATTCTAAAACACTGTCATTTGGAGATTGTTCAGGCTGGTATATGGACAACTAACACATTTGTTGCACACTATATGCACAACCCAGCTGTGTCTTTCTCTGGTGGGTATTATCTTCCTTCTGTGGCATTTTTACACACTTCTGTTTACTGTTGACAAGAGTAAGTCAACATATTATTTGTTTCTTATTTTGTTGATATAAATCATATTTTGGGACCCCACCTGGTGGTAGATGTAGCTTGGTGAAGTATGCTTATTATTTTATTAGTGCTAAATCTGTATACTTCTATAATGCTCACTGCTGAGATGGGGTGTTTCTGTAAGATCATCAGCTATTTATCTTGTAGTGTTTATATATATATATATATATATATATATATATATATATATATATATCACTTTTTAATGTATGGATGAAGGAAACTTGCAGACTTCATGAGTAAAGCAGATGGGGATTTTTGCCAATTCCTACTGGCCTAAATTAAACTTCATAGCTCATGTATCCATTCAGTGAGAAGAGGGTTATTGTCTTCATACTTGTTGATTATGCAGTAACAATATTCTGGATCCAAGGCCCTCCTCTTGGATGTATTTGTCTGGGTTGACCTCAACTGCTGATCACAAAATAAACTTCTTATGCAAAGCACTTTGACTGGATACTTTCTGTCCAGAAAGATTGCACTTAACATATTTGGTAGTATCCCAAGGCATTTCTCCAGGATGTTTTTGACTGGGTGGACTCTATGTATTCAAGGTGCTTCTCCCTCAGTTTTGCCTGGGCAGACTACATTTGTTGATTTCTGTATTTTATGCAAGGAAGTTCCACTGAATGTTTTCTGCCTGGTTGGATCACACTTGGTATAATCCAATGTATTCCAAGGTGTTTATCGAGATGTTTTTGCCCAAGCAGACCACATTAAGCCATAATATTATACATTCAAAGGGCTTTGCTGGATGGACTGCAGTTCTTGATCTTACATAATTATGCAAGGTGCTTATTTGGCTTATTCATGTACAATTTATGGTCCTTTAGCGCTAGCCACAAATACTTGTATTAACAGCACGTTACTGTGATTAATTATTGCTATGTCCCATGCTAACACTTGCTACCTATATGGATAAAGTATGCATTATCTGTTTATAACTAAATGATGCTGAATTACCTGGCAATATTTTATCAAACAATTTATTCTGGACACTTTGTCTGGATTTTTTTTTTATGAGGAGGATTGTTCTTGTTGCTCACAATATCCTAGACAAGGCATTTTCACTGATTGTTCTATCCAGTTGAGCAGTGTTTGGCATGCTCTAGTATTCCTTAAGACTACCCTCTGCACTGATTTATTTAGGCCTTTTATTAATTTCACATTGTGCTGTTTCATGTCAGTTATACAGCACTTCTCCACCAAATGGTGCCGTACATCTCCTTCTTCAGACTACAGTGCCTCTATTACATTCCTCCCTGTATGCATTACTATGTTTGTTACTGGCTGAAGAGCATACCTATTCCAGAAGTAGTGCTATATTCCACAGTTGTGCCTTTTCTTTTTATGGCACACTTGTTCTTTCTAGGCAGTTACTCTCTGCTTGGTTGATTACTGTCACTCCTTCACTACTCCCTCCACCTTTGCAATTTGTACATCAATAGTAAAACTTCAAAATGTCTTGGTACTTTCAATGAGAATGGCAGTTTGTGGGTAAAATCCTTGATGACAAGAAACCCACTTGAAATAAGTGTTACTACATATATTAGCCATTCTGAGATACATTTTTGGGTAAAATGGCCAGATCAGAGACTTCTAGTGATCAAGTATAATTTCAGAAGAAACGTTGTTAGCAGTATCTATTGTTAAAACCACTTTGAACCAAATAATGGGACTGACTATTTCTCTCATAATGAATCACTTCTAAATGTGTGGTTTATTCAATGGCATTTGAACATGAACCTTCCAAATTCACAGCCTGAAACACTAGGCCTTACTCATCCTTCAAAATAACCTGATAACTTGACTTCTGTACTGAATGTTTAATTTTTTTTTCTTGTATTTTGACTAATGTTTTGAACAAATATGAAAAAAATTCATCTGGTCTACTGTAAATTAAAATATGTAAAACAAAAGTGGTAAAAGTTTTTTTTTCAATGGTGAGAAATGAAACCTTTTTTTTTTTGATAATTTCTTTTGACATTGAAACAAAGTCTGAAAAATTATGTTGTAACTTTATAACAAAGAATATTATTTCTGTTAGAATTATTTTGACTTAAGATATTTTCAAAAATGTTATGGTGAATTTTGTCAAACCTTCATTTATTAAATTTTTTAATACAGGATAAAAAAAGACTAATATAACTTTTAAATTAATACATTAACCTACATTAAATTAACATATGAAGTTCATGTGAAAACCATTTCCAGAAATAATTTCAATTTGACAATATCAAGATTACAGAAGCATGTTCTTTGTTTCACACAATCCAAGAGGTTGGACAACAATGTATCTTACTTTTAGGATGGAACTTGTTATATCTATTTATATAATGTGAAAGCCTGATGTATTTTTATCACTTGTATAGTCGTTTTACTTCATATGCAGAATACAAAAACCTGATTACTTATTATTTAGGAGATAATTCTGTTTGTAATATGTAAAAACATATTGCATAGCTCATTCTATCTTATTTTATGGATGTAAATAACATTTTAAAGTTATTTCCAGGATGCAATTATCATATAATATACTGTGCACATAGGTGTTGTATCTCACTTTCAAAATACTGATAGCATACCTCATATTTTTTTGGAGATTTAAAAAGCATTTTGTAATCTTAGGGAATTTATGTAGCCATTGTAAATACAGTGTTTTCATAATTCTGTCTTCATACACCTACTTCAACCATATCAAATATTATCACTGTTCAAGTTGTGTACATTTTATGTCTGAAGGATACATTTCATGGAATGTTGTGATAAACTAATACCTTGGTGATCTCAACAGCAGCTGAAGTTCTCAAAATGAAGTAAAATAATTTTACAATGTGAAGTTCTTTATTATTCACATGAAAAAAAATCTGTTACTATCATAAAATATGTGAGGAACTGAAACTGGACACACATGTAAAGAAAACTTGCATTGTTGAACATGAATCACAGTTCTGTCTCTACATCAACTATATTCACTGAGATAAAAAGATACAATGAACTATACAAAAGCAAGGACAATATACTGTCTGTACAGAGCTCATCAAGTGTACAATGAAATATGACTACACCTTTCAAATTACATATACAACAATATTACAGGGTACTATTTGACTGACGTTTAAATGAAGAGCAGGATGATCTGTACAAACAGGTGTGACTCGCACTTTAGATTTCATTACATAGTATTAATGTTGCAGTTACATGTCACACGTACATAATGTTCAGGAAGAATAAGATACTAATTTTTGCACTACATTTCGATAAAAAAAAAAGATATTTTGATAATTTACAGGAAAATGTCTTTAAAATAACTATTATGAAACTTAAATGCAAAATTTTTTGAAACTCAAAGATTAATAAATATTATGCACAACAGAACAAATTATATTAGTCATTTACCCATCTACCATGTACCATAAGAAAAATCAAGGATAGCTCATAAATACACTGACAATCTATGATACATTGTTTTCTAGCCTTACTAGCAAGGTCTGAAACTTTTATAGGAACAATAAACTTTAGAACTTTCATTACATCATTGGTAATCAGCAAACCATAAAATAAACATATTTGCAATAAATGTTTATAGTCAACACTTTATGATGTAGCCTCACATGATAAGTTATGTCTTTGCAACTACATTTTCATTTGGAATAGCCTAAATCACTTGTAAAAGCATTACTTCAATTATCCTCCTTAACCTCACTCGATCAGCTTTCTTTTTACTCCAGAAATATACCACCTTAGCTTTGTAGCACAATAATTATATTCTTAGTTAAAGCATGCCTCTTTTCAAGATCTACTATGTAACATTCAAATAGTTTGGATGCTTGGGCTGAGAGTAGAGGTTAACTATTAATAATGCATTTATAAAAAATATCTGAAAACAAGAAATATTAACAGAAACAAGAACATGAAAGACCTGTTTAGATAACCTAACATGAGGAAGTTTTATTGATTACTTTTCTGATACACAGATAATAAATAATCATATAATAAACTCTTTGACTGGTTGTTTATACAATCACTAATACAGATTTTTGTTTCCAAATGCAGAAACTTGTATAGGAATAATGTTTTACTGTCTGACAAAAATTAATGTATGTGTATTGCAAAGTACTCTTCTCAGATTATCTAAGTCGGTTTTATTACAACTAGAGAAGCACAACTTTTAAGTTTTTTTCTTTTGTGTGGTGGCATTTCATTTAAATATAAACAAAATTTTTTACATTATTACTTTTTATACACACAAACACATATTATAGACTAAGTCACATATTTAAGCAAAAGCTGAAAACCTGAACTTCACAACTCTTAGAAACAAGATTTCCTGTTAGTAGCTTTTCATGATATATTTAGGTTTGTGTTATTTGATCTCTCCCTCCCAAACTTGAAAAATACATTTCATAGAAGCAGCATGTGGATGCCAACATTATCCTCACCATCATTTCTAAAGAGAGATTAAAGTAAATGTGTATCAAGCAATTTTAAAAATTATACATTTCTAAGGGTACAGTTAACCTTCAACATGTCACATTGATAATGATGAAATATGTGGATTAATTTTGATTTTCTATCTTGCATGTAAAAGAAATGTAAAACATTTGGTTTTACTCATTGGTTATTTTACAATCATGTGTAAACACTAAGGTAAATCAAACACAAATATAACAACATAAGTTAATTAGATCAACATGAAATAAACAACAACAATTTGGAATGTACTGTGTTTCTATCTATAAAATCAGGATCAAAGTAGATTGCAAAAAACAGTAAAATGTTGTCTAGGTCAGTGTTTCTCAACTCTGTTGATACTAGTGACTGGCTTGCTTCCTACTTAAACAGTAATCTACCATTAAGATGCAATTATGATGAAAAACATAGCTTACATAAGAATATTATATCAGTTTTTGTTTGTTTGTTTTTGTGAAATCACACAAACTAGAAAGGTGGTTGTGATGGGCCAATGGTTGAGAAATATTGAAAAATTGAAAGGGATATACTGCTATATATATGAATGGCTGCAGCATGTCTGAAACATAAGATATGACATATAGCATTAGGATACATACAGTAGTTGGATAAAATTTGTAAAGTTGACATGTATGGATCTTAATTTGGTGATGAATACTTTTAAATGCTTTATTTATGAGTATATACAATATACTGTTAAAGTTCAAAATATTTACAGATTTTGCTTCTAATAGAAAACGTGCATTTAATTATATTTAACACTTTAGATACAGTAAGTATAAATAATAAAGTGTTTAAATGAGAATATAGTGGTAGAAATGACTGTGCAGCACTGGGAGGCTACAAACACTAATTTCAATAGGTGGTGGTGTAAAACTGTCATGTTTCTGGTTCTATTTTAATATAAAGTGTAACACTATCATAATGTAGATCCTACTTTAATAAATGGTATAACACTGTCATGTTACAAACTTTATTTCAATAGATTGTACAACATTCTCATGCTACATGCCATACCTAAAAATAGCAACATTGAACAGTTATCACTACTTTAAGAGGGAGAGTCACTGTATGTACCATACTTTAAGATACAATGTAAGCCTTTCATAGCATGGGTCATATTTTAAAAGATAGTGTAAGACTGTTACAGTATGGACTGTATTTTAAGATACATAAGACTTTTACTGTATGTACCATACATTAGGAGACAGTGTAAGGCTGTAATATTATGGACTACACTTTAAGAAACAGTGTAATAATGTCATATCACAAATCTTGCTTTAATAAATGGTGTAATGTTGACATTCCACAAGCTATAATTTAAACCTGATGTAACACTGTCATTCTACAGATATTAATAGATGTTATTTACATGCTTTTTTTTAATTGCTGGTATGAACAGTGTAACTCAACAGAGTTTGATTTAGTAGACAATTTATCACTGTAGTTTTACAGGTTTTAGTTTGGCAGACTAATTTAACACTATACAAATGTAAAACTTTAACTCTAGATGGATTATTTTAGTAGATAATACAATATTAATTCTTAAACATTTGAATTTATGATACATTAAACTTCAATGCAACCACCTTCTGCATGATACGAATACTTATTAAATATTTTCAGTTTGTTATCTTTGATACATCTACACATACTTAGAACAGGAGTTAAATGTCCTGTGTTGAATGATTCATTACATATGCAGAGAATACTCCTAACTTCAGCCTCACAAAAACAAACACACATTTACTATATGAGTGGTGATGTAAGAATCTTTGATATGCAATTATCTATCTTTTATAACTAAGATTCTCAACAAATAAAGAAGTCTTTAGATTTAAAATAATGCACAATGCTACTAAAAGAAATTAACATTTGATCACAGCAAGCTATGTTATGATAAAAATTTTAAATCAATACTGTCCTTACTTTCTGGCTTATAATGATTAGCCTTCCGATCCCAGTGTGGAGTATTTTTGGACCTTAAAAGTGTTTTTGTTGTACTGATGCTTCTAACATCTTCTCAAAACTGTAAAAAATAATTTGTGTCAAGTTATCTTTCTTTGACCTTATATGTTTTTTAACATTGGACTAATTTATGTGTTTAATATACATAAAAAATGAAACATCACCAGGATCTTATAATATTCCATTTCCAGCTCCATGTCACCATTTATCCATAATGTAGCAAAACCTTTTAGGTTTCCTTCTATGTGAAAAATGTGTTTAATTATTAAACGAAATCGAAATGGCAAATGATTAGCAGTCTATTCTTTGTACTTTTCAATCACACATTCAAGCTAGGCTATGATTTTTTTCAAGTTTCTACCATTTGCATAGTTAAGGAGAGAGAGAGACAGCACACAGTTTGTAATTGCTGGAAGACTACTTTCATAAAATTACTTCAGTTTGTGTGATGCAATTGTTAGTAGCACTGTAAGGTAATTGCTTTCTACTGTTTTTCTTTGTTCACTAAATAGCAAAAAAACAAAGAGGTCAGATGGTCTATCAGTTGAACCAAAGAATATTGTTTCTTCTGCAGCTTGGAAGAGAATGTTTGATGCTCCCGGTAATAAGAAGAATCAAGAAGCTTGTGGGGATGCACAAATAAATTATGGTATTCATAACAAAGAACCCAGACATAGAGATATTTTTGGCCATAACCCAAACAAAGCCCTAGGAGATTTAGATAAGTCTTAAAATTATGTATCCAGCTGACAAGCTATAGCTATTTACACAATTCACTGTGTGAGAAGAATTGAAAACCCCTCTTGAATCTGGTTATAAAAAAAAAGTTTTTCTATCACAACTATTAGAAAGAATATCCAATTTGCATTTACTGAGCTGTTAATTGTATCAAAATGCTTTTATGACATTTGCTTTCAATTCTCATTAAGGTTGTCATATTCTTCCAAGCATACTTTGTCCAGCTTTCCTGCTGGAAAAATAGATATTTCTGATCTACACACACACATAAACATGTATTATATGCTGATATTTAAAGTTTTCTTCACACTACTAGCCTATAAACATCCCTTTAATCTGTAATCAATTATAAAATATAACATAAGAAAAAATATCTCCATACAAGAACAATGTAACTTGATGATAAACAGGGAAATAATGTATTCTTATATTTAAAATAATATTTGATCTAACCTATAATCAAGTACATTGTATCAGATAATAATCATCAAATAACAGTGTGATTGACTTAAGATTATATTATATCAGTAGTTGGTATAGTTTAAAAGCATGATTTGCATGCAAGTTCTGAAGGAAAAAGAAGGACAAAATTTTCATAATTGTTTCAGGTTTCAAAATAAGTTTTAAATTGTTATTGTATTTTTCTTTTTACCTTTAAGTAACTCCAATGTGTTTTGAAAATAGCCAAGATCAAACTTGCAACATTTACAAATTGAAAATTAACAAGATTTCCTTTAGCTTAAACAAATGGCTCAATAAAGACACTTTATACAAGAATAGTCTGTTCTTACTTTAAAAAATACAAGTACATAAAGTTGTTTCTACATATAACTTTAATTGAAATTATAATAGAAAGTGCTCTTCAGTTAAAAGATAGCTGCTTAAATATCAAACTGTTCATATATTTAAATCCTTAGGCAATGTATAAACGATAATCAGTTTTAGGTCTTGCTAGGCATTTCAATGGCACGGACAGCTCAGAAGAACTAGTTTATTATCCCACAACATGTAAATATTATTGACTGTTATCAAAGGACTAAATGAGTTTTATTTCCAGGTGCTAATCTTAGCATTCTATACCAAATCGTATGTTATTACATTGTTTTCATAAAATAACAATTTAATATAATTAACACTGCAATTACTGGATGACTAGTTCTACACATAAACAATAATGTAAATGTTGAAACTTATCCCATTTCTTAACTGTGGCCTGAAAGATAAACAGTTCAGAGTTTTGATAGTTGACTACAAATTATAATATTTCAAAGAGATTTTCAGAAAGCTAATAAAGAGGTTCCCAAATTACTGTCCAAGGAACAACACTGTCACAGGTTCTGTCATGGATAATAGACTTGTTACTCATCTCATGAGCAGTTTATAGATATCCTTCACATTAACAACACTTGTTTTAAAATTTTCCATACGTTGCTGGTACTAGTTGTTGGTGTGCAAAAAAAAAATACAACAGTACAAAATATATAAGATAAAGCAATATGATGACAGAATTCAAATGTATCACAAAACTGATTGTTAAATCCTATAAAACTAAACCAATCTTTACTGAAGATTAAGTATATATCATGATAATCAGCAAAAGTTTAAATATGATCAACACAGTGTCAGTGGGCCGAATTAATCTCAACTGTTGGACCTCAGAAAAAGAGGTTTAGGAACCCTCAAGTTAATGTGTTGCCTGATGCTGTTAGATGTTATCATTAAAAAAAATACTAATATCCATCTGAGAGTCTGTTTACAAAGTTGTCAGAGTATTTACAAATAAGCAACTTTTACCAGAATTACTGAAAAGTGTAAAAACTGCAAATTTTAAAAGCAATGAAAATATTTGTTTTTACATCTATTTATTTTCTTTTAAGAATAGGACTTACTTATTACTTGAAAAAATAGAATGAAATTGTCACAGCAATGTACTGGCATAAACAACTATGTGTAATTTTCCATTCAGATTTCAAAATTATCAAAACATGTAGAACACAAAGAATCTGTCACTCTTGCTTCTAGAACGTTATGAAGCAACAGGTTTTTTGTGTTCAGTCAGTCTCACATCAAGAATGGATACCTCTTAACAATATTTGTACACTCTTAACTATTGAAACAATGAAAAACAACAGAAACAAGTACATGGATGTAGCTAGGAATCAAAATATTACAGTGACTAACATTCAACTATCTTCACTGGCAGACTTAACTATCTCCTGACCCTACACTGGAAGCCTCATTCATTGATTCAACTCCATCACCAGCTCTATTTCCATTTGTACTGGTTTCATTTGTGCTTCCAACTGAAACATGAGCCATAAGTGCATGATGAGATGCTTGACCTTCACTCAACTGTGAAATGTTGGTAACTACAGTTTGATACATGGACACTGGAATTGTCACCATGCCAGACACTGGAAATGCTAAAACAATAAACAAAGAAAACAACCATGCTTCATGTATGCATAAGTATCATAATCAAATTTTTATTGGCCAATTACTAAAATTTATCAGATTTTATTTATTACACAGTTTAGTTACTCTATTACCAAATATACCAGACAATAAAAATAAAGGCAAAATACTTAAATGTTCTTTTCAAATGTACTGTCTGCCTAATGTTTATTTTTCATCTGTATTGGCATTTCAAGTCTGTTAAATGTACTAAATTTTAAGTTTAGTCTAACTTTCTGAAACTCACCAAACTGTAAATATAATCAAGTTGTGTTAATTTACTAAACTGTAACCATAGTACTGTTAAATTTTTGAAGTGTAACTATAGTCTAGCTCTGTTAAACTAATCAAATTGTAACTATAGTCTAGTTCTGTTAAACATATTAAATTGCAACTATAATCTAGCTCTGTTAGACATATTAAACCATAACCATAGTCTAGCTCTGTTAAACATATTAGACTGTAACCAAAGTCTAGCTTAGTTAAATTAATTAAACTATAACTATAGCCTAGCTCTGTTAAACATATTAAACTGTAACCATAGCCTAGCTCTGTTAAACATACTAAACTGTAACCATAGTCTAGCTCTGTTAAAGTTACTAAACTGAAATGGCAGTATATCTCTGCAGTTCTGCTAAACTTACTAAGCTGTAAATAGTTTGACAATGTTAAAAATTATTTTTAACAATATTTCTGAAAGTATAGCTTATTAACATTAAACTTACCACATGGTATTTATAAATATAGCTGAAAACTGGTTCATTCATTCTAGAGGTAACTAATAACCTTAAATTACACTGCACATCAAAGGTTTTACTTCTTGAACACTGTTGGGTGTTCCTTATAGATTTTTGGCTGCTGATCAAGAAAATCATATCCAAATTTGCCCATCATGTACCGTTTCATCGAAATCTTCAGTTTTGTCATGTTTTTCTTATATTTATGTCCAAAAATTTTCGTTCCTGTAAGAGACCTATGAACAATGTTTTGTGTAGTCTGGGCATGTCCAGGCATGAAATCAGACCAGGTTGGAAGCTGTTATGAGGAAGTATGGAGACCTGGCATGCCTGGGCAGGCCAGAGCCAGTTAGACACTGTCTCAGCAAGCTATAAAAGTGGCTTTGATACATAGATGCTGCTCATTGGATTAATATAGACCTTATAGTGTGTATGTATTGTTTCAGAATATAACATTGCCTCAGTAGTACTGTAACAAGTAAGTTAGATATCATAGACGTTTTACAGGACGATTAGTATCGGTCAATATGTCTTGTCAATGTCGTAACAGCCACGATACATTCTACTATATTTGTGGCGAGTATACGCTTGTTCATCAGAGATGCTCAATGACTGCTCTTGTGAAGAAAGCATTTCATCTGTACTTTGGTTGTAAAATTGGTGATCAAGACCAGAAATGGGTGCCTCACATTTGTTGTGCAACATGTGTCTGAGAGCTTGGCTCAGAGGCATTCGAAAGACAATGCTGTTTGCTGTCCCGATGATATGGCGAGAACAGAAAGACCATGTGACGGACTGTTACTTCTGTTTGACTAATGTGTCTGGTTTCTCTGCCAAAAACAAGAAGTCAATTGAATACCCTAATCTGCCTTCAGCAATAAGATGCTACATGACAACAGTATTCCAATTCTGAAACCACCAGAGGAATGAACCTTAGACACACCAGATGAAGAAATTGCAATGTAGGGAACTGGCAGTGACATTGATCCGGATTTTGAACCGTGCACCTCAGGCAATCCACATCTCATAACACAGTCAGAATTAAATGATCTGGTCAGAGATTTGGGTTTGTCAAAAGCAAAAACCGAATTGCTGGGTTCGAGACTGCAGGAATGGTGTTTGCTGTCACCAGGTACGAAAATTTGTGTTTTACGAAGCCACCAAGATGATATAACCAAATTCTTTGCACAAGTTGACAGTATCTGTTTCTGTGTTGACATCAAAGGATTGTTCCATGCTTTGGGTTGTGTCCATGACCTGCAAGAGTGGCATCTCTTTATTGATTTATCAATGTTAAGCCTCAAAGCTGTTCTATTACACAATGACAATGTTCACCCTTCAATATCTGTTGACTATGCAGCACACATGAAAGAAACATACGAGAACATGGAAATGTTGTTGAAGCACATCCAGTACATCAAGTACAACTGGAATATCTGTGGAGATCTGAAAATCGTTGCTACGTTACTGGGACTGCAGCTCGGCTATACAAAGTTCTGTTGTTTCATCTGTGAATGGGACAGTCATGCCAAAGAGTCACATTATTCTAGACAGAGCTGGCCACTTTGTAAAAAGTTAGTTCCAGGACAGAAAAATGTGGCACATGAACCACTTGTCAACCCGGCAAAGATTTTTTTGCCTCCTCTTCCCATAAAATTACGACTTATGAAGAATTTTGTGAAAGCAATGAACAAAGAAGGCAAAGTTTTTCTTTATTTAAGACAGATGTTCCCAAGAATAACTGAGGCCAAGATCAAAGAGGGCATTTTTGTTGGCCCTCAGATCAGACATGATATGAGTGACAAGTAGTTCGAAAATCTGTTAGTTGGGCCGGAAAAGATTGCCTGGAAAGCCTTCAAAGACCTTGTTGACAATTACAGATCCCCACATTACATTCAGCTGGTAGACACACTTCTCAAAGCATACAAAACAATGAAGTGTAACATGTCACTTAAGATTCATTTCCTCCACTCACACTTGGACTTCTTTCCTGAAATCTCAGTGCTGTCAGTGATGAACACGGTGAACAGAACAATGGAAAAATGATATCAGGGCAACTGGAATTCGTCAATGTTTGCTGACTACTGTTGAACACTGCAACATGATGCATCGGACATTGAATACAAGCGAAAATCAGAAGCAAAACACTTTTAATTATGCTGAACTTAATAGCGTATTAAAAACATAAGCGCAATTAAATACGTTATTGCCGTTAAACAGTTAACTGTCTATTTCTCAGAGTTCCTACATGATGAAGCAAAACCAAAACTATATTTGTGCTTACCCACCAAATGCCTGTCACAATCAGCAAAAGCTTTTCAAAAAAATTGTTGTGCAATGTTACCAGTGAATATTATATGAAGTTTAACTTAAAGAGCCTAACAACCTGTGTCCAGTATTTGACATGCATTTCTCAACTAGTTGCATTTAAATATACATACCTGTTTGTGTTCCATCTTCTCCTGTAAGAATAATCTGTCCATCAGAATTTAGCGTTGCTTCTGCTAATGTTGCCACAGCTTGTGCTGCTACTTCTCCATGCAGATCAACAGTCAGTGGTGTCACTTGGTGACTCCTTGCTCCACCAATGTCTTGCTGTGATGCTACAGCTACTTCAGCTAAAGTATGAACATTGTGACTAACATCTGCTTGAGATCCTTGAATCTAAGGAAATGGTAGCAATGTAATTATTATAAAATGAATTAATTTTGCAAAAGGTTAACTTTTTTTTTCTAGCCAAGAACCAAAAAATTACTTGCAATTCACTGAGGTCAGTCTGTGTACAGAGCTAGAAATATTAAAACAAAATACTTTTTCAATCATAAAAAATCCAAATTCTATTACTGTTGCAATGTCATCACTGTGTTTAATCCAAGCAGTGAAAGGAATTGACATAATATTTTGATACATTTAACTAAGAGTACACCATCTGCATGTGGTTGTCTGATAGTGCCTAATATTGAGTTGCAGTTCCATGACTTGTATTGATGAATTTCTCTATTACTAACTTGCACAAACAAATAAAACAATTATCACTTAGTTCACAAATTACACTTTAAGAATACTGATTTCTGTGTTGCCACAGCAGATGACACTTACTGCACTCACAGCTCGAACTTGGGCTTGGGTTCCATCTGGAAGAGTTACAACAGCACTACCTGGCTCTACTTGTATAATTGAAACTGTCCCATCAGGGTTGTTGATTGTTTGTACCATTGTTGGAGCATAATGTGTTATTGGTTGAGTGTAGAGTGTCTAGAAATTAAAAAATAGGACTTTTATTCTCTTATGATATTGTTTTTCTTTTGCTACTGACTTTCTATTTTGTCAATAGCTCTCTATAGCCAATTATTTCATAATTATTTAGTTGCATCACCAATAATGAAGATAATCTATCAAAAGTTTTAATATGTCTTGTTTTATTTAGTATCTTGCTACACTACTCACACACAACAGATATGCTTTATCTAGTTCTTGGTTTCCAGACAATCCCCTTCAGCTAACAAGGATAAATCAAATTAATCAACATTCTTATAAAAAATTTTAAAAATTAAAGAATAGGAAAAATAAAGTGATCACTTGAAGGAAAATTAATTTAAATTTAAAATAAAGAAAGAAAACTTCTATTCTTCTATAAATAAATTAAAAAGGAAAAAAAAACAATCAATAGGTTTGAACTCACAAGTTCTATAGACTCATCAAATATCAAAATAAAATACAAATCTTAACATATAAAATTAAAAATCATTAACATAAATATAATTTTTAAATAACTGAGTCATGCTGTTATATGATGGTTGAAGGTTAGCATAAAAAATAATATTTGAGAGCGCATGGGGTGTCTGCCAAGACCCAGGTTTACAAAAAACCCATGGCAAACTCACCCCCTGTGCCCCAGCCAAAGCAGGATCAGCTGAGACCACAGTTCCTGCACTAGCCACAGATATTGATGTAGAGGGCACTACACTTGAACTATGACCAATCACCTTTCCCTTGTCTTTTTCCTCTTCATCATTAAAAGCAGGTAACAAATCTTCTCGTCCATGATATTTATAACAGTTTACTACAATCTGTCTTAGAGCATGAGTCCAAGAAACCTGTAGAGAAAATTAATTCATAATAGTGCAACTATACTTTAAGCACACAAAAATAATATTTTTCTATTTGTGAGTTAACAACAGTTTTTACAGAATACAATAAAATAAGAACAAAAGTTTTGTTAAGTATTAATATGTCATGAGTTATATGTTTGCAATTTGTTTTACTTTGGGTTATAGAAAAATAAATAAATATTCAAACTAATGAATTTTTTTTTCATCTAATAAATAGCAGCTTGGCTAGAAGCTATTTAATAACATTGGGAGTCAATTATCTAGCTCTAAATTAAATCTACAAATTTAAAACTTCCCATTAAATTTTAAATCCTATAATAAGATTCTACTACATTAATAGAGATATGTCCACAGGGGTCCAGTTACAAAATGGCTAATAACTCCATAGAAGTTGCATATTTTTTATTTCAATGTATTTGCCTGATAATGGCATTAGTTCAGTTTTTACACTTGGAAAAACCACATTCACTAACACACCCAGCCTGTCTGTATTATGTTAATACCAAAAAGAATATCACTCACACAAACCCAAAAGTGAATTCAGTAAGTATTTAATCTAAATATACAACTTCCGCACAATCACTCAATAAAAGAATTAAGATAATTTTTAGTTATTTCCCAAAAAGGATCACACCTTTTGTTTCTCTTCATCTTTTCGAGCATCACTGCGAACATTAGCCCATGGAACATCCTTTGGCCACCATGGAGGTCTAGTTGATTCCTTTCCCCAGCCTGGCTTACCCCGCCCTGTTGAATACTTTAACATGAGTGGAATGAAGGCACGAAGCTGAGCCTAGGAAGTAAAAGATGTTCAACTTAAAAATTTTGTTTCTTACATCATACTGCTCTGAATTAAGGGTAAAAGCTTGAAATAGAAAATGTAATTAACATAGTAGAGATGTTAATTAACAGAAATGGTGTTTTGAATTCAATAAAATCAGAAACAATTAGAGTAACAGGTAAATGAAATACATGAGAAACACTGGAAAGCAACTCATACTGACAGTAATTTGAAATTAAATCAAACAATATGACATCAGAAAATATATGCAGAATACAACCGCATTTTCAGACAACAAACATAAAACACATGGAGGCTACTTGTACTAACAGTAAGTTGAAAAAATCAATATGACACCAGCAAGTACGTAAAGAACAGAAACGCATTTTCAGACAACAAACATAAAATCTCTCCCATATACATGTTTACCAGTTAGACATTATTCCTAATAAAATGTAGAAGTCAATCTCATTACATTTAAATATACAAATAAGTTTCAAAGAGTCACTCATGAAGACATTTAAAATAATACAAAACAAATCACATGTTCCAAAATAATTTTGTTTTAAATTGGAAAGGTATATCATTGTAACGTATATGTGTTTAATAACTGGAGATGCTTGACAAAAAATCACAAAATTTCACACAGAATGTAACAGAACTTGGTTATATATTCTCAAGTTTGATATATAATACAAGGCTGTAGTTGCTCAGAAGTAGCTTAAAAAATAAACTATATTAACATGAGATAACCAATTACCAATACTGTTTACCTATGAACAGTGATTACATTGATAATAGTTATATAAATCAATTAAAATAAATACTTCAAATTATTAAAAAAATTGATTAATCAAAATTAATGTTTCTTATTAATACTGTTTTTGATTATTCAAACTATTTAAATAATAAAAGTATTGCTATTATATTTATTTGTTGTATAGAATATGTTTCTCCCACTGTAAGTATCCAAAACTAGATTTAGCATTATAAGCTTTCTTTCTGTTCTTCAGATCTTTTATTGTATCTTAAAATTTGTAGTGCATACTTGAGGGATTTACACATTTTGATTATAAAGTTGAGAAAAAAACAACCTTTAAACTCTAGATGATTATAAGAAAACTTTTATTTTACCTAACATTTTGCCATTGCAACTTCACCAGGGTCAGTACATACAACTATTTAATATTTGTGGATTATAAAACTTCTTGTAAAGTTCTATTTCTCTAGTCTGTGATAACGAGTAAACACTCATAGAGAAAAATTATATATGTAAAAAACAGCTGGCATGGGTAATGAAAGCACTATGTAGAGGAGTGAACGTTTCAACCTTCTTTGGTCATTGTTCACAAAAAAAGAAAGAGGTAACTGACCAGTAGCTGACCACATGTTTAAAGACAGTTGTGTAATTGAGTGTAGAAATGTAGAGGGCGTGCTTAGATGTTGGATATATTTATTAATATAGGTATAAAGGTCTTCCTTTGTATTGGTTTATTTTGGGCTTGAGTTGTTGTATAAGTAAGGCTTCTTTAATTTTGCATTTTTTTGTGTTTGTTTCTTTATTTAGTATTTGAGTGTTTACTATGGTTATGTTGTGTTTATTTGATTTGCAGTGTTTGAAAATGTGTGAAAGTGACTTTCTGTGTTCTTTGAATCTGGTTTCCGTTTTACTACTTGTTTCTCCAATATAGAAGTCATGGCAGTTATCACATTGTATTTTATAAATAATGTTGGTGTGGTGTTTGTCAGTGTAGGTTTTACATAGTATAGACCTTAGTTTTGTGCCTGGTTTTTGAATAAATTTGGCATTAACTGGAATGTCATATTTTGTTACTAGTTTTTGCCAAATGCTGGTTATTTTTCTGCTGAACCTGATTTGACTGGCTTTTAAATAGCAGAGAACGTGCTAAGATTTAAGAGCTATTTATACCTATGTTGGAAATTAAATTCAATTAAAATGGGAACAGGTAATCAAAAGAAGGCATATTACAGAAGCAAAAGTCAAACTGGAATCATGTAAGTCAAGAAATAAAAAGAAATCACGCATGACTGACTGACCAACACTTGGCTTTTATATATATATTTTTTATATAAGTAATAAATGACATGTGTTAGTATAATTATATATAGTTATTATTGTAACTAAAATATAATATTAGAACAACAGTGTAACAATAATAAGAATCTATACATTGTTACAGGCATGTTATGGCAGACTAGTGGAATAGAACTTTAAAAGCAGTATTATAATTTAACAAATATTCTAATCTCAAATAGTTTTATGCACTTACTCTAATGAAGCTGCAAAAGCAAAACATTGGTTAAAATAAAAGTTTTCACATAAATATCTGGAGTATAAAGGTCGTCTTTTCTAACATTATTCTCAAAATTTTGTACTTCAAGTTTGTTTATCAATGAGCCAGAATGACCTGATGATTCAGTGGAGCTGATGATTTAAGGTTCTGTTGACTTTTAGGGTCTGTTTATTTGCTTTTAGAAGAGTATGAGTACCATTGGTTTGAGAAACACTTTATGGTAAATACATAGCATGGGCATTCTCCAAATATGTAACATCAGCCAGCTCAAAGACTCTTTTAATTTCAAGTCTAACCTTAATCAACTTAATCATAAAGCCTTAATGGCCAGTTTTGATCTTATATCCCTCTTTACAGAAGTTCCAACCACTAAAGCCTGCAAGATAGCCTTAGAACTCTATATCCGAGACCCTAACCAATCAATAGACATTCCCAGCAACCAATTAGCAACCCTCATAAAATTCACCACGATGAAGACAAACTTCATGTTCGACAACGACAACTATATACAAACAAATGGCCTAAGCATGGGCAACCCAGTATCACAAGTTCTAGCCAATATTTTTATGACACAAGTTGAAACACAAGTAACTGACACAGCATTACATCCACCACTATATTGGTACAGATACACAGATGACACGATTGTGGAATTCACATCTACAGAACACACACTTAATTTTTTCAATCACATTAACTCTATATATCTCAACATTAACTTCACACGTGAACAGAAAGAAAGCAATCAAATATCATTTCTTAACCTCAAAATTACAAGAACCGATACACAATTTAACACAGAAATCCACCGAAAAATCATCCATACTGGACTGTACATTCCTTGAGACTCAGTACATGAAACAAAACAAAAACTTAACATACTAAGAAACCAAATAAAGACCGCCATAAAACTATGCTCACCAGATAAAATTAACGATGAATTAGACAAAATAAAACAATACTTCATCAACATCGATAAGTTTCCTCCACAAACTATAGAAAACATTATATGCACACACCTAGACAGAAAGAAAAATCAACCAACAAAAGTAAATATATCTCACAAATCAAAAAATCACGAAATCATATACTGCTGTAAACCATATATTCCTGACATCAGCAGAAAAATAACTAACATTTGGCAAAAACTAGTAACATAATATGACATTTCAGTTAATGCCAAATTTATTCAAAAACCAGGCACAAGACTAAGCTCTATACTATGTAAAACCTACACTGACAAACACAACACCAACATTATTTATAAAATACAATGTGATAACTGCCATGACTTCTATACTATAACCATAGTAAACACCCGAATACTAAATAAATAAACAAACAGAAACAAATGCAAAATTAAAGAAGCCTTACTTGTACAACAACTCAAGCACAAAATAAACCAATATAAAGAAACACTTTTATATCTATATTAATAAATATAATCCAACATCTAAGCATGCCCTCTACATTCCTACACTCAATTACACAACCACCTTCAAACATGTGGGCAGCTATCAGTCAGTTACCTCTTTCTTTCTTTGTGAACCTGATGAGGATTGAAGAAGGTCAAAACGTTGTTTGCTACTCTAATAGAATTTTCTCTACCCATACCAGCTATTTTTACATATATATTTTTTTACAAGTGGGTTTTCTCGTCATCACAGAATAATTGTTTTCTGTTTTCCTTAGAGGCATCAACTAGTCCAAATCACCAGATGAAATACATCCCAGTTTAAAGACTATACCCCTATACCCAACTACTTGATCCATGCTGTAAACTTCATCAACTCAAGAACCACAGACTTACCAACTAGGTACATCAAGATTTTTAACACATCAAAATCTACTGCAGAGCATATATAAATTAACTGTTTCTCTTATTTCTTTTTCACTTTAGAGCCAAATCCACCAAAATAAGGCCCTACTACAACTCTTACAACACATTACCACAGGAATTTCAGACCTCCTGCACAAGATAGCAGACCATTGTGAATTATTCCTGAAATGAATCCTGCCTACACTTAAAACACATCAGCCACAATGAAGCTACAGAAGTTACTTTTCATCCATCAAGTTTATTTTAAAATTGTTTATATAACCTAAAAGTTTTAATAGCACAATTTTTCTTCCCCTTTTAAATTTTTTGGGTATGTTCAGAACAAGTTTATTTGGTATCTTGTCTGTGAAAGTGGTTTTCTCAGAGTATTCCCATTTACCCCACAGCAAAATTTTACCTTGAACCTTGGATTCTCTGATCACAGCTCTGAAAAGACTATTCAGCAAATTAAAAATAGGGAATCAAGTTTAAATATACAAACTAAATCACTGCTACACTCTAGTCAATAGCTGACACAAAAACTGTGTAAAAACAATTTCAAATTTACTAAAAAGATTTTTTATTTTCATCTCATTGCTTAGATGTTGTTTTACCAAGTTCCAAACTCAAAAGTACAAGAACCAATACACAATTTGAAATCCACCAAAAAACTTGTCCTTTCATCATAGTCTTGGTGGTAACAGGTCTGTTTTATTTCAACATTATATTTCAACACTTCAAGCCTTGGTGGTAACAAGTCTGTTCTACTGCAACATTACATTTCAATGCTTCAAGCCTTCCACTTTTTCATAGCAACTTCTTGTTCTCAGCTGAAAATACTTATAGCTTTCCAGATGCCTTGAGAAGTTCATTTATTCATTAGTCACACTCACTTGGTGGTAACAGGTCTGTTCTACTGCAACATTAGATTTCAACGCTTCAAGCCTTCCACTTTTTCATAGCAACTTCTTGTTCTCAGCTGAAAATACTTATAGCTTTCCAGATGCCTTGAGAAGTTCATTTATTCATTAGTCACACACACTTCATATACTACTCAAGTCAACCACTTAACAAATCAGAAACCGGTAACTTTTACACACCACCAGTAAACTTTAACTAAGCTAAATAAGTCTAAGCCACTAGCTTAAAATTAGTTTCATTCATGAAAAAAATCAACCTTAATTCTGCAAGTGGGTCAATGAGAAACAAGTTTCTGAATGCCCCTGATTATCTTTCTGGCCTCTTCAAAACGTGAAGGATTTAAAATGAAAATTATTGTCAAGAAATGAATTAGAACTTATGGTACATTTTAACCCCCTCTCATACAAAGCTAGAACCCCACATTGCAAAGATGTAGGAACTGGTTTAGGTGCACTGCATGAAAACCAAGGGAACAGCAAAGTTACTACACTACTTCTGGAACATGTATGCTCTTTGCCCTTGAAATAGAAAATGAATCTAATATAGGTAGATAAAAATAATATGTACAAATGCAATTTGTCCTGAGAACTGCAATCCAGAGTAAAATATAAACATAATTAGCTATTTACATATGCAACCTTAACCAAACAGAGGAGGTTCCACAACTTGTCTTCAGTATTAGGATGTTGAGGACCAAAAAGACAGAAACTGTGAAAGGTATTCAGTTTAAAGAAGAGGGCACTAGAAGCATCATGTTTCAAATGGGGTGTACAAGAATGTTTTCATTCTTCTTTGCCCCATTTATGAGGACCAGAATAAGCTTGTAAAGATTTATTGTAAGATAAACATAGTGGTTAGCATATGTGAAATATTTTATATAAGCTATACAACCCAACCATAAGTAAACAAAGTGTCATACATCAAGCAACCAGAATTACAAAGAGAAATTTAGTTTTCAGCCAAAGTTGGACAAACTCCTAAAATCACCTAAGGAACAAGAAATATAACAAACAAAACTTGGCATTAGGGGTCCAAGGTTCAAAGGGAGGATGGAAGAGGCATAAAAGAATCACCCTGAGATCCCAAACAGGCAAATCAAAGGAATGTGGAGGATGCATGACTTGAAAGGAGCAGAAAGGGATGGAAATGACAAGGGAAAATAAAAGTAAAAAAACCTGGAGAAATAGAAAGTGTTTGAAAAGGCCATTTGGTAGTTAGACACAGTAGAAGTGGACAAGTCAATGTGAAAAATTGGGAAAAGATGAGGAAGTGTGGGAAGGTCAAGAAAAATAAAAGGTATACCACTGCCTGTGATAAATGGACAAGGAATGAGGTCTGATGGATTGGGAAAGGAAAAATGCAACACATGGATTAGTGTCTTGGCTGAAACGATGCATCTAACAAAATACATGCATGAAGACAATGTGTGGTGATAACTAAATGAATAATGTCCAACTAAGGCTGACAGAATAGGGGCTAATACAAAAGAAATGATACTGGAGGTTGTACAAATAAAGGTTGAACCAATAAGAATGATGGTTGTGCCAGCCAATATGGAGCGATAAGCAGGCTGAGAATTGGAATGGTGTGGAATTAGAACTCTGGAGAGGAGTCAAATAGTAAGCACAGAAAGAATGATATTATTCCCAGAGTTAGTGGGTGTGGAAAGTAAAACCAAAGAGAAAGCATTTTGGTATCCCAGTGGGTAGCAAAGGCATATATGAGGTGTCCACAGCTGAGAACATACCTACACCTAAAGTACAAGTCTACAAAATAAGCAGTACTAAGGAATATGCAAAATGATTAAATTTACCTGCATACAAAGTAATAATCAATATCTAACATACCAAACTTTAAACACTGATGACATGAAACACTTAATTCTCGAATATGTAAATACGGATATATCCATACAAAGGAGAATCCACAAACAGATTTAAGGAGCTAGGAAAATGACAAGCTAAAACCACAATGTGATGACTGTGGACTCAGAAAGGAGATCCAGGATTTGAAAGCAGAGAAATCAGGAAGTGGTGCCTTGTTGTTCAGTGATATAAGTAGAGATGTCAGTACATACCATAATCATTCTTACCCACAGAAGAAGAAGTGAGATATAGCTCAATGAACCAACAAAGGCTCAAGAGCAGCGATACAGAGAGAAGAGTCCTTGATTGACCAGAAATCTTCTGGGAGCTGAGGAAAGAGCCACAACTCTCTAAAGATGAGTCTATGAACCAATGCAAATTCCAATGTGATGAAGTAAACAGCACCCATGCTGTCATTTAGTTTTCATCCAACCACCAAGCCAAGTTGACTTTGATCGGTGAAGGAAGGGTAAAAAGTGGTCAAAGGGATTCAAAAAGAAGTTCCACTGATCTAGGATTGTCCACCGAAGAGAATGCATACCCAATGAGATAGAACATCTTGGGCTGTAAAAAATGTGAGATGAGGAACTTGTGAGCTGCCTGCTCCAAACCCAAAGTCAAAAAGGAGAAGGCTGGGTCATGCTGAAGTTGAAATAAAACCACCAGAAATGAATAAGGTATTGAGTTGGGATAAGAAGAAACTTCCTCACTGTGATCAGGAATCCCACCCATGCTGCTTTTTGTAGGAGCAGATAAGTGTAGTTTCTGGACTGTGAATGGGTAAAAGAAAGTAGGTGCTATTCATCCATAGGAAGAATAGTGCAATGACTCAGAGAAGATGTCTGATAAAACACTTAGTGTCAAAGTTAGTGTTACTGAAGCACTCGAATTAAAACAATAAATAACTCTAGATGATGTGGTTACCTTGACAAAGAACCTCAAATTGTAGATTATGAGGAGAAAATGAGGTTTAAAGTATTATGAACATAGGAAAAAAAACTTATTCTGTTATAACAAGGAATTATATATTACTATTAGTAATGATACATAATATACAAACTATCTAAACATACCTAGTTAACAAAGTACTTGTAAATATCAAACAGACAAACCATCATAAATTTACCTAGTTTACAAAGTATGTAATAAAAATGAACATGCAAACTGACTCAAATTATCTAGAAACACATTAAAAATTAATATCTACTTTATAATTCATCTAAATTAACCTAGACATCAAAGGACACAAAAATTAAGATAAGGCACATAGTTAACAATGATGAAAAGAAAAAATTATTCAGATATTACAATGAATTAGATTACTAGTAGTAATGATATGTAACTTAAAGCTATCAAACATACATAGTTAAGATAAGGTATTTATTAATGACAGACTAACAAACCAATCAAATTTGCCAAGTCTACAAAGCACACAATATTATAAAATTTACAAAATAATTAAATTTACCTAAAAACAAAGTAATAATCAATGTCTAACTTGCCAAAATCCAATCACTGATGACATGAAAACACAATTTAAACATACCTAGTTAAAGTGCTTATCAATAAACTAACAATACCACAGTCTGAATTTCCAAGTAACGTAATATTAACAAAAGGATAAAATGATTAAATTCACCAAAGCTATAAAGTTATAATCAATATCTAACTTATCAAAGTTTGAGTCTGATGATATGAAATAAGTAATTCTCCCATATGTAAATAAGAAGAAAGCCACATAAAAGACATCTGAGCCATGCCTACCACAGACATATCAACCACATGTGAAGTGTACATATTGAAATACTTACCTCAAATACCCTGGGAGAACTGGAAGCAATAGGATGAAAAGGAGAGAAAAACAATTCTTTATGAAAATGAACGATGTGGCAGTACTGTAACTAGTGGAAGATGAAGACTCCTGAAGAGGTGTAGAATATGATAGATTAAATTAAGGATGTGCCAAAAAAGAGAACCTAAAAAGTCTTCTCACAGACTGTTTTCTTCTTCAGAAACATTGTCATGTTGAAAGTAGAGTAAACTGCCAAACAAACATATGAATCTAGCCCTCTGTGAATTAAGACCTGTACCTATTTTGCAGATAAATTCAAACCCAATTTCTGGAAAGTCAGATCAGTAGCTTTTCTGACTGTAATGGGAATTTTTGTAGTTGATACACTGATAGCAAATTTATATTGACGTCTCTTATAATTAAGTGACTAGAAATAAATGAAAAAGGAAATTTTTGAAGCAATTGAATACAAACACAGTAAAATAAAATTGTAGAAAAAAAATTGAAATGGCAAAGAAGCACAATCATAAATGGTGCCCACACATGAATAACATACACATCTAAGTAATGTTGTGCCATTAAAGAGATTGAGGAATTAGTGGGAATAACTGAGGGAGCTAGCTTCACCAATATGGGTAGTAGTACTACTCATGGAAAGTAGGCACATGATATGTGCATGGTCAAGAATGAAGCAAAATGTATAGGGCATATAGATTGGTGCACTAAGTGCAAAAAGTTTTAGCAATGCTTAGAGGGCAGATAGAATACTCAGATGGAGTGGAAGTAAGACCATATCGGAAGATTAAATTAGTAAAATCCGTGCTAAACTTTTTTCAAATTCTATACATATGTAGTTTCATTGTGGTAAGTAAAAGACAACTTGAAAACCATATATATAACACACAGTCCACCATTATAAGTTTTGATATCAGTTCTTTGGCATGATTAACCCTTTCACTATGCACTTGGTATAAAATACACGAGTTCATTTACCCATTTGCATATGTTAAGTATTTGCACTATAAATTTTCATACTGCAGGTGTATATTCAGAAAACTTGATATACTTTTGGTAAAGATTACAAGTCAGATTTTTAATGAAATATTTTTACTGAAGATTTATTTGTGAAAATAGAGTCTGTTTTATTACTAGTTTGATGCAAAGTGATTTCATGTTATGATTAAGTAAACTATTCTTCATCCTAAAAAGTTCAAATATTATTTGTGTAAGACCAAAAACTTTTGTTTTCAGTAAGATTTGATATTTTGTTTATTATTTTCTATACTCTAACTATGTGGGGTCTGTCACTTGATCAACCTCATAACCATCATAAAAAATTTAGAAAATAAATATAAATTATGATTTTTCATGTTGGAATAACTACATATCATAACAAGAAAATACAAATGTTTAGTCTAAGCAGCTTATGTCTCATAATGCTATATATTTAATATATATATACACACACACACACTTTTTATTATTATTATTATTATACTGATCTTCCAGTCATGCCTAGCGATCATTAGATGGCTTGTACTGACACGATGCACATGCACTCATGTTATGTATCCAATAATATAAAACTGATCTTTAGTTTTCCATGTCTTGAGTGTTTTAGTGGACTAGTATTTTGTAATATACAATCACATTTCAATTATTATACATTATATATGTATATAGATTATCACTATTTAGAAATAAATTATTAAATTTATATTTCTTAAAATACAGAACAATAAATCTAGAAGTAAAGCAAACAATTATCTCTTTTTCACTATGATACCTTTGAACTTGGTTGCTGCTGGATATAAGTTGCTAAGCCTTTTAAATTTTCATATGTGGAGGATATCAAACAAATTTTTTAAGGTATTATATATATATATATATACAGTTGAATAACTAAAAAAATCTTAAATAACTACACCAATACCATAGAATTCCACTATAATTTATTAAGCTTAGTAACTATAATGTATTTAGATTTTAAAGATAGAGATCCAACCTACATTAATGAAATGTGGTTTTAAAAAATGTAGTAGTCTTTTCACAGATTAAAATGACTGAGAAAAAATCACAAAGAGGACATTCTAAGCTGTCATTTGGTTACTGACATGTCATATATTGTAGTAAGAGTATATAAGGACCATTTTAAAATATAGAAAAAGTTGAATAGGACCACAGCATTTAATTTAGTACATAAGCCTTATCTCAGCAAAATAAAAAGATATGAGCTTTTTATTTTATATTCTATAACTTAGTATTTTGACATCACAAATATCTAATTTTAAACAGTGCTGCATTCAACATACCACATGACTCACTAAAATCTGTATTTAAATGTGTTATTTTATATTACTTTTAAATTAAGAAATCAACTCATATATAAAATTAAAGTTTGAATTATAATCCACAATTTAATATAAAACTTATTGATATAAGTTCTTAAAATAGTAGTTCAATAAAATTTTGAATGCAAGTCAACTTGCAAGATTACATGGCATTTGACCAGTGACCCATTGTGAAAGGTTAATTAGACAGTAATTTATATGTCTGTTATGATTTTATTTATGTTATTACACACTGTGTGATCAGTTGTCTACCACAGTTGGGAAGAAACAGATAACAAATATCTTATCCTAATGTATAATGTAAGCTAAATACATTCATTACTTCAATTTAACAAACCTTCAATATTTTACTAGCATCAATGTATTTTCACCATTTAGCATCTAACATCAAATTTAAATATTTACCTGTGTCATCTTCTCCACTGGTGTAGGAATTCCATCTATAACCAATGGAGGAAGCTCATGCATGGTCAGATCATCTGTATGTTGAGGTGGAGCTTGCTCAGCCAAGGCTGATTCTAGTTCTTGAATAATGACCTGTCGACAATTTCTAATCTGTGGAACCAAATACTTATAATTCAGTTTCTTTCTTCAGGCTTTTCGACAGTTAGAGTAAAAACTAATTTATCTGATAATATATACCACAGTCACAGTAAAATAAACACATTATTTACTGAACATGCAAATAGTAAGAATTTCAATTTTTATTGAACATTTGTCTCAAACATTATGGAGCACTGCCTAGTATCTTAGACCCATTATACTAAGAAGAAAACTACTATAAAAGCCATAACAAAGCTTCCTCATTTCACTCAATGTTTTGTTGAAGTCATGAATTAACCAAGCAAGCTCAAGTCACTCCAAGTATTATAAACTATATCTGTGTTTTCATAAGGTAGTTTATCTCTTCAATGACTACATTTAATTCACCTAAAGATGGGCTAAGTTTAGTCCAAAAGCTTGGGTTTCAAATGGCCATGGAGGAGAAGTTTTCAGTTCTCATTTACACCTTTTTGTATGAAGCATTTTCCTTATTTAAATAGAAATCAGTTTTAGATTAGTAATTTTAGTTTCGCATGCAGGGCTTACCCTGGACTAAATTTTTCTGTAGCCAGGCTATTAGCCAAATGATTTTTTTGGTAGCCAATTTTAGCCAGTGTTTTAGCCAGATAGGTTTGATCCATATCCAACCCTCCAGCCAGTCACATACGATAAGACAGTCAAAGAATAAATGACAACTAAGTTCTTATCATACATTTTATTTCAATGAATTTATCATTTATCAAATTTATTATAAAACAACAGTTTCACAGTTACAAAGTTCAATGTTTTTCACACACAAATCATTACAAAAATGACATGGGAAGAGGAGTCACTAAATTAAAAGTAACTGTTATTACATGCTGCTAAACAGGGATCTCTCTAGACTTGCAAACAAGGGAGAAGTTTTGCTCTAATTTTACAAAATTATGGAAAAGTTTACGGTCAATAGCATTCTATTCTTCTATAATATAATCTGTATAAGATGACTTTTCCTTGAGCTTACGAAGGGTGAGGTTTGGTCTGTTTTGGGAGACCACTTCTCCCAAGTCACTCTAGTGAGAGCCCTGCTTAATAAAATATATATCATCACTCAAACATCACCAAACTAAACTTGACAAGTTTCAGTAACATTCATGCTGAAAATCTGAACACAAATTCATGACAAAATGAAAATATATATTTGCCTTGAAGCATGTCATTTTGTTGTGCCTTAATACTCATTTACAGTTACAACTGGTGCCTTTGTTTCAATGATTACATTAGAATACGTCTGTTCTTTTTTGTACTCCAGACCTTAAAGGCACGTTTAAAATAAAAATTTCCAGTGTTTGGACCATCTATTGACAGACACATGATATTTTCCAGGTTTCTAGTACTCGGTGAATTCCTCAGACACGTTTTTATCAAATTCTGCTTACTAAAACCTCTCACAATCAGCTGTTGAAACTGGAGCTACCAGCAGTCTATCTGCCAGTTCTGCACTCGCAGGAAAGGACTCTCTGTATTTTACTGCAAAATTGCAGAAACTTTTAATGTCTGTTACAGACTTGCTTCCACTTTCAAAAGTAGATCTAGCAAATTTTGAAAATGATTTCAATTCTTGTTTTGTTCCCTCGTGGCCAAAGGTTGACAAATAATCATTGATTGTGTCAATGTCTGCTGAAATGTCTGCGTCTTTGAGCAGTGGGTTGAAGAAATTTGTGAGGGAAGTCAAAATAGCTGCATCATCATTATCTGAAAACCTGTCATTCAGACTTCTTATCATATTTTCTGTGAACTTATCACATATATTTTCTGCCTCAGACCTTTGAACTGCACTGTCTCTTATGGTATGCCCACCAAACTGAAAAGTGTACAATCCATCTGAATCTAACTGAGGCTCAGCTGGCACCTCATTCAGAAATTTTGACAGCATTTCACCAGATTTGTTTTGTTTCATTTCCTCCAGACACTCAATAGTTGAAGCAAGCAGTGGGTGAACTTCAGAGAAATTAAGATTTATCCTCTGAAATGTTTTTGACAAAATGACTAATGGCTTCAAACAATCAGCCAGCTAATGTGACACATACAGAAATTTGAATGAAGTGATGGGTTTATACAAGCTAAGAGCTTTACCAGAGGTCTCTTCCATAAATACAGACACAAGGCTGGAGTAGTTGGAAAGCAGTGCATCTACTGCACCTTCAAAACTTAACCACCTGGTGTGAAAGATCTCTTTAAACCTCTTTTCTTCTGCATTGATAATGCTCTGCACTGCAGTCAAAGTTGCCATATGTTTTGGCGAGTACTTAAAAAACTTAAATATGGAATTCATAATATCCTGGTACTTGACAAGATATGGTATGCTGTCAGCTCCTGTGGCACAACTCAAAGCTAGTCTGTGTGTGATACAATGTGTGGCTAGGACACCTGGTACAAATTGCTTTAGTCTAGTAACTACTCCAGACTTTGACCCAACCATCACAGCAGCACCATCAGAGCTGACACTACATAAATTTTTCACTTCAATACCCTTCTCTGATAACATACTAATGACTTTTGTAAAAATGTTCTCAGCATTAGCTTTGTAAAGTTCACAGATTCCAAGGAAATAGGTCTGTGGTGTCACTGTACCGAACTGATCCATCTCTAGTACACGGATGTAGCTGACAAGGTTCTGCTTTACTGAAATGTCTGTACCTTCATCAATCATGATGCTGAATTTTCCATTTTTGGCTAGTTTGTTTTTTAAATTTTCTCTCAACACTTCTGCCATACAATCTTGGAAGTCACTAACACTAGTGTTGTGTTCACAGGTAGTATGTTGGTCCACTACCAGATGCTGGAGCTGTGTTGCACCCTGGAATTAAAACAAAAAGAATAAATACATAAATAAATAATTTGTGGGAGTAGTAACTCTAGAACATGAATACATAAATCAGTAACAAACTTCATCAAGAACAACGGAGAAATTCCACTTGTAAAACATCAGCTGATAATCCTTCGACAATTTAAGAACATAAAAACTGTATTACATACATAATAAATAATTTGTGAGATTAGTAATTGTGAAATATGAATACGTAAATCAGTAACTATAACAAATTTTTCATTAAAAACAACAAATAAAATCCACTTGCAACAAGAACAGAAAAACTGTATTGTATACATAATAACTTACCTGCATCATACATAGTCTATTTAGATCTGGAACTAGGGAACTTGGTAGGTCATGCTTTGCTGCAAAGTAAACATTGTGCATTGCAGCTATGATGGCAGTCTCACTTTTGTTTGTGGCTGAGACTGTGGCCTTAGTCATCGCTGTAGACAGCTTGGACGCCTCCATTGCATCTCTGTCGTCTGAAATAAATGATAAAAAAATAAATTACCTCATGCATTACAACATCTTTTTAATGTAATAACACTGCTAAAGAATTAGGAAATAAATTGACATGGGCATATTTTTGTATTATATTTAATAATTTTATAAGTTTAACTATCCAAATAAGTCTCAACATTCACTCAGTCAATAAATACCTTTTGTTTTCTGATGCTTGGTTAGGTTTTCTTTTTTCATCACTGAACAACTAGTTGTGAAAGTGTTTGAGTTCTGTACTTTAATGCACAATGTGCAAAACATTTGTTTTGTAGAGGCTTCATATTTGAGCCAGTTAAATTCATTCAACCATTTTTCTTGGAATGATCGTGAAATGTCAGTTTCAGATTTGGATTTTTTTTGATGGAGGCATTAGACAACTTTCACTGTCTAAGGGGCGTTTCGCCTGCAAAGAAGCCATTCTGAGATCTCATTGATGTCGAGAAAACCCACTTGTAGACAAATATATAGGCAAAAATGGCTCGTTTGGGTTGAGAAAATATTTTACATAGAAGAGCGAACAACGTTTCGACCTTCTTCGGTCATCGTCAGGTTCACAAAGAAAGAGGTAACTGACCAGAAGCTGACCACATGTTTGGAAGGGGATGTGTAACTGAGTGTCGGAATGTAGAGGGTGGTGTTAGATGTTAGAATATATAATTTTATTTATTTTATTATATTAATATAGGTATAAAGGCATTCCTTTATGTTGGTTTATTTTGGGTTTAAGTTGTTGTATAAGTAAGGCTTCTTTAATTTTGCTTTTGTTTTTGTTTGTATCTTTATTTAGTATTTGAGTGTTTTCTATGGTTATGTTGTGTTTATTTGACTTGCAGTGTTCGAAAACGTGTGAAGGTGACTTTTTATGTTCTTTGAATCTGGTTTCCATTTTTCTACTTGTTTCTCCAATATAGAAGTCGTGGCAGTTATCACATTGTATTTTATAAATAATGTTGGTGTGGTGTTTGTCAGTGTAGTTTTTACATAGTATAGACCTCAGTTTTGTGCCTGGTTTTTGAATAAATTTGGTATTAATTGGAATGTCATATTTTGTTACTAGTTTTTGCCAAATGTTGGTTATTTGTCTGCTGATGTCAAGAATATATGGTATGCAGCAGTATATGGTTTCGTGATTTTTTGATTAGTGAGATATATTTGTTTATGTCAGCTGATTTTGCTTTTTGTCTAAGTGTGTGCATATAATGTTTTCTACGGTTTGTGCAGGAAACTTGTTGATGTTGATGAAGTATTGTTTTATTTTGTCTAATTCATTGTTAATTTTATCTGGTGAGCATAGTTTTATGGCTGTGTTTATTTGGTTTCTTAGTATGTTGAGTTTTTGTTCTGTTTCATGTGCTGAGTCCCAAGGAATGTATAGTCCAGTATGGGTGATTTTTCGGTGGATTTCTGTGTTAAATTGTGTATCGGTTCTTGTAATTTTGAGGTTAAGAAATGATATTTGATTGCTTTTTTTCTGTTCACATGTGAAGTTAATATTGGGATGTATAGAGTTAATGTGATTGAAAAAATTATGTATGTGTTCTGTAGATCTGAATCCCGCAACCATGTCATCTACATATCTGTACCAGTATAGTGGTGGATGTAATGCTGTGTTAATTGCTTGTGTTTCAACTTGTGTCATAAAAATATTGGCTAGAACTGGTGATACTGGGTTTGTTTGTATAGCTGTGGGTGTTGAACATGAAGTTTGTCTTTATCGTAGTGAATTCTATGAGGGTTGCTAATTGGTTGCTGGGAATGTCTATAGTTGGGTTAGGGTCTCGGATATAGAGTTCTAAAGCTATCTTGCAGGCTTCACTGGTTGGAACTTCTGTAACGAGGGATATAACATCGAAACTGGCCATTAAGGCTTTATGATTAAGTTGATTTAGATTAAAACTTGAAATTAAAAGAGTTTTTGATGAATGAGCTGGCTGATGTTACATATTTGGAGAATGCCCATGCTATGTATTTACCAAGATTGTAATTAAACGATTCATAAATGGACATTATTGGTTGTAATGGACAATCTGGTTTATGAGGTTTGGGGATGCTGTATATTTGTGGTGTGCGTGAGTCGGTTTTACGTAGGTAGGAATAAAGTGTTTGTGAAATTGTGTTGGCTTTTTTCATTTTTAGTAGTAATTTGTTTAGTTGCGTCTCGTGTGTCTTTGTTGGATTTGTGTGTATTGGTTTAAATTTGTTCGTGTCTGATAGGATGTTCTTTATTCCTACCTACTAAATAAAGAAACAAACATAAACAAATGCAAAATTAAAGAAGCCTTACTTATACAACAACTTAAACCCAAAATAAACCAATATAAAGGAACGCCTTTATACCTATATTGATATAATAAAATAAAATTATATATTCAAACATCTAACACCGCCCTCTACATTTCAACACACAGTTACACAACCCCTTTCAAACATGTGGTCAGCTTCCGGTCAGTTACTTCTTTCTTTGTGAACCTGACGATGACCAAAGAAGGTTGAAACGTTGTTTGCTCTTCTATGTAAAATATTTTCTCAACCCAAACGAGCCGTTTTTGCATATATATTCTGAGATCTGATGAATTCGCTGCATATTGGCTCAATTTATAGAGAATCTTTCCACTAATTAACATTTAGTTTTTTACAAGTACGTTTTTATTATGGTACTAGTCCAGTAACAGCTTTTAATTAAACTTACTGGCCAAGCCATGTGCCATTAGACAATGTAATTACAGGTGTGAAAGCCATCACAATCTTCGTGGTCATCCTTTAATTATAGCACCTTTAATCAACCACATATAAATGAATTATTCGTGTCAAGCCGTTTGGTCGCTGTTGATTGGACAATTTTTCATACGTTTGTCAATCCTGACCATGACCTTGCATGAATGCAGACAGGTTATTCATTTTTATCTGCTTACCGCATACTTGCATCAAAAAAACTTTGACGTAGTGAACCAGTCTAGCATTTTGTAAACAACAGTGTTTCGCCAGTATATTCGCCAATTACAATTTTTCTTCGCCAAAAAACAAAAATAATAGCCATTGGCGAATATGGCGAGCGACAGCGTGAGCTTTGAGCATGGTATCCATAAATGTTGCTTTCAAAGAATGTCTTACATGTTCATTGTAGTGTATTTTATTCCTCAATAAGTTGGGAGTTTTGGTAAGTGGGGTTTATTTTTATTTTTGATTGTAATTGTTTCTATTTATTTTTAATAAAGCACAGTTATACCATTTGGTAACACTGCCTTTCCATACAAAACACTATGTGTAAATTAAAAATTTGTATTAGGGAGAGAAATTAATAAAAGAATGGTTTGTACAATGTACATATGTAATTATTTTGCAGTTGCTCTTAACACTAATAAGGCCTTTATGCTTAAAATGTAATTGCTCATTTGTCTAGTTTTGAGATTTATATCCGAGACTTCCTGAAAACAGGTTGATTGTTAATATTATTAAACAATGTTATGATAAACCTCTCATAACTCAGTTCAGAAATACTAAAAATAACATGAAATATTGTAAAAATATGTTGCTTATATATTTTTTTAATAAATCTAAATATTCTCAAATATTTAGATTTGAATTTTAATGCTCTCTGTTTTAGTTCTGTTTTTCCAGACAATATAATAAAATTCAAAATGAACTGTTAACTTTCGAAATTATTTACATCTTTAAATCCATAAAAGCATTCAAATTATTGAAAGCTTTGTTCTTCAAAGTCAAGTTATTGTAGCTATTTTGAATGAGTGAAATTTTAGTAAAGCATTCAGTAAGTGTCTGTTGTAAAAAAAATACAAGTGTAGAGGATGACATTTCAGAAGTCTCCCACTTTTCATTTGCAGATTCAAGACTTTTAAAACATCATTCTCTATACTTGTTTTTTAATAGTAGGCAGTTGCCATTCATTTCTGTATACTCATCATGAATACTCTGCCTAAACAATCTATCAAATACCCATATGTGAAATATCAAAATATCCTACTGTTATTACCTTGTCATACTTAGGCAAATATTTTTGATTATTAAAAATCAGTTAAGAAATGTGCTTCAAAAGTTATACTCTCAAATACAGCAGAGGTATGTTTTGAAACCTGTTACTTACAATTTTTTATGAGCATATTCCTATATAAAATTCATCAAATATAATATTTAAACTTCCTTGTCTTTGCTGTTAACAGAACTAAATTGAGTTCAATAAAAGAAAACTGTTGAAATATTTAAAGATCTTAGAAAGAACCAATGATGAAGAGAATCTCCATACTAAAAAGCTTATGCTTAACTATGTAGATTCAGCATGTAACTTACTGCTAATATCATATTTATCTTTTTATAATGTATTTATTGACTTTCTGCTTAAACTAGTTGGCTCATAACCACAATGAAAACTTACTTTATTGATTGAAACTTTACAGATTATTTTATATCTGTCAAAAACCTATACGTTGGTTTCGCACTACACACTCAATGGTTTAAACAAACTCTGATTCTTCATTTGAGATGATGACATTATTAAGATACCTTATCAATTTGCTAACTACAGTACTAAAAAAGTCATGTGATACAACATTCCTTAGTTTAAACAATCTGGTTCTTCATTTGAAATGATGACATTATTAAGATACCATATAAATTCATGAGTTATAGCACTGTAAAAAATCACGTGATGCACTGTACTAAGGTTTAAACATATACCGTATTTAGCTTTTCCTTTTAAAATTTTAGGTTTTTGTGATATATAGAAGTAATTTTAAAGTTTGTTCAGTATTACACAAGTGGAATGATTGAATAAGTTACTCTAAGAGTACTATCCTGTAAACAGAAGCAATTTGATATAGCAGCACAAATATTACACTATATTATAATTGTTTGCTTACCACATTTTCCAGTGGGTGGGCTCCAAACACCTTGAAATTATTTTGAGGTTTCCCTGGTGTGACAATTAGAACTACAGCCTGCTGCCCCACTCTTGTGCTGTACTCATCAATTATTGCTTTCAACTTCCTACAACAAACAATTAGCATCCATAAACAAAAGTTATAATTAGGTAAAATTCATTTACAAAAACAAAATAAACAACCTTACAAATGGAAATGACATATATTATTCTGCATATTTCATTAACAACTACACCACTATCATGTAATAATAAACTAATACTTAAAACAGCCCCATTTTTCAACTATATGTTAAGAACGTTCTTGCAAATTAACATTTATCCTAAATCTATACATGTTTAACTTTCTTTTAAGGATTCACTTAATAGTTTTGTACCAGTAAGAATAAAATTAAATTTTTTCTTCACTTTTAGATGGACATCTTTTACTTTAAAACAAAGACT
This sequence comes from Tachypleus tridentatus, assembly GCF_004210375.1. NCBI lineage: Eukaryota > Metazoa > Arthropoda > Merostomata > Xiphosura > Limulidae > Tachypleus > Tachypleus tridentatus. Next base: position 13,484,202 of record NC_134836.1, on the reverse strand, counting down.
GACTTGAAACTTTCTGTCCAATTGCTTATTGGTAAGTTTGAAGGCTTATAATGCTAAAAATTGGATTTAATACTCAAAATGTGCACTGGGATCATTGGTGTAACAACAAACAAGTAAAAATGAAAGTCAGGTAACAATAACCTGTAACTAATTTTTAAATTTACCTTTAACTAGAAATATTATATTAAAAAAGAAAAGGATTAACTTGTATTTTCTGTAATAGTAAGCCAATAACTAATTTTATAATTTGCAGGCAACATATATTACAAAAAGTTGAATGTCCTGTAACAATACCCCAAAAACAGATTATTTAACTTAACTTTAATTGAAATCCCATATTTCAAAACCACATATTAACTTTTAGTTCTGTAACAATAACATAAAAACTAGTTTTTTAACTCACTTTCAGTTAAAAATTGTATATCTAAAAACAAAAGATTAACTTGAAATTTCTTCGATAGTAATTCAAAATCTAATTCTAAATTACCTTTAATTACACACGTAATCTTGAGTAAATTTGCACATTCTGTAATAGTAAAATAAAGCTATTTTTAAATTTACCTTTAATTAAATAAATATATTACCTTTAATGCTCTATAAAAAAAAAGAAAAATATAATATTCAATCTACCTGTAATTATATATTCTATGTTAAATAAGAAAAAAGAGATGAAATTGAAAGTTCTGTATTAATAAGTAAAAAGTAATGTTATCATTTTCTTACACTGTAAATAGATTTCCAATAAATACCTCCCATCGTACAATAGTTTTTCTTGATCTTCTACTGCCCTCTAACCCATTGAAAAGAGATTTTCTGGTTTGATGCACTAGATTTTATACCCCATGAGTTCAAGCTACTCATTTAGCATGCACAAAGCATAGGACAATTCTTCACCAACAGGAGAATAATATACTCTCCAAAAGCGACTGACTCTCTCTATATTACTTGACATGAAACTCACTTTCAAGATGAGATATCCAAGAAACAGAAAACTACCAAAAGTATGAAGCATGTGATAAGGAATTAAGTATTTACTGGAAGTCTATTTTAGTGTAAGAAACTGATTACTTCTGATGCCATACATACCTATTCTCACACAACAGTTAAAATTAATCTCTCATTGAGTAGATGGAGAGACCAGTGTAAGATCAAACAAGCGACCCCTGCAAAAAGTATCTGTAGAGAATCAAACAGGTGTGGTCTTTAATGGAATGAGAGTACATCTGGAGTACCTTGAAGAAATGGAATGTCATGAAATGGGGAGCATTGAGGTTTGGAGCTAGTAAAAGAAAGACAACATCAAACAATTTATCAGATGTAAATAATCAATATGAGTCCAACTCCATCCTAGGGTGTACAAATATGACTGGAAGCAAACCCAACTCTGGTAGGAGTAGAGTCAAAAGTAGTGTAGAGAAAAAGGGACAGAGAGAGATAGCTCCAAACCCACATGGAAAAAACATAAGGCCAATGGCTAGTTTTGGAATTATGAAGAACGAAGATATAGGCAACTAATGAGATAAAGCTAGGTATCTACTCAACCCCAACTGTGGAGACAAGGTTCTACATCTTGTTCTTGGTATTATGAGGTAAAGGACCATAAAAATTCAAAACCAGTATATATAGAGCATGGTGGTAAGGGCAAATGGATGTACCTTAAATAAACAAAGTGCTGTACTGCAAACAACCAAAATTATGATGAGTAGGTAAACAATCTGTTAGAGAAATTTCCAAATCAAATACAGGAGTCAAAAAGTACAACAAACTGTGTTATGCCTCAACTTAAACATAAGATCAGATATTAAAAGCAAGAAAAGAATGATTCCAACTCAACTGTAAGAGCAGGGAAAAAACATTGTGCACATGGCATTACAAGTAGGATGTGGAATGCCTACTCAATCAGAGGAACAAGAAAAACATCTTGTAACTTGACCTATCAATAAAGGGTCATCTACTGGTATTAACTGTTAAAATCTGGTGTGTTCTACCTGAACCTGGTATTACGAGAAGAATCCAGCTTTGGCTGGTCCAGCTCCAACCAACATCAGCACACCTAGGATTAAACCATGAGGTGGTAGAATGCAAGAGAATTCCTTGGTTTGCTCTTTTCTGTGTGTAGTGTAGTGGCATGTAATGTTAAGATGTGCATTCTACACTTTGAAGAAATCTCTAGCAGCTGGGAACTGGGAAATGACAAGGACTCCTAAATTCAACTTGAGCATAGAATGAATAAAAGGCACTAGGGGTGGTCCAGAGGAATGTCACACTGAAGAATGTGCAATGGGAGACTGTGGAACCCTACTCTGAAAAGCAAACCACTCCTGATTTATTCAAACAAGGAGAGGCAGGGTTGGGCAGCAATCCCCTTTTGCTTTACTCATGGTAGTCTATGAGTTATGGTCCATTAAGAATGTATGAGAGTTTTACATATGGATATGCACACACACACACTTGGTAAACTGTTAGTGAATTTGCAGAACACCCATCTTGATATTGTGTGTTATAACCATAAAGGTATTTGGTGGGGGTTTATAGAAAAAATACCTGACCAGGCAACACTTGCCACTAAATAGAATTTTAATAGATATTGAAGAAAAAATGAGGACCCTGAAAGAAAACAAAACAGAAAAAGAACAGTTTAACTGGTGTAAGTACAATTAGATGATATCCACTAGAGAAAAGCACAGCCAGATGGTGTAGTTAATGGGTGACAAAGGTATAGGGAGTAGTCCACCTTCCAGCCTGGACAATCTCCTGTTGAAAACAATGGGAATGAGCTATTACAGACACGATAGTATCTCCAATCTGATGAGACAAGGTATTATAAATGAGATGCATTTCTGAAAAGAGAAAAAAGGAAGCCAAACTAATAAGCTGCTGAACCCAACACAAAAGGATGATGATAGAGAAGCCAAATGACAAAGAAGAGCTCCAGAGGAGAAACAAACAGGAATATGACACAGAAAAGGAAGTCATACAAGCCACATAGCACCAAAGAGACTCCATACAGGGCACAGAGGGTGTTCTGAATCTGACCTAGTGAAATATTGGATATGGAAGGAATGAAGCTTGGTACAAATACAGAAATGCTCTCAATGGTAGTTAAAGCCTTAGAGAGGAAGGAATGGTATGGATATAACACAATATATGTACTATGATAAATGGTACAGCAAACATCTATTGCAAAGAAGTCAGATCAATAATGGCTGCAAATCATGAGAAGAATTAAATAAGTCAAGAGGAGAAAATTATATGGGGAACATGAAGCCAAAGGTTCAAAGGGAGGTTGAGAAATACTACACAGGACAAGATAGAGATCCCAAACAAATACCAGAAAGACATGGTGAGAACAAAGAACCAGAAATGACCAGAACAGGAGGGAATGAGTAGGAGATGGTAAGAGCCAATAGAATCTGATGAAGTTTGACCAGCAAGGTGAAGAAGCAAGAAAGGCAAGGAATGGAAGGACAGAAGAGGCACAAATGTTGTAGCAGAGACCAATGACTAAAAGTAGTCCAAGGTCATTAGTATATAACAATGTGAATAATCAGACCAAGAGGGAAAGGAGAGAAGCATCATCTGGTGTTAGACCTTGTCTCTAAGCAAAGCACATGACAAAGGTCATGCATGAAGTCAGGAAGATGGGGAAGTGGGATGAAAGGTGTCCAGTTGAGGTTGATGAAGGAGACAGATGAAAGTGTTGAGGTGATGACAATAGTAGAGACATCAGGAGAGGGAGCCAAGGCTGATTTGGTAAAAACAGAGCCACCAGCAGAATTTGTGGCAGAAATGGATGAAAGAGATTATTTTGGGGAGAAGATATATAGATGGGAAGGCCTAATGTGAAGGCCCCACCATTACTGACTGAAAGCATCTACCCCTCAAGCCTGAGGATGAGGAATCAGAGACTAGAAAGATGGCAGTTTATTGTTCAGAAGAATGACAAATGTAACTATGTGCAGGGTACCTAGAGAAAAGCAAAATCACTAGAAAATTTGAGGATTGAGGTATCATTCCATGGGAATAACCATATATGGAAGATGGAGAAAATGAGACAGAGCTCAATGAAAAGCTAAGAGCTGCAAAATACTGATGCAAAGCATGGATTTGAAGTAAATCTAAAACATATCCAAGGTATTTAGATATGTACTCCAACTCAAAAGTGAAGCATCAGTAAAAAGATGAAGATCCAAGCAACAAGGTGGAAGAGGAACACTAGTCATAATATGAACTCTGTCCAACCACCAAGAAAAGTTGGCCCAAAGGGAAGAAGGAGGGGCAAAAGGATGATCCAAAGAATCTGACAGAAGTTAAAAAAAATTACCTTCACACTTTATGTGTATTAACCCTGAAGAAGCCACAAAGACTAAACTTTGGTTTAAGTAAATTATTTAATATTTATTTAGAGTGTAAAGGTCGTTTTATCTCAACCTTCATCAAAAACTATGTAAATCCCTTCAAGGGTTCTGAGTTGAAGTTACATCATTCATAGAATTCCCACTTGGAGGAGACACATGTGAGCACAACATAAGGGTATGAGAGCTTCAAGGGAGCTCACATCTCCAAATTGGAGAGAAGCCCTTGAACTGGAGGAGAATAGGGCTTTGATGACCAATTGCTCCGTACCCTGAAGATGTAGTGCAGAAGGTTAAGCCCAACTGAGGTAGTACTGGTAGAAATCTCTTAAAGGAACTAGATACTGTGTAGAGGAAAGAAAGTAAATTACCAATGTGATTAACTGACCCACACAAGCAGCATTATCTAGGAGAAATAGGATGTGATTCAAAAATGCTTAACTTAAGCTTGAATCCCACAGAACCTGACCCCACTGTATATAGTTGTAGACCGTCTTGATGAAAATGGATGATTAGATAACAGGAAGAAGATGAACAGCAATGTTGAAGGAAGTTGTGAGTAACAATTAGCAAAGAACATCAATATGGTATTCCAAAGAATAAGCATAGCCCCCCAAAATGGTGTCATGCAAAAATGGACACACCTTGAAGTCTCCAGTGGAAGACAGCATCTCTCTCCAAATAATCTCAACAAACTAGAAAGGTAAGTAGGAAAACGACCAATTAAAAGAGCTATGCCAAATTCAACAACAGAATAGATCTGAGATCCTCCAAATATTGTTGGAAGAACAACAAAAGGCCTCAGACAAAAGGGTAAAAACTCAAGGGCAATGAAGTATATGAACCCCAAAGCTTAACTGTAATAAAAACCAGTGTATATGGACTTCCATATCAGAAGGAGAAAAGAAAAAATTGTTTGAATCAAAGTTCTCACATAAAAGAGAAGGAGAGGGTTCAAAGAAAACAGGAGAAACAGACAACATGTGACAAACCTATGTAATGAATAAAAGGGAAAGGGGTTTCTAGAAGGTTGAACTTCTTCCAAAGGTGCATAATATGGCCATATGGCAAAAGAAGTTCCAAGACCCATGTAAGAATCTAACTCCTGATATACCAGGGCTTGCACCTCCTCAGAAGATAATGTTGTTCCTGGAGCCTGGGTAACAGAAATATGTGTGTCCCTAGTAACTTCAGAAACCATGGCAGTAATTACAGTAAAACATGAATTCATAACTCTCAACAACTAGTGTAAAAAATGGCAATTAAAATTTGTAACACACCAACCTGTAAAAATGAGCAAAGTAAAAAAAAAGAATAAAAACTAATAAAGTCTGAAATATTGAAAAAAATTATTGCAAAGTGATAGCTAGTGAAAGACATGTTCAACTCGTATTGTGCCAATCAAGAAAGTAAAGTTCACACTAAGTGGTATAGAGGGAACCAGCTACTCTAGAAGAATGTGTCCACTTCTATTGGTTGCCACAAGCTCTGTGTATGCTAAATGAGCATCTGGAACTTATAGGGTATAATAATGTCTAGTGAATCATGTGATAAAAGCCACTGTTTGAGAGGAGGTGTTTATCGTACAGAAATTTTAGTTTACTTAAACATTCTATGTATGATAAAATAGTTACTGTCTGATATTTGTCTTTGTAGGAGTTATTTAAATTGTATAAAGACAGAGAGAAATTGAGTTCACCTCTGTAGGACCATTTTTTTATATCATTTACAAGTAAACATAAATTGGTGAAGATCATGAAGTATACAAAAAATCAATATACACAACCTCTGAAGACGAGTTTGCTGTCGTTTCCTAATCGAGGGATTAGTTTCAAATATGTAAGATTTCTTTCTTCTTTTACCAGTAGCAATTGCTGCAGCTGCTGCTACACCAATGGGTCCTGAAAAAACAGTTCTTAAGTTTTGTCTTGATTTTGTTTAATTCTTATCAATTAGAAATAGCTTTTGTTTTTAAAGATTGCATTAACAAGCCAGCCTAAATCCAGATTGATCTGATTAACTTTCAAAAGCTATTAATTTTAAACATTATAAGTACTTAAGGAAATGTAATATATAGTGTCAACAAACAAATCAGTTACATGACAGATAATTATTAAAGAAACCAGAAACGTTGTGTCTACTTTGAGGTCACATTTAAAAAATACACCATTATCATTCATTCCTTAGATTAACAGAAACTTTATGACAGAGTTTTTAAACAAGTTTAATAAAAACTGTCCTCAAACCTGGAAAGAAATTCATGCATCAAAACTATAACTTACTAAGTTACTACTAAATGCTAAGATACATCTTATTACCTTTACAGAAAATTCTTAAATCAAAAATAATTTGGAATGAGAAGAAAAATTTTAAGTTTACTTCTTTAGACACTGAGAAAAAGTGACATTAACCTTTGACTACCAAGTATTTCAGCTGCTACGGCAGCTCCTATGCCAGGTTTTTTCAACAAAATTGAGTAATTTTTAAAACAAAGGAAATAAGCAACAAATACTATTTTTTCTCTAAGCCAAATTTATAGTAGTACACAAAATGAAGAAATATGTACAAAACATGAAACAATAATGCACGAAATGTCACTTTTGGGTATTGAAATACATGACACATTTAATAATTCACTTTTGTGTGAAATGTTTTGAAGCAGGGGTCAACACAAAGAGCCACTTTGCAATCAGTACATTCATATCTGCTTTCCTTCCTCATGGATTTGTCAGAGCACACTTTACACTTTCTAGTGGGGTACTTTTACTTATCTGTTTGAGGAATAAGTGTTGAGAAGTGACATTCTGTGAAACGAAGGGGGTTTTCCAAGGAAGACCAGCCTCCGGTGGATTTTGGGCGCTGGGTTTGGTAATCTTCAATCAGGGTACGGATGACACCAAGTCTAAACTCCAGTAGAGACAGGTTGTTTCCCAGTGATTTGTAAACTACCAAAGCATTGTACACTGCTATATCCATCATGTGAAAAAATACAACTCTAATGCCTCTTCATTTTGTAACTTTTTTTGTGGCGCCATTCTGGATAAAAAGTGAAACAGTTTGTATGTAGGTCAAACGCATGTATGGTGCTGACATCTAGCGTTGAAGTTATGTATTATTGAGAATGAATTAATTCGTCCGTGGCACTTTGTTACCGATCGGCTTGGATGAGTTATCTCGTCTATGGCACTGAACAGTGTAAGGTTTCTTTTTACACTATACAGTAATGGGAATGGAACCCAAATGAGGACCCTGAAAAAACAAATTACTATATTCTATAACACTGCAAAGTAGCACAAATGAGAAAACTGAAAATTAGGTTTTTTATGATCTAGCATTAGGAATAGGGTCTAAAAGTATGACTGGAAGAAATGAACCATAACTTGAAGAACCATTAAGTATTTCAAAGGTTGACAAGAATGGTCAATTCCCTCCTGATTCCATTGATTGATATCTCATAAGAGTCAAGACAAATGCCCCAACCCAGATAGAGGTCTATTTAAAAAGATAATAACCCAGATGTGAAAAAGGATCACTCACCACAGTATTGGTCTTCTCAAGCCACCATGTATAATCATTGTAAAAGAGAAGAGGAAGATGGACAAGAGAAAACAAGGAATTCCAGGATAGTTTCCTTTGATCATGTAGAACCATTGTAAGAAAAAAAAATGTGAGAATGACCTGAGAAGATCCATGGAAGCTCGTCTCCAAAAGAGAGCTTCTTGTACAGGTACAGGAGAGAATAAAGTTATGGAAACCAAACTCTCCATGGCTTACAAACAAAGCAGAGATAAATTGAAGAACATATATTAATAACCCAGATACTAAGTGGGTGAGATGAGACTTCTTCAGCTTGACCAATAAACCTCAATAAGATGTCTCTCAAAGAAGTCCTGTCGGAATGGAGCCAAAGAAATCTCAGTCCCAAACTATGAATGTGATGAGCAAAAGTTTGCATTACATAACAAAAAATATATGGAGCTGGTTTCAGGTCAACAGGAAGAGCTCAGAACTGATAAACTTAACATTGATGTACAAATCAAAGGTAAGGTCTGGATGCTGAGGAGATAAGGATGAGATGTCAAAATAAGCATACAAAGCTCCTGAGAAAACAACCACCAGAATGTGAGAAACATTTTCATGGTACATTGAAAAAGGTCATAAAACTGATGGAGACAGAAAATACCTATGAACAGATGCCAATCCTCAGTTTTCTGAAAAAGGTGAGAAACTAATTTGATAACATTCTTGTCCAAATGTCATGACATTATCTTGAAGAGATATCTGCTAGATACATAATCCCCTTGAATAGCAAAAAAAATGTGAAGAGGAGATGAAGAATTTTTAGCACCCAAAAGTTGGCAACAAGGAGAATCAATAGAACCACAAATCAAGACAAGTGTACTCCCCCTGTTCCTGAGCCTAGAGGACAGTCATCAGTGAGGCTGCACTGAAACCTAAAGATAGTAGAAAAATGGATGTGAGAAGAGGAATGACAAACATGGAGTGGAAAGGCATTGGAAGAATGGGACACTGCAGCCAAAAGAGATGGAAAAAATGGGATAGAAGGGAAGTAAAAGTAAAATGGTGGCACATGGTCTCAGCCCATGACTATAAAGCTCAGCTACCTTACCAAAGGAAAGGAGCAAGATGAAAGTCCCAGAGATAAGAGGGAAGTAAACATACTTGAGCAAAATGAACATCTCTTCCCAATAAATCCCAGCAAGATAGTAACCAAGTAGGAGGGGACAAGGGCAAGAAAGAAGAATTTGTCAATATAGAAAACAAAAGGGAATGAGTGTCTGTCAAAAATTCCTCAGGGAATTGGTGGATTACTTCCAAAAGGAGAAAGATGAAAAATAAGTAATGTAAAAGGGTAGTGAGGGTAAGGCAAAGACAAGAAACCTGAACTAAAGAAAAGACTACCAGAGGGCAATGTATCAAACCCCAATGGCTGCAAAAGACACTCTAAAGTTTGGAAGTCCAAGAAAAATATTTTAACTTGATTTTAAGTCAAGGCATATGAGCAATTAGTCAATGGTGACAAAGCATACTGGCACAAGAGTGAAGTTGAAATTTAAAAAAAAAACACTTTTTTGTTAACAGAGATTATGATAACAGGAGGAGGAGAAAAAATATGATATTCTGAAGAAGGGTCTGAAGAAGAATGAAAGTAAAGAATAATAAGAAATAGGAGAGAATAAAAAGTAGCATATCTAAGAAGAAAAGTCATGAAAGGATAGAAAATGTCAAGGTAGATCCATGTTTGCAATGGAAAAGTTGCTCACAAATTTAGGTCACAGAAAAGATTGGCTAAAATATCTTTCCTCACAAATGGAAATTACAGGAGGATAAAAGTCCACATCAAGGTCCAAATAAGGATCAGGTAGCATGAAAGACTCCATTACCCACTGCACAATAACCATTACATCTCCTGACAGACAGAGAAGCACCAAATTATATTCTCTGTCTAGAGTGAATAAAGTCTAGATGTTCAACAGCTTGGAAATGATTGTCACTGTGTAATTCATGTTGTGGAAAATAAGACAAACAAAGTCTGCAAAGGTATAATTGTTAAAAATAAAAATAAATTTTCCACAACAATGGTTTTATATATACACTATAAAACAGATACTTAGAGAATGAGCCCATAAGAGGAAGTTGTGAATTTGGAAATAGAAAGAGCAAGACTGAATACTCCATTGTCAAGTGGTGCAGGATAACCCAGTTGAATTTTTGGCAATATAAAAATGGAAAAAAATGAATCAGAGCTCAATGAACCATTAAAAGCATCAAAGAGTTGACATAAATGGTTAATTCCTCCTGGTTCCATTGACCTGAAATCTCATGAGTCAATACAAGTACCCCAGACCACTATAGAAACCTCTCTACAAAGGCTCATCTTACCACATGAGTACAAAATCAGAAGTGAGGATTGAATGATCAAACAATCAGTATAAAGAGAGCCAGCTGTACTAGGGGTGGTATTGCACTCCTATTAGTGGAGGTTTTTACATATTTATTTGCACTCAATAATGCAGCAATATCATGTAGAAACACATGCAATTAGATAAGATCCTCAAGGATAGACGTGAGCACAAAATGTTTACATATAGAGGGAATCACTAAATTTAAAATGGCACACCACAGTGAAGACAAAGGTTATCCATTTCTCTGGTAGAAGTAGCCTAGCACACAGCAGTAAAGAAACGGATTGTCCATTAGTTTGGTAAAAGTAACCTGACAAACTACAGTGAAGAAAGTAGACATCCTTTAATTAGTAAATGTAACCTAAAACATCACAGTAATGAAATAAGACAACCATCAGTTTGTTAGAAATAAGCTAACAAAGCAAATTGATAACTTGCCTGATAGAGGAATTCTAACATACAACACTAAAGAAACAGTAGATCTATTGGGCTAGAAGAAGTATTGTGATAGTGTACTTAAGAAACAGGATCTATTAGTCCATCAGAAAAAATCTAACACATCACAGCGAAAAAACAAGTTGTCTGTTAATGTGGTAGAAGGAGCTTGACACATCACAATGATAAAACATGTTATCCATAAGTCTGGTAAAAGTAACCTAACACACTATACTTGGAGAAATAAGGCATTTTTTTACAGGCCTTCATGTTTAACTGGTGCCATTGCACTGATGCTCCTAAGTGCCTGAAAATGAGTTTTCTGAGATTTTATTAGAACCTTGTCAAATCTGTCACTGTTTATGTAATTAAATGTTGTTTGTTCATAGAACAAGTTCACAGTTAACTTCATGTGACCTGTTGACTGTTACAAATCCAGTACTTTAGTTTTAACTCGTCTAGACTAGCAATGTTACAGGCACAGTAATATAATATTTTCTTACTATATTATCATATTATGTAGACATTACATTTCTGTAAATATGAAATTAAGTCGATGTATTAAAGTTTAAATTTCAGAACTGATTATTAATTATTAACAAATTCAGAACCACAAGAAGACACATTGGATCATGACCTAAATTGCATTTGATAGACTACTTTGATTTAGTTCATAACACAAGGATGCAAGGGTTCTCATGTTGATCAGAAATTGTCATTGTTCAGTATGAATTGTAAACGTGTCTCAGTTTAGCCAGATAAACTCTGATTTGTTACCATTTGGAAAAAGGAACCTCAATGGACAAATCTGATTTTCTTTAAAAATGCCTTTGGAAGAAACATTGTTACAAAATTTGGTACAGCCTATGTACTGAATGTAGCTCAAAGTTCCAAAAAGCAAAAGGACACTGTCAGCAAAGTGTAGTCATGTTTAAATATATTTATATATGACACTAAATTCATAATGAAGTATATTGTCTCTGTCAGTATTACTTCCAATTTGGATTCAAAAACTGGAAAAGACCAAATGTAATTTTTGTAGACTCTTTACTCAAGTTTATAATGAAATCCCTTCTTTGTTAGTCTTTATATGTATATGGCATAGTACGTATCATCAACTACCTATGTACATTATATAGTCAGTATACCATAGTATAGTAATGTTATTAATATTTCCTTTAAGTCAGAGGTAAACCCTAACATTGTATGAATTACATATAAATCTATATACGTATGCAAACAGCAAACATCTAAACAAAGTGGAGGAAAAAATGGTTATTCTCAAAACAGCTGCTATTGTGTTAGATTCAGTGATATAATCAGGCTTATTTTACATTAAAACTGTCATCGACATTGTATGCATTTTTAAGTTATTGTCAAAGGCCTAACTTGATAACATGGTCTTTAAAGTTTATCTGATTTTTCAATTAATTGTGAACTTTAGATCTGGTTATTTGTTAACTTCATGTCAAATGAGTGTATACTAAAATAAGTAGCTGATTATGTGACCTTTATTATTTAAGTACTAATTTCAACATAATTAAATGTTTTTATGTTATGTACAGTATTATACATTCATTGATTTTTGTTTGTTTTATAAACTAATAGGCCTATACATATATTGTTAATAGTAAATTTCTGTGTTATCAATCAAAGCACAACAATTGTCTTTTACATAAATGCTACTGTATTTGTTTTCTTAATTCAAGCTTTGTTGTTTTTACTAAACTGTTTTATTACATTATATGTCATGCAAAATTTACACATTTAAATTTTTAAGGCTTTAAAAAGATTCTTGATGATGATAAGACTTTTCTTGACACCAATGATACTATTAGTGATGGTCATCATGCTTCAGTGTCCGTCTTCAACCTCAGATAAAAGCTAAGGATACACACAGAAAGCTTCCTAAAACAATTTACTTGCTGTGAATGAACAGGATCTGTTGATATTTTTAACTCTAGCTAAAGTGCAAAAGTGAAATGGATACAACCAAGTTGAAATTTCCATGATACCAGTAAAAGGCAAGAATTTATTAACATTATTGCAGAAGCCATTCATGAGAAAGTGGTACTGACTTGATGTTCAGCAATAACTTTTGCTTAGAGATGAAAGACAGACATGAAAAACTAGATCTGAAAAAGAACTGTTAAGCAAGGTATACCAGTCTATTCCTGTGTTGCAAAGGATAGAGATATGGTATGTACTTACTAACAGCCTTTGTGTATGCTTAGGTGGGGGATGTTTACAACAACTCTTACACATTTTTCATATATCAGTTGCTGCTAACAGTCTCTTAAAACTAACCTAACATATCACACCAAAGAAGTAGGTCATCTGTTAGAAGTAACCTAACATACAACACTTAGGAAGTAGAACATCCATTAATCTGTTAGAAGTAACCTAACATACAACACCGAAGAAGTAGAACATCCATTAGTCTGTTAGAAGTAACCTAACATACAACACCGAAGTAGTAGGACATCCATTAATCTGTTAGAAGTAACCTAGCATACAACACCGAAGAAGTAGAACATCCATTAGTCTGTTAGAAGTAACCTAACATACAACACTTAGGAAGTAGAACATCCATTAATCTGTTAGAAGTAACCTAACATACAACACCGAAGAAGTAGAACATCCATTAATCTGTTAGAAGTAACCTAACATACAACACCGAAGAAGTAGAACATCCATTAGTCTGTTAGAAGTAGCCTAACATACAACACCGAAGTAGTAGGACATCCATTGGTCTGTTACAAGTACCCTAACATTCTTCAACACTGAAGAAGTAGAACATCCATTAGTCTGTTAGAAGTAACCTAACATACAACACCGAAGAAGTAGAACATCCATTAATCTGTTAGACCTATCCATTAGATCCATTAGTCTTGAAGTAACCTAGCATACAACACCGAAGAAGTAGAACATCCATTAGTCTGTTAGAAGTAACCTAACATACAACACTTAGGAAGTAGAACATCCATTAATCTGTTAGAAGTAACCTAACATACAACACCGAAGAAGTAGAACATCCATTAATCTGTTAGAAGTAACCTAACATACAACACCGAAGAAGTAAAACATCCATTAGTCTGTTAGAAGTAGCCTAACATACAACACCGAAGTAGTAGGACATCCATTGGTCTGTTACAAGTACCCTAACATTCTTCAACACTGAAGAAGTAGGACATCCATTAGTCTGTTAGAAGTAACCTAACATACAACACCGAAGTAGTAGGACATCCATTAATCTGTTAGAAGTAACCTAACATACAACACCGAAGTAGTAGGACATCCATTAATCTGTTAGAACATCCATAGAACATCCATTAGTCTGTTAGAAGTAACCTAACATACAACACCGAAGTAGTAGGACATCCATTGGTTTGTTACAAGTACCCTAACATTCTTCAACACTGAAGAAGTAGGACATGTGCTTGCTAACAGCCTTTGTGTATGAATAGGTGGGGCTGTTTATAAGAACTCTTATGCATTTTTCATATGTCAGTGCCTGCTATTAGTCTCTTATAAGTAATCTAACATACCATACCACACTAAAGAAGTAAGACATCCATTAATCTGTTAGAAATAACCTAACATACAACACCAAAGAAGAACATCCATTAGTCTGTTAGAAGTAACCTAACATACAACACCGAAGAAGTAGGAAATCTGTTAGTCTGTTAGAAGTAACCTGACACCTGACATACCACACTGAAGAAATAGTACATCCATTTCTGGTTGAAGTAACCTGACACACAGTACTGAAGGAACAGAATCTGTTAATCTAATAGAAACAATCAAACACATCACATTAAAGAAACAGGATATTGATTAGTTTTGTAGAAGTAATTCAACACACCACATGGAAAAAGCAGAGTCCATTAATCTGAAAAATGTATCCTAGCAAACCACATTGGTCAAAATGTTGTTCTCTGCTTTATTAATAAAAGTGTTAATACCCATACTAGCCATTCTGAGATACATTTTTACTTAAAGTGGGTTTCTTACAATCATGAAGGACATCTATTTGTCTGGTGGACATAGCCTAACACACACCAGTGAAGGAGAAATAGGACACGTATTATTCTGTTGTATGTAATCTGACACACCACACTGAATAAGTGGGACATACATTAGTCTGGTAGCAGTAACTTGAAATACTATAGTGAAATAGAGCATCCTTTAGTCTGACTGAATTAAAAGTCAAACTATCAATACTTGTGTACATATTTTCTTCACCTGAATTGAATGTAACTGTAAATTTTCTATTTATCATAAACAACTTTCTAAACAACATTAAGTTAATTTTAATGCATTTTATTGTATCTTTAGAGGACTGAAATACTCTTTATATTTCTTTAATATTTTCAGAAAATATGACCTTGCAACTAAAGAATTGGAAACTTACCAGCAGCAGCAAGTTGGGCTGTTACATAATCTCCAACAGCAGAAGATGAGAGCAAGTCAGTGTCATCAAACGTTGTACTCTCTGGAGATGATGGTGTGGAACTCATGTCATCACCTCCCATAATGGAATGATTGACAGTCGAGTTAGCTTCTGTGCTCATGTTCATTTTCACTTCTCAAGTTGGCTATTCAAATAAATTTAGAAAGCCTATTATAAAGTCCTTATAATTTATGTAATGAGAAGACCAGTTGAAATAATGTACTGATGTTCCAAGCAACATATTTTTGAAACAATGAGAGTGCTCTAACATATTGATTGTGTTCATTATCTTCAAGCAACTAACACAGATTATGGACATTGTCAAAAAGTGTTATGAACAAAAATATCACAATAACATTGATTCAGTATTCTTTATTTGATTCCTTATAACTATGCTTTCTAATAAATATGGAAGACAACCTAAGAATCAAACAAGAACAAAATACATAAAAGAGTTATAGGTAATCTCTGTAAGTTTCTGAAGACTTCAAACTATTATATGTGAAATGAATATTTATAGTTATGGTATTTTATATTATTATTTTTTATAAATATTTGCACTTTGTTACTTTATTAATAAGAACATTAGATCAAAGATATTAATAAGATACTGATGTAAATGCTTTACTATTCCATAAAATCTTGTGATAATTTACATACAAATCTGATATATGTTTTTAACATGCAGAAAATAAAAAGTACCTGAATATGCCACCAGGAGTTGATGTTGTTTCACAGAGAGGTATATATACACTGTCAACTGTGGGAATCAAACACCAGATTTTAACATTGTAAATCCACAAATTTACTGCTAACCTACCAGAATCATTTACAAGCAAAAACATGTATTCAATGTCTTTTTTATATTCATTTTGTTTTTCTTAAATTTGGTGTAGGAATTTAACTCGTGTATGTCATAAATACATCACCAGGTGGCGCTAACAAAACATTTGTTGAACGTTTTGTCTTGTAAAGGATTCCCTGAAACAAATTTTTAATATTTTCCAAAGAACAATAATTATTTGTGATAAGTTTGAACACATGCAACACGAATGCTGTACGATTCATGTACATGTATATATATATATATATATTTAATAAAATTGTGAATAAAGTATTTGGTTGCATCTTATTTTGAGGTCACCAGATTTCATCGTGGACAGATAGGCGTACTTTATTCATACCATAAGAATTAATCCTTTAGCAACCAACAGAAACTCCCGCGAAGTTGACTTCTTGAATTGACCACAGATTCTCTCAAAAGGTCATTTTGCTAGCTAAAAATAACATGAACTTCAATACTACAGGATAGGTGGGTGACACATTTGCACCATCTTTGATACTTAAATGAAATAAATATTTTTTATGAAGCTTAACCGGACATGTAATTTAAAGTTTATTTATTAAATTTCGTGCAAAACTACCCAAGGGCTATCTGAGTTGTTCATCCTGTATTTTGAAGTAATAAAATTAACAAAGCCAACACTATCCATCACCATCTAGTTGGTTACTGTAATCGAATAATGGAATTTGACCATCTTACAACACACCAAAAGGCTACAAGTGCAGAGAGGACTATTTTTCGTTATTAATGGGATGCAAACCACAGAACATCGGATCCATAGTCGTGCATAATAATCACGGTAGGTAAAATCATTATAACGCAAACTGTCAACAAAAAAAAGTTGAGTTCTTGTGTGTTGTATAAATTTTTATTTTGTTAGATTTTTTAACATAGTATAAAGAAGTTTAGAAGATGCTAAAGAACCGTTAAAATTTACAATCCATTAAAATCATGTTTTAATACGAGATTGTGTAACAGTTTGATACATCAACAACCTATGATTACAGCTATCGGATGGTTTTAATAATTTCAAGATAACAGGCTAAAGGAAAGGAGCTACTCAACAGCATCCTTCGTCAATTTTTATTTACACAAATCAAACATTGAAATGTGACCTTTACTCTTATTACGCAAGTACACCTCTAACGTCAGGAATACGATTTCTTTGTGAGAATGGAACACGAACCAAGAACCCTTAAAACCACAGATTCTGGCACGCTTACCGCTAAACCATGCCTGCCCATCAAAGAACAGAAGTGGCGCGAACTTTATTTACATTTATCCAAACTACCATTTGATAAACATCTTTGTGCACATATCCATTTATTACTGGCGAACTACTGGTTGATTGGTTATTTGGAAGTAAGCACAATTAAGCACGGTGAGAATTCGCAGACATACGGATGTGTCACTGGGGGCGCGAACCACTAGATCGATTATTACCAAACTTGATATATACTCTTAGGACATATAGAGATCAGTGTTTTGATCTGGCCCCCCACCCCTTGTGTTCTTTGTTCATTTAATGGGTAAATCAGCTTCAAATATATATAGCCAAATGTATCTCCAAGCCTAATATTAAACAACGAGTTGAGTACCTCTTAATTTTTCATGGTTTTGAAAGCTTATTGTAGGTAGATATTACTTAACCATCCCTTATGAGATTTGTTTGTTTTGTTTGTAAATTTTGTCGTCATTAATTTAGCAGTGTAAGACCACAGGGAAGACAAACAGTCTCACCATCCACCAACAACTTTGGGGCTATTCTTTCACCAACGAACAGTGGAATTGATTGAACATTATAACGCCCCCACGGCTTAAGGACGAGCTGGTTTGATGTGACGAGACTTTTATGAAAAAACATCAGGAGGAAAAAACGAACATTAAATCTATATGTATCAACCGTAAGCATGTTTCATGAAAATAACTTTGACTTTTATTACACACACATAAAATAAAATTATATGAATTATATTACACGTTGAACATATTTACTATTATATGTCCTGTCTATTCTCGAAATTTGTAGGGAATTCTTAAAAGTGTAAAAATCAACAATACTTGTCTGACGAAAGCGCGTGATTCTTATTAAAAAGTGGCTAACCAAGGAAAACGGAGAATACTTAAGGTATAATTGTGATTTAGACCTATTCATCAGAAAGCTACAGAATTTGACCAGAAACGTTATACACTTCGAACATTACAAACCGTTCAACTTTAGTGAATTACTTCAAACGTTTGGACTTCTAAGAGGTCATTAAATATTTTCCTCGGTAAAAACCAGCTTGTAAGGGTGTGAAGCGATTCAAGCTAGCCTGCTTAAGCGAGGTGTGACAATATCAACAGATAATTAATTTGCTCGTTTTGGTCCTGGCTCATCGATAAAATATTCAATTCTAGACCACATATAATATTCAGTATAGTTTGTAAAACTATTGTATATAAACCATCATTTGCAATAATTACTAGTAATAACCGTTATCATAAATGATAGTTTTTATGTTTGTATATCAAAATACATTTGCGTTAAAAATCAAAATAAATAACATAAATTTATCATACTAACATTTAATTAACTACTAAGCTCAAATTCAAAATTCCGGTTATTTGAGATAGTAATGCGTTAACACACGTAACATAATAAATCGGATACTCGTCCAAAATAAATTGGCCAAGTGGTTAAGGCACTCGACTCATAATCCGAGGGTCGCGGGTTCGAATCGCCGTCCCTCAAACATGCTCGCCATTTCAGCCGTGGGGGCGTTATAATTTTACGTTTAATCCCACTATTCGTTGGTAAAAGAGTAGCCCAAGAGTTGGCGGTGGATGGTGATGACTAGCTGCCTTCCCTCTCGTCTTACACTGCAAAATTAGGGACGGCTAGCCCTCGTGTAGCTATGCGCGAAATTGAAAACAAACCGAAATAAATTATATTACGCAACACAGGATATAGAACTGGAAAAGCAACCAAGAAGGATGAAAGATCAAGATCGGGGAAAAAAAAGTCCAGAGATTCACCAACTTCTCGATAAATCTGCCAACAAAAATGTGTGATATCAATGGGTCTTACTCTTGCTAAGTCTTAGTAGGTGGTGTGGCCATCCTCCACATAGTTTTATTAAGGTGGTGGGGTTATGCTTCCATTAAATCTTATTAAATGGTGTGATAACACACCCACTGTATCTTATTAGATTGCATGGCTATATTTCCACTAAGTAAAACAGTCACGCGCTTATTTAAGTTTATTAGGTAGGGCAGTGAAAGCCCCATTAAGTTTGTTAAGATAGTTCCGTTAAAATTCACCTATTGTGGAGACACAAGTGTAGAGGACGACGTTTCGAAAGTCTTCCACCGTCCATTCTACAAAGTTTCAATATGTTGAGATAAGTTTCTAAAAACATATCACTTGTTTTAACCGTACGTGTAACTTTGATATATCAAAACAATTCACACTGACCAATTTGTCTTTAAAACATTGTATTAGGGTCGTTATTGCAAATTTACATAGTCCAATAATTACTTTTCCAACAGGGTAAAAAGAAAAAAAAAGAGAGGTCTAGAGATATCCGTGAGTTATCAAGATCCCGAAGTTTCAGATTCTTAACACACACACGTTAAATACAATTAATTTATTTGGTAAATGATTAGTTACTGCGGGAGTCCTTAGAACTAACGTACATAGTGAATATTTCTTTGATCACACTATTTGTCCCGATGCATGAGAATAGTCTCTTACGAGATAAGCATAACATGAAACCAAGATGTGGACAATCTATATCACGGGAAACTAACAACCCATAGTTAATCTTAAAATCAAATACACTCTTTCCTGGAAAAAAAAAAGGAGCTACAAATACACGATTATCAGTGATATTTTAGTAATGCAAGCAAAAACATGGAAAATGAATTCTCATAGACATGGCGATAGGTATCGATCAGCCTCGCCGTATTTTTTTACCTCCCAACTTAACAGCTGAAGGTATATATTTCAGCAGCAAATCATTTCCCCTTTGTTTCTTTGCCCATCTTGATATAAAGTAAATCCTTTCAGTAACTTTATTCAGTAACTCAAGAAATACATTCAGTCCAAAAGAATGAATAATTCTTCCAGTCTTATAAAAATGCTAATCTTAAAAAAATGTAGAACTTCCAAATACATCACACGTTTTGATTACGCAACGTAAAATTTGGAGGATCGTTCACAATAGTGCAACGAAACACAGAACTTCTGTTCACAATCATCCAAATGTATTGATCCGCCCCAACCCTTATCATTGAATTAACATTTCAGTATACTCGGACAAATTAGATCTATTTTATACGTTCACGAAATCACATATATTCGTGCAAAACAACTCAGATTAGAAACATTAAAGTTTTAGGTATGCATAAAGCTCTTCACCTATTAATTTTTGTGTGCAAGTTTACTTTGAATTTTGTGAAAGTGAAAATAATTTAAAATAATGGCTGACAATTTTCCTTTAAAACATTTGTCAAAAATAGTCTACGTATTTAGTTAAATATTTTTATTATGAAATCTTGTCTCACCTAATAGTAATATCTTTTTAGTACAATAACTGCTGTAGTAACAAAAGTAATTGAAAAAACAACAACAACAGCTATACTGTAGATGTAAATATTTATAAACCTAACAATATACATAAGTGTTACATTTTCCTGTTTGATATAACCTTTCTTCGTGAGGAAACAAAACACATCGATTTAATCGATTGACTCATTCAACTGGCGAAACGTTACTAAAATGAGTTCGCTTTTACAGCGATTTTATAAAATTCCTAAAATTCATTCATTTTTGTATGGTTATTTTGACAAAATAGGTACGTATCGACAAATACTGAAATACTTATCAATAAGTTACAAAATCCTCAGTTATAACTACACAAGTCAGGACTAACATAAAACTGAACTTTACAATTAAACATATAATTACAGAAGTTAATCGAAATATATACCATAAAACTGAATGGCTGTTCCTACCATATGGTTGAAATTTTAGTGTCGACCCAACAAGTAATATAAAAATGTTTAATTAGTATGATTTTAAGTGACGTATTAATTATACCTTCAAAAAAGCTTTAGTGTATATGCGGAGTTGCAGTAGTATAGCTGTAATATAAGGTATGAACAGTTAAAACCCACGGTTTTACGAACACAAAGGTATTTTCAAATATCTAAAAATATATAGTAAAAAAAAATTATTATTGTTACTTACCTTACAAACACTAATTTTATTTGGAAATGGATAGCATATATAAAATAAAAATGATTCAATGAGAAGTTAACATTAAAATCGAAACTATTGCCATCATAATACTGTTAATGTGATATAGAACCGATTATTTGTGAATTTATTAGGTTCTTTTAAAAACAAAATATTTTGAAATGCTTTTTAATACGAAAATAACCTTAAAATATTCCAAAAGTTTCATTTGAACAATGCTACCGATACCGGTAGACCTGTGTTTCCCCAATGAAATTATCGAACGGTTTTCTAGGAAACCGACTTCGTTGTTTCTTCCCGATGGAAAGACTGGCCGTTAGGCCTAACATGGAGACGTCATTAGAAAGTAAGCGAAGGAGAACTCTGAAACTGTGTTCGGCATGTTTTCACGAAAATTAGATATAAGTAATTTGTTTACACCGTAAAATACCTCAGCTGATCGCGCACATATTAGTGGCCCATGCGTGGAGGAACATAAGGTACACACAACTGAGCAACTCGGGCACCCATCCCGTTTGCGACTGCGCTACGTTTTACTCTCGGCTATATGAGGTGTTGGTAAGTCATATTATTAGTTTGCCTGCATTGTTCTGTTTCGGGCCATTTCTTATCATAATATAGAAATATCTTTTCTTTCAAGTAATACCGTACACTTCAGGTAAGTCATATGATATATTTAGATATAATATTACTAAAAATGCAAAGTTCAGCAAAAGGACAGTGTCGTAATACGTTGCTTATATAACAACTAGGCTTAGAGAAGAAAAAGCGGGAAATCCGCCATCTTGCGTCTGCGCCGTACAAATACTTGTGGTAATTTCTCATAATATTTCTTTATATGAATAACTTATTTAGTGAAGAAGGATATACTTGTTTCAATATTATCTCTTTAAACAATTTAACTTAGTTATAGGTATACTAACTTACCGAATTATAGGTAAAACGAAGAAAATGTAGACGCAGGGAAATGCGCGATGTATACCAAAATTGGAGTTGATCTGAGCAACTAAATGAGCAAACCCAGGCTGAAAGGCTATCTAGCAGCTGCATAAGCAGTAACGAAGAGCGAAAAGAAACTCATGGCGCCCTCTGTTGAAGTTAATCAAGTGAAATAGATAGCGCGTAATTCAATTAATTTGAATAAAACTTTGATTTGTCTGTGGTTTTTTAATTTATATTTATGAAAATGGAATAAGTTGACAAAAACGTATTATTTGATGAATTTTTTTCAATATAAAGGGCAAGAGTTTTTAGTGTAATTCGTAAACTATAATTTGCAAAATAGCAAAAAAAGTTTCAGAATAATTTGCCTATTGAAGAGTAAATGAATAATTTGGAATCAAAGTTAATTTCAAAATACATTTAATTAATTTTGGAGCATTTATGTACTTTATAGTAAGAAATATCATTAACGTTTTGCTTCTAACTTATAATTTTATAAATATGTGTTTACCTGCTATCCATTATTTATTAACGTTTACTTTGATTATTTTGCATTTGTGAGAAAATTTTTGGTTTAAGAAATGAATTATTTTGCAGCTTTGCTGCTGTGACTTTGAATATTATGATTGATATTTTAATTAAACTAAAATGTTATAGCAAAAGGTTGTATATTAATACTTGATAATTATAAAATAAGCTAGGAGGGAAAGACCATACAACTGCTGGATTATTTCCTCAAGAAATAAAAAAAAAATTACAAAGTTAATGTAACCTTCACATTAATAGTAATACTCATCCTCTTTTGAAATTTCAACAAACCATGTTATAAATTAGACTATCTTTGAAACTTGTAAATCTTACAAAGAAGTTATACTGCCATGGAACAAGCATCCTATATATGAATATGATGGTACACAGGAAATGGCAACATTTGTGAGGAGTGACAAAAATATATTTTTTTTGTGTGTGTTAAGCAAAAACATACAAAATTATAAAGTTACTTTCCTGATATTGGTTACTTGTGTATATAAACTGTTTAATGTAAATTTCTTATTGTGTCATTCTGTTTTTAAGCTCATACTTTGCACAGGTAACCTTTGTAAGGTCTTGTATTAACAACTGAAACTGACCACATTACCTGTTCAAAATTCTATACTTGTGTATGTAGTTGAGGGCAGCACAAAACCTATTTACCCATCTAGTTTGTCTCATCTGTTACATTAAATGCTAATAAAATGAAAAGGTCAGATCTATCACATATAATTCATATATTTGTCAAGCCTTTCTTTAAACTAACTTCATCTACTACACATGAAGGCAACCCATTCCAAAGGCAAACCACACTGATAGAAAAACAAAACTGTATCAATATGAAGACTCCTACCTAGCTAAAAGTTGCATTTAAGTTTCCCAATCATACCATTCTTAACATTAAATATGAAGAAAGTAATGCATCAAATCTACCAATTCCCTTAATCATAGTAATCAAATTCTCTAACTCTTCTTTTTCCAAGATAAATCAGTTTCAGAAATCTTAATCTGTTTTCATATAGCAACCTTCCCATAACAAATATAATTTTAGTAGCTTTCCATTAAACCCTTTCTAATAGTTCTATGCCATTTTTAAAGTAAGGAGTCTAAGATTGGTATTTTAGATGTGGTCTAATCAAGGACATTATAACCTAATCTTCTTACAGATATGATTAATATTAACTTCCAATTAAAACAAGCTACCTACTTACAGCAAAAGTAAAATTAAACTTTGTAGAAGTAATCAGCTTATCTGATTACTTGTATTTTTCTTATGTTCTTGTTTATGAAATTTATAATGTATTATTTCATCAAGTTTGGTACCTTCTCTATTAACCATATTTCAGAAAATAATCTGAACAATATTTTATTATGTTTATGCAGCTTAGCAGATTTAGGGTAGTCTTAAATACATAAACTGACAATTCAAAACAATCTGTATAATTAAAGTGTAATGTAAAATAAAATTAAAAAGTAATACATTTAGGTATATTAAACATCCTAACCAATACTGTTAAATAAATTAACTACATGGAAATAATGTATATTAACCTATGGAATGAAAACATTACCATTCAGCTTTTCTTAGTGCTATATATTTATCTAATTAGACATCCAACCCTATAACTTGTTACCCTTGTGTCCTGCTTGTTTTTTCATAGGGGTGGTTGATTTAATCAATTATGTATGAGCAACAATTACATTGATTGTTATCCAGAAACAACTCAGTTAAACAAAATTGAGATTGATTTTATTAATAGAAATTAGTTTCCACTTATTGTTGATTTAATGTATCCCAACTATTTAGTAAAGTGATTGCCACAAAGATAACCAACTAATCAAAGTTAGTGCTTCAAAATAATTACTGTTTTTGGTTACTATCTCAACCTCTCTTTGTTAAGGAATAGTATTAAGGCTATCTTATGTATTTAAAAATGGCTGGTATGGGTAGAGAAAGCACTAGAAGAGGAGCAAACAATGTTTTGACCTTCTTTGGTCATCATCAGGTTCACAAAAAAAGAAAGGGTTACTGACCAGTAGCTGACCACATGTTTGAAGGCAGTTGTGTCATTGAGTGTTGGAATGTAGAGAGCATGCTTAGATGTTGGATATATTTATTAATATAGGTATAAAGGTATTCCTTTGTATTGTTTATTTTGGGCTTGAGTTGTTGTATAAGTAAGGCTTCTTTAATTTTGCGTTTTGTTATGTTTGTTTATATAGTATTTCCACTTATGACAGAAAGTGTTCGTACCCCTGTATCATGAGTAGTTTTTCCTCATAACTTAAAAAGTATCATGATTAGGATAATGAAAGTATAGTATATTATAAATATTATACTAAGACACATCTACATAAATTTTTATGTAAATTGAACAACAAATAAACTGTTTATAAACAAATAACCAAACATAGGAGGGGCAGAAAGTGTTCGTTCATCTACTTTAATGGTCAGTTGTGTAGCCTTTTGGGTGAATTACTTGGCGCGCAGTCTCTCCTCATAGCCCTCCATGATCGTTTGACAGTACTCGACTGATAGTTTCTTCCATTCTTCTTTACAGAAGGCCTCCAACTCTTGCAAGTTTTTTGGATGACGCTGATGAACCCTGGTCTTCAACTCATGCCAAACGTTTTCAATTGGGTTGAGATTGGGTGACTGCGATGGCCACTCCAAAATGCTTATATGGTTCCTCTGCAACCAGGATTGCACATATTTTGATGTGTGCTTAGGGTCATTGTCGTGCTGGAAGATCCAACAACGCCCAAGCCACAAGTTCCGAGCATCATTCTTAATATAAGTGCCCAATATATCAACGTACTCTTCTTTTTTCATGATTCTGTTGACGTGGTGAAGGCTACCTACACCAGAAGAGCTGAAGGAACCCCATAGCATGATTGAGCTACCTTTGTGTTTAACTGTAGGGACTGTGTTCTTTGGAAGATTTTGTTTCCCCTTCTTACGGAAAATATAGCGAACATCAGTATGGCCCGAAAAGCTTGATTTTAGTCTCGTCTGACCAAAGAATATTCTTCCAATAGGTAAAGGGTTTATCTACATGCTTTCTTGCATACCTCAATCGTGTTCTAAATGAACAGGCTTTAAATATGGAGTTCTACGAGAACGGCATGCTTTGAACCCAGAAGAGCGTAACATGTTCGTAACTATAGAGGTGGTTACATCAACCCCAGTTTCTCTTACCAGTTTCTCTATGTCATTACGTGTTAAACGAGGGTTCCTACTACCTTCTCTGAGAATCTTCCTCTTGGTTCTCTCTGGAATTTTGGTGGGGTGTCCGAATGAGGGAGGTTAGCAGTTGATCCTGTAAGCTTAAACTTGGCAATTATGCTTTCAACAGTAGATTTCAGCACATTAAGTTGTGTAGCAATACTGGAAAGAGACACACGAGACTATTATTTTACAATAATTCGGTTTTTTAAATCACTGGACAGTTCTTTCCTGTTTGCCATGATGACCAAGCAGATAATGAGGGAGAAGGCACTAAATTGCCAGAAGTAAATTTTTTGCTGGCTAAATTCCAATAATTATGAACTAAGTGTCTAGTTCTGGAATGGTATAATGTAGTTTATTTGCCAAACTAAACAAAATTTTTATAGAAATATCAGTTTTGTCACACCTTCTGAACTATACAAACACTTTCTGCTCTTCCTATTCTTGGTTATTTGTTGTTTAATTTACATAAAAATTATGTAGATGAGTGCTGGTATAATATTTATAATATATTATAATTCTATTAGCCTAATCATGACACTTTTTAAGTTATGAGCAAACAACCACTCGGGACACAGTGGTACGAACACTTTCTGATGTAACTAGAATCCCCCCTCAATTCCATCTTTTAAGTATTCAGCATACAATCAAGGAGTCAGTTAAATGACTGCCTAAGAAAAGGAGCATGTTTACATTATGAGGTAAAAATTTAAGTATCAGCATGTCTGTAGTAAGCACAAGCATTTCTGTTTTTTTTTTTAAGTTCTTAAAGCATTCAAGAGTCTTCATTTGAATGGTATATACAAGTGGTATAACAAAAAAAAACTTCGAAATAAAAGCTTTAATGTTAGATGTAATAGGTTTTTGAAGTCAGTGTGCAAACTTTTCCTTTAACCAATTAGTTTTTTACTTAAATGTGATACATTATGTAATGGAGTTGAGCATAGATTTTGAACCTTTTAAGTTTTAAATTTTTATTAGCTAGATCCATGAACATTAGGGGTGTGACAGTACAGTAAGCTGAATGTAAGATGTGCAGTGGAGGTTTATATAGAACTATGATATGATACATATCAAGTTATATGTAAACCTCTATCCCTGCATAAGTGACTTTGTAATAATTGTTAGATATTTAAACCAACACACAGGCCATTTCAACAAAACTACTTTTTATTTACCAGTAAAGCATTGCATAACTAAATTAGGTGGAATTTGAGAACAAATAACAAATTAAAAATTCATACACAAAGTTTGCATATTGCACAATAAAATGCAGTTTCTAAGAAATAGGGTACAGCACTTAAAAAAGACTTCATGTTTCAGAAGCACATAATTTTGCTGTTATCAGGAGATGACAGTGTAATTCACCACCAAACTGTGTATTACTTTCTGGAGTTTGTGATCTCATGCTTTAAAAAATCATATTTGATTGTGCAGTATGCTAAAGTTATGTACATTTTTGTTGTTTAATATGCCACTAATTTTATTTAAAAATTGTTAATTTTACAATATTGTGTGTGACAGGTTTTATGTACACTTGCTATAAATTGATTTCAGCATTATGCCAACATATATGTATTAACAAGTTTGTTATATTTGCACTATATATTTGATATTTGTTTTGGACATGTGCACAATGTTATTTTTGTTAAAGTTTTATCAACTCACTTTCTGTGACATTAGGAAATCCAGAAATATTTCCAAATGACTGATCTATAAAGTGTCAAAGGGCTCTAAATTTCTTGTTCTTGATTTTACTTTAACAACTGATGTCCATTAATCGTTACTGCATGCTAGAATATTTTCAAATATCATGGAACTTTTATTATTTTCAGCTGATAACTGTCAGATTAACAATTTAAACATACCTTTGCATCTTTATTGTTGTATCATGAAACATAAGCTATATATATCATATTGTTTTATAAGGTATTATGATATACCATTACATCCCTAATGAATATGCAGTTTTATATTTAGTTCTGTTTTATTGGTCTTTGAATTTCTGTACACAGTACATTTTAAAAGTTTCTTAGAAATGTAACATTTTTAAGAGAAATGAAACAGGAAATCTGTTCTAAGTTGCTGTGAAATAATCTGTAATATAAAGAAGTTTGAATAGCAGCATACCTTTGTGGGTGTTGCTATAATCACAATTGCTTTTTGAGATAACTTTTATCTAATGCTTCTATAAGAACATGAAAAATTTTCAGTAAATATATAGAAAATATATAAATACCATTTTCAGATCATAATTCTTGGGATTCTGATTTCAAGCATATAGAGTGGAAAAAGTAATTATATAATAGTATAAGGACATCTGGCTGTTTTTATTAATTTTTTTAGAAAATGGAGGGTTGAAATCCCAGGACCTCTCCACTAAATTCACATTTGGATATACAAAATTAGAGAATACTGTTGTTAATTTCTGAAAAAAAAAAGAGGAAAGATATTAACCACCTAGACACTTCTGTAGCAGGTAAAGCAGCTTAGGTGGACCAACAGATCTCATCATTAAATTTTATGTCAGTAGTTAAATATATAAGACATTACAGGTAAGAGTATGATCCAACTTCTTTTAACATAACCTATGGATAACAAGGAACCACATTCTTCAAGTCAGTCTACACACACATTTATCTTTGAAGAAAGTAAAAATTTAAATTAATCTTTTATTTTTTCGAAAATTGTTGATTCAAGTGTAAAACTCCTGTAAAGTGTTGGATTCCTCCATTATAACCTCTGGCAAATTACATTGTAAATTGGTGACCATGTTATTAAAATAGAACTATTTAAACTGAAGCTTAGCCTGTTCATTCCAAATCTCAAACTAGTATCTTTTTACTCCAAATACAGGACAAAGAAATTGAATGCCTTTATCCTATCAGTCCTCTGAATAATCTTGTAAACTTCAATATTATCACCTCTTACATTTCTTTTCTCAAGAAAAATAAATTTCATATTATGCGTAACCCATTCCTATAGCATAAAACTTCTGTATCTGTGAATTTCCTAGTTAGTCTTAAATGAACCCTTTCTAGTAAGTCAATAACCTTTTTTATTTAAGGAGACCAAAGTATCTGTGCAGTATTTCAAATGAAGCCTAACTAGTGATTTGTATGGGGAGAAAATTACTTTCTTTAACTTGTAATAAATATTTCCATAAATACATCCTAAAATTTCATTTGTTTTTTTGTACTAGAAACATAGCAGCGCTTTGCTAGTTTAGACAACCACCAGTATGTGAAGATTCTTTTCTTCAGTTGCAGAGTTGACCTTATTTCCTTCTACATTACTTCTGTGATCAAAATTATGGTTACTCAAATGCATTACCTTTTTTTTATTATAATTAAATGTAGGTTGTTAGATTTTTGTCCATTTTATGAATTGGTTAAAATTTTTCATTAAAGTCGTAATATTTACAGTATGCTTTAGAGTTTATTGTCATCAGGAGCTTTACTAATTTAGTAAATTTGCTTCAAATCTGTCGTTAATATAAATAAAAAAAGCAAAGATCCAAACACTGACATCTGAGGTACTGTATTGGTAACAAGGCTACTATTTGATGTAAGTATTCTGTACTTCCCCTTAAATCCTTAATGTTAAGCATTCTATGTTTATGATTAATTCACACATGTGGAGCATTCTAATACTTGTTTAATTTTCAGGTGATAAGTATTTTTTACTTGCTTAATTTCTAGATATGAAGCAGTCTTTACTGGACTTTAATTCTCAGATATTATGTATTTTGTGTTTAAGTCCCAAATACAAAGTATTCTTTACCTGTGTTTAATTCTGAAATACACTTTTGTTTAATTCTTAGATCTGAAACCTTCTTTTTTGTGTTTAATTCTTAGATGTTTATGTCTTATTTCATGTTGACAAACAAAAGAAGGTACTTAATATAGATTTATGATAGAATTCTTTACCTTTGAAATTAGAATAATGTTCTGTAAGTTATATATATGCAAAATCGGCTCGTTTGGGTTGAGAAAATATTTTACGTAGAAGAGCGAACAATGTTTCGACCTTCTTCGGTCATTGTCAGGTTCACAAAGAAAGAAGGTAACTGACCCGAAGCTGACCACATGTTAGATATATTCAAACATCTAATACTGCCCTCTACATTCCAACACTCAGTTACACAACCCCTTCCTAACATGTGGTCATCTTCCGGTCAGTTACCTTCTTTCTTTGTGAACCTGACAATGACCGAAGAAGGTCGAAACGTTGTTTGCTCTTCTACGTAAAATATTTTCTCAACCCAAATGAGCCGTTTTTGCATATATATTTCTCTACAAGTGGGTTTTCTTGACATCACTAGTTCTGTAAGTTATGTATACTTATGGTTATTGATTCTGTTCTATGGATGCTAATGTTTATATTTTACCTAGAGTAGCAGTAATGTCTGTTGTTCCTTATTCCACTACTATTATCATTCGGAGAAGTCTGTCAAGTAGGACCAGGCATGATACGAGACTGGATAAGAATCATAGATTTCTGGTTGACAGAATTCTGCGAGTAGACCATGCTGGTGAACTTGGAGCTGATAGGATTTATGCAGGCCAAATGGCAGTTCTAGGGAGAACAAGTGTTGGTCCTCTTATTAAGGTGATGTGGGATCAAGAAAAAGAGCACCTTCGTACTTTTGAGCAACTTATTCCAAAATATCGAGTTCGACCAACAGCGCTGATGCCATTCTGGAACATAGCTGGTTTTGTTCTTGGAGCTAGTGAGTTTCTTATCGTCACTTTGTTTTTAAGCTAAAACTCTGAACAGGAATAACTTTTATGTTATGTTATATATTTTATTAACAATTGTTATAGGGATTAATATAGTTGATAATCTTTATTTCTCAGGATCAAATGAGTTTTTTTCAACCTCATTTCACTAAAAATAGCTGTTGTTGTTTTTTCATTACTGGATATCATTTAATTACACGGAAAGTGCTATTCTTTTAAATTATTCTGCACGTGTATTGAAACTAGTATTTTTAGTTATTGTCAGTTATTTTTTAAATATTATGAACTGATGATTTTCATTTTTTGTAACATGTTTATCATCTTTTACAATTAGCTTTGAAATTACTAGCTAGTAGATTTTTTGTTAAAGCAGAGAAATCTCTGAAGATTTTAAAAATTTACAAAACCATCCAAGGTGACATAACCAGGTCTTACGTGTCTGTACACAGTAGCTATTCCATGTTTGTCTGCTGTATAGATTTTGCACTTTTAACTATTTCCAGTCTATGACATTTTACCATGAACATCATAAATGTATGATGTAATCATTGTGTGCAAATAGCCCTCCATTAATAGGAGGATGACACATTCTCTATGTGCAGTAGGTACCCATAAGCACTTGCATTCAAAATTAACTTAATTCTTTTTCCTGGCAGTGTCATGAACACATGTTTATTGAAGTATAAACTTTGCTTATTATAGTGAAATTTGCACTGCTTTTATTTCAGTATTAACATTCATTCATCTTATTTTGTTTCATTTCAACTTAAATTGCCTTTCACTTACTGTTGTTTACAAAGAAAAGTTGATGTAGAGAACCATTTTAATAACAATAAATTCCAAAACAAATACTCTTCTTCCTCTTGAGTTTCTGAGATCTGCCATAAAGATTTGCAAGCCACTAACCTTGTGAAACCTCCCACCTAACCTTGTGTAGAATCATGTTAATTTGCTCCACTTCATGATAATGTAACCCTTCAGCAGAATCCTCCACCTATAGAAGTGTAACACTTCTATATACATTGTACTCCCTCTACATTCAGACTCATGAATCCTTGTTCTTTTCCTCAGCAAAGTCATCTTTTGAGTTTGTTGAGATTTTTTTTTTTTTACTTTTTCTGCTTTAAACTGATTTAGTTTTAACACAATTACATGGGTGAGGAAATTACAAAATCGAAAATAGAAAATATTGTAATGGTGGAAAAGTCACCCAATTTAAAACAATTTCTTACTGGTAAACAAGTTCTTAAGCTTTTGAGCCACATTTTACTTGTTTCTTTTTCTTTTCTTTTAACCTAACTTTTCTACTAATAGTTTTATTTTCCATTAATATATTTTTTTGTTTTGTAATTTCATCACCCACTCAATTCCTTTATTATGGAACTAATCGGAGTTTTTCTGTGACCATGCTTGACATCAAATGACTCTTCAGCAACTTAGTTTGTAGATACTCGGACTCTTAATTTTGTATTCCAACAGTGTCTTTCTGAGAGGCATTTTGTTATTTGGCAGTTTATTATGTAAGACACAAAATAACAGCTGCATTGGTTTCATGAGCACTTATCTTCACTGTAAAGTTATTCATAATGATTGAAGTTTTGTAATTATGGTCCACATAAATACAAAAACAACAGCTTCAACTGCTACTTCAGTAAGATTTTTTGTGCAGCTTCAAACTTGTGCATCCAACTGTACTACTGTGTACTAGTTAAGAGAAACAGCATCTGCTATACTTCAACAGATGTGTCAGAAACTTTATGAACTCTATATCATTTTCTTACTTCCTCTACTATTCACAGGTTTGTATATGACTCAGTATATCATAACTCTCAAAAGTCATAAAGTAGCAAAACTGTGCAAACTGGGTGTTAAAGTACATGGTCCTTGTTCTACCAAAAATAGTCTTAATGAAGCTGAAAATTAATTTAATGATATTAATTTTTACCATATTTTAACTAGCATCTGACTATATCATATAAATTGAGTACTGAAACTACAATTAATGATTTGATCCATACAGGTAACTTGACATTGAATGCTACTGTTAATAATTCCAGAACCCTTGAATTTTATCTCCTTTCTAAGATTCATCAGTTGGAATCCTGGTTGACAAATTATTTGTACCTGTAACTGCCCTACTGAATTAATTTCATCTTTCTTGATGATGTCCTTAAGCCTTTTGTCTTATTTCTTACCAGTTACATAAAAGACACAACATGAACACTCCCAACTTTCAGCAACTTTCAATTATCTGGTTGTGAACATTATATAATTACCATGGACATACAAACACTTTAGATATCACTGATGTCGAGAAAACCCACTTGTAGAGAAATATATATGCAAAAACGCCTCGTTTGGATATTAAAATATTTTACATAGAAGAGCGAACACCATTTCGACCTTCTTCGGTCATCGTCAGGCTCACAAAGAAAGAGGTAACTGACCGGAAGCTGACCACATGTTTGTAAGGGGTTGTGTAACTGAGTGTCGGAATGTAGAGGGAGGTGTTAGATGTTTGAATATATAATTTTATTTATTTTATTATATTAATATAGGTATAAAGGTGTTCCTTTATATTGGTTTATTTTGGGTTTAAGTTGTTGTATAAGTAAGGCTTCTTTAATTTTACATTTGTTTATGTTTGTTTCTTTATTTAGTATTTGAGTGTTTTCTATGGTTATGTTGTGTTTATTTGACTTGCAGTGTTCGAAAACGTGTGAAGGTGACTTTTTATGTTCTTTGAATCTGGTTTCCATTTTTCTACTTGTTTCTCCAATATAGAAGTCGTGGCAGTTATCACATTGTATTTTATAAATAATGTTGGTGTGGTGTTTGTCAGTGTAGTTTTTACATAGTATAGACCTCAGTTTTGTGCTTGGTTTTTGAAATTTCTTAGGGTTTAGCAAGCTATGACAAACAACAACCAAGATTGTAACTAGAAGAGATGATTATTTGCTTTATTTCTTTATTTACTGTTCTGTGTTTCAAGAAATATAAGTTTATGAATTAATTTTTAAATAGTAATAATTTATATACATATACAATATATAGCAAATGAATTGTTTGTTTGTTTTTTAGAATTTCGCACAAAGCTACTCGAGGGATATCTGTGCTAGCCGTCCCTAATTTAGCAGTGTAAGACTAGAGGGAAGGCAGCTAGTCATCACCACTCACCGCCAACTCTTTGGCTACTCTTTTACCAACGAATAGTGTGATTGACCGTCACATTATAACGCCCCCACGGCTGGGAGGGCGAGCATGTTTGGTGCGACTCGGGCGTGAACCCGCGACCCTCAGATTATGAAGTGCATGCCTTAACGCGCTAGGCCATGCCAGGCCCCAGCAAATGAAATGTTACTGTATTTTACAAAACACTAGTCCACTAAAACTCAACCAAGACAGATCACTTTGTAAAGACTAAAGATCAGTATTATATTATTAGATAAGGTAACATGAGTGCATGTGTAGAGGGACTGAGCTCGTGCTGAAAGGGTTAATGTCATATTTTACCAACAAACAATAGGTGTTGCTATGGGCACCAAAGTGGGTCGTTCTTGTGCTTCATTGTTTGTACTTTTAAAAGACCACTTCCCACATTTTACAAATGTTATACTAATGATCTTGGTCTGGCCAGTTCATCATTGTATGACTTGAATACATTTATCTAATTTGTTTCTTCCTTTCATTCTGTGCTTAGTGGATAGTTTTCTCTAAGAGCTTACACTTTTTTAGACATTCTTATCTACATTGAAAGCCATCATTTATTGGCATCAGTACATTACAAAGTGACTGATTCCCTTCTTACCTCTGCTGTATCTCTTCCCATCCACAGTTTTTCAATATTTCTAATTTCTAAGAATGCACAGAATCTGCAGTGAACAAATCAATTTTGAGTCAAAATCTGAATGTATGAAATATTTAATATTCTGTTGTTTCTACCCAAGTGCAATAGATAAAGCTGCCCAACTCGCTCGTTCTGTAACTCTTGAATACACTCTAAAATAAATCCAAGATGTATAGATATATAACCAGGTTAAGTTATTGAAAGTGAAATTGACAATTTTTAAAGGGAATTCTACTGCATGTATTGTAATAAAAAAAAAAAAGAAGACTAATTTATCTTGTCAGAAGGGGCACTAAGGTATTTAAATCCACCTCTATGGACTTTAAAGAATAATCAACATTAATTAAAACTCTGGATACAACTTTTGTATACAGTATATAATTATTCTTTCTATTTTATGGGGGCTAATTCATCCATGCCATTACAGAATGTAAATTTCAACATTATGGTAATGCTTCACTGATTCATGTTAACAACTGAATGAGCCAGGGTGAGAATATTTATCATTCTTTAGAATTCCCATATATTTGTACTAAGAGCATGTTACAGGGATTCTGCTGGAATGAACATACTAATAAAACATAGGGTCTGAAATAACTGTCACAGTACCCCATGCAGTGTTTTAATTGTATTGAAAAAATTTAGCCAGGAGCTAGTACGTGGTACCGATATATGCTAGAAGAAATCAGTATAAGACAACTCTACAAATACACTTCGTAAAAACAGTGTTTAACACTGTATGCATATATTACGTTTTTGTCATGCCATGGTTAAAAAAACTGAAAAAACAAACAAACAGAATTTTGCAGTAGAGCAGATAGTTTGCATAAAAGCTTTACATGATGCTGGTTGGACTCTTACAAATTACTGCAGACTTGAAATGCTCACCAGAGACTGTCAAGAACATCATAGATCATAAGACTGAGACAGGTAAATTTGGAAACAGGAAAGGAAGAGACATAACACTTAAACTCAATGATAATGATGGATAAGTATTTTCATTTATGCATTCATTGGGACAGAGAGAAGACTGCCAGTGATTTCAAGCATGAGATAAATAACTATGTTCCAAGTAACAAAAAAGTGTCTTGATCTACACTATCAAAAAGATTCAATGAGAATGCAATATTTGGTCATGTACCAGTTAAAAACCTTTACTTCGATCTCCAGATATTGTCAAGAGACTAAAGTTTGCTAAAAAGTACAGAATGGAACTGATGATGATTGGAAAAGGGTGTTATGGATAATTGAGTTCAAGTTTGAAATATTTGGTTCAAAGTTTGATAGTATATCTGGTGTAAATAAAAACAGAAAAAACCTTTGTGCATAACATCTACAATGAGCTACATGGTAGTTGCAGTGTTCTGATACTTTGGGGTTGTTTTTCTGTTGAGGTGACTGGAGAAATTTGCAAAATAGATGGAATGACATACTTGCACAATTACCATCAGGTAATGATTCATCATGACATACCCAGTGGTTTGTGTATTATTGATAAAGGATTCTACTACCAAACACTCATTCAATCTGTGCATAAATTAAGTAGCTAAGAAGGAATCTGCTGGAGTCATTTAATTAATGCAATGACCCCCACAGAGTCCTGATCTCAATTCTGTTGATTATATCTGGGATTTGATGGATAAAAAACGTAAAACTAAATTCACTTTCAAAATATACCTTATGGGAGTATATTGGAGATATTTGGAATAAAATTCCAAATTATGTTACAACAATACTTGAAAGAATTTGCAGTTACTAATTAAAAAAGGACACACACACAGAATATTAACTGTTTGCTGAACTCAAGCACTTCCATTGAGTTTCTGTTGTACTAAGTATCAAAATTAATAAAATCTTTGATGTTTCACCTGTGATTTATCTTTCACTGTTCTTCAAAAGTAGCCTGAACTCTTAATTTTTAGTTTGTTTTTACACTTGCACAGTACTGTATGTTTGACTTGTTTTGAATATATTAGTGGCAAAAATAATGTAGAGATTATAGTCATGTCGTATAACTGACAGATTGGTATAAATGGATAGAGAGAGGTAAGCAACTTGGGCTAAAAGATGGTAATCCATAAAAGTTTGTTAAAGAAAACACTTGGAAAGAGAAGAGCATAGGTAGAGTAGAGAGAAAAAAAAATGACTTAAAGGAGAGAGAGAAAAGACACTTCAATGAAAAAGAATACGAGCACAAGTTGGGAACAAAGAATTAGAGATATAGAAGAGATTGGAAATAGAGAGAATTAGAACACAAATGGAGCTTGCTTAGCTCACCAACAGAGAGATGTAGGACCTGAGAATGACAGTGGATCTATGCCTAGCTGCCTACATTTGATAAACAGGAAGATGTCATGGATGGTTTTATAGAGAGATATGAAAGATCCACCCAAAGTATATTATATTATACTAAACCTGTAGCTAAAGGGTTAAAATTAAAACAAGGGATGGCTAATTGGAAATTTCATACCACCAAAGGTAACAAAAGGAAGAAGAGATGCTATATTTATTATAATTGAGACACATTGCAAATGAATGCAAGTCTGTCACAAATGAGCAACAGCAGAAATTTCAATATAAAGCAGCTTATGATACATTGAAAGATGGTGCTGGAAAGAGAAAAGTAACTATCACCTCTATGCTGCTTCAAAAAGAAACCCCCTTGGTGTGGATTCCTATATGTGGTGAGGGAACCTTTCAGGGAAGGTTCTGTTCTTTCAGTTTACCTCCTCTGGGATCTAAACATCCACCCATGTGTTTGTCGTGCATGGTGACTCGTGAAGGGGAGGAGAGGATCTTGGTAGTTGAGGATCCAACACTAAAATACCATTTTGACCTTGAATTTGTTGTGCTAGGGTCACCCAAGTACCAGTGTTTAATGTTTTCAACAGGTGTTGTGGACATTGTATCTGATGCTGGTGTTTGGGTATAGTGCTCACGAAACTTTGGCATTGCTGCAGTGTCCATGTTTGGCATTGTAGTGCATCTCCTCGTAGGACTCCATGGTGGATGGGGACAGTGGGTGCCAAAATATTCTTTTTTTCTTTATTATGGATCCTCTGAGTAAAAACTTAAATAGTGAGAAAACAGTCCATAGGTAAACGACCATGTCTTGAAGATTCTGAGCAGCAATCTTCAACATCTGTAACACCTGTATCTCATTTTTTTATATTGCATTCTTTTTCAGGCAAACCTTTAGGGCAAATGTCTTCCTTTTTTATTCAAAAGAGACAATAGGGACTTGCTGGCTCTGGTGACATTGGTAGAAAAATCCACATCTAAGCACAGTGAACTCCTGTTACATTCAAAGGTGATTAGGGATATACCCATTGAGGCTACACCCCATGCTACTTTGAATTTGTCATGAGGGGTTATTGTTAAGAGGGATTTGAAGAACATCCCTGAATCTAACATCTTTGCTGGTTTCTCAACCCAAGGAGTTTCTGCAGTGAGGCATATCTCCACTCACAAAGATAGAATTATTATGCTGACCAGTGTCCTCATTTTAACATTTACATCACTGTGTCCACCTGCCACCATCAAGGCAGATTATCTTAATTACAAGGTATGGCCATAAATTCCAAACCCACTCAGATGTTTCCAGTATCAATGGTTTAGTCACTCAGAGACATCATGTCGTGGTTTTTTGACATGTGCTTATTGCAGTGGCAAGGGCTATAATGTCTGTGAGTGTGAAACAGACCTTTGTTGCTTCAGTTGCAATGGCTCTCACTCATCCAACGTTTCTTCTTGTCCTAAATGGTTGGAAGAAAAGAGGTGCAGTATTTGACAATGATTCAAAACAATACTTTCCCTGAGGCTCAAAAGTTACTGTCCACTACTTCATCTCGGACGTATACTGCTGCCTATTTCACTACTACATATGAAAAGTCTTTTGACTTCCGTGGTTAAAAAAGTTGATGAATCAACATCAACACCCATCTCTGTTCCTAACATTAATTCCAGCAAACTCCAAGATCCATGTCCTTTGGTTATGGGAATGGGCATTATTGTTGTTGTTGTTTTGAATTGAGCACAAATCTATACAATGGGCTGTCTGTGCTCAGCCCACCACAGGTATCGAAACCCGGTTTATAGCATTGTAAGTCTGCAGACATACCACTGAGCCACTGGGGCAGATGGGCATTACCTAGGGTGCATCATCTTCTCGTGCTCCAAGATGTAAAATGATCATTCATTCATGTCCTCAGCTGCTGGAATTCCCTTTCAACAACAAAGACCTGCCCAATTGACCTTGGGTAGGATCCATGTAGGTCGACAGACCTCCCTATAGTAAAGAAAATAAAGAAAAAAGACATGGTCGAAAACAGAAGGGATATCCATCCAGTTCTTCTATACATAAATAAAAATGGCCACCTTGATACCATGGAACTGTTGAGGTTTGCGTTCTAATCTGGACGACAACAAAATACTGATTAATTCCTACCATTCTCTATGTCTTTCCTTACAGGAAACATTTCTGAAACCCTGCCAATACAGTTATCTTTCAGTAGTTTTCTTTGTGCAGAAATGACAGGTTATGTGATGGACAAGTGCATGGAAGAGTGGCACTATTGGTTGATCAGAATGTGCCCACCCTGTCTTTGCTGCTCGACACACCGTTGGAGGCTGTAGCCATCCATGTTTCCTTTGGTCATGTCATCACTGTTTGTTCTCTCTACCTGTCTCCTGAAGAGACCTATGATCAGTCAGACCTTACATCTAACAAGGGAAACCAGTATGTGCTGAAAGTAGTCAACTATGCAGTAATGTTATTCATAAACTATAACACTAGCAAAGATAGAGGTGGAAAGAATATTAGAGGCTCCCTTGAAATTGTTCTGAAGTGTAGGCTTTGTTAAAGAAGTCCTGAGTCACAGAGGAAGCCAGTTTATTTTAAACCTGATGCATTAAACTCGTCAGCATTGGGCAACTTTACCACACTTTACAACCCTAGAGGTAATGGACCTTGTGAGAGAGTCAGTGGAATCTGAAGGAACATTCTAAAGATGTGCCAAGGACAGGTATCTGCTGGCAGTATTATTTGCATATCATTAAGTCCCACAAACAAGTACAGGTTTCTTTTCTTTGAGTTGCTATATGAAAGAACAGCATGAGTTTCAAATGCAGATACTAAAAGAGCTGTGGACAGGAAAAGAACAGTCAAAGTAAGGAACACATAGCAGCAGTGGTGGGATTCAAAAATTTTAAGAAGGGGTTCTCTCAAGGGAAGGCCTCAATAATAACGGGTTCTCTTACTTTTCCGGAAGTCTATACTGATACATCATTTGAAAAGGAAAATAATGGAAAAAGTGCTTTAAAATCTTTTATTTATTTCATTTTAAAAATTTCCAAATAGTCAATTAAACTTAAATGAATGCACGCTTATGATGACTCGTGCATAAGCCGACATGACTGCAGCGCAAGCAAGCGAGTTACTTACTCTATCGATTTTCCCCCGTAGCGGGAATGGTAATAGGAAAACGGTCACACACGCCGACATGCAAATGGGAGAAGTGTGGCTATCTACTTTATCTATTATCTGTGGTGCTGAGCTCCCGGAGACAGTTTCCAGATAAGCCTTCTGTCACCCCACAACATCTGGGGAAAATTTGTCATGGAGTTCATGGAGACGGTACTTCGCACACCCCGTGTCATCTACATCGACGAGATGGGGTTCAATGTATGGACAATTAAGAAACTGACTGCATTCACTTGACGAACTTTGTCAATAATACGGTCTGTGATTTTCTCATTAAATCTTTCTTGTCGAAATGTGTGATGAAGTGTGACGCAATCAGTTTCCACGACATCAACAATTGACGGTATAATTGAAGCCATCAACGGGTTCGCTAAGCTCAAAAATTTTTAAGAACGGGTTCGCGCGAACCCTGAATCCCACCACTGCATAGCAGTATGTGTTAGATCTCAAAAATTGGCTATAGGAGAGCAGTCAACTTGCTCAAGAGAGCTTGTATGCATTTTAAGGTAGTCAGAAGCATTTCTATGACAAAAAGGGCCAAGAATCAATATTTTAAGGTTAGACAGAAGGTCTCGGTTCTCTTACCTGCAGAAAACAACAAACTCGCACTTTAGTGGAGAAGACCTCTTTGAACACGTAAAGTGGTCAACAGAATGGAGTATAAGGTGAAAGTGAATGGAAAAACAAATATCTACTACACCAATCTGTTAAAGAGGTACTTCAAGAGGGAAGAAGGCCTAACAGGTGCAGCTGTTGAGACACAGATGGATATGGCAAGTATGACTGTCATAGATGCAGAACGAGAAAATGGTGACACAGTCATAGAAGATGAAGACATATTTGACCTAAGACTTCTTGATGGAGAAGAGTCATATAAAAATGTTAACATCAGTAAAGAATTGATTGGCAAGCAGAAAAAGAAAACTACAAGAAATAATGTGCCAGTATGGAGATGTCTTCACTGATAAAATAGGCAAGAGTGACCTTGTGCAACACGAGATCAAAACCAAGACCAGGGATCCAGTCAAGATGAATCCTTACCAAATGCCCTGTGATGAGAGATCTGATCAAACAGGAAGTTGGGGCACTGTAGAAGCTGGAACTATGAGGTCCTTTGAATTCAGCCTGATGGATGGATGACACTTTTGGAATCTGAACCTCATGAGAAAGTTCAGCACTTAACCTATGACATTCCAGAGGTTATTATAGCAAAACAAACAAGGCAAAGTTGTTTCCTAAGATTAGTAAAGGTTATTGGCAGATTCTAATAGACAAGATCTAAAAATAAGACAGCCTTTGTGATTGCAGATGGATATTATCAGTTTAAGAGGATGCCTTTGGGTGAATCAGCACAGCAGTAACAAAGATGCACTTCTATTTACACCACCTGGCTCTCTTGTTTCACTAACATTCAACTATATGATGAGGAAGATTTTGCATAAAACTACCAACATCAAGTATTTTTTGGATGACATTCTGAACTACATATTCATTTGGAAAGACCACCTGAAGAAACTTAGCTGTTAAGGTGAGTGAGGGCAAAAGATCTGACCATTAGACTATTTAAGTGTTACATTGGTTATTCTATACTTGACTTTGTTGGACACAAGTTGGCTAACTGACAGATAGCCATGGAAGAAGAGTAGCAAACCCCACATACAAGATGCACCAATGACCAAGCAGCAAATCAGATCTTTCCTGGGGTTAGTGGAACACTACAAAAAGTTCATCTCAAACTATACTGAAGTTGCTGCAACATTGACTAACCTAACCAAGACAGTCATACCCAACAAGGTGAAGTTGGAACAACCACAGCAGATGGTAATTCAGAGTTGTAATAGCATGTTTGCTAATCCTTAGAATGCCAGACTTCAACAAATTGTTCATCACTCATGCTGATGTTTCAGACATTGCAATTGGAGTGGTACTTCTACAAGAACATGAGCATGGATTGTTTCCAGCAATGTATGTAAGAAAAAGCTGTTGAGTAGTGAGAACTTGTACTATATGATCAAATAAGGGTGTCTGGCCATCATATTTGGCTTCCAAAAGTTCCAGAACTACCTCTACATAAAGCAGTTCATCACCTCGGGGGAAGATCAATTCTTGCATACATCTAGAGGTGCAAGATCAACAGTGAGAGGATTATGAAATGAATATTGTACCTCCAGATTTATGGGTTCTACATTGAGACCATCAAGGGGACTGCAAACATTGGGGAAGACTGTATGAGAAAATTTTGTATATGAACTGAGGTCAATCTTTGTATATATAAAGAAAAGATATTGTAAATATCCTTTTTGAATGGCTTATTGTTATATATACGACTGTTTCATTTAAATTTAATAAGATACTTATGATTTAGATTGTTATAAAGCATGAGTGTTAAATTTAGTATTTTAATAATTGACAATTTATCAAATTTACTGAATTCTTTTTTATGTAGTTCAGTTGTTCTGAATTGACTTCATCCTGGATTTCTCATTGCTTTAAATGAGTAGTGTGATATTATAACTTCTCATAGTTTGTAGAGTTCTAGGCTTCATTTGGGCAATGTATGTGTGTACACATACATATGTGTGTATGTGTGGGTGACCAAGTTAAGCTATTAAAAGTCAAAGTAAAAAAGAAAAGAAAAAAGTGAAGTTAGAATGTGTGGTTGCGAGTTTACCATAAAGAACATATTGTGTTAATTTCTAAAGAGAGTTTCACACCTTATATTGTGATAACAGAGATAGAAGAGAATAATTTGTCTTGTTAAAAGGTGTTCTAGAGTAATGAAACCCACACTTTAACCTACTCTCTTAACTTTTACAATTCTCTAGTTTTTTGCCATTGAAGTGATACAATGTTTTAGTAAAAATACTAGTGTCCTATGGTTCTCCACTAAAGTTAAACAGTTTGTATTGTTCAAAATCTATAGACATTCCTTGTCAGTGTGTGAGGTACTAAATTAATAAATATTAATTACAGCTGTAGCTTCTAAGGTTTGGTGTATAACAACTGTAGCAAACCATTAATATGTGATGTTTTGACACCTCACATTTTATAATTTTATAACCATGTGGTAAGTTTCTAGAAATTTTAGCCTGCACAACAATAATGATGATAGATAGTGCTTTCTTCCAGCATATATTGTTGATTCTTACAGTCAAGAATCTTCTACATTTTTCGTTAACAGATGGGAATTATGCAATACACATTTAACTGTATAAGTTACATGTTTCTCTGAACATATATTTAACAGAGAAATATATAATATATAATAGTCAATCTGTCACAATATCAATTGACTGCTTTTTCTTTCACCTGTCTTTTGATTCTTCCTGTTCAATGCTACGTGCCTGATATGCTGTGAACAATCTATTTTTCTTCTTTTTAGGACTTTTGTATACACTCTGACATATTTTTAGATAAGCTTCATTCACATTCTTTTTTTATGCCTATCTGCTTCCTTGCAATGATTCAGAACACATCTTCCACAGCCCTATTGATAGTCCCTTACAAGCCTTTTTAACTGTGATTTCGAGTGCTCTATTTTTTCTCATCCAAGCCCTCTTTTTCTTATTCTACCAAACAATCCATTTTTCTTTAATCTAACTGCATGCTTTTCTTTCTAAAGGAGTGATATCCCTTTGTATTAATGCTTGGAATTTGTCTCATCCATCATTCATTGAGGTTGATTATCTGGTTATGTAGCCTTCCTTTTGTCTCACTCTTATTGCAGTTCCACCTCTTCTATGTACCACTCTACTTGCCTTGTTTATCACTATTGATCTGAACTTTACTGTTTTCATCTTGACCAACTTGTTAAAGGTGGCTATTTGTATACATGTCTTGTCTAACTGTGTTATTGAAGGTTATTGTGCAGAACTATCAACTATACTCTGCCTTTCCAGGTACCACAAAATTCCTTCCTCACTCATTCTTCTCACCCGACTCCATTTCTTTTTCATTCATAGACCCCTTAATTTTACTCTCTTACCTACTGGGACCTTAACATGTTTCTTGATATTTTCATCTAGGACTATATCAGACCTTTTGCCATGTTCTACCTATATAATCTCTTAAAGTCTGTTTTTTTTTTCTTCT
Organism: Tachypleus tridentatus; assembly: GCF_004210375.1. Lineage (NCBI taxonomy): Eukaryota > Metazoa > Arthropoda > Merostomata > Xiphosura > Limulidae > Tachypleus > Tachypleus tridentatus. The sequence continues at coordinate 13,440,081 of NC_134836.1, read as the reverse complement.
CCTTACTTATGGTTACTGTTGTTTTGATGTTTATATAATAGATTCCTCTCCCATCACACTTACGTTCTTTATCCTGGTATTCCTTGCTTCCTGGGATTTCTGTTACTAGGGTAGGTTATAGTACCTTTTCTCCCATATTCCTTCTAACAAATTCTTATGTTCTCTCTGGGCCATTTGTTGTTACCAATTCACACTTTTTTTTGAGTTCCCATAATTGTCTTCTCATTTCTCTAGAACACCTGCTATACTAGATTTTTCTCCCACCACCCTTACTGGATACATGCAACAACTCTTTCATCTGATTTACTCTACTTTGTGAGTGGATGATTGTTAGCATTTTAGCCCATTTCACTATGCTGTAGAGGAACTATTATAGGCAGGCATGAGAATTACCCTACAAACCTTCATAGCCCACTCTCTACATTACCTGGTCATCTTGCTTCAGGAGGGATTTAGATTTTTCACTTCTTGCCATCTTTCAATCCATTTTATTACTTCAAACATCTAAATGTACTTATATTTTTCTTACTCACCACTGATATACAGTAGGATTCCACTAGGTGGTTAATGTTGCTTCCTAGGGCATATTTACCCAAACTCTTCATTGAGTTAGGATAACAGAAGGCACTTGTACCATCTGCCCTGGCTATACAAATGTCGACTGTGAGATGGGGGTGTTCCACAAGACCACTTGAGGTTCCTCATGGCATTTTTATGTTATATATCTTTATTTTATTTCAGGTCCAATTCAGAGATTGTCATAGAAAAAGCCATCATCAGAGCTGTGTTGCATAATTACATCATCATACTGTGGCACAAATTCACAAGATTAAATTGTTTTTTCACAAGCTGTGTGGCTTGCAAATCTCTTTTGCAGATTGCACAAACACTAGAGGAAATACCTATTCTGTATGAATAGGTGAGTATTTATTGGAAATATATTTTTGAGTAAAGTGTTGACTTTTCAAGTGACATAAACTACTATTTTTCCCCTAATACTAACACTGACCTTACATTGTCTGTGGTCACTGGAGGCTGATTGATTTTGGAGGAGGTAACTAATTCCTGTTTTCCGTAACTCTTTAGTGATCAGTTTTTTCCATTTTTGCCTTTCTTTTTTAGCCATTTTTGTTACATATTCTCTCTTCATCTAATCTCTGAAGCAATATACCTTGTTTCTTATAGGTTTTTTTCTGGAGACACACAGATGGTACTTTACAATACATTGACAAAGGTGTCATCTTTTGCTTTGTCTCTGATTACTTGGTTCCCCTGTTGTAGGAAACTCTTGGGGCATGGTTCTCTTCTCTCTGCTGTTCATCTTCCTTATTCTTACCTTAAGATCTCTGTCATGTTCCTCATATGTATATTGAAGTTTTTAATGCTGTTCTTAACACCTTAAAGTTTGGCTGAGGCTTTCTGAGTTCAGTCTTTTCTTACTTTTATTTCTTGTCTTTCAAATCCTTGTGAAGCCACTCACATTCCTCTAGGTCTGACAAAACCAGGTGGTTAGGGCAATCAACTTGTAACCTGAGGTTTACGGGTTTGAATCCCTGTAATGCCAAATATGCTTGCCATTTCAGCCATGAGGACATTATAATGCAATTGTAAATATCATTATTTGTTGGTAAAAGAGTAGCTCAAAAGTTGGCAGTGGATTGATTTGACTAGATGCCTTCTCACTAGTTTTATACTACTAAATTAGGGATGATTAGTGCATGTAGCTTTACGTGAAATTCAAAGAAACAAGCAAACATTTTCCTCTACCTATGTCTCTCTCTCTCTCTTTTTTGGTCTTGTGCTGCTTTTTGCTATTATTTCTTTTGTTAAGTTGTCATTCGCATGTCCCATCAGTAATCAGCTGTCTCCCTTTGTACCCAGTCAACTCAGACCCCATGGGAGCACATTTGTTTCTGTTTACAGATCTTTAAATCCTATTTACAGCCATCTGATTGGTTCTTTAGGTTCATACTCAATACATTTTTTGTCTCTTTCTCTTTTGTTTCCTGTTCCTTTTCATTCTCTGAAAGTTCTTAAGCATCTTTTGCATCTTGATGTCATTGTATTCTATTTTTTGGACAAGAAAGCCATCAAGAGGATCCTTTACTTCTCTCCAGAATTTTAATTTTTTGTTGGCTCCTAAAAGGTTTGGGACTAGCATCCTATCATTTATCTTTCTTCTTTCAACCAGTTTAGTGATTTCTCAGTTATAGATAGAGTGGTTTCATTTCAGTGGTACTTTTCTCCTGGACTGTAGATGAACAAGGTCAGTGTCTTAGATGCCTTTCTGTATATTCTGATTACCCAGTCTTCTGAATGTTCTCTTTGGTTCATTCTTCAGGATCAGTCTTATATTTGTTTCTAGCTCTTCCCTTTGGAATTGCTTTAGTTTCTTATGGATTCAGTGATGTTATTGGATCATATACTTACCATGCCCACAGTTTTAGACTTTTTACAATTTTACATGGACAATAGGCTCGTCTTCACTTCTTAAGAGGTCTGGATTTACATCTCTTCACCAATACATATCTTGCATTTCTCTGGACAACTCCATGTCCTCTTGGATTTGGTGTTGCATAAGTGCACTTTCCACATCAGTGTTCTGGAATTCTTGGCTGCCCATTGAGCATGTTTGTCTTGTATTTCCTACCTTGACTTGTGGGACACTTAGTTATAAATGACTCAGATCATTCTGTGGTTGTCTTCTATATCAATTAGCAGAGTGGGATGAGCTTCAGGGAGGTTTTTGCTTCTGCACATTCTATTTTAAATGCAATTATGGCATATTTCTCTGCCCATCTGTCATGTACTGGCTTTTTTTAATTGAATGGCAGATTGTCTTTCTTGACCAGACAGAATTTTTCCCTGTGAGTTGTTACACCTACCTCAGGTCTTGCCTTGGACCTGTTCCCAGTGGAGCACACCAGTGATTGATGTCATCCCCACTTTTCTCAGTACCACATTTTCCCTCTTCTGGTCCCTTGTATCTCCTGCATCTGCTCTGGGTATGTATGCACTAGACATCTCTTTCTATATGTTTACCTTCAACTACAGCCTCATGTTTCTCTTTAACTTATTTTTAACAAGCTTTGTAAATACACTTTATTTCACATTAAATTGGTCAAGCATTATACAATCCACATTAATAAATAAAGAATTTCACTCACAAAAGACTTATGGTGCAGCACCATATACATTGTAAATGGTATATATACTGTTGTCATATTAAGTTGAAGTCATTATATTAAAGAGTTGTACTTATGTTACTGACTTTTTTATTATACTAAATTGATATAAATATTATCTCTGTCTCATTTTCCATCCCTCTATCAAATAATTGAGTGTACTGTAGCAAGGTAAAGGTTTTTCAACTTTACATAAGTAAAAATTTATAGAAAAACATGTTTATTGGCATTCAGAATTTTATTTTCTGTATGTGAAATTAATATTTGTCTTTTTGTCAGATTCTTCAATGCCTATTGTGCAAGACTCTTCTCTAGATCTTTTTGCCTTTTATAGGTACAGCATTGCTGGGAAAGGAAAGTGCAATGGCTTGCACTGTTGCTGTTGAATCTGTTATCACAGAACACTACAATGATCAAATAAGAGAGCTAATAAAAGATGATCCCACTGCAAATCGTGAACTTCTTGATGTACTAAAACGTTTTCGTGATGATGAACAGCACCATCATGATACAGGTCTAGAACATGATGCAGAGCAAGCACCTTTTTATAATGCCTTTTCTCAAATGATAAAATTTGGCTGTAGGGGAGCAATATGGCTAGCAGAAAGGCTATAGCTTTTCAACTAATACTGACTTGTAGTTGGAATAACCTCGTCTTTCAAAGTGTAGAAGACTTGTGTGCCAGATGAGTGAGACTCTTTTGAATAAACCATGAATCTAAAGTAAAGGAAGTGAAACACATTTGAAAATATAATTAGATTCTTGTGATTGTAATGGATAATTTTGTATGAAAGTGCAAAATTTAATCTTTTTATACATACATGAATATGACAAATTCCTGTTATCTTTCTGAAATTTACTTCTTCACTGAAACTAAAATTTTACATAGTGTGTGTTAAAGACTCAATGACTAAGTTGGCTTTTTTCTGCATTTAAAAAATAAAAGTGCTCAGAAATTTATTGAAAATATGTTTTTACATTTCAATGATAATTTTTTAATATCCTCATGTGTGCAACTTTAGTCCTGTAAATTTAAGTGTATAATCAATAAAGTTGTTTCAGATTCAATAACCTATAAACTTATTCCTGCAGATTTAACTACTTTGTAAAATAAATTGTATTTAAGTAAGTGATTAAAAGAAAAAAGAGGTTACTAGTTAAACTTTAGAAATGGTGGTTAGCAGTGAAAATCAGTTATTAAACTTTCTGCTTTTTTTTTTTACATATTTTAAACTTGTTCTGGTTTAGTTAGTGATACTGTAATACTCTGCACTACTTGTAGTAATATAAGTTGCTTCACCAATAAACTTTAGCTAGTAGAGTAGGGTGGTATAACACTAAAACAATATTATTTGTAGTATATATGCATTTATTCAGTGGTCTAAGTAGTGACACAGTATAAACTGTTACAGTAGTCTAAGAACTAATCCTTTCAAGGTGGATTCATGTGCATGGTGTTGGGACATCCAAGAGAAGGTTCTGTACTTTTGGTTTGGGAACTAACATCCACCCATGTGTGACGACCCATGAAGTGGAGGAGAGGGTTCTGGTGATTGAGGGTTCCAATTCCAACATACCAGTTTGGCCTTGAATTCCCATAGACAGGCAGTCTTGGGGTGGCCCTTCCAGAGTCATATGGCTGGTCCACTTGGGCTAGGGTCAATCGAGTACCAGTGCTGAACATTCTCAATGGATGTTGTGGACATTGTGTCTGATACTGGTGTTTTGGTATAGTGCTTAAAAAACCCTGGCATTGCTGCAGTGTCCTTGTTTGGCATTGTAGTGCATCCCCTTGTAGAGCTCCATGGTGGGTGGGGTCAGTGGGCACTGAAATATACTCCTCTTGAAATTGAAGGCCATTAGGTTACTCCCCATGCAACTTTGAATTCATCCAGGAGTTATAGTTTAGAGGCATTTCTGCTGTGCACCAAATATCCACTTGCAAAGATAGAATTATGGTACCTACTATATCTTCTGATATTGACATTTACATCACCACATTCTCCTGCCACAGTTAAAACAGATTATCTGAACTGTAAGGTACAGCCATACATTCCCAACCTTCTTTGATGTGTCCAGTGTCAATGGTTTGGTCACTTAAAAACATAATGTCGGGGTTCTTTAACACATGCTCATGGTTGTGGCAAAGACCACAATGTATACGAGTACAAACTAGAACCACACTATGTTAACTGTAGTGGTCTACACCCCTTTTACTCTGTTTCTTGCCTTAACTGGGTGGAGGAGAAAGAAGTGCAATGCTTAAAAACTATAAATAATATATTCTACCCAGAAGCTCAGAAATTACTGTCTCCAACTCCATCTTGGACATATGCTGCTGCACTTCATTCCACTGCTACAGTGGAAGTGCAGACAGAACTCTCTGTGCTTCCAGTAGAGTCATTTACAAAACATCTGAAGAATCTTTTGCCCTCCATGATCAAAAGAATTGATGGATTTACATCTACTTCAATCTCTGTCCCTGTCACTTCTTCCAGTTACTGCCTGGTTTCACATCCTTTAACTTTGGATGTTTCCTTGAGTCCATCCTCTTCTGCAGCCCAAGAAGTAAAACAATCATGTGTTCACACCCTCAGTTACTGGAATCTTTGTCCACAGACATAAACCTGCCTACTTTACCAAGGGTAGGATCCACAGAGGTTGATAGATCTTTATCCAATAAAGAAAAATACATGGTCTAAAATTAAATGGTTCATCCCCACGTTCTCCACTACGTAAAGAAATATGGTTACTCTGATCCAGTGAAACTGTCTTGCTTTTTTTTCAGGTATACATGAAATTAAGGATTTGATTGATTCTTGCCATCTTGTATGTCTTTTCATACAGGAAACATTTCTGAAACCTGTTGATACAGTCACCCTTTGGCAGTTTTCTTTGTACAGAAATGACAGGCTGTGTGATGGATAAGTGCATGGTGGGGTGGCACTGCTGGTTGATCAGCATGTGTCCATTCTGTCTTTGCCACTTGGTACACCATTGGAGGCTGTAGTTATCTGTGCTTTGCCACTTGGTACACCATTGGAGGCTGTAGTTATCTGTGCTTCCTTGGGTCATACCATCACTATTTGTTTTCTCTACCTAGCTCCTGAAGACCTACGATCAGTCAGACCTTGATGCTCTCATTGAGCAGTTACTATCTCTCTTTTTAATCTTGGGAGATTTTAATGGACATAATCCCCTCTGTGGTGGTGCTGATATTGATGGGAGGGGTTGTTCCATAGAGTATGTGCTCTTGGATCACAACTTGTGTCTTCAATACTGGTTCTTATACTTATTTTAATGCACCTAGTTAGACTTTTACTGCTATTTATCTTTCTATTTGCTCCCCTTCACCTTTGTTTTACTTTTCTTGGAAGGTTAACAGTAACCTACAGGCCAATGATCATTTTTGTATCATTTTGAGAGAGACTGGCTGTGATTGATACTACCCGAGCTGCATGCGTCGATGGAAATTGGATCAGGCCAACTGGCCCTCTTTCACTGCTCTCTCAGAACTTGATCCTGCCATTGTCTGTAAACCATTGATTAATGACTGTGTGGCAGCAATGACTGACTGTATTGTCCAGGCAGCTGCTCAGTGTATTCTTAAATCATCAACACGTTTCCCATAGCATTCTCATCCTTGGTGCAATCCTGCCTGCCACATGGCAAAGAAAGCTCAGAAATGGGCTTGGGATGCCTTTCATAGTATCCCACACTTTAAAAATGCATTGCATTTCAGCAGGCCTGTGCATATGCTCAGCAAGTCAGACCTCAAAGCCAGAAGGAATTTTGAATTAAATACACCTATCATCTCTTCCACTACCAGTTCCAAGGTCATATGGGACAAGATTCAAAAGGTTAATGGACAGTATACTTCTGCCCCCTTTCAATCTTGGTCTCCGATGGTCAGGAAGTTGGTGATGCCCAGAGCATCACCAATACTCTCGTTGAAAGTTTTTCTCATGTATCTAATGCTTCTGCTTCATCCCCCTTCTTAGCCATCAAGATATCTGCAAAGCAATCGCCTCTTTCCTTTTGAGCTGATTGTCTCTATGATTATAATTGCCCCTTTACACTGATAGAACCCAAGCTTGCTTTTCGTTGGTCTTGCAGTATATTAGTTGGACCCAATGATATTCAGTACAAAATGCTGTGCCACCTCTCTCGCTATTCTTCTGGTTGCATTTAACTGGATTTAGCAGGAGAATCTGGTTCCTGATGCTTGGCACCATGCTATTGTACTCCCTCTTCCTAAGCCTAGGAAGGATACAAGACCCCTTCATTGTACCATCCAATTGCTTTGGCGAGCTGTCTCTGTATGATCTTAGAGAGGATGGTTAATACTCATCTTGTTTGGTTCTTCAAATCAAACAACTTCCTCTCACCCTCTCAGTGTGGGTTCTGATGATAGCACTCCACCATTTACCACCTCATTCTACTTGAAATTCCGAACAGGAAAGCCTTTCTCAAACAACATCTTGTTTTGTATTTTTGACCTTTACAAAGCTTATGATACAATGTGAACGTATGACATCTTTCAAGTCCTCCACTCGTACGGGTTGCGTTACCATTTACCCATTTTTATAAAATGCTTTTTAATGAAATGGCAATTCCAAGTCTGTGTGTGTTCAATATTTTCATGTTGTTTTCCACAGGAAGTTGGAGTCCCTCAGCTGTATATTGCATGTTACACTTTTCATTATAAAATTAAATGCCATCAGTGGACAACTCCCCCTACAGCTGCAAATGATCTCTATGCCGTCAACTCTCACATTTTGTGTCAGCTGTTAAGCATGAGGTTTATTGAACAGCAGCTACACACTGACCTCAATCACTTACTGAAGTGAACCACAGCAAACGGTTTTACCTTTTCTCACTCCAAAACTGTTTGCATGCACTTCTGACACCAACAAGGTATTCATTCAGATCCTGAACTCCATGTTGGTGAAATTGTGTTTCCTATGGTCCATGAGGCATAGTTCTTGGGGCTTATCTTTGAACATAAGTTGATCTTTATTCCACACATCAAACAGCTACATGTCCAGGGTGAAAGAGCACGGAACATTCTCCATGTCCTCTCGTTCACCCTTGGGGAGCGAATCGATTTTCTATGCTAAAGATATATTGTGCTCTTATGTGATCAAAACTAGACTATGAGTCTATGGCTCTGCCAGGACCTTGGCCTTGAAGATGCTGGTCCCCATTCATCATCAGGGACTTTGGCTCTGCACAGGGATTTTCCACACTTTCCCAGTCCAGAGCTGTGTGTTTTTTCAGAATATATATTCTACTATTGTTTCTTTTGGCTTTCATATCCAGGTGCAGTTGGATGAATTGGGTCTGTTCTTGGATAACATTGCTATATCCACTGGTCAGCCCATCCCTCCATAGCTTACTGTCATGTGACCAAATATGACCTTTCTTTAAGTCATTTGAGAAAACCACATACTCCCAATTGGAAGTACCGTCTTTTATTTGTTGAAAATCTTTCAAGCCACCCTTCCATTCCTATTTATACAGATGGTTTAAAATCAAGTAACTGTGGGCTCTGCCATGGTTTGTTGTGACTTGGTTGTTGCACACAGAATCCCCTCTAGAGTTTCTGTGTTCACTGCTGAATGGTATGCCATTTCTCTTTCCTGAATTACATGGAAGCTAAGCAGTACTCGAATTGTACTATTTATAATGACTTGCTTAGTTTTCTACTGGCCCTGGAATCACTTCACGTTAGTTTTTTTTTAAAAACTGACTGGCCCATTTCTCTTTAATATTTACTTTTATCCCATTCTTCTTGATACCCTACCATGTTGGTATTTGTGGGAATGAGCTTGACGACACTGCATCTAAGTCCGTCTGCTCTGGTGCTATCACTTCTGTGCCTGTTCCATATATGGACTGGTTCTGTATTCAAGTCTCGGCTCCATGCCAGTTGACATGGAGTGAGCAACGTGAAAAGGAGCTTTTCCAGATAAAACCCTCTATTGGACTTTAGCCATCTTGATTCATTAAGGATCAGAAAGAGGAAGTTATAACTGGACTAAGTATTGGTCACAGTTTTTTTAACTCGTGTTTGTGTGACACTCATGTCACAGTAAGCCACATTTTACTGTTGTTACAACTCTCAATAATGCTGCCATTTTAGACATGTTTTGTCCCAAGGTTTATCCCTAATGTGGATAGTGTTATTGGCATTGGTAACACTGTCCACCTCATAAATATTTTTAGTTTTTTAAAGGCTATTAATTTTTTAATGGTATTTAAGGTTTTAATTAATAAATTACATTTTGTTGTTTTTTTAACATTATTCCTTTTCACGAATTAAAGTAAAATTAGTTGAATACAAAATGGCCCTGACATCAACTTCAAACCAGGACTGAAAAGGCCAACTTCAGGTGACTAATGCTGATGTTTGAACTTACCTGTTAGTCATCTTGGTAAGTTATAACAATTAAAATTATGTTACAGAAACTCTTTTAAAACTTATATTACTTTACTGCTTTACTTTCTTACTGCTGCAAACTAGCAAAATTAGAAAATAGCTATAATGTCAAATAATTTGAAACCATGACTGGAAAGGCCAACTTCAAGTGACTAACACTGATGTTTGAACTTACCTGTTAGTCATTGTGGTGAATTATAATAGTTAAAATTATGTAGTAGAAAGTCCTTTAAAACTTATTACCTTACTTTCTCTCTTATTGCTGTAAACTAGATTTAAAGATTGGATTTAATATTCAAGTTTTTAATTCAAAAATTAAACTTTGCTTTGTTCTACCTTCATTCCTTTTTATGAATTTTAATATATATATATTTTTTAACTGATATTTTGGTGAAGATAGCCTAGTTGCTTTGTGCCATAAAATGCCAACCAACCATAATTTAAGTAGGTGTAAAGAATTAGCTATGAGGATTCTTCATCCATGTGAGTGGCAATGAAATTAGTACTAATGTACTGAAAACTAGAACCATAACCAAAAGCCAGCCAAATTTTACACCCAGATAAGATACTGGCAGTCACAATGGCTAGCACAAATACATCTGTCTCAGTTGCATGTATCATTGTTTGTTTGTGCTAATTTTAGTAGGCAAGAATTGAGTGAAGTATTGTTCGATAGTTGGCCTCCTCATGCATACAAGGTTGAAGTTGGACAACATTTGATGGAAGAGTGGAAAACACATACTCATCATAAGTTGTCAAGAGAATTTTACCTTTCAGGCATTTAAATAACATTATTGAAGAAAGGAACTTTAAAAGTTCATTCTCACTTGAGTCTGTGTGCAAGAAACTTTTCAAACTTTTAGGAATGGTGATGTTTCTATCAACTTGGAGTCTCTTGGGTCTGTCTTGTAGATGTCTGTAGACTATTTGTTTTGATATGGAATCTACATTTCTTCACTTAACAAGTTGAAACTGCCTAGTGAAATATGGGATAAACACTTAATACAAGCATAGTATTTGAGTGTTTTGACAACTATTCCAGTGTTAAATTTTTCTTGATCCATTGCATGCACCAGTGCTGCATCATCAGTAATGTTCAGATATGTTTCAAGAGTGTGCTGCAAATGTGTCTTAACCGATCTAAGCACCCAAGTGAGTCAGTTGTGTTGCCTATATGCATAATGTTATTGTCAGCAAGTAATGTGTATGTAATGTAATCACTTTTTTTAGGTGGTGGTATTTATAGGTCTGGTGGATTTTTTGGACTCGGTTTGTAATAGAGGGTAGATTGTTCTTGTGAATTGTTGCATAGAAGGATTTAGATGTATTGGTGATGTGTTCTTGAACAAACTTCTGATATTGAACTCAGCCATCTTTCTTTGCTGTTGTCATTACCTATGTCTTCAGTGAAAATATTATCTGCAGTGACACACACCTCCTTCCTCACATCTGATGCAAAGGCTTTTGGCAATCTAGAACTTTTTCACGATGATGATGATCATTCTTTTTTCACTGCAGAATGTTATTCTGAATACTCATTAAGCATCTTGGTGGTTTCTGATCCTGTGATTATCCAATTTACAGTGCTGTTTAATTTTATGTGATTTCTCCATTGCCTTTCACTGTAGCATTCAACTGCAAATGTATGTTATTCTGTGCCAAAGAGAAGAATTTTCATGAAGATTTGTATGACAAAATATCCCTTGAAGAATTATGTGTAGACATGAACAGAGATCCACCTTGAATAATAGTTGTGATTCCAACATCCACACAATCATTCTTTCTTTAACTTTATGAACATTGAGAGTTTGTACAAAGTCATGTCCATCGTCTAGCTAGGATACGTTCAGACCTTTTGCAGCCTTTTGTTTGAACTATTTTCATACTCCTAAAAAATGCAGCTATTGGAACTCTATCATCTATCAGGCAGGGTAAACATAATGACCAGTCTGTGGGTTTTACACTGGTGGCAGCTGCAGAAGAAGCAAGGTTTGTCTTTTTTGACATTGTGAAGCATTTAGAATGTAGGCATCATTATGAAAATTAATGGTTTGACTTCTGTTTGTTTAGCACTACTGTAAATTAGATTATGGATCCTACTTGTTGACTGCCACCACCATGATCTTCAACTTACCTGGAAAAAAGAAAGAAAAAGGAATATTTGACAAATAGGCATATTATTTCTCTAGTATGATTATTGGCCAACAGAGTATTAAGCTTAATACTGATATTCAATATATATTGCCTTCAAATTATAAATGTGGACATTTTTGCATGATTTGAATGGTTGATTGCAACTTACTGCTAAAAGAAAAGTGTGATGCCTAATTGTATGGATTAAGCAATATTTACACTCTGGTATAAAACATGAAAAGGTAATTAGCAAGATTCCAGTTGTATTATTTGAATTGAATTGTCAAGCAATTTTTGGGTTAAAGTTTTAGTTTCCTAAAAAAATGATTATATATTAATAAATATACACCCACATCAGTGTTATAGGTAATATATTACAGACATGCTTCCTGGTAGTCAAGAATCATGTGCAACAGAAAAAAATTCCTTGGTTGTTAGGGTTTCTAGTCTTAATATTGGTTTAATCTTGTTCTTCAATCATGGGTCACCATTTTTAATGATTATAAACGTATTTTGATAGTATCTAGGTGAGTAGCCTACTTAAAACATTTTTTTTTATGAAAGACATCACATATTATTCATTCAGATTTTAAGATCTCAAATGACATGTCCAGTACACTATTTCATACAGATTTTACAAATGGAAAACTTTCTCAGATCAATTGTCTCCCTATAGTTTTGAAGTCAGATTCTCATACTTCCTGCAAAAAATGCATATCTTTGAATTTGTTTGTCACATCTGCCTCTCTACTAGGGTTAATATTATATATGACTTTAGTGCCAGAAGTTATTTATATAACAATGAAAAAAAAAACAAAAAAAAACTGATGGCCTAAACAGAAAATGTTTAGTATAGTTCTCAAAATACATTTTTACTCAGGAAGTTCCTTTGATGCATTGATAAGATAGTAGCACAACATAAACAGGTGCTCTTTTATAATTTTCATATTTTTTAAAATAAACATCTGTAATGATTAATGTCAGTAAAGAACATTTGGGAAATTGTCATGAACTATTTTGTACAAGAAATCTCTAACATGTTATTATAGTATCACAAGATATATTCCTTTATTAAAATACAATACTTTTCTACTCAATGAACAACATTTTGAATCCGTTAAAAGTTCTGAAAAAATTAAGGACCAAACTTGTTTAATTTTACGTGCTCTTATCCCTTTATTCAGGATAAACTATTTGCCATAAAACAGTTCTTGTTTTAAAGGTTTACATAGTACAAGAACACAATTTAAATGTTTTATAAAGTATGCAGCATAATAAAAATGTTTACAGTGATGTCGAGAAACCCACTTGTTGAGAAATTTATATGTAAAAACGGCTCGTTTGGGTTGAGAAAATATTTTACATAGAAGAGCGAACAACGTTTCGACCTTCTTCGGTCATCGTCAGGTTCACAAAGAAAGAGGTAACTGACCGGAAGCTGACCACATGTTTGAAAAGGGTTGTGTAACTGTGTGTCGAAATGTAGAGGGCGGTATTAGATGTTTGAATATATAATTTTATTTATTTTATTATATTAATATAGGTATAAAGTCGTTCCTTTATATTGGTTTATTTTGGGTTTAAGTTGTTGTATAAGTAAGGCTTCTTTAATTTTGCGTTTGTTTCTTTATTTAGTATTTGAGTGTTTTCTATGGTTATGTTGTGTTTATTTGACTTGCAGTGTTCGAAAACGTGTGAAGGTGACTTTTATGTTCTTTGAATCTGGTTTCCATTTTCTACTTGTTTCTCAATATAGAAGTCGTGGCAGTTATCACATTGTATTTTATAAATAATGTTGGTGTGGTGTTTGTCAGTGTAGTTTTTACATAGTATAGACCTCAGTTTTGTGCCTGGTTTTTGAATAAATTTGGTATTAACTGGAATGTCATATTTTGTAACTAATTTTTGCCAAATGTTGGTTATTTGTTTGCTGATGTCAGGAATATATGGTATACAGCAGTATATGGTTTCGTGGTTTTTTGATTCGTGAGCTGTATTTACTTTAGTTGGTTGATTTTGCTTACTGTCTAGGTGTGCGCGTATAATGTTTTCTACGGTTTGTGGAGGAAAATTATTGATGTTGATGAAGTATTGTTTTATTTTGTCTAATTCATCGTTAATTTTATCTGGTGAGCATAGTTTTATGGCTGTGTTTATTTGGTTTCTTAGCATGTTGAGTTTTTGTTTTGTTTCATGTGCTGAGTCCCAAGGAATGTATAGTCCAGTATGGGTGGTTTTTCGGTGGATTTCTGTGTTAAATTGTGTATCGGTTCTTGTAATTTTGAGGTTAAGAAATGATATTTGATTGCTTTCTTTCTGTTCACATGTGAAGTTAATGTTGGGATGTATAGAGTTAATGTGATTGAAAAAATTATGTATGTGTTCTGTAGATCTGAATCCCGCAACCATGTCATCTACATATCTGTACCAGTATAGTGGTGGATGTAATGCTGTGTTAATTGCTTGTGTTTCAATTTGTGTCATAAAAATATTGGCTAGAACTGGTGATACTGGGTTGCCCATGCTCAGGCCATTTGTTTGTATAGCTATGGGTGTTGAACATGAAGTTTGTCTTTATCGTAGTGAATTCTATGAGAGTTGCTAATTGGTTGCTGGGAATGTCTATAGTTGGGTTAGGGTCTCGGATATAGAGTTCAAAAGCTATCTTGCAGGCTTCACTGGTTGGAACTTCTGTAACGAGGGATATAACATCGAAAGTGGCCATTAAGGGTTTATGATTAAGTTGATTTAGATTAGACTTGAAATTAAAAGTCTTTGATGAATGAGCTGGCTGATGTTACATATTTGGAGAATGCCCATGCTATGTATTTACCAAGATTGTAATTAAACGATTCATATGTGGACATTATTGGTCGTAATGGACAATCTGGTTTATGAGGTTTGGGGATGCCGTATATTTGCGGTGTGCGTGAGTCGGTTTTACGTAGGTAGGAATAAAGTGTTTGTGAAATTGTGTTGGCTTTTTTCATTTGTAGTAGTAATTTGTTCAGTTGCGTCTCGTGTGTCTTTGTTGGATTTGTGTGTATTGGTTTAAATTTGTTCGTGTCTGATAGGATGTTATTCATTTTTTGGATGTATTCATTCGTGTTCATTATGACTATAGCGTTACCTTCATCTGCTTTTAGAATTTTTATGTTTTTGTCTTGTTTTAGGTTTTTAATGGAATTAATGTCTCTTTTTGTAAGGTTGTTTGTTAGTTTTCTGTTTTGTGAAATTATGTTGATGGTTTTGTGAGAAAATTCTTTGAAAAATCGTTTAAGATGTTTTTAGGTGTTTCTGGAAAATATAAATTTGTAATTTTACTTGGGAAGTTTGGCTGTTGGATGTCAATAAAATTATCTAAGTTGTCTTCTTTCTGTTGGTTGTTTCCTTGTTTTTCTTCTCTGTAGAAAGTATCACAAGTCTCCTGGCTAGGTCTTCTAAACATGTTTTGATTTCTATGGTTGGAATGTACCTAGGTGCTATTGCGAAGTTGAGTCCTTTGTTAAGTAGTTGTTTCTCGTCTGTGTTTAATTGACGGTCGGATCTGTTAATTATGAGTTTAGTCAACGGTTTGTCGTTTTGGTGTCTTTTCTGTTGTTTGCATCTTAGTTTTTCTAGTTTTTGTTGTGGCAGATCTTTTTGTCTCTGTCGTTCTTAGTATTGATTTGGTTTATGTTTCGTTGTATAAGTCCGTAAATCTCTGGTTTAATGCAGCATGCCAGTTGATGGTCTAGGTTCATTTTTTGTTTTTGTAAGTCATGTAGTTCTTTGTATTTTGTGTTTAACATGGCTTTAAGTAGTTTTTTCTGTAAATTTTGGATAATGTTTGTGTATGTATTAAAATTTTTTGAAAGTTTTACCTTTTAAAAAATTAGGGTTTAGTTGTTCTTTTCTACATTGTTGAATAAAATAAATGTCATTTCTTCTATTAATAATTCGTTGGTTTAAATTTCTTAGTTTCTTAACGATCGTGTGAGCGTGTACTGTTAATAGTGGTGTACGGTATGCTAGTTCAGACATAATGGTAACAGGTAAGTACAAATACACTGAGAAAAACACAAAAACTTACACTTCTAGTACAATCGTCGTGATGAAATAATAATCAGTGATGTCGAAAAACCCACTTCTTGAGAAATTTATATGCAAAAACGGCTCGTTTGGGTTGAGAAAATATTTTACATAGAAGAGCGAACAACGTTTCGACCTTCTTCGGTCATCGTCAGGTTCACAAAGAAAGAGGTAACTGACCGGAAGCTGACCACATGTTTGAAAAGGGTTGTGTAACTGTGTGTCGAAATGTAGAGGGCGGTATTAGATGTTTGAATATATAATTTTATTTATTTTAATATATTAATATAGGTATAAAGGCGTTCCTTTATATTGGTTTATTTTGGGTTTATGTTGTTGTATAAGTAAGGCTTCTTTAATTTTGCGTTTGTTTATGTTTGTTTCTTTATTTAGTATTTGAGTGTTTTCTATGGTTATGTTGTGTTTATTTAACTTGCAGTGTTCGAAAACGTGTGAAGGTGACTTTTTATGTTCTTTGAATCTGGTTTCCATTTTTCTACTTGTTTCTCCAATATAGAAGTCGTGGCAGTTATCACATTGTATTTTATAAATAATGTTGGTGTGGTGTTTGTCAGTGTAGTTTTTACATAGTATAGACCTCAGTTTTGTGCCTGGTTTTTGAATAAATGTGAACAGGAAGAAAGCAATCAAATATCATTTCTTAACCTCAAAATTACAAGAACTGACACACAATTCAAAACAGAAATCCTCCGAAAAACCACCCATACTGGACTATACATTCTTTGGGACTCGGCACATGAAACAAAACAAAAACTCAACATACTAAGAAACCAAATAAACACAGCCATAAAACTATGTTCACCATATAAAATTAACGATGAATTAGACAAAATAAAACAATACTTCATTAACATCAATAAGTTTCCTCCACAAACCGTAGAAAACATTATACGCACACACCTAGACAGAAAGCAAAATCAACCAACTAAAGTAAATACAGCTCACGAATCAAAAAACCACGAAACCATATACTGCTGTATACCATATATTCCTGACATCAGCAAACAAATAACCAACATTTGACAAAAATTAGTAACAAAATATGACATTCCAGTTAATACCAAATTTATTCAAAAACCAGGCACAAAACTGAGGTCTATACTATGTAAAAACTACACTGACAAACACCACACCAACATTATTTATAAAATACAATGTGATAACTGCCACGACTTCTATATTGAGAAACAAGTAGAAAATGGAAACCAGATTCAAAGAACATAAAAAGTCACCTTCACACGTTTTCGAACACTGCAAGTCAAATAAACACAACATAACCATGGAAAACACTCAAATACTAAATAAAGAAACAAACGCAAAATTAAAGAAGCCTTACTTATACAACAACTTAAACCCAAAATAAACCAATATAAAGGAACGCCTTTATACCTATATTAATATAATAAAATAAATAAAATTATATATTCAAACATCTAATACCGCCCTCTACATTTCGACACACAGTTACACAACCCCTTTCAAACATGTGGTCAGCTTCCGGTCAGTTACCTCTTTCTTTGTGAACCTGACGATGACCGAAGAAGGTCGAAACGTTGTTCGCTCTTCTATGTAAAATATTTTCTCAACCCAAACGAGCCGTTTTTGCATATAAAAATGTTTACAATTTGAGTAGTGTATTAAATAAACTTGAGGTTCATATTCAACTTCTGTCTCTTCAAAATATTTCTTAATTACTTTAGTAGGATATAATATTACTCTAAGAAAATCATTTTTCCTACTTCAGGCAGTTTAATGTTTTCATGTTGCTTTTGTATGGTAATGGGATTATTTAAACCTATATTTTACATAACGTAGACAGGGCTGTTGTTTGAACCTTAAGGGTGATTAGAAACACTTCATTGTTTCTGTATTATGGGGCATGAACTTCTGAATGAACTGAATTTCTCTCAAGCATGCTGTATGAGTGTATAGGCTAATATTTATGTTAACTTTCAAATTTCTTATTTCTTTTTATACTATTCACTACTAGTAGAATCAACATTATATTGTTAAATGTATTTTTCTTGTCTTAACATACAATGTAAAGAACTCACCAATATAATTGATTTAGGTCATTTTGTGTAAAGTACATAGTATATTTCAGTAGTGGTTTGTGGGATATATATGATGGGCATTTTTATGTATACTTTTGTGTAAGTCATGTTGAAACGCAAGCAATTTGGCACACAAATAACAGAAAAATTTGTTTAAAAAGCTAATTTTGTTCATTATTTATTATAAGTGCTGTTGAAGTTTTATGCAGTAACTAACATACACTGTAACTATACTTCAAAATTTTATTTTATGAAATTAAATGTACAACCATGTAAGGAATTAGTGCCTTATTAAATAATTTTTACATCTAGTAGGTTTTATTTTATATTTTACTTCATTTTACATGTTGTTACTTTAGTTAATATATAATATCTTCAATTTCAGAAAGTTCTCAAAAGTAGCAATTTGACACAAGTGTTCTGTCTGTTCTCTCCCTAAATAAAATGGGTTTTGAACTAATTAAGAGACTAGGATCCACTGGGTAATTAAATTTAAACTTGTTATCAGCTTTGTAGTGAAAAATGATTTTTTAAGTAATTAAAACAAAGTTTGAGTCAATGGGAACAGGCCATCTTCAAGCAAGGTATGATTAACAACAACTGCTTTATGCTAGGTAGGTGGCAGGCAATATTTTATAGAAAATATGAATCCTTTGCATAAATAAGCAAACAAATTCAACCTCATTAAGTGTTCTGTCAAATAAACTGATGAAGTTGACCTTTTGGTGAATTTACGGCTCTAATGTGGTGTTGTTGGTTTGACATTTCAAAATTTTATGTTTTGATAATTTTTGTCTTGTTTTCATATATAGATTTTCGTTATTCCACAAAAATGAATAAAATCTATTTTGGTAAAAATCTTATGCAAGTCACTTTGTTGTTTATCTCATTAGAATTAAGTTGATTCTGGTCTCTTTACTCTTAATGTTAAATTTATGCATTTTTTTCAGTGACATTGATCATTCTTTGATATCTTTGGTCTTGATAGATCTGTTTCCCTCAGAGCTCTGTTTCAGACACAGGTATTTTTATGTTGATATTTAATGTATGAATTTCTTCATTTATTTATGGATACTTAAGAGTAGTGGTACAGTTATTATTTTAAGTTTTAATACTTTTCCAAGATACCCAAGTTCCAAAAGCTTGCTGTATGTTTTGCCTTTTGCTAGATGATTAGATTGGTAGGTATTTTTGATCACATCATTTAGCTCAGAGGTATTATTCTACTTGCAGTGACCTACACTTTCTAATATGCACAATAAGAAAGAGGCATCTTTATTATAGTAATATTACATTGTACATTATGTATAATAAGAAAGACACTTTTCTTATAGTCAAGTTGTCATAACTTTCCAGTATAACAAATAGAGAGGTTTTTAAATTATAATTATGTTATATATTTCTTAGTACACAGAAGAAGAAATATTCATCTTCATAATAATCAAGTTGTTGTGCACTTTCTAGTACAGACAGTAAGAAAGAGACATCTTAATCTTATTAAAGATGTCACACACTTCTGAGTATGCAGATGAAAAAATAGACAATTTTATTGTAATCAAGGTTCTCTAAATTTTCTGATATGCAAAATAAAGAAAGAGACATATCTTTTACATTAAACTTGTCTTGTACTTTCAAGTATACAGAATATGAAGAATACATCTTTATCATATTCATTACACTTGTGTTGACCTAATATTCCCATATACAGAGTAATAACTATAAATATTTATTATTATCAAGATGTTGTGCACCATACAGTATGCAGAATAAATAATTTTAGTGTACTCAAATTACCGTGAACTTTCTTTTATGTAGAATAAAGAAATGGAACTGTTTTATGTTGAACTTGCCTTACACTTTACAGAATGCAGAGTAGGAAACAGATATCATTATTATAGCTAAGTTGACACACACATTCCAATATGTAGTGTAAGAAATAGATATCTTCAAATATGCAGAATAAGAAACAGACATATGTATTATATTCAACTTTTCCTACATTTTAAGGTATACAGAATAGAAAAAAAGAAATTTATTATGGCCAATTTGTTTTACGTTTCCCAGTATGCAGTATAAGAAATACATATTTCTAGAATAGTCAAATGGTTCTATTCTTTCCAATATGCAAATTAAGAAAAAAAAAAGACACCTTTATTACAGTAAAGTTGTCCCACACCTTAGAGAACGCAGAACAAGATAAATTTTGTTATTGACAAAATGTTGTAGTTTCCAGTATGCAGGTTGAAAATATACATCTACACTTTTCAATATGCAGAGTAACAAATTTTCATCTTTAATTTATTGAGCTTGTCCTGTAATTTTAGTTAAAGAGACGAGTGCTAAGAATGTAATAATTTATACACATGGGTATACTGCTAAATATAGTGCCAGAACCCTGACGGATTTTGTCAGATGTTTAACATTACCAACAGGTTAAAGATTCCATACTGAAAACCTTATTTCCATTCTTTTGAGTTTTACGTTAGTAATTATTTGAATACGAATATGTTACTGACAGAAAACACACAACTCAATTTCCTTTTAAGTTAACACCAAGGAGAAAATAATAATTGGGTACAATGTGCACGAAACTTTTGGTCTTCATTCATAGTCTACAAATAATGCTACAATTTTGATTGACTATCTCAAGAGGTAGAGAGGATGACGGCATAGTTCCATAAGTTCCATAAATATTACCAGAGGGTATGTTGCTAAACCAACATGACAAGCGAAAGTTGTTATACCACTAGAGGGCATGTTGCTAAGTCATAAAGTGGTACTACAGGGTGGTCGGTGTGATGAGAGTGTAGATAGATTAACGTGTCGCCAACTTTACAGTAACAATCAAAATTTTTAAATTAATAATTTAGTCTAATTTGACCAACATTGTGTTTACAGTTTCGCTTTATAAGTCAAACATTATATCTGTAATTTTAATCTGAATAATTTATAGTTTTCCTTATATATCGTACACATTTTACGAAGGTACATATTGTGACTAAGATTAGTGCTTCTAGGACGAACATGGATGGTCAAATATACTCTTCAAAAAAAGAAACGCAAAAGGCAAAATGTGAGGCAGGTAGTTCTGTATGACGTGTGAAACTTTGCACATTCACTGCTGAACATTCAAAGTCTGCAAAGGCGAAGTCCACGCTCACTAGGTGAAGTTTAACGTCAATAACGAGTATGCCCCCCGTGAGCATTAATAACTGCTTGGCATCTCCTGCCCATGGAAGCGATGAGATAAATCACATCCTGTGGAATGGCTGTCCACTCAGCCTGCAAAGCTGCTGCAAGCTGAGGTAGAGTCTGCAGTTGAGGTTGTCGCCGTTGCAGACGTCAGTCCAACTCGTCCCAAAGATGTTCGATGGGGTTTAAATCTGGTGATCTGGAGGGCCAGGGAAGAACGTTGATGTTGTGGTGTCTCAAGAAGACAGTGGTGAGTCGGGCTGTGTGAGGACGGGCGTTGTCATGTTGAAAAACGTCGTTGACGTTCACCATGATGGGTTGCACATGGGGCCTAAGGATCTCGTAGACGGTTGCGTACATTCTGATCGGAAATCCTACGCAGCCCTGGTATGGTTGAGGCAGTAGACGTCGCAGTGGTGGTCCTATCCTGAAGGTGACGTAACCGGATGTTGCGATCTTGTGCGGGCGTGGTCACACGAGCTCTGCCAGATCGTGGACGGTCACAAGTTAATCCATGTTGTTGGTGACGATTCCATAGCCTTGTAATGGTGCTTGGGTGGACATTCACAGCTCTGGCAACATCTGATCGAGATTCGCCTGCTTCCAAGCGACCAATGGCGTTGTTGCGTTGTGCTTCAGTCAGTCTTGGCGTAACTGTATTGCGTGTCAGTGGCTTAACATTGAGCTATGGAAACCGAGAACCCGTCACTTTTATAGGTATTTTGCACATGTTGCACTTGCAAAACATGCAGATCTCTTAAACAAATTTATTGGACACGCATGCGTTTTGGCGAAAAATCCGATGTTTTCCTCCGTTTTCAAAGTGCACAACTTTTATTGTCATTTTGGTCTGACAATCAGTGCCTTAACACGTGTAACATCACATACTCTGAGCTTGTAATGTTATTACATATATTTCTCTTTAAAATAAAAATATCCCTTTTGCGTTTCTTGTTTTGAAGAGTATATAATGATAAGTTAATTATAAGGTGTCACAACTTGTGATTTCAACATCATTGTCTAGATTTAATTCCATATTATAAAGATGTAAATCTATTTGTATTTTTATTGGTTTAACATAATAAAAGTGTTGTTCACAAAATATTTCATTTTATTGTAGTTTTTAATTTATAAATGTATTTGCAATTTAAAGGTGGAGGGCGTTACAATACTTCTGTAGGATAGCACACAGATTTCAATATATCTAAACTTATATTTATAGTTTTAATTTGTATGGTTAAATCTCATCGTTACTATATGTTTCTGTAGGCTAATGAAATCATCATATCGTATCTCAAAATGTCATAAACATCTATGTGTTTTTATTATAGGCAGACGGTGTTACCAAGGTTCAATAGACAGGTAGTGATACTAGGATTTTATGAGAGGATTGTGCTATTAAAGAAAGTCTTTTATAAGATCTTACTAAGATTCTACAGGCACACAGTGTTACTATATTTCAGTAGGATTGCATATAGATTTCATCTTGTCCTAACTTAATGTTTATAATTTTATTTATATACTTAAGTATAGATAGCGTTACTAAAGACAGTGTTTCTATAGTTCTGTAGTACTTTACACGTACTATTTTCCTCTTACAAGTAAATCCATATATTTCAACGAAACACTTATTATAACACTGTTACATAGATCAATTTCATCATACATATTCTCTCTTATGTAAACGAGACAAACATTATAGCCATTAATTTCCTTTACATACTCTTAGAGTTATCATTCTGAAAATGATGCTAATTTGAATCACACGTTTACCTTTATAAGTGGATTTGTTCGACTAAAGTTTAAAGGATGTACATAAATTTTAATCATTGCTAATCTTACTTTTCTGTAGATATTTTCTCAAATTCTTTGTCTAGTGCTTGTTTGTTGCTGACTGAGACTTTATTCACGTAAACTCGATAATAACATTCTTACCATTTCCTCTACTATATGATTATCATTGAACAGTTTTTATAAACTTAATGACTGGTGTCATCAACACTTATATAAATGTGTATTCTTTCACTTTATTTCTGATGCATCCCAGCTGATGGCAAGTTTAGATAGTTTTGACCCTTGTGTTTGCCTAAGGCTAAAACGAGTAATGCTTTCTTTTCTTTAATATTGATAAAGAAAAGAAAAATGTTGTTTTCGTATCTCTCAAAACATCTTTTAATGTACACTATAACATTTAAACTTATTAGTTCATTAAGCACCAAATATGTTTTTCACAAATGAACACTGTTTATAAATGAAAACAAAAAAGAGTGGATGGTCATAATCTCAAAATTATAATTATACATCAAGTGATTATTATTTTACATTTTATAAATGTCAGACATTTACTTATAATAATAACAACAATATAAAATTAAACTTGATAAGGATACTGAAATCATTAAAAAACTTCAAGGTACAGTACTATAAACAGCTTGTAAAATAACGGATTGTTTTTATCCAACTTTTTTCACTATGCTCATATTGCTGTTTAAGTTACAGTTTATATTTTTCATGAATGTGACAATAGAATAAAACAAACACTGAATTCATCACGAGACATTGTACTAAATTCTTGTCATTACACAGATAAGCTGAATAAAGGATTCAGTAGAAATTAAAAGTGCCAGGTTTCAGTTTGTAAGCTCAGGAAACCAGTTTATTGACTATTTCAAGTACTTTCTTCGCATAGATTTGAAATAATGTTTTGGGAACATTATCATCTACTTTGCCTTTTAGAGGGCCTGGCATGATCAGGTGAGTTAAGGCGTTCGACACGTAATCTGAGAGTCGCGGGTTCGAATCACCATCGCATTAAACATACCCTTTCAACCGTAAGGGCGTTATAATGTGACATTCGTTGGTAAAAGAATTGGTGGTGAGTGGTGGTGACTAGCTACCTTCCCTCGAGTCTTTGCTAAATAGGGACGGCTGGCGCAGATAGCCCTCGTGTAGCTTTGTGCGAAATTCAAAAACAAACAAACAAAGCCCTTTATAGAAAGATCAGATATATGTAAATTGATCACCTCACGAACAAGAAACAGTAACAAGGGCTGAACCTCATTACAATCATTTTTATTCTCAAGAAAACAAGTACTCACATTCCATTTCTGTTGACAAATGTGTAGGTCATAAATACATTGTAATAGTAAAATATGTACGTTCTAAACACAGTGTAACTGTAAAATAGTTAAGTATTAAACTTACACAGTATAAATGTAATATGTTTACGTTTTAAACACACTGTGTAATTGTAGAATGTGTGTGTTCTAAAAACAGTATAATTGTAGACTGTGTACCCTATAAACACAATGTAATTGTAAAGTGTGTACTTTCGAAATATAATGTAATTGTAATATTTGTACGTTCTAAACCCAAAGTATAACTATCATATGACAACGACCCAAAAATACATACATAATTTTAAAATGTGAACGTTCTAAAGAGAAAGAATACTTATGATACGTTTACGTTACAAACACACTGTAATTGTGAAATGTGAATGTTATAAACTTTCAGCGTAATTATAAAATGTATGCGTACTAAACACATAGTACAAACGCAAAAGGTGTACATACTAAACTCAATATAATTTAAAATGTTCACGTTTTAAACAGTATATTGTAAAATTTATGCGTTCTAAACATAAAACAAATGATAAATTTGTACGTTCTAAAACCAATATATATTTTTAAAACGAGTACCTTCTAAATACGATGTAATTGTAAAATATTACGTTCTAAGCACAGCATAATTTTAAAGTGTCACGAAATTCAAAACAAAATATAATGGTAAAATGTGAATGGCCTACACACTGTGTGTAATTATAAAATGTGCACTAAACACGCACTATAAATGCAAAATGTATAGTTCTAAACACATGATATATTTAAATAATGTATGCGTTCTAAAAATATTTTAAATATGCATATTCTACCTCCTGTGTGATTGCAAAATGTGTACATTCTGAAAATATATTATTTTAAATGCGTAGAATCCAAACTCACTGTACAATAGCAAAATGTGCACTTTCGCAGAGTATAATCCCATATGTGTTCCTTCTAATTGTTAAATGTGTATGTTTTAAACATATATTATAATAGGAAAATGTATACTGTCAAAACACACAGTACAACTGAAAAACCTGTATTTTCTAAACGCAAAGTATAACTGTGAAATGTGTATATTTTAAACAACAATCTGACTTTAAAATAGTAAAATTTGTACGTTCCAAGTACACGGTGTTGTAGTAAAATGTATGATTGTTCTAAACACTTTGCTTAATTATAAGATGTGTATGTCTTAAATTTACAGTTAATTGTAAATTTTGTGTTTTCTAATCACGTTATAATTACACAAATGCGTACGTTCTAAACACAGTGAATTTTAGTAAGTATATGCTTTAAACACAAAGAAATTCTAAAATTTATGTTTTAAACACACTGTATGATTGTAATACGTGTACGTTCTAAACACAAAGTGTAATTGTAAAATGCTTCCAAACTCAAAATACATCTGTAAAATGTGTGCATTATAAACACGGTCTAATTCACAAATTTGAATATTCTAAACAGTTAGTTATAAGTGTGTTTTTCTTCAAGTAAAACCACATCGGGCTATTTACTGTGCCCGCCAAGGGAAATAGAACCCTCGATTTTAGTGTTGTAAATCCAAAGACTTACCGATATAAAACGGGTAAACTCTAAACACATAGTATAGTTGTAAAATAGTTGCGTTCTAAATACACAGTAAAATTATGACATTTGTACTTGCTAGACAAACTGTTCAATTGTAAAATATGGACATTTTAAACACATTACATTTATAAAATTTTCAAGTTCTAAACACACAGTTTAATTGAAAACTGTGTAGCTTCTAAAAATGAAATATAATGGTAACGTTTGTACATTCTAAAGAATTAAGGTTATTGTAAAATGTGTATATTTTAAACACAGTACAATAAATATTAAAAATACTGAGCGAGTCTTCTTATTCATTGCCAATGTCGTGTTTTGTAGATCGAATATTATGAACTGTTTTTTGAGGTGTTACTGCATTGAAGATGTGTTTTGGTTTTATTGTATTTTTAATATTTAATCAGTTGCAATTACAAAATATAATTTTAAATGTACGTGGTCTAAAAATACAATATAATTCTAAAATGTGTACATTCTAAGCTGACAGAGTAATTGCGACATTTGTACGTTCTAAAACACTTTATAACTTTCAAACTTGTACGTTCTAAAACGTATAATTTTCAAATTTGTATGTGCTAAAAACACATTCTAATTGTAAAATTTGTACGTTTCAAGTGCACGGTGTAATTGTAAGTAGGTGTAAGTTTTAAGTGCATAATATAATTGTAAAATTTGTAGGTGCTACACACGCTTTATGATTTTAAAACTTGTAAGTTATAAACACAATAGAACTTTATTACCCAACACCATATTTGCAAATTGTGTATATCCTAAGCAGTATACTTGTGAAATGATATATTGTAAGTAGAGTATGATTGTAGAATGTGTACGTTCTAAACACACATTATATTACGTTATAGTGTTGTTGTAAAACGTGTACGTTGTAAAAATACGAAAAATTGTGAAATATCTACACTCTAAACACAATATAATTGTAAAATTTGTACGTTCTAAACATAAAGTATAACTGTGAGATATGCAAATTGTAAACACACTTAAGATATATACTTTCTAAACATAAAATGTAATTGTAAAATGTTTACGTTCGGAACCCCCAAAATATTTTAAAATGTGTACAATTTAAACAAGTAGTTTATTAAAGTATGTAGATTCTAAACACAGTTTCGCCCAGGCATGGCCAGGTAGTTAAGGCACACGACTTGTAATCCGAGGGTCGCGGGTTCGAATCACCGTTGGACCAAATATGCTCGCCCTTTCAGCCGTGGAGGCGTTATAATGTGTCGGTCAGCCCCACTATTCGTTAGTAAAAGAGTAGCCCAAGAGTTGGTAATGGGTGGTGATGAATAGCTGCCTTCCCTTTAGTCTTACACTGCTAAATCAGGAACGGCTAGCACAGATAGCCCTCGAATAGCTTTGTGTGAATTTCAAAAACAAAACAAAAAATGAGTGTGTTTTAAAAATATAGTGCAATTCTGGTATATGTACCTTCTAAACTCACAGTACAATTACAAAAAGATGTGCGTTTTAAACATGCCATATTATTGCAAAATGTGTTCTTTCTAAACACGAATATGATTGTAAAATTGATATGTTTTCAATGAACAGCATAATTGTAAATTGTGTATCTGCTGATGACAGAGTAAAACATTCATTTATGTACAATACCTCTGCGTGTTTGGAACGAACAAATGTGTTTTGAAACAAACAAATTTGATAATTATACTGTGTTTAAAGGGTATACATTTCACAGTTATACTGTTTGTTTAGAATGTACACATTTTACAAATATATTGCGAATTGAAAACGTACACGTTTCACAATTATACTGTGTGTTTAGAATGTACACATTTTACAAAAACATTGCGAATTAAAAACGTACACATTTATAACATACATATTTTACAATTCTATTACATGTTTAAATCGCATGCATTTTAGATTTATATTGTATTTAGAATGTACACATTTAACAAATATATTATATTTTAGAACGTACAAATTATATTGCAAAGGGATTACATAGTGTAATTCTAAAATTTATTTTATTAAGTGGTTTAATATCATATTCGTATGTTTTGTATGATGTAGGACAAAGCATTTCATTACCTTAACGCTCTCATTCCTGTTCCTGAACAGAAGAAGTTGCACGATCGCTGACGTCAGCTCCTGAAGGATAATGACAGAGTATGTGTGCTGTATAGATTGTTTCGTTTGTTTTTAGAATTTCCCGCAAAGCTACACGAGGGCTATCTGCGCCAGCCTAAGTTAGCAGTGTAAGACTAAAGGGAAGGCAGCTTGTCATCACCGCCGACTCTAGGGTAATCTTTTACCAACGAATAGTGGGATTAACCGTTACATTATAATGCCCCCACAGTTGAAAGGACAGCATGTTTGGTGTGACAAGGATTCAAACCCGCAACCCTCGGGTTACAAGTCGAGTTCCTTAACCACCTGGCCATGCTGGGTCATTTGTATAGCTTTAGAGCAGTGATTCCCAGCTATTTTTATGCCCCGCACCCCTAAAAAATTTTAATATGTTCTCGCACCCCTCACAGTGATTATTTATTTAAGAATAAAGGTGAAGGTGGCCAAAACAAATTTTTATAATTAGTTTTTAATGATATATAAACAAAAACGAAACATTTAGAAAAGAAAAAATATTACAACAAACTAAAAGTTGCATAAACCCTACATGGCCTACAAAAATAAATTTTCATCCATGCATGAAATGAAATTTCTTTGAATTTGAAATGTTCATAAGCCAATTTAAATTTAATGACTCTTTTGTTCCTATTTATTTCTTATGAGTTTTTGAAAGCGTGGCACTTTGTTGCTGATAGCAATCTGCAAGTCTGCCTATGCACCCAAGCGATTTTTAGATTTTGTCTTGATTGACCAAAGGGCACTAAATCCAAATTCGCATACGTATGTCGTCGCGAATGGGATGAGCACATTTAGTGCTTTTTCACAGTCTTGGAAACATGTCCATTGCCGAACACCAATATTGTTCCAAAGTTTTGCTTTCAAATTGCATTTCAAGAATTCGATTTGTGCGCAGTTCAATAAGATCTTCCTTCAGCTCTTCATCATCCGACATATTATCCAAATTGTAGAAGTATGGATTCATAATCCATTCTTCAGAAGTTTCCAGTTCTTCTCCAAAATATCCATCAAATGACTTTGATAGTATTTCCAAATGATCCACAGTTTCTTCACACACACACATGGAATTAGGGAATCATACTCACCTACCATTTCTTTCGAGTGATGGAAAATTTGAAAAATTCCCTCTTTTAACTCATCGACACCAAAAATGTAACTTTTCTTTGAAAGCATTTAACGTTTCGCAGCATTTCAATATGTTTATGTTTTTCCCTTGAAGAGATACACTCAAGGCATTCATACGAGTGAAAATATCACTCAAATAGGCTAGCATTTGGTTGAATTCTTGTGATTCTATTTCTCCGGGTAGATCATAGTCACGTTCCTTCAGAAAAGTTTTGACTTCTTCTCGCAGATCAAAGAAGCGCGTTAAAGCTCTCCCACGTGACAGCCAGCGGATTTCTGTGTGGAAAAGCAAAACTGAATGCTCACTTCCAAAATCTTTACAAAGCGACTTGAAGAGGCGGTGGTTCAGGCGGTTGATGGTCTTCAGAAGTGTCAAGACCGTTTTAACTTTGGACAATGTTTTTGATGCCAAAGCATGTCGATGAAGAAAACAGTGAGTATCTTGCAAGTGTGGAATCTCTTGTTTCATTAGTGCAAAAAGTCCTGATTTATTTCTTAGCATAGCAGAGACACCGTCGATACACACAGAACCAATAATTTGGATATCTAAATCATATTTCGCAAAGAAGTCCTTAACACACTGGAAGACATCTTTCTCTTTTGTGGTTATTTTCAGATCTTCACAAAACAGGAAATCTTCCATTATGGCACCATCATGGACATACCTCACTAGGGGATGAGTTGACTGCAGTTTGCAACATCAGTTGTTTCGTCCAATTGGAGAGAGATTTTCAAGGGACTAGCCTTGATATCTGCGATAACTTGGTCAAAAATGTCCGAACTCAAATCACCAATTCGGTTTTGAATAACATTATTTGATAATGGCACTAATATAAGCTTGTTTGAGGCTTCTTTTCCCAGAAATATTGTTGCCATTTCTGATGCACACAGTTTTATCACCTCTTCTGCAATTGTATGGGACTTGTTTGATTTGGCTACTTTATACGCCACGTGGTATGAAACCATCAGCAATGGTTTGTCAGCAGATATAAAACCTAATTTTGGAAAGGTTCCTCGAGAATCAAAGCGGGCTCTTCTATCTTTCAACGATTCAACATCATGGCCTGCAACAGCTGCTCCACCATGCCGGTTGATGAAGTGTTTCTGCAGTTTAGATGGCTTCAAATTTGCGTTTGAAAGGACAGCGTCACAAAGCATGCACTGGGGTTTTTGCAGATCCTCAGTTGTTCCGATGCAAGTGAAACCAAACTTCACATAATCATCATTCCATTTCCTTTTCTTTGACGTAATGAAGTTCTTTGCACGAACATAGAATCAACAATGCACTGACACCATACCATCACGGATGAGTTTATATACTCTGCGAAACTTTCTAGAACATTCTCGAATATACGTCACATGACGTCATCGATTAATTCGGGATACTTCTGGAAGTTTCTCGAGTCACGATCACGTGTATACATAACATAAATAAATAATAGACACTTTAACACGGCGTTCACGAACGTAACCTAATTAGTTGTGCCGAGTATTTAGGTCACGTTTACGTTTCGTGTGTTGTTTATTTACATTGTACATTAAGATTTCGGACTGCGCCGGTGACGGTAGAAACGATAGTTTATCGTAACAAGGTGAAAAGCTATGTCTGTAACAAGAAAAATAAGAAATAAAAATCGAACGTAATTTTTGAATATATAGGATAGTACCATTAATATAAACAAAAAAAAAAACAAATGTTATCTCGCACCCCAAGGGGTGCGAACACCCCTGGTTGGGAACCACTGCTTTAGGGGCATTTGAAGTAGATTTTTTACATTTGGTTGTTTGACGAAGTTTTCACTTTTTCCCAAACTCCGACGTACTAATTTTATTACAACTGCAACACCACTGCATCTCAAATGTCAACAGTTTGAGAGGGAGTTCTACCAGTAGATACTTGAGATCACAAACAATCAATGTCCTCTGATACCCTGCGAATGTGGATATACAAGATGTTTAATCTAGTTTCGGGACTCATCTTCAATTTCAGGTTCCTTAGCAACGCTCTGGTGTATTCCAATATCATTATTCCCCTGTTTATATGGAGCAATATGAAATGGGCATTACTCGTCATGTCGGTTCGAGTGTTTTGTCGGAGTTATTGATTGTTACACATGAAATATTCACTTTCTGGAGAAGGTCGTTCGAAAACGTTTTTAATTGTTCGAACACTTCTTTAAAACTGTGGCTCCATATCAAATTTAATAATATTTAATATTATTAACGTAGAAGTTTTTTGAACAATTGTGACCCCCTTTATGAGACATTACCAACAAACATTGCTGATTATTTTCACTGTAATCTTAATTTCGTGGTTTTCCATTTATACTTACCGTTAATTTTAATTTATAAGAATAATTTGCATAAAGGTATAAAGCTTTGTCACACAAGGGACGCTCCACGATTCTATAAAGTGGTTTTGAAAGACAACCTTCAGACCAAAACGAACAATTTTAGATAATAAAGAAAGATTTAAAGTTGATGAAACTTCATAATTAAAGGCTTACAACCGTAACTGGTTGTTTTCATAAAAACAAAAAGTAGTTAACAAAACTAAATTCACGGCAACTCCTTGACGAACAACGCACATGTCAAGCCCTTTTATGCTGCTTCACAGAGTTTTGCAATATTGGGACGTTCTAAGATAATCTCACCGCCCTTCATAGAAGCTTGTTACAATGTAAATTATGGGATAAACAATAAATGATTACGATCGATTATAGTAATTGGTTCAAAGTACAAACATTAGATCTAGAACGCATGACTTTTTTAGGTTGATAGTAAGGTAAAAATGTTGTTTTGTTTTTGCAGAACTAATTTTATATGCAAATAAATCGAAATTATTGCTGCTATTTGTTTATGTTATAAACTGAAGATGAGAGTGGTAACAACAGAAACTTAGTAACAAAGTAGTTTAGTTCAGACCAGGCCACGTTTAGTATAAGAGCGGGTACTTCATGACCAGAAATTAGCTTACACTTCATCTCAAAATCGCCCCTTCAAATGAAGTGTAAGCCAATTTCTACATAATTAAATTTGAATAAACAAATATATCATAGGATAGATAGGCAGATCTATTCCCCCTTAACCGTCGCACGTTTAATATCTGTATCGACTACTAATGACAAATCCTAAAGAAAACAACAAAGAACAGCCAGTCACTACGCTATACATGTGGGTTGGAGAGTTCGTTTTACACTTCTCTATCTAACATGTAGCCCAGATGTAAGTGTGTTTAAATAATTCTATTTTTATTTCAGGCGTCATGGTTGGGCACAAACAAAATATTAGCCACTCATACGACAGTGGACACCAGAAGAGAACGAGGAAGCACAAACGGTAAATGATAGATAACTGAACAGGCAAAATTGGTGATTTTTTTTGTGTCTGAGACAAATTGTTTGTTTGCAGAAGTGACTGAAAAACCATGAAAACATGCAACAGACGGACCACCCAAAAATACACAAAAACACTAGGAATGCATTATGCCAGAGCCTGTGATGCAGCAATAGAACCAGTGGCATTTCGTTTGAAGAACAAATGATGACATTTCCTGAGGATCCAGCACGTAATAAAACATTTACATGTTTATTTTTCTGAGCAGAAGCTTGAACAAGTCTTATATGTACTCTACATAAAAGCCTCTGCTAAGACTTATAACGATTGAAGAATCAGATATTTAAATGAAGAATATTTTTATCGAAAGCTTGCTAATGGAGAAAAAGTGAGAAGAAATTGGATGATCTTTTCAGAGTCAACAGTAATGGTTTTCTGCTACATTTTTTTTCTAATAATACAGCGCTAACTACAGGATTCAATAAGTGGAGAAATATTTATGGCCTTTCAGAACATGAAGAACAACAATTTGCATCGAGAGTCTATTTCTGCACTTTGTTCTCTGGGGAAAAAAACTGGGCGAGTAGACAAGACATTGCTTATGCAGTTAGGAAATAAACAAGAGTACTGGAGGAATACATTGAAAAGAGTGGTTTCTGTTGTAAACTTTTTAGCGGACAGAAGACTACGTTTTTGAGGTCAAAATGAAGAGATCTAATAACAACGGCATATTTTATTGGAATAATTGAATTGTTGGTACAGTATGATACTTTCTTAGCAGGATGTGGTGTCTCTTCGTATTTTTCAACAGTAGTTCAAATTTGGCTAACAAGATGGAAAAATATGATTTTGGCAACTTGTGCATTGTGTGGAACACAATTCTGCATTAGCTCAACACCACAAACAAGATATTGCGAAAAGAAAGAGTCGAACTCTCCAAAATTGTTCAGTTATATGAAATTCGAGGAATCTTTGGGAATCGAATATGATGCCTTTGAGGAAGATAGGAAACTGGTTTACAATGAATGACCCATATGAGCGTACAGTAAAACGAAAATGCTCTTTTAATTAAAAGAAGGGCACTTAAGACGAAGTGAGCTTATTTGCTAGAAAAAAAAACTTTTACTTAATGACCTTTGTAGTAATTATAAATTACTTGATTGGTGAACTTTGCCGCAGAAAACAAGAATATGCAGTACTTCATGAACACTTTGTACTACTAGCATTCAGTATCTTGCTGCATACCTGCAGACGTTGTACAATCCAGATTTGGAAGAAAGTGTCCTAATAACCCCATCAATTTCTCTGGTTACCCGTCCAATATTTACAAAGATATTTCATCACCTCAGAAGCTATTACAGCATATTCGAGAATCTAAAATTAGCGACGCGTTTCTAAATGTTGAAATAGCACTACGGAATTACCCGATATTGCAGTGGCATATGTAAAAGGAGAACGCTCATTTTCAGCTCTCAAGCGTGTGAAAAATAGATTACGCTCCACTGCTGCCCAAGTTCTGTTGTGCGACCTTTCTATTTTGGCCATTTAATCTGCTATTACTCGAATATTGAATTTTGATGACATTATAGGTGATTTTACTCGTAGCAAAGCTTGTAAAAGAGCTGTATAATCTGTTCTAAGAGGTATATTTTCAAGAAATATTTAGTTACATATGTGAAATGAATTCATGGAATGAAACAGGGGTACATGCTTTGTCAGTACACATCTGGGCTTTACCCATGGCCTGTGCTGCCCCCCAGTAGCACAGCCGTATATCTACGGACTCACACCGCTAGAAACTAAGTTTCGATATCTGTGGTGTGCAGAGCACAAATAGCCATTATAAAGCTTTGTGCTTAATTCCAAACAAACAAACATGGCTTCTGTCTCTCGGTCTCACTTAAAACATTTGAAATGACCTAGGGCCCTACATGACGTCGTATCCATGTTTATAATGAAAGTAGATACCTGTTGATGTCACGTCCATATTTATCATGAAAACAGGCACTAAATTACGTCCATCCACATTTAAGGATAAGAGCAAGAACGTAATGACGTCATATCCACATTTAACAGAGGGCAAATAATCGGTGACGTGTCGTCACGCTTAGCACAAGGACACATACTTAAAGGTTCCACGTGTCCCCATTTTACCATAAAAGCAGGTACTCAGCGACTCTATATCACAATTAATATAAAAACGATTATTTTTTAGCTTTCCGGCTTACTTCGAATTTTATAACTTTCTTCACAGCTTAACTGCAACCTGAAAAGTGTTTCGTTTTTAACGCATACGACGAAACACGTAAGCAGAACATTTTGTTTGTTTTGGATTGAGTCATGAATGAAACAACAACAGAAAGATAATCGTTGTTTCCATTGAAAACAAAATTATTAAATAAACCTATAAATCAGTAGAAAGATGTAAAAAACAACTCAGGTTATTCGGAAAAGTTCAAGGTCAACTTTTCTTTTTAGGTTCGGATAACTGACGTTCACGTCCCTGAGCCCAGCATAGCCAGGTGGTTAAGGAGCTCGACTTGAAATCTGAGGGTTGCGGGTTTGAATCTTCGTCACATCAAACATGCTGTCATTTCAACTGTGTAGGCGTTATAATGTAACGGTTAATCCCACTATTCGTTGGTAAAAGATTAGCCCAAGAGCTGGCGGTGGGTGGTGATGATTAGCTGCCTTCCCTCTAGTCTTACACTGCTAAATAGGGACGGATAGCGCAGATAGTCCTCATGTAGCTTTGCGTGAAATTCAAAACAAACATCAAGACCCCAAGTGGCCCAACTATACGTTTGACGGTTGTAACGAGCAATTAAGGGTTCAGCCCTCCCGTTAGGTTTTTTTTTTTAATTTCGCGCTGAGCTTTTTTGTTTGTTTGTTTGTTTGTTTGTTTTGGAATTTCGCACAAAGCTACTCGAGGGCTATCTGTGCTAGCCGTCCCTAATTTAGTAGTGTAAGACTAGAGGGAAGGCAGTCATCCCACCCACCGCCAACTCTTGGGCTACTCTTTACCAACGAAAGTGGGATTGACCTTCACATTATAACGCCCTCACGGCTGGGAGGGCGAGCATGTTGGCGCGACTGTCAGATTAAAGCGCACGCCTTAACGCGCTAGGCCATGCCAGGCCCTACGCGCTGAGCATAAGGGCTATCTGCGCTAGCCGTCCCAAGAAACACCAACGACTGTAAGGCTTATGTTTAATAACAATAAAGCATATGAAAAATGTGTTGTTGTTGTTTTTTTTGGTCAACACGTGTCGATAGCTTATCGTTTAAATCACGGAAAACTAATCATTTCTAGAATAAACATCTATTAGAAGTTGTGAGGTTTTTAGTCTGAATCTACTAATCATGTGGATCGAATTGTATAAATTTATTCATTATTATCTGGCTCACGCAAATAATTTTTCTGTTCCACGTTCTGTAAGTTGTTCTGAGCGTTCTAGTGGTACTTCTGTATCATCGTGTTTAGATAACGTGCCGATAGATGTAGTACTGTTCAATCTCTTTTAAAGAAGCAAATATAAAAAATTGATATAAAGACAGTCTTAATAAGCAAATCTTCAAATGCATTTGTGATCACCAGGGTAATATATGACTAAGCAATGTGCTTTCAAAAACACAAAAACGCTGGAACTCATTGTTATTTTCAAACCAAAATGTCATATTGGTGAAAGGATACAATGTTTTTAATACATTTACAAAATAATGTTTTTTTTAATATCTTAATTTGACATTTTCTGAATTCCGTAGCTGAACCTCTAAGGTACATTCTATTCTAATCTGCTCGAAAGTAAAACAAATTATTTTGTCATGTGGAGATTTAATGTAGTGTAAACGCTTTTTAAGTACTGATTACAGCATCAAAGGAATTGTTATGAAAAGTATTTTCCCAATTGAAGCCATCGAGAATGAGTTGGTTTAAAAATAAGTATACTTTTTATGATTAATTGAATTACTGTATTTCCTGGCGTCGAAGACGCTATTTTTTTCCCATAATAAGTCTCAAAAATTTACCCTGCGTCTTTCAGGCCGAAGGTTACGTTGCTCATTGGCCTAAACCTAAGCCTAGAGGAAGCGTTTCGATACTAGGCAGTAACCCAAGCTCCTCTATATGACCTAGAATGAAATGTATAACTTACTTAGTATTAAGTAACAAATAAATAAACAAGAACAGGTCACCGGGCATATGGTGCTGTAATACCGGCACTCCTTTTAACTCCTCAAGTTTAGAATAACTGTGCAGATATTCCAGTGGTAATATAAAGTACCACTTTCAAAGGTAGATATGATAAACATGTAGTTCACAAAAACGAGAAGTGGGCAACAGGATTTATATACACGAAACATCTTGGTAAGACTGGTGGAATGGTTCAACCTTATTCTTATGTTTGTCTTTTTTTTTTCAAAATTCAGCTAATCTAAGTGGGGGTGCGTCTTCGATGCTGGGAAATACGGTAATAAAACAGAAATCATATTCTAAAACCGACAAATGTGCTAGTTTTTAATTCTTTTTATCAAATCGTGATTATGTGTATGTTCCATAGTAAAGCCACATCAGACTACCTACTATGTCCAGCAAGGGCAATCGAGCTCTTAGTATTCAGCGTTCTGTATATGTAGACCTACTGCCACTGTCCCAGCATGTTGTTTTGCGGCAAAGATACGTAACAGTTTATATACAGTACTGTGCAGAAGTATTAAGACAAGAGAATAATTTGTCATTCTTTCCATTTTATAAGAATAATTCTTCCATGCCCATACAGAATATAAAATTCAACACCAATTTAATGAGCCTCAGTGTGAATACTTATTCTTTACAATTTTCAAGGGCGTGTCATAAAGGTTATACTTAACTGAATATACTGAACAAATATAAGATCTGAAATAACTGTCATCGTACCACATGCAGTGTCTTAACTATACAGAAAAAAACTAACATGGAGCTAGTATGTGATACCATATATGCTAGAAGAAGTCAATTTAATGGCACTTCACAAATAAACCTTGAAAAAAACTGTTTAAGTTTTGTTGTCATGCCACGACCTAAAAACGCAGAGAATTGTCAGTAAAGCAGAGATTTCGCATGAAAGCTTTACGTGATGCTGGTTGGACTCTCCAACAAATTGCTGCAGTCTAAAAATGCTCCCAGATGATATTCAACTACACCCTAAATCGTAAGGCCGAGACAGGTACGTTTTAAAATATGAAAGGAGGAAGCAGAACATTTAAACTCAATGATACTGATGTTAAGTATCTTCGTTTAAGCAGCCTTCGGGACAGAAGGACGACTGACACTGATGTTAGGCGAAAGATAGATAACCATGTACCGAGTGACAGATTTACAGTATCCAAAAGACTCAGTGAGAATAAAATGCTTGGTTACGAAGCAGTTAAAAAAAATCTTTAATTCGATCTCCAAATATTGTCAAGAGACTGAAATTTGCTAAAAAGAAATACAAAAACTAAGCTGTTGATGATTGGAGAACGGTGTTATGCGCAGATGAGTCCAAGTTTGAAATATTTGGTTCAAAGTGTCAACTGTACGTCTGGAGGAAGAAAGGTGAAAGATACTTCCCTCAATGCATAGCACGAGAGAGATAGTGTGACGGCGTGAGGATGTTTTTCCGCTGAGGTGACAAGAGATATTTGTAAAACAATTGGAAAAAGGATCCAGTGCAAGTACCATCAAATACTGATCCGTCATGTTATACCCAATGGTTTGTATATTATTGGTAAAGGATTGTACTACGAACCATTGATCAAACCTATACAGAAATTGCTTAGCTAAGAGAGAAGCTGCTGAAATCATTCAAATTGTGCAATGGCCTCCACAAAGCCACAATTTCAACTTAATTGAGCAGATTTGGGATATGATTTAAAAACTTGATAAATTAAAATATTTCCAAAGAAGCTTTGTGCAAATGTGTCAGAGACATTTGATAAAATAATACCAAAGAAAAAATTTGAATAAATATATTGCAGCAATGCTTGAAACACTCTCTGCAGTTATTAAAGCAAAATGTGGACACACAAAATATTAACTGTTTGCTGAACTAAAGCACTTTCATTGAGTTTCTGTTGTACTAAGTATCAAGTTCAATAAAATTTTGATGTTTCGCTTGTGATTTATATGTCTTTTGAAAGTAGTCTAAAATCTAATTTCTGACTTTGCTCCAATTATTTTTACAAGTATTGTATACCCCGTTCATCGCGGAAAATTGAATCCAAGATTTCAGTATTGTAAATCTGTAAACTTACCTCTAACCCACCAGGTAACTGAAATAATAAAATAATTTGGTTATATCACCACACATCTTGAAGAATTGCTCTAAGACTCTTAAAGAATAGTAGTCGCTTACTTGTGTGCGTGTTTAATCGGGCTGTCGATGCATTACATGTCAGAGTATTTATACAAAACTTCATGGTAAATATCTTTAGTGAGAAGTATCAAGTATAACAACAGAAGTCAACAACGAAGTTTATCATCTATTATTAGGGTGAGACAACAACATAGTTTATCATCTACTGTTAGGGTGA
The DNA here is from genome assembly GCF_004210375.1 of Tachypleus tridentatus. Lineage (NCBI taxonomy): Eukaryota > Metazoa > Arthropoda > Merostomata > Xiphosura > Limulidae > Tachypleus > Tachypleus tridentatus. Next base: position 13,401,152 of record NC_134836.1, on the reverse strand, counting down.
GACAACAACATAGTTTATCATCTACTGTTAGAGTGAGACAACAATGTTAGAATGAGAGTTAGCAATATAGTTTTTATCATCTACTGTTAGGTAGTTTATCATCTACTGTGAGAGACAACAATGTAGTTTATCATCTACTGTTAGAGTGAGACAACAATGTAGTTTATCATCTATGTAGTTTATCATCTACTGTTAGGGTGAGACAACAATGTAGTTTATCATCTACTGTTAGGGTGAGAGAGCAATATAGTTTATCATCTACTGTTAGGGTGAGACAACAATGTAGTTTATCATCTACTGTTAGAGTGAGACAACAATGTAGTTTATCATCTACTGTTAGGGTGAGACAACAATATAGTTTATCATCTACTGTTAGAGTGAGACAACAATATAGTTTATCATGCACTGTTAGAGTGAGACAACAATATAGTTTATCATCTACTGTTAGAGTGAGACAACAACATAGTTTATCATCTACTGTTATAAACGAAACAGATTTGATAAATGGAATTAAACAAATAATTTCAAGAGTAACTTCCAGACTTTTGTCTGCAAATAAATAAATACAGCTACAATTAAGTTGATGTAATATAATATTTATTCATTTCAAAAATAACAAGAGGAAATCGTTAAGCTTACTGTCTGACACATTTTTGAACTTGTAACGGATATAGTTAGCAATAACAAAACTAGCAAATCTGTAGCGATGTTTTGCCACTTCTTTCTCTGATAATTTACAGTTTCTAACATTAACATTTTCATTCTAATCGTTCTACGGTTTTCTCATACTTTTCATATTCATATTCCAATGTTGTCTTTCAGAAGTCAAGGAAGCAACATGAAATTTAAAAATTTCAGCAAGCGGGCATCAAAACGAAAGAAGGATAAGAATAATAATACGAATATCAGCATATAGAGAAACGAAATATATCACATTAAGCGAAAAACAAGGAAATCCTGAAGGTTACCTGCGAATTCAGAGAATCAAGAGATAAGCCTTATAGTTTATCGGGCAATAGATGAGGATTATTACTGTAACGGATTTACCGTTGCATGTTTATTTTAGCGTCTACGTTTGTTTCTTTATAGTTTCCTTTCTTGCATGTGACGTATATTCTTGACTGTGTATTGCACAAGTCCGCCTGTTTTCGAAAACTGTAGAACGTTCTTGGATTTGTTTGTTTGTTTGTTTTTTTAATTTCGCACAAAGCTACTCGAGGGCTATCTGTGCTAGCCGTCCCTAATTTAGTAGTGTCATCACCACCCACCGCCAACTCTTGGGCTACTCTTTTACCAACGAATAGTGGGATTGACCGTAACATTATAACGCCCCCACGGCTGAAAGGGCGAGCATGTTTGGCGCGACCGGGATGCGAACCCGCGACCCTCAGATTACGAGTCGCACGCCTTAACACGCTTGGCCATGCCGGGCCAACGTACTTGGAGGTGAGAATCAATAAAGTACTAGGTGTGTATGCCAGTGATTGACAGTATTGTTGCAAGCGAACTTTGGTGAATGTTGTAGAGTCTAGTGTGACTGGTATATTAAAAAACCGACGCGGTGAGAGAGAGAATGTTATTATTATTGGTTAGCTACAGTCAGTGTGCTATAGTCCTCAAAAGTTATAATTGTAATTAACGGCTATTACTCGGAAAACTACAGAATTTGACCAGGATTGTTTATAGATTTCGAACATTACGGACGTTAGCATTTCTACGAGGACATTAGATATTTTTGCGGGTGAAACTTACGGGTACTTCAAGCTCAGCCAGCCATCAAAAAAGTGTACTGATGTATCAACAAGAATTAATTCACTCTCAGTGAACATCAATAAAATATTCAGTTTTAGACCAGATATAAGACTTGTTATAGTTTTTAAGTTTGTAGAACTCTTGTATATAAACCATCATTTGCAATAACAATCAGTAATAACCATTATTATAAATTGAACTTTTTCATATATTGAAATATATTTATGATAAGAAAAAAATGTGTGTCTCAGTCTTGTTGGCAAATACCATAAATTTGATATATATTAACATTTAATTAACTTCTAAATTCAGATTCAAATTTATGATTATTTGAAATAGTAATACGTTAACATACCAACCAGAGGACCGGCATGGCCAGGTGGGTTAAGGCATTCGACTCGTAATATGAGGGTTGAGGGTTCGAATCCCAGTTCCATCAAACATGCTCGCCTTCTTAGCCGTGGGGGTGTTATAACGTGACTGTCAATCCCACTATTTGTTGGTAAAAGAGTAGCCCAAGAGTTGGCGGTGGGTGGTGATGACTAGCTGCCTTCCCTCTAGTCCTACTTTGCTAAATTAGGGATGGCTAGCGCAGATATCCCTCGTGTAACTTTGCGCGAAATTCAAAAAACAAAACATACGTAACACAATAAGTCAGAGATTCATCCAAAATAAACGATAATACGTAACAGCACACGCATTAAATTTTTCGAATGCTAGAATGATTCTTATTAAACTAGTCTGTTGGTGTGTTAACAGACTTAAAGTGCTATAAACTCTAGGATTCGACTCCATGCGAAGGACAGAGTGTAGTAACCAAATATGTGTAACTGTGTTAAAATAAACAGATGAACAAAAACATGAAACTATTTTTATCTTTATATCTATTCTTAAATTGATCATGCAACATATGTACTTATGTCATAATATTATTCAGTAATTTTGATATTTTTGCTTTGAATAACGAATAAAACATAACATCTGACAACTGATATATTGATGCAATCATGTCGTTGGTATTGCGCGACTGTGAAAAAAAAAGCTTTTATGTCGTACGACTCTCATGGCCCAACGAAGTTTCTAATATATTTCAAAATAAAATGCTAAAGCTAAGAACTGAGTGTTGAGCAGGAGCTTGTGTCGTTTCAGATGCTGCTATTACCTTTATTAGCAGTAACACACGTGGTATATATATGTAAATATACACTGCTGGCCAAAATCATAAGGCCGATGAACATAAAGAAAAATATGCATTTTACGTTTTTTGACTCAACCACTTCTTTGAGTAGAGCTTCGAAAGATGAAAATAAGAAAAGGGAAGATAAAAATAAAAAACCTTTTAGCATTTAATAGGGAAAATGTGAACACTATGAAAATAGCCAAAATACTAGTTGATCAAAAGTTTAAGACCATACCAAAAAGAAGTCCTAAACAGGGTAGGAAATGCCCAACAAGAGGTCTCAGTAATGAGTTACACGGCCATCATTGCGAATAACTTCAAACATTCGCTTTGGCATGGTCGATACAAGCGTTTGCAGAAGATTGGCTGGAATGTTATTCCAAGTGGTGAAGGTGGCTTCACGAAAATCATGCACTATTTGGAATTGACTTCCATTTCTATAGACCTCTCTTGCCATCCACCCCCAAACATTTTCAATGGGGTTCAGTTCGGGCGAACACGCTGGATGGTCCAAAAGAATCACGTTATTCGCATTGAAAAAGCCCTTTGTCCTGCGGGCATTGTGGATTGCAACATTGTCCTGCTGAAAGATCCAGTCATTTCCACACAAGCGAGGGCCTTCAGTCAATGAAGGATGCTTTCTCCAAAATGCCAATGTAGTCAGCTGCTGCTTGACGCCCCTGTATAACCTGAAGCTCCATTGTTCCATGGAAGGAGAAAGCACCCCAGATCATGACGGAACCTCCTCCACTATGTCGTGTAGAAAATGTCTCGGTGGGATATCCTTATCGTGCTAGTGATGTTGTAAGTCATCTGGACCATCCAGGTTAAATTTTTTTCTCATCAGAGAACAAAACCTTCGTCCATTTCTCTACGTCCCATGTTTGGTGCTTCTCAGCAAAGTTTAACCGAGCTGTTTCGTGGTGTGGAAGAAGACGTGGTCTTTGAAGACGTTTACGGTTTTCAAAGCCTTTCTCGCGTAAATGCCGTCTTATTGTTCTTGGCTACATTTTGCGTCTGTAAGGACCTTAATCTGGTTCGACGATCCGCTGGTGTCTTGCCGGACCACCCGTTGAATCCTCCTGCTCAACGCCGGCTATATTTTCTTGGGCCGACCACTTGAAATTCTCGTTCCGTACCCCTCAGGGTCTTTTAAGAAATTTGCAACAGCAATCTCACCAGCGATGGCACCTTGAGAGAGACCTTACTTTTGCAGTTCGACAATTCTGCCACGTTCAAACTCTGTCAACTTTTAAGCCTTTGCCATGTCTTTAACCAATGTAACACAGGAGATGTCAGTGAAATATGTTGACTTGACAACGCTAATGCTTGAACACAGATGACTAAATTTCGTTACGCGTTTACCGATTAACGCGTCGTATCAGTATGGTCTTAAACTTTTGACCAGCTAGTATTTAGGCTAATTTCATAGTGTTCACATTTCTCCAATTAAATACAAAAAAAGATTTTTATTTTTCCTTTTCTTATTTTCATCTTTCGAAATTCTACTCAAATAAATGGCTGAGTCTAACAACGCAAAATGCATATTTTTTTCTTTATGTTCATTGGCCTTAAGATTTTGGCCAGCATTGTATGTATCAGAGAAGATCAAAAATCACTTGCTAACATAGAAGGTCTTAACATGTCACGTGTATGATATTGACAATTTCTAACTTATTACTGTGTTAAAATTAATCTGTGCGTTTTAGGGATAATATAATACCCTTTCTCTTTCTAAATATATTGAATATGAATAAAATTATTTCAATAATAAAGTTAACTTTAATATCGTGAATTCAACGAATTTTGTCTTGCATTATTTGAGAAATAAAAAGGCATCAGTAATTTAAGTAAAAAATAAGTTTAGATTTTAAATTTCATACAAGATTATCAACAACTTTTATTTTTATCAGTTGAAACTTTCATGATAAATCATTAATATTATTATTTTGAACAAGCTATAACCGTTGTAAATTTAGCTTCAGAAGTTGTTAGCTGTGCTGATTTTTTCTTTTTAAAAAAATTTGTAATAACAATGTGTGTGTGTTTTGTGTTTTCATATAGCAAAGCCACCAAGGGCTATCTGCTCAGCCCACCGAGGGGAATCGAATGTAATAACAATTCTATAAACCATTTATACTTGCAGCCATGTCAGTTTACATAGTCGCTCACCAGAATAGTTGTATTAAAACTACTTTTGTATCGCTTTGTTGTTTTCTTTTAATATAAGAGCTTCGAGAAGTTCTGGATTTCTGTTTCTTATGCTGTACTTTATTTTTTATTCTTGCAACAACAACCAACTAGACAGTCTAATTTGTTGACGTTTTATATACATAATCAAACAACAATATCTTATAAATTAAATATGTTGAGTAAGAGCAAACAGGCCGTTTGAAAGTCTCTTTTGTCTTCTTTTCTACGGCCATTTATAAGGCTATGCAAGTGAGAAGAATTTGTGTAGTAAACTAAATTGACTTTACAGTGATGTGTTGGTAATTTCGAAAATATATATAAAAAATTCGATACCCAAGAACAAAACAAAGTTTCATTGAAAACAACACACACACATACAAACCAGAATTGAATGCAATGCTTTGGACTCTTACTTTCGGGTTACTTACAATAGAAGGCTTGTAATGGTACAAAACAGGTTTCGATTTCCGTGGTGGAAACAGTACATATAGCTCATTATGTAGTTTTCTGCTGAACGTCAAACAATTAAAGCAGAAAATGTCTCGGAAACATTGTGAGTTTTCAATAGCAAGTTAGTATTTTAACCGACAATATGTATTTAAGTGGTGGAAGGCTAACTTTTATTTTTATATAAATAAAAAAATGCGCGTACAGAAGGGAAAATGTGTGTTAACATAAACGTTTGTTTGCTAGGTTTTAAGCACAAAGACGTATAACAAAGTATTTGTGTTATGCCTACGTTAGGGTCCACACACCGAATTTTAGCGTTATTTTATTGCTAGGGAATCACAATATAAGTCAACTGCATGCCTGACTGACGTGACACATTCATCGTGATTAGAAAAATAATGGTCGATAAAGGCATTAGATTTGTCAATGGCATGGGGTAAATAAAAAATGAACTTGTACAAAAAAGTTAACAAAAAAGCTAGCACAATAAACTGACGTTCATTAGAACTTTTGATATAGATTATCAATAGAACAGCCCTTAAAATTGTAGTTTGTTTTATATTTAAGATTTTCAGATATCTTATTGGAACACACATATATCCCCAGAGTGTGAGCAAACAACAAAATGGTTAGTGGCAAAGTAAAGTGCTGCCTTTCTGTTTTTTCATCTAAATAGTAGTTTAACAATGCAGATATATAGATAAATTTGTAATTTAATAAAATGAAATATGTATTTTATATTTAAAGTATTAGCAGGTAAACTGTGCATGACTTAGGTAAACAAGGCTTATTTGGAATAGCTCGATGCCTACTATTAGTTTTCGCTGTTTAGATAAGTCTTGAGTGCTGGAAGCATGGTGGTCCTGTACGTGTAGGGCTGTTTCGTTGGCCATGACTTCTTGATTAAAGGTGTGAAAATACAAATAGGAAGCGAAACTGCATGAAAGTTAACAATATCATTTTACAGTCAATTTTCGTAAAAACATTTAACTAATTTTTATCGCTAAATTATATACCTAGCTCTGCCCTTGATGAAAGACGAACAGTCTACAAGTAAAATCAGTGTATAATAAACTTTGCTCCTAACTCTTGTTATACACTTTAAATGTTTTAGCTTAAAAGTTTTCTAGGTTATTTTAAGGAGTTAATGGGAAATAAGGAGATGTAGCAGTCGAGTCGAGAAAATTGACATAAATTGTAAAGCAGTTGCATCACTTTTTTGTTCAAAGTAACCCATTTGAGAGTAGAGATTCCCACTGTTTGAATTTCGTACATTTTGTAATAATCTTGAATCTTTCTTCTATGGAAAACTTATTCTACATCAAGAAGTAAGAAATATCATAAAATTATTTTAGTTATGAAATACATTTTCAAATTCAGGCTTAAGCGTTTATTCTAACCCTAGTATAAACCTAAATTTAAACAGTGCGAATCAGCAGCAATATCTGCAATGTTTATCTTTGCTAGTTTTCGTTTCAACCATTTCTTACATTATAAATGAGTTACAAACGGCAATAACACAACAATTTAAAGAATTAATAACATAAGAAAATGAAGCCGCCTGACGTCATTGCCAATTTTGGATAATTCGTTCCAAGGTTAATTACACTGTATATTTGTACTACCTGTGTAGCTCATAAATTGTTTATTTCAGTGGGAACACATATATTAAAATTATGTATCTGGAAGGCTGGTTTGTGATGTGTGATATATTCTTAGGGTTTCGCCACTAGGAGCAATATTTGTTAGGGTATTTTTCTTTATAGAAGTTGAAAACTTATATGAAACAGGTACAAGCATTTTTAATTAGATTGTTCATATTTTTTATGATATATAACCATATTTCGTAAAGAATTTTTCGAAAGAAAAAACATCAAATGGCTGACTTATTTGACCAGTTTTAAGTTCCAAATTTATTTGTGACAAATCTTATTATATTTAGTTGCCAGTGCTTTAACTTCAGTTGGCTTAGAAGCTAGATAACATACATGTTTCAGGTTTTTATTTACATGAATAAACTTAGTGATACTGCGATATCTGTGGAGCACTAGTGAAAGGAACATTTGAAAATAATTTGTTTTGATAAAGAAAAGAAGATGGCTATTCTTAGCAACAGTGAATAACTTTGTGTACAATTTAATAGAAGAATAAGCACAAAGGATCACATATAAAAGCTATATTTAATTTCAGAAACAACTCTAAATTTGAGCGCTTTCGAGTAGTTAATTATTATAGTAACTATTTGAAAGTGCTCGAGTCTTGGATCTTTTTTGAAATTCATTGCCTTGATGTACAATTAAAACAAAACTACGGAAATATAGTTATTAAAGGGAAGCTTATGATTTAAATTTCGGCTACCACTCGGTAAAATTAATCTTAACTTCACAAGGTCTAGCTTAAGGCATTATAGATCACTTCAAAGTTGCAGATAATGTGCACTGTTTTGTTATGTTTCTCGTATACTCAGTGTTTCACTTAGCACCCTCTTCCTCTACCACTTATCAGTAAAATGGTGGTTTAAACAATAAAGTTAGAAAAACTATCTTTACTATTCAGGTAATAATAAGAACATTATTTCAGCCAACGTTCTTTTATCAGTATCCATAATGAGGCCAGGACGACGAAACGTTGGCTGAAATAAACAAATACTTTATATAATCAGATAATAAAGATTTTTTAACTTTATTGTTAGAATGTTTAAATCCTTCCTGTACGCGCTACATATTTTGAATAACTGCGATTGTTATCTTAACTAATTATTAGCACTCAATATAATATACATATATATATACTTATTGAAATATCAAATGTAATTAAAAACAGCTATGTGCAAACATAATAACGCATGTTCATAAAAAGGTAATGTAAATTTGTCAGTATTACGACAAAGTGCGTGCAGGAATAACCTATTTATTTTGTTGCTTCTTTTGTTTTAACCATCTGCAAAATACCCATTAAAAACATGAATATACTAAACAACATCAGGGCCTTGTTCCGATTAATTTGTTTTGTACATGAGACTCCACTAAAACCACTTTTTAAATTCCAGTTTACTATTTTTTAATATACTTCAGTTCATAAACGTTACTTTTAGATTAATTATTTGGCACAACAAATCCAATTTAAGACGCATTTGTTAAATCTACATTACTACTTGTTACGGCTAAAAAAAAAACAAACAGATTGAGAATGCAACTTAATGAAGTTAGAGTTGACGGCCAAACTGGTAGTTACACTTTTGGGCATTGATAAGAAATTGTTTTTTCACTATTTGAGTTCTTTAAAAAAAACGATTCAATAACCACCTAATATACAAATATATATATTTATTTATTCTATAGCTAAGTCGAGAGAGGAATAGAAATGTCTCACCCCTTTCTTGTTATACATAAACCAGCACAATAGTTTATATCTTACATGGATGCATGTTAACAAGTACGTCCTTACCAATTTGTTAAGTATTTTAAACTTCTTTCTTTCAGCCCTTTTGTTATGCACTTCATATCTGATTCTTTGAGCTACTATAAATTTTTGGTAAATTTATTTTCACAATATATTTCTTTGTTTAGGATTTGAACCTTAGACTTCCAAACTCTGCCAACACAGCCAAAGGATTAGCCAACGACTGCTTGCTTGTAGAACACTTGTTAAAAAATCAAATGATTAACTTTGAGATACATAGGTCTTTTAATTCACCTGTTTAGTATTTGTAAATTGGCTCTTCTAGCTATACTCTTACGGAAGTTTGAGTTTTTTATATTATATACCAGAGAATTTAATGAACAAATGACTTAACGATTGAGATTCGGGCATAGCCAAATGGAATTTAGAACTGCTGACCAGAGGTATGACAACCACATCAAAAATGTTTATGAACTTAATTGTTCTAGACGCAGCTATGGATGTATAGAGTCTACCACTAGGTGTCGAGGAACGCGTATATAAGAACATGCAAATTTGTTGAGTGACAACTAATCTAATGCTATTATTCGAGACTGTAATAGAGTAATACACTCATTCACATAAGGCCCTGACCAAGTGCAATAATGAAAAAAGTTTACATATCAAGGAAACATTCATAATAAATAAAGGCTTGAACTAAATGCAACTAGGTCACCAATTAGCCTGTACTATAAAATGAACATGAGTAAATCTTAACAAATACAATCAAGAACCGTATATATTATTTAAAAAAAGTAGTAAGTCTCCACAATAAAATGAAGAACTGTAATACGAACGTGAGTAAACCTTAGTTATATAATCAAGAACCACTTGTAATATAACCATACATAAGTCTAAACAACAGAGCCAACAACTGTATGTAATATACACAACATGGCCAAAAGTGTGTGGACACCAGACAATCACACCCATATGTGCTTGTTGAACATCTCATTCCAAAACCATGGCCATTAACATAGAGTTGGTCCCCCCCCTTTGCTGCTATAACATCTTCCACTCTTCTGGGAGGGATTTTTACTAGATTTTGTAACATGGTTGCGAGGATTCACTCCTATTCAGCCACAAGAGCATTAGTGAGGTCGGCGAGAAGGCCTGTGTCGCAGTCGGCATTCCAATTCATCTCAAAGGTGTTCGATGGGGTTGAGGTCAGTCCTCTATGCAGGCCAGTCAAGTTCTTTCACACCAACTTCGGCAAACCATATCATTATGGACCTCGCTTTGTGCACAGGGACATTATCATGCTGAAACAAAAAATGTTTTCCCTAAACTGTTTTCACAAAGTTGGAAGCATAAAATTCCCTAGAATGTCATTGTATGCTGTAGCATTAAGATTTCCCTTCACTGGAACAAAAAGCCTAGCCGAAACCATGAAAAACAGCTCCAGACCATTATTCCTCTTCCATAAATCTATACAGTTGGCACAATACATTCAGGCAGGTAACGTTCTTCTGGCATCCGCCAAACCCAGATTCGTCCGTCAGACTGTCAGATAGTGAAACGTGATTAATCACTTCAGAAAACGCGTTTCCACTGCTCCAGAATCTAATGGCAGTGTGCTTTACACGCCTCCAACTGACGCTTGGCATTGCGCATGGTGATCTTAGACTTGTATACGTCTGGCCATGGAATCCCATTTCATGAAGCTTCCAACGAACATTTCTTATGCTGACATTGCTTCCAGAGGCAACTTGGAACTCGGTAGCGATTGTTGCAACTGTGGACAGACGATTTTTACGCGCTGCGCACTTCAGCACTCGGCGGTCCCGTTCTCTGAGCTTGTGTGGCCTACCGCTTCGTGGCTGAGCAGTTGTTGCTCCTAGACGTTTCCACTTCACATTAATAGCACTTACAGTTGATCGGAGCAGCTCTAGTAGGAGAGAAATTTGACGAACTGACTTGTTGGAAAGGTGGCATCCTACGACAGTGCCACGTTGAAAGTCGCTGAGATCTTCAGTACGATCCATTCTACTGTCAATGTTTGTCTATGAAGATTGCATGGCTGTACGCTTGATTTTATGCACCTGTTAGTAATGACTGTGGCCGAAATAGCCCAGCCCACTAATTAGAAGGGGTGTCCATATACTTTTTGTCATATAGTGTAGTATGAACATCAGTAATTCTTCACAATTGCATCAAGAAGATCTCTTGGGTAACATAAATGTGGAAGGCGAATAACTAATTCCTACAAATCAGCACTTCCATGTTACTATTTGCTAATTTCTCCATTTTTCTTCACTCACAGTTCTTGTACAAAATAAAATGTTTATTTTGTTTTATTAATTACTTTTTTCATGGCTTGTGCTACAGGATGATAAGAAAATTTTATTTTTCATTTATCATGTCTTATTAGTTTTTATTGTATTTTCCTTTCACTAAAATATAGATTAATATTCTCTCTTACTAATAGAATATATATATACATACACTCATAACGAAATGGTAAGCGTTGCAATATGCTATACCATGATATGGCAGGCACTTTGGCAAATCACTCTTCCCAAACGTGAGAAAAGATATCAAAACATCTGTTATATCCTAATGTTAAAATTCCCCCTCCTCAACTCACAGGTATGACTTATTTCCCACAATTTCTTTTTGTGGCATTTTTGTTTATTTGACTAACTAATGCTTAATATATTTAAGTGTGGTGGTGCAGGTTGGCACCGTATTGTTTAGGCATTAGTTTTATGTGCGTGATGGTGCAATTGATCACTCAAGCCTTTAGCTAATAACTTTACGACTGTGGTGTGGTGTACAACTGCGTATTTCTCATATTTGAATACCCAATGAACAATAATATCATTTTGCAGACAAATTTCATAATTTCAACCAAACTTGATTTCAAAAGTAAACTTCACCCAATATCTAATTCTTTGTGGTGAAGTATCCTCTAATTGCATTGAGATATATATTTGAATATTATATTACCTTTTGTTTTCACACTTATCTATCTATCTTTCTTTTTCTTGTCTATCTTTATTGGTTCAAGACTGCACATTCCAATTAACAAGATCCGACGTGTTTTAATTCACTATTAGTGTTTTTTTACCAGGATACAAAATTTAGAGATGTGAAAAGTGGTGATAACAAAACAGTGAAAAACAAAATACGGTTATTGACATCGATAGGTAAACTAACAAGTATTTGATTATGACTAAGGCAGGTTATATCAAGAATCATGAACTAAGAACATAATAACGTTTTGTTTGTTTGTTTTTGAATTTCCACAAAGCTCCACGAGAGCTATCTCCACTAGCTTCCTTACCTTAGCAGCGTAAGACTAGAGGAAAGGTAGCTAGTCATCACCACTCACTGTCAACTCTTAGGCTACTTTTTTTACCAACAAATAGTGGGATTAACCGTCGCATTATAACGCCTCCACGGCTGAAAGGGCGAGCATGTTTAGTGTGACGGGGATTCGAACCTGCGACCCTAGGATTACAAGTCGAGTGCCCTAATCACCAGGCAGTATGTAGAAAAGAGAGTTTAAAATCCTTACAGTCATGAGTGCAAATAATAATAATGTAAAAATGGAGTAAACAGAAAATAAAAATTCAATGAACATAAAAATATCGAAGAACAAAGGAACTTTAATAAAAATAAATGAAATAAAAATTATAAAAGAAAACGACAATGATAAAACATCAAGACAAGACAAATTATTTATATTGAAAACTTTGGTACTCGTTTATATTGCTTATGATAAAAAAAGGAAAACATTGAGGAATGTCAATATCAATCAACTACGGTCTAAGAACCATGTCGAAAATTCTAACAGCTGGATTCCAGTAAGTACACCCTATCTAAATTTTAGTTGTTGGGTTTGAAAGTAATTTTGAATACAATAGCAATCGTGTTTTTTAAACTTTGACACTTATATTTAATTGTGAAGAATTTGGAAGCGAGTACACTTTTGAGGATCCATTGTTTGTGTATTCAAGGATTAGACTAATAAATAAACCTCTACAATTTGCTGTTGCAGCATATAAATACCTCATTCAAAACTTAATCTTTCCTTAACTGATCTGAGGATAGACAAAATAGGACAAGTACGATATGGAATAAAGTGCATCAGTTTTTTTAAAAGTCAGTAGGTCGTGTGCTATTTTCTGTGCTCTGATGTCATCTAACCAATGTACAAGATGGAGAACAAGGAAAACAACTCTTTTCCAAGAACTGGAATCGCGTCGGAAGTAATCGCAAAGATGGTTAAATAAACATTAACTAAAAAAACGTCGATTTGTTGCTAAGTGCAAAATCTCACAATGAGCTAGCTATCTGTGTTGTGTCCTCTACAGGTGTTGAAACTCAACTTTTAGGGGTATAAATCCACTGATTTACCACTGAGCCGCTGGATAGGGTGATATTTATCGTAATATTTTAGAATTTATTATAATCATAGTCGAAGTTAGTTAACTTTAGGCTCAAATATTTATATTACAGTTTTCTTTTCCTTTCTCGAAAGGTAAAATTGAAAATATAATCTGTAACGTAGAAGTCTAATTCATTATTTGGTTCGTTGTACCTTCCGCTGATGACACGACTTCACCTATTCAAGACTTTTCAGTGCGGGTTAGGTCAGCAACCCAAAGAAATACAGTTAAATATCTTGTAATGTTGATGTGTATATAATATTTAAGGATTTTTTAGTCCTTTTTAACTCATCATATAGGAACCATGAATTTAAAGCACTCATAATGTCATAAATATCCTATTTGGATATTTTTGGATACTTATACTGTATTTTTTTACAACAGAAGTCACGATACAGTATGCCTGTATTTAATGAAACAAAATATCGGTATACCATAATTTTTTGTAATCGGAGTTGAAATATACCACGTCCGGGTTTAATGACGTAAGCTATTCAGATAATATAATTGATTATAATAGGTTTATTGTGTTGTTTTTTCGTCTTTGAATTTCGTACAAAGCTGCTAAAGATCTACCTGCGTTAACCGTCTAATTCAGGGGTGAGAATCTAGAGAGAAGGCACCAATCAGTTCTTGGGCTACTAGTTTACTCATGAATACTGTGATTGACTATGACATTATAATGATCCCATGGGTTAAAGATCAAATATGACAAGTATTCGAACTCATGACCTTCATATTAAGGGTCAAACACCCTAACAATCGGGTCTAATTAATAATAGGATGTGTTTTTTTAAAGTAAAGCCACATCGAGTTATCTTCTGTGTCCAGAGAAAGGAATCGAACCCTTGATTTAGCGTTGTAAATTTGTAAACTTACTGCTATCCCACAGGGGGATTTAATAGTAGGAATCGAGATACACGTGTGGATGTAATGACGTAAGGTATTCAGGTACTGTATGCTACATTTAAAACAACATTACTTTATTAGATATATAAATATTACAATCATTAGTTATTATACTTTGTGATATTAGCAGAATAAATACGTACTTTTCTAAATTCTACAGCAAAGTTTCTGCTGCTTCCATTTACTTAACAACTACTTGATCTTAAAAATAGCAGTATTTAAAATAATTATAATAGCTAACACAAAAACTGGTGTTTGGTTATTTTGTTACTTTATTTTTACTCAATGTTTTATCTCTTTTATTCGGATGATCAAGAGTTTTGAAGAGTTTGTAAAAAAACGTTTTAATTATCCAACAGAAAAATCGTTTCTGTGAAGAATAAAAGAAAGTTAAGCCATCAAAGTTACACCTTAAAAGCTATAATATTAGTTTATGTTTTGATTTATGACTTGCAATAACTATTTATGTATGACTATTAATGTCCAAATAGTCCTCAAACTTAATTGTCTGTAGACATATATTCAACTTATTAATTTACGGTATATATTTGTTGTTGTTGTGAAATAACACAATGGGCTATCTGTGCTATGCTCACCACAAGTATCGGAACCCGAATTCTAGCGTTGTAAGTCTGCAGATATACCGCTGTGCCACTGGAGGTCTGAGCATCAGAAATCGATGGCTTAGTGTTTCTATTGTGCTTTCAGACTAGACAATAAAAAGTCTATTCTTGAGAATGATATCCAGCACCTAATTTTTCCATTAGTGTTTTAACATTTGTACACAAACACGAAGTATCTTGCATGTCTTAGTAATAAAACAAAACTCTGATGGCGACTTCGATAAATTAGAACTCTTGTTCCTGGAACTAATAACTCCCATTGTTATAAAATTAAGCCAAAAAGTTCCCAATCCTGTTCTGATAGAGACAAGTCACAGATCAGTCATTAAACTCATCTTGTGTGATCAGATGAAATAGTTTATGCTAAGGTACCACACGAATAATTATAATTTTATTTAAAATATAATACACTGATATTTAGTTATCTTGTTGTTTTTTCTCTGTTACTCAGCAATAATGACAGGGTTATAACACTTGCTTAAAAGCGGGTTATAATTCCTATATTGGACAGAATACAGGTAACCCGATGTGCAGATTTGTGTTTAACAGTTTTTTGTTTGTTTTGTTTATAAATTTCAAACTTGATAATGCATACAAAATTATTTTAAACGGTTTTGACACCGTGAATCAGCGATAAGTGTGTGGATTTATACTGCATTTTAATTCGATTTTTCTGGTGGACAGCTCAGATAGCCCGTAGTGTAGTTTTGTGCTGAAGTAAAGCATATGCAAATATAGTTTTCGAACTATGTATGTTATCATTCAGAAGTAGTTTACGATGAGTTTACAGTTTTATATCATCAAAAATAAATTTACTAAAAAGTACTTAGAAAAATGAACTTGGAAAAAAATTCACAATTCTTGTTTTATCATATCGTCTGATCTTATTTATTTATGAAAAGAAGAAGAACTTGACAAACGTTTTGTCCAAACAGCTACTTGTGAATTTATGTAATTGATATTTCATAATAAAAAATATATACAACACAGCAAATAAGACGCTATGTGGGTGCAACAAGAATTGTCTCTTAGAGTAACAGCTACGAAATCATTTGGTATAAAATGGAAGTTGAGAGGTGTGCATAAGGGATGAATAATTTATTTTGCCATATTCTGATGAAATATACTAGTTTATCTTTTTGAATCCTTTTTTTTTTATCGCGGTATCCTTACAGAAAATAGTAGCTTATTGTCTAGTTTCTCCCATTTTAGGACCCAGTCTGGATATTTCCTATTACAAAATCCTGACGAGAAATAGTAGCTCACATCTTAGTTTATCTCATTTTTAAGGTCCAGTCTGTAAACTTTTTATTGTAACATTGTAGTAAGAAACACAAAGTTACTTATGTGATTTCTTTTATTTGAAGGTCCAATCTGGATAATTCGTAATACGAGATCTTGAAGAAAAAACTAATTGTGTAATTTTGATTTTTAACGAACGAGTATGATTTTTTTTATTACGATATCCTGACAAGAAATACTAGGTTACAGTCCAGTTTCTACCGTTTGGATATCTAGTCTGAATATTTCTTATTCCAGTATCCTTATGGAAAACGCTAGCTTATTTGTATTGTTTTTCTCAGTTTAGAATCCAAATACTCCTCATTTTAATAACCTGACGCGAAATAGTAGTTTGTGACTTAGTTTTTTTTCATTTTAATGTTCCGATGTAATACTTCTTTTTACAATATTTTGACGAGATACTTCAACTTATGATTTAGTTTTACTCATTTTGTGGTCCACGGTGAAAAGTTTTTATTACAATATCCAGTATAATTTTATGTTTTTGCTCATTTTAAGGTCCGTCCTATGAATTCTCCTTGACATATCCTGACTAGAATTAAAAGATTGTCGTTTTGCTTGTACTCTGTGAAAGTTGAGTCATAATAATTCTTATTACAATATTCTGACGAGAAATAGTAACTTGTAAATTATTTTTTCTTATTTTAAGGTACATTTTGAATATTTGTTAGTTCAATATCTTTATTAGAAACACAGTTATTTATATAATGTCTCTTCTTTCAGGAAAAAAGTCTTAATATATCTTATTGCAATATACTGATAAAAAATTTTAAGCACAATATTTTGACTAGAGATATCACCTGAAGATTTCTCTTACTTTTAGCTCATGCCTGAATACTTATTTATATGGTTGCTCTCCATTTTTTGTTTGGTTTCTCTGATTATAGGATCCAGGATACAATCTCAATAATTCGTATTTCAAAATTTTGACAAGAAATAATGGATAATGAGTTAGTTTCTCTCATTTTAAGTTCAAATCTGAACCTGATAAAAATAACAAATACCGTTACTTATTTGTATGATTTTCCTTATTATAAGCTCTAATCTGATTATCTCTTATTTCGATATCCTGACATGAAAAAGTAGTTTGTCGTCTAGTTTTCCCATCCTAGGAATATGTCTTGATATTTCTCATTATGGTATCGTGAATAACAATTAGATTATTGTTTAGTTTATTTCATTCGAGGGTGGAATCTAAATATGTTTTATTGTAACAACCTGATGAAAA
Organism: Tachypleus tridentatus; assembly: GCF_004210375.1. Classification (NCBI taxonomy): domain Eukaryota; kingdom Metazoa; phylum Arthropoda; class Merostomata; order Xiphosura; family Limulidae; genus Tachypleus; species Tachypleus tridentatus. The sequence continues at coordinate 13,383,680 of NC_134836.1, read as the reverse complement.
ATAACAGATTATCGTTTAGTTTCTCTCAAGTCCATTTCCAGTCTGAATTTTTTCTATTCCAATATCCTGACGATAAATTGCAGCTTATCATTTAGTTTATCAAAGTCAGCATGTTGTATATTTGCTGATGCGTTTGTAGTTCATATTATTCACATAATATTGTTCTAAATGGGCATAATTCTGTTTATATTAATGTTAGTGTTGCCACATCAAAAATGTTATGTTATTCACTTTACTTTTATAGATAGCAGGACCAGAGCTGTAGATCAGAAGATCTAAATTTTGAGCCAAGATGCTTTTGAAAAATAATCTTATTTCAAGGTGTGAATGGGATGAAAGAGTAACAATCTGTAACTTTAATTGATTCGAAGCTGAATTGAACCTTTTGTATAGAAATAGGCCAGAATACTTGTAAATAACCCAACATTATTAAACAATTGTTAAAAATGCTTAAATAATTATTAGAAAATAGCATAAAATATCTAAATAATGATTAAAAACGAAAATAATTAAAAATCGCTTTCATTGTTCTGCCTAAATTTTGCCTCCCATTTTGAGGCATGAGGTTTCTGCTCAAACTTGGTGTTTTTTAATATTTTATATTATTTGACTTAGTAGACAAAAGTGTGAGAGAAACCCCATGTAAGTACTATACTATTTTGGAGATCAAAGATTGTAGAAAGATGTATAATGCACAAATTCTATAAATTACCCAAACAACGTAATAGCTACAGCATATATTTAAAGTAACTAGCTGAACAATATTATCAATATTTAATAAATAAAACGTAATTTGTATATTTAAATATGGATTATTTTTAATTGTTTTATTAAAATTATTGTTCTTCCATCATTAAAACTAATTTCTTTCATATTTTTGGTTAATTTTATTCCATACATCTAACTAAATAGTAATCAAAATCCGAAATATTATTTTCTTTCATTATCATTGCTTTTCATAATAAATTGTAGCCATTATAGCTGTGTGTGTTTTCTTATTGCAAAGCCACGTCGGGCTATCTGTTGAGCCCACCGAGAGGAATCGAACGGCTGATTTTAACGTTATAAATCCGTAGACACACCGCTGTACTAACCACTATGTATGTTCTCGATGATTTCTTTTGTATGTTGGTATACATCTAAAAGTGCTTCTCATAAACCGAGTAATTTTTCGTTTTGATACATAATTTATATTTCTTTGAAATATTATATCTACTTATATCAGCTACGTTAAAAGTATTTTGTTTATTCGAACTATAACGCTGCTTTAAATTAGAGAAAGTATTATATTAAATGATGAAAATTGTTTAAAATAACTTTAATTACAAAATCCTAAATTGGTTTATGAGTGCTTTCTGGTCATTTTTGCAATCTTACACTCCCTTATAAATAAATCTACGATCATGCATCTTATTAGTTTTCTTAATATTATTATTCGCTAACTTTTATCAAATCTTCAAAGTCAAAATATTTGGAACTTGCCGCAGTTTTCATACACTAACACAACTACAATTCTCTCAGCGATCTGAGTTTTAATTGGGAGAGAATTTATCTCCTGAGCTTAGTTTACTCAGTGTGCAATTTTAGTTATATTTAAGTGTTTGTGCGTGCGTGTATTTTTATAGCAAAACCCCATCGGGTTATCTGCTGAGTCCACCGAGAGGAATCGAACCCCTAATTTTAGCATTGTAAATCCGTAGACTATTTAAGTGTTTCAGTAACATTAATTTTTTTACTTCTTTACATAGGAGGAAAACGATTCGACACTAAAGTATTAATACCATCTACTTATATATCAAAACTATTTCCAATGTTTAACCTGTTGTAGAATGATCAGGTACTTTTATTACATCACTATTTGTTTCTCTCCATTTAAATCCTTTATAGGGTAAATATTGATTCATCGCCCATCTAAGTAGATTATTATCATCTAGATAAGCTAAATAATTATATTCCTCATTGAAATAATAATCTTATTATTTCTTTTGCTATATCTATATCTAAATTTTTGAAAATATCAGCTCATCTCAAACATCGGTCTTTACGTAAAGAATAGAATGTCCTCCAATTTTTCGTATCTTAAACTCTTTCCAAACGTATTGCGAACGTTTGTAGTCCTTATCCGATATATTATTTTCATTAAATATTCTGTAAAATATTTATTTTAATGAAAATTGTGTTTCATTGTATTTAACAAAGATAGACTCGTTTTGTTAATGCAATGTCGAGTTAATTTTCTGAAAAATATTACGTTATCTTTTTTATACTGCTTCTTTCAAGATTGGTAAACTACTGGCTATGAACCTAAATAAACATATGAAGCTTATTTTCAGGTTACCGAATTTTCTGTTAAATGATACATGTTTTACTTCATTATTTTGAATTGAATTAATTGCTTTATCATTTCAACCTAATTCTTTAATAAATAAATAGTTATCATATCCAGTCATATTATAAATCAACAATGGCATGAATGAAGGATTTCTGTATAGCAGATTATAGTTTATGTGTTAAGGCCCCGAAACTTTCTATTTAATTGGTCATGATCTTGAACTCTCTTCAACATCAATTGGCTTACCACAAATATGATAAACATAATTATTTCTAAATTATTCTATATTTTTTTCGTCACTTAAATTATTCATTTACTTATTAATGTTATATAACTTTTCTCTTTCTTTAACTTCGTCTCCTAGTAACAATGTTTTGTTTCTGCGGGCTTACAACATTATAAACAAGGTTTCGATTCCCGTGGCAGGCAGATCAAAGAGCCTATTGTGTTGCTTTGTGCTTAACTGCAAAACATCAAACAAACAGTCTTCAACTTCTCATTTAAGAAGTTTCATCAATTCTTTGTGTATTTCGCCCTCTATAAGCTATATTATTTTTAACGTACATGAATGGACTTATATAATTACAAAAACTCGTAGGTTCATGTTTCTGATAAACATCTGTATAATGCACAGAATAAAATGGATTATAGTTAAAAATCTTTCTTATTAAACCTTTGAAATCAGTATACATGAGAAAAGGAATTCTTATTGGATTACTTGTATTATTATTTTTTCAACTGAATCCTTTAAAAGCATTTCAATCTTTACAGTTTCCTTTGACTTGCAGTTTTCTTTGTGTTTCTTCATCCTTATTTCTCAATAAAAATACCATAGAAATATATGACATGGATATATTTGCATTTTATGCTCTATTATTCTACTTTTAATTAATCGAGGTCAATATTCGATAACGCAATAACAAACCTTACTTTTATTTTTTTCATATAAAAAATTACTTTCTGCTCTTGTTTGTTTTAGCTATACTTAACAATAAATAATACATTCTTCGTCATAATTGTAGACATTTACTATAATATTAATCTTCTCTTCAAATATTTGAATATCATTTGTAGCAAGACTGTTTCTCAGTATTTGTTTTAATATTATTCAGTTGTTCTGGTTTTAATATAATAAATAACTCACCCTAGATAATGTTTTCTATCTATTGGAAGAAAATTTGCTATCTTTTATATTTTCTATCTTCATTTTCAACATTTAACACAGCTTTTTAGTCTTGTGTTTTTTGGAGGAAATTCAATGCATGTTGAACCTCTTAAAATATTATACTTATTGATAAAATAAAGTATTAACTATCTATGCTTTTTAAAACCCATCTAGATCCTCTTGCTTGATACTCAGTTATATCCGTTGAAAGTTTATTAAGTAATAGCATCTCTATAATACTCTTCCAAATTAGTTGATTTGAGAATTATTATTTTTCAGTTTTCAATGAAAATTCTTTCGTTTCTACTCACCTTCGATAAACTCAGTATAATTTAGCGTCATCTTTTAAATTCTCTTTACATCTTTATATTAAACATAAATTATTGAGCATCGATGTAATTACTTACATCAGCTAATAAATATGTTTTCAAACGCTTTTCTGCGCTGTTTTTGTAGCCTGATTTTTAGTTAACATTTTCTTATGTTCTTTGCTTTGAACATAAGTTTTCTTATGATAAGGTTTCTAATATGTTCTTTATGCATTACATTTTATTTACTTCAGTCATGGTTTATTAGGCTTAACAGTTATATCTTTATGAAACTTATAATCTTTAGTAGATGTTTTTCTTTGAATATCATCAATAACAAACTTTATTAAATCATTTTTTTAAGTTTAGAGAAATGATTATATCTTCTTTATTTAGCAAAATGTTTCATATATTATAACGTTTTAGAATGAAGTGCTCACTTCATTTATTAATGGAAAAATTTATTAATACAGTCCTATATTTTTCACTGCTTTCGTTTTACATGTGTTCTCCGAATCACGTTTTAACAGGTTTTAATTCACACTCACATTCCACTTTCTCACATCTTTCTATTTTAGTTTTATTATGGTAATCACTAACGCAGTGTTTACACTGGGATATAAGCCCATCTTTGGTTTTATTATTTTTATTAAGTTCTTTGAGAGGTTTCAAATCTATAAATAATAAACAATTTCCTTTTCTCCATTTACTTAAAAAACTGTTTCGTTGGCATGAACGTAATTTTTTGCATGAGATAATTCTCAAAATATTAGATTAGAAAATTTTGTAAATACCTAATCACTTTCTTTCTAATTATTTTTTGATCTTGTAAACTTCATCTTCCCTATCACATTTGAATAATTCTGGCTCATAGAAACTTTCTTTAGGTTTTTAATCACTTAAATTCTTAATTTCAGAAGTTACAGGATTTGTTTTCAAAACTGCAGATATAAAAAATACTTTCTAATTCATGTTCCGGTGGTATCCAGAGCAAATTGAAAGGTTATTAATATTAGGCTAATAAATTTGTATTTAAATGAAATTGCCCCAGAGCAACTTGAAAGGGCTATTATTAGGCTAAAAAATTTTTATTTAAATGAAATTGCCATTTCATTTAAATACAAATTTATTAGCCTAATATTAATAACCTTTCAAGTTGCTCTGGGGCCTATTAGGCCGCACTTTTCGTAGGAGTGTTAATAAGTAATTCCAGATCAGTGATGGCTTTATAAAGGATGTTGAAAGTTGACAAGTTAAGTTCATGTCCCATTTCTTTACTGTGTTAGCGTATAAAGAAAGCACAGGGGTTACTCAACCTTTTTGTGTTTTCATGGAAATTTCCATATGTTCTGTTTATTTTGAATTTAATATTGTTCATATAGTGTGAACGCTAGAAGCGATTGTTATAGCATGTTTGCTTACGTAAATATTGACAAATCATTTGTTGTGAAGTAAAATTGTTGCGAATTTACGTCATGTTACTCGAAACTTCTGAATTTTTCTCGTTGTGTTAACTAAGTATTGTTTCATTATATACTTAGTAGTGTATCGAAAATTTATATTTACAAATTGTAATGTAAATGAAAAAGAGATTGAGATAGATATTGTGAGTTATTGTAATAACAGAATAAAAAATAATAATTCGTCTTGTTAGTTGGGTTCAAAGTAACTGAATGAGACTGTGTGGAATTTTGACGTAAAAGAGAATTATTTAAAGTTCAAACGAGCATATAACGTTAAAAAATGAAAAGTTCGATTAACTGTCAAAATAATATTATTGAATGAAATTAAGTTAAAGGATAAATGAGAAAAACAAAACAAAAATGAGTCAGTGACGCAGAGAGAGAATGAAGTGGTATAAAAAATTAAAAAGAAAAACCTAATTACCTTTAAAATAATAACAGAATTTTTAAGTTAATAAGATGAATATAACAAAACAAACTAATTAGACGTAAATTTAAAGAAGAAATTTTACAGCACATATTGATCATCAATGACAAGCATATTTGGTGAATATGAGTCAATTTAAATGCTACAATAATAACACAAACTGTTCAGAGTGCTGCAAATTCCATATTCAGAATTTAAAGCAAAATAAAAGAATTGCATCATTCTTAAGTAAATAACTAAAATACATTGCTGAAATAACGATAATTTAAATCAAATCCAATTTAAACACAGAAAATCAAGGAATAACAAACTAAAAGGCCCAGCATGGCCAGGTGGTTAAGTCACTCGACTCGTAATCTGAAGATTGCTGGCCCTTTCAGTCGTTGGGGCGTTATAAGTTTACGGTCAATCGCACTATTCTTTGGTAAAAGAGTAGCCCAAGAGTTGGCGGTGGGTGGTGATGACTAGTTACCTTCCTTCTAGTCTTACACTGCTAAATTAGGGATGTCTAGCACAGGTAGCCCTCGTATAGTTTTGCCTAAAATTAAGACCAAACCAAACAAACAAAAATACATTTCATTACGAAAATAAAAATTTTGTTTTCTTTATTTTCTAGATTTTTAATATTAAGAGACACCCTGACACTCTAAGCTTTGCCGAAATCTCAGCCTTAAAAGAACTATCACAAAATAAAAATGTTATGCTATAGGGCTTAACATAAGCAATGTCATCGTTATTCGTAAAAAAAAAAAAAAAAAGGTTACTTGAGTAAAATGTGAGTTATTCTTGACGATTTTACCAAATTTAAAATCCTTAAAAATGACCCTGTTTTGCTTTTCATCTAACGTGAGCAAAAAATCATATCCGAAAATGTTGCCTCATTGTATCCAACAGGGTCTCGCCCTAGTATTTTATATGGTCTTCCTGAAATTAGTAAAGCACCCACCCAACCAATTTCTTTAGCCTTAGGCACACATATGTAAAAACTTGTAAAATATCTGGTACCGTCGCCATAGTACAGTCACTCACAAATAATTCACTACTTCTGATTCGTTTCGTATGCATAAGGACTAAGTCAGTCATCCTCTCTAAAAACCACTTTACAGTTAGTTTTGATATTTATTCTCTCTTACGAATATACCTCTAAACGAAACCATTGATATTTACATATATGGACTTTCACGTAATAATATTTCACTGAATGGTTTTTAACTTCAAGTTAAGACCATATTGGACCTTACAACCAAGAATTTACATTTTCTTTTGAATATCACTCTCTTTGAACAAATAGATGGCGGAGAGATAGGCTCCCCATTGGGTCCAACGTTAGCGAATATATTGTTCTCGTATCACGAAAGAAATGACTCGACACCTGCCACGTTGACTTTAAATCTATCTTTTACAGAAAGTATGTGGACAAAAGTTTTATTCCCTTTCACAATAAATGTAACTGACCAAGTATTTTAGAATACCTGATCTTACCACATCATTCTATTAAATTTACTTAAGATGTTGAAAATAATAATAATTTACCTTTTCTAGACACCTTCTTTAAGTGCAACACTAAAGGGTTTAGTATATCAATATATAGGAAAAAAAAATATTGGACTCCTTACAAAATTTGACAACTTTATCTTGCTCACGTAGTAAAGACAAATTGAAGACTATAGAAGACCTAACAGTCTTCAGGTGTGAAAAGACATAGAAACCATGAACAAAGATAAACTGGGGGAAGATCTTTAGTGTGGAAAAAGTCCTGTATGCATGATGTGAGTTTGAAAACTTACCTGAAATCAACTTGGAGATAGTAACAATGAAGAACACATTTAATTTGAATTTTTAAAGTTAGGCTTTGTTTATCAATCTATGTAAGACAAAGGTATACGAGGGCTGTTCAAAAAATACGCGGACTGACGTCATAAAACAAAATTTACTTTATTTAGAAGTTACAGGTCTGGGACTCCTTCAAAGTACTCTCCTCCCCAACGCACACACTTATCCCAACGGTGTTTCCACTTGTTGAAACAGTCCTGGTACGCTTCTTTTGTAATGTCCTCCAGCTCCTTCGTCGCATTTACCTTAATCTCGGGAATCGTCTCAAATCTTCTTCCTTTCAAGGGTCTTTTGAGTTTGGGGAACAAGAAAAAATCGTAAGGAGCAAGGTCAGGTGAGTAGGGGGGTGGGGAAGAACAGTGATCGAGTGTTTGGCCAAAAACGCACGAGTTCTGAGGGCTGAATTTCGCAGCAAAGCGGTGCATCTTCAATTTTTCGGTCAAAATCTCGTAACAAGATCCAACTGATATCCCACACTCTTCAGCAAGCTCCCTGACAGTCAGACGTCGATTTGCCCGCACCAGGGTGTTGATTTTGTCGACGTGTGGGTCGTCAGTTGACGTGGACGGAAGTCCAGGACGCTCATCATCTTCAATGGACTGTCGACCATTCTTAAAACGTTCATGTCACTTGAAACATGCCGTACGCTTCATAGCAACATCACAGTAAGCCGTGTTAAGCATAGCAAAAGTTTCAGTCGCAGATTTTCCAAGTTTAACACAAAATTTCACAGCAAGTCGTTGCTCCTTCAGGTCATTCATTCTGAAATCTGCCAAACGAAAAAATCGCACTTCACTTAAAACCGCGTAGCTAATACACAAATGAAGATATCTGCAATCGGGAAATGACGTCGTAATCAGCTGATCTGTGCAAACCTAGCGACACCAAGCGGATTCCCCTGGAACCAACTGGAGCCGCGCAATTCAAACAGTCCGCGTATTTTTTGAACAGCCCTCGTATAGTTGGTAGTCTGGGTGGATTTGTGAGTTTCCTAATTATAAAGGTATTAGTACTTTGTGTAATGAATATTGTGGGTATCCTGTATGAGAGAAATTTCTGAATGTAAGTTGAGCACTTGGAATATATATTATAAGCTGTATTTAATAAACATATTACAATATATAAAAATGTTCATTACACAGTTAACTACAACAGTTGAATTATTCTTCTCTACTCTGTTATCACAAATATTCTTCATCCATCAACTGGAGTTTAACAGTAAATTATTGACACATCTTAATTTCTTCCTCTGATAAAAAGTCAACTATTTTTATCTTCTTTCTTTTCATTTATGCAATAATTTCAAACAACAATATTTTGGCCACTCAATCTAAGCTTTCAAGTTCTGTCCTATCTTTTACGTTATTAGAGATAAGATTTCTTTATTAATTTGTTTATATAATTTTATAAATTTCTTTTTTATTTTGATTTCTGATAGACTGTAAGACGTCTTCATCTATACATTTAATAATTACAATTATCTTATTATTGTGCAAATATAGATGTTTCTAAATCTTTTGTGCCTACGTATAGATAATAACAGCTTAATTAATAATAGGATATGTTTCACAAGAATTTGTCCTTCAACCAGATTGGCCAACAATTAAAAGTCAAAATGGATGTATGAATAGTACGAAAATTTTGTTAGAAAATCGAACTTCTAAGCATAAATAAATTATGAGTGAAAAGGACAAATATAAATAAATTGTTTAAAATCACTACCAAAATTTAAAAAGAAATCAGAATGAAGCACAAGCTTCAAATAAATTAATATATGAAGAATCAATAACAGATTCCTAAACCAGGAACTCAAAAAAATGGAATTTGAGCTATTCCTCTAGAAGAAGAACTGAAAGCATTAGCAAATAAGATTCGTACCATTAAATAGCCACAGTTGGAATCAACAACTATCAAAAAACCATCGTCGTCAACAAATTCCTATAGCTTCAACCGATTTAAATAACTGATTCGGCTGGTTTCATTCGTTGAGCTGCAATAGCTTATAATATCATCCTAAACAATTAATAAACCTGAGTTAATTAAAGAAACGATTATAAAAGCAAAAAGAGTAAATACATTTTGGTAGAGGAGGTAAAATAAATACTAAAAATTGAATATTAAAAGACAAAATAAGTGGATATCTATGAAGAAGAGATCATTTAAAAAGAAAAATATATATAAAATAATTTTAAAAACTTGTATGAAGAGTTAGTAAGATATATGAATTTATATATAGAAAAAGTAAATGTCTTAAGAGATACGTCCAACGTTATAAAAATAAATGGGGAAAGATTATTCGATAAATTAATGAAAGTAACTAATAAAATAAAGCTGAATACAATATTAGACAAGTTATATAAATTAGGAATGACAACATTTAATGAAGATTTTAATATATAAAATATAATAAATTAATTTCATTACAGCGAGTATTTATTTGAGTAATGGGCAAGAAATTAAACGAAACATAAAAGGAAAACTTATTTCACTTCAAATAAATGCATCTAAAAACCTAATGATAAAATATTTTAGAAAAAATAAAAATTAAGCATATAAATGATTTGAAGAGGATAATAATATCAAAAATACATTTAAAGGAAATTGGAAGCTTTTCACCATATTTGATCCCTATGTTAATAGCAGCTGGCAAAATAATCATGGCAGGTGCATCTGATAGAAAAATTGCGGGAAAGGTAATGGATAAAATCAATGCATTTGGATTTCCTAAAGATTATAAAAAATTGGAAAAGGAGTAGTTCACAAATGGAAAGTACCGTTTTGAGTAATGACGATATATAGAAAAATAAAAATGAAAATACTTTAGGGATGTTTACCCTATTAATCTATTACTTATAAAGATAAAATCATTTGAAAGTGGAATTTTAAGATAAAAGTACAGGACCTGCTACTTACTAGCTTTGTTATTACAATGATCCAAAATATAATTCAAACCTAACGAAAAATATAGAAGAAATGATGCAAAACTTTCTGAAGATACAATACCAAAAGAAATTGAAAAGCTTTTACGATCAAGTGAGAACGAGATTGGATACAATTCAAATATTCTATAACAATTATATCAGTGAAATGTGGAAATCATTTTATAAAATGTAGCCCTTATTAAATGTTGTATACATTTACTCATACGAGATTTATGTATCAATAAAAAAATTATAAGTTTTAGATCCTAAAAATAGCAAAGCATTTGGAGGAATATGCGATAAGGATTAAAACTCCTTGAAAACGTGAACTTAAAAACCTCAAAATAACGGAAATTATTTTTAGCATTACAGTTTATGCCAATATGGGTATTATGAAAGAATAATGAAAAAAATTAACAACAATGTTTTAAATATTATGATAGAAATATTCGGAAAAATAATAATTGAAAATGAAAATTTTACTCTGGTTGGACAGATTTGCAATCTTACTTTTAGGGATTCGATTTCCGCGGTAGACACAAAAATAGTCCGATATGGTTTTGCTGTAAGAAAAATATTTACATAAATATTTTTAACTTAAATAATATAATGTTGATGATCTTCTTGTAATCATTGCATGAACAGCCATACAATAATTATTTTAGCGATATCTTATATTTCTTTACTCCTTCTAAACAACCTAAAAGTTCAATTAAAAGTAAATAAACAAGTCCAATATAGGCAGATATTAACAAATCAGATTTTATTTGTCAGTTAAGAATGAAGATTATAGTTGAACAAACAAACATACTTTATTATTTATTGAGAAATATTTTTGTATAACTAGCCACAGAGATAAATCTTTTTGAAGTTTAAGACAATAAAAGTAAATAAAACAGAAATATTTATAGATGCTGTTTAAAATGAGAAAGCAAACAGTTGATAGAAAGTAAAATAAATGATGTATTAAAATAATCTAATATTTAAAATAACACAAATACAGAATTAAGAACTAATCCCTAATTTTGTGAAGGTAAAACAATTCAAGACGGAATTGGATTTAGAATATTATAGTTATAAACAAGTGAAAATAATTTAGGATTTAATGAGTATGTATTCGTTTTGTCAAAACATCATGGAAAGTTTTGAATACAAACAACACCACATCGATAAATTTTTCGATGCAAATAATAATGTTAAATATATATTCTACAGTAAAGATATTCTAATGATCGTATTTGTTCAAAGTTCCAAATTCGGCAGCAAAATGGTTCTTCAATTGAAACAAATAATATAACACACGTCAATACAGGAAATATTTTTATAAGGTCCGAATTATAAGTTGGTTAGACAGTGATTTAAAAAATTGAATTACCTTATCTCGTTCATTTATACAAGTATTAATAAATATCATAAACTATTATTGTTCGAGCGAATCATCTAATACCTTACTCTATACTGATACTTCAGAAACGCCAAGTAAACAGATTTTAGTATCTAATGACGATGGAACAACAAATTTGAGTGGTGAAAATGATAAGAATAAAACTGATAGATTTGTAGCAACATTTAAACATAATGCCTCCTACAACGATAGATTTACCAAAGGATAGATTATAACAAAAATATAATAAAATAAAATTTTGGGTAGTGATTAAATAATACTTTAAATTATTTAATGGTTTCAGAGACATTGTTTTAAATATTGTTGTTAGATTTGCATTCTCCAAAAAGAAAAAGCAATATCATGGTTTACAATGATGAAAATAATGAAAGCTATAAAGTTGTTATAAGTGACATTTCGTTATGGTTAAGTCTACTCCAAAGAACAAATTGAATATAATAGTTCTGCTCTAAATCTTCAATTTGATGCTGAAGTGAGGTAATTAAAAATGAGTTATTTTAAAGCAATATTCAGAATGGATCAAGCAGTAAATACGTCGTTAAGACACTAAGGGAAGTAATTAAAAACACTTACATTGTTCCTCAGTTTCAAGGTAAAAATAACTTAAACGAAAATAATATGGTTATATCTTAATATTTCAAGAACGTGGATTAGAATTAATAATAATAAATATCACTCTCAAGATTACAGTGTTTGGTTCAAAGATGGATAATTAGATTATTCCAGATATTTCTCAGATTTGTTAATAACCGGGTTGAATATGATCAGTATAGTTTGGTTTGATTGTTTTAGAGCCGAGCCATATTGAGCCATCCTCAATGTTCTCCTCAAGGAATCGAGTCACTATAAATATCAATGCAGAAACTGGATGTTTAGTAAACTGTAGCCATTATGAAAGATTGTATCCAATATTTTTGACATTTCGAATTAAAATAAAATGTCATAAATTTGAATATTGTGTTCTTGTGTTAACTCAGATAAACTCCATAAAACCTTGCAGATTTCATTTTTCGTAAGTTTAAAATATAAAAAGAATAATAAAAATTTATATCAAATTTTGAAATTTTGAAAGCTCTTTAATAATGATAATAAATTAGTTTTTATTTCCGTATAGTAATCTATATAAAGTAGAACCTCAGGGTTCTATAGGTCCACCTAGAAACTCTTTTAAATTAACTGATTATGATTGTTATTATATTGAAAACAAATAATTAAAAAATATTGAAGAGGCAGCTGGCAGTACTGATGCTATTAATTTATCTTTAACGGAAGAACATGTTTATCGTAACCAAAATCGATAAAAAAAACCTATGAATAGTATCCTTATATGATAAAAACATTTTGTACGTATCGAAAGTTTTCATGTTGATAACAAAACTGTAGAAAATGTGAAGAAACCGATGGAAGAAAGAGAAGCACTCAACAAAAGTTGTGTGAATTAAATATTAAAAATTAATATAAGTAAATAAAAAATTAGGAAATAATTTAGTGATAATGAATAAATATAAAATAATTAATATGAATAAAAATACTACAACAAATGTAATAGAACGAATACATATGAAGATGCATACAACAAAATTGTAGATAAAACATTAGAAACTAATACAAGTGAATCATCAAGAAAATTGAAAGAAATTATTGACAGTAATAAATTAAGTATTAAATAGAAACTACATATATCCATTACTTTTATATTAACTTGTTAATTAAACTGGATTACTTGTTTATTTACGTCAGCTATTTTGTGAGAAAATTCGGATTCTCTTTGTTTTTATGTCATTTCTTTAGTGATAACAAGTGGGTAACTTTTGTCTTTATGATACCTCTTTGGTGGATGTATTGTCTTTGTGTTTTCCTTAACTTTTTGGTAAAAATAAATGTATTATTTTTGTGTTCAGGGATAAAAATTGGGTGTTCTCTCTCTTTTTTTTTATTGAGCTCTTTAGTGATCTTTATGTTAATAATTTGTTCATAACAATTGAACCGTCTTTGTCTTCATATTAACACGATAATTATAACATTTGTGTTTCTTTGTTTTGGAATTTCGCAGAAAGCTACTCGAGGGCTATCTGTGCTAGCCGTCCCTAATTTAGCAGTGTAAGACTAGAGGGAAGGCAGTTAGTCATCACCACCCACCGCCAACTCTTGGGCTACTCTTTAACCAACGAATAGTGGGATTGACCGTCACATTATACACCCCCCCACGGCTGGGAGGGCGAGCATGTTTAGCGCGACGCGGGCGCGAACCCGCGACCCTCGGATTAGGAGTCGCACGCCTTACACGCTTGGCCATGCCAGGCCTAATTATAACAACTGTATTGTGCTTTCGTTTATGTCAATTATTTACTAATATCAACCGAACTGCGTTTTGTCTTTATGCCAGCTTTTCATTGATGAGATTTATACTGCCCTTCTATTTATGTCAACAATTAGTGAAACCAACTTTATTGTACTTATTCTTATGTCAGTTCCTTAACACTCCTACGAAAAGTGGGGCCTAATAGGCCCCAGAGCAACTTGAAAGGTTATTAATATTAGGTTAATAATTTTGTATTTAAATGAAATTGCCATTTAAATCCATTAATGAATGGATTAACGAGATTCCCACTGTCCCTATCTACTATCTAGCGAAACCACAGCCAGGGGAACGGGCTTGGAGAAATCAGGACTAGAAACGTCTTTTCGTAGGAGTGTTAATACTAACAACAGGATTGTCTTTGTCTTTATGTTAACTCTTCACTGACAAGATTTAGATTTAGTCATGTTATAACGACTTTACTGTCTTTGTTTTTATAGTGAAGTCCTTAGGGATAACATTTGCACTGTAATTGTTTTTACAATAAATGTTATTGATAGTATTGGATTGTTCCTCTCTTTACATCAACAACAAGTGGATTGTTTTTATCTTTAAACTAACTCTTTAGTGACAAAACGAATGATTTTTGTTTTTTTTATCAATTCTTTAATTAACTATTTAGTTAAACCAACTGAATTATCTTTGTCTTTTGGTAAACTCTTTAGTGGCAATTGGATTATATTTATGTCAAATGTCAATCCTTTAATGATAACAATTGTGTATCTTTGTCTTTATTTAATTCGTTATTGCTAACAACTAAGTTACCTTTTTGTTTATGTCACTTTTTTACTAAAGTTTCGTTGTAGTGACAGTTAGATTGTCTTTGTCTTTATGTCAACTCATTAGGGATAATAAAGGGATTGTGTTTGTCTTCACGTGAAGTCTTTACTGAAAAAAACTTGATTATAATTGTTTTTATGTAAGCCTCCCAGCGGCACAGCAATATGTCTGTAGTCTTACAACTCTAGAAATCGGGTTTTGATACCCGTGGTGGGTAGAACACAGATAACACATTGTGTAGCTTTGTACTTAACTTTAAACAAAGCCTTTGGGTAAACATATTATTGATAGTGAGTGGATTATTTTCGTCTTTTTGTTAATCTTTTAATTATATTTCTTTATATTATTACTCATTTGTGACACTACCCCCTTTTTGTATTTATGTCAACTTTTTAGTGATAAGATGTGTATTACCTCGTAGTGCATAATTTTATTAGCTACATCAGTATAATTTATATTATTACATTCATTTCTTGGGAAAACATAAGTATTCAAAATAATCTATATGAAGTCATTAAACAACCCAAATAATTGTTTTTAATCAATAATTTAATTTTATTACAATTTTATACGACTTTCGTGGTATATTGAAATATTGATACCAATTTACAAGTCTTATGCTACAACTCTCACCCTCCAATGTTATTGTTTTATTGTCATTAGATACTAAAGTCTGTTTATATGGAATTTTCGGAGCATTAATATAGAGTAACATATTAAATATTTCGCTTATGCTATAATCATTTGTGAAATTTATTAATCTTTATACATGTTGGGCGAGATTAGGTAATTCAATTCAGTGTTTTACCTATCTATAACTTAGCTTTTATAAAAGTATTTCAAGTATTTTTTTTTAAATTCTGGACAAATACAAACAGTAAAATATATGCCATCGTTTATATCTTTAATACGGATTTCGTATTTGATTATCTCTGTTTCATCGACGCATTTATCTTCGCGATGTTATTCGTATTCAAAACTTTCTATATCATTTTCAGACCCTAAATTAATTTTATATATTTAGAAATAACATATTTTAAGTCCACTTCCGCTTTTGTATTGGAAACAGCAGACAGTGTTTTTTCATTAATTTATTATGCAATTTGCTTTCTATGAATAGAGCGATAATATATTTTGTTTTATCACCTAAAACTCAAATAACTTTATATTTGCCTTTGTTTAATATATCAGAAAAATACTTTCTCCGTAATATTTCTATCTTCTTGCAAATGAACGATGTTTGTTAAAATTCATTTATTACTAAAAATAATCTACGTGTTCTGTAAATGAATTTGGTCCTTTAACTTCAGCATATATTGTATTTATTTCTTCAATTTTGGTTAAATTTTTAGGTGGATTAGAAGGAGAAAACAAAAGCAAAATATCGCCAGATTCATTATTTTAGGGCCCGGCATGGCCAATCGTGTTAAGGCGTGCGACTCGTAATCTGAGGGTCGCGAGTTCGCATCCCCTTCGCACCAAACATGCTCGCCCTTTCAGCCATAGGGGCATTATAATGTGACGGTCAATCCCACTATTCGTTGTTAAAAGAGTAGCCCAAGAGTTGGCGGTGGGTGGTGATAACTAGCTGCCTTCCCTCTAGTCTTACCCTGCTAAATTAGGAACGGCTAGCACAGATAACCCTGGAGTAGCTTTGTGCAAAATTAAAAAAAACAACATTATTTTATGTTTATCCATTGTGAATGGCGTCTACAACCTTAAAGATGCTATATTTCTCTCTCTTATTTAGATCGGAATATATTTTTGGTTCAAATTCTAATATTTATTACGACTGCTCTTAAGATAAGCTTGTAATCATCTATATTAAATAATTCAACTAAAAGGTATTTATCTCTAAGCGTAAGAGATTTTGGAAAGAAAGTTCGCGATCATGATCAATTAAAGAGAAAATTTTGACGACTTGCACACAAAAACTGTAATTTATTGTACAGAAATCCTTGATTCATGCTATTATTTATTCATAATATGAGCGGATATGATAGTTATTTGTTTATTAAAAAATTAGGCTGAGATGATAAAGCAATTAATTCAATTCTAAATAATGAAATAATATATGTCTCATTTAATAATTTGATTTGAATTAAATACAAAACTACACAATAGGCTATTGTGCACTGCCCACCATGAGTATCGAAACCCGGTTGCTAGCGGCGTGAATCCATAGTCATACCGTTATGCCACTAGAGGGCGTATCATTTAAAAGAAAAATCGGTAAATTCGTAGACCAATTTAAGTTTATGTCTAGTACTTTAGTTAAATTTTGAAGTCATTTTAATAAAGAGAAATTTAAAAATAGAATGCAATATTTTCCAGAAGATAAGCTTGATTTTGTATTAAGCAAATGAGTTTATAAGACTGCATGGTCTCGTGGGACAAATACACTGAAACACAATTACCACTAAAAGAAATATTTTACGCTACTGAGTTAATGTGATTTTTCTGATGAGAACTAGAAACATGCTCTAAATATTTGGAACGAGTTTAAGATACAAAATATTGGATAATATTATAGTATTTTTGTGAAGACTAATATTTCGATATTATGATACATTTTCAAGAACTTTGGAGACATTTGTTTGAAAAGTTAAAATCAGAGCCTGCTTGGTACTACACGGTGCCTGAAGGTACCTGAATGTTAATATGACTGATATTTAACTGGAATTATTCACTGAATGTGATATGACCTTAATACTTGAGTATATCTTTGTGTTGTAATAGATAAAGCAAAACAACTGTCTAGGCTGCGTCAACCTTGAAACCAGGTTTTTATCGGTGTGAGCCCTCAGGTTTACCGCTCAGCCGCTGGGGAAGGGTACAATAAAACAGTAATATAAAGACAATGTAGTCACGTATTCGGTAATATAAAACCAAAAACACCCCACATAAAAAAGCAAAGAAAATTCTTTGTTATCATTATGGAGTTATTATCACTAAAGAGTTGACATAAAAATACATACAATCCATTGTTATCAGCAATAGTTATCGTTAAGACAAAGATTATTCCGTTTTATCATTAAGAAGTTGACCGAAAGAGAAAGACTATCTAATTTTTATGATTGAAGTGTTGGCATAAAGTTCAAGTCAAACCACTACTGTCACTAAAGAGTTAACATAAAGAGAAAAACAATAAAGTTGTTATCACCGTAGGGTTAACGACGTCTACACAATGACAATGCAGTCGCCAAATATTTAATAAAAAAATCAACCTTTGTGTTATCACTAAATAGTTAACGTAAAGATAAATACAATGTAGTTGTTTTCGCTAGTTGTGATAAAGAGAGTCTCATTGATATTAATAAAGACTTAGTATACAAACAAATACAATCCATTTGTTATCACTAAAGAACTGACATCAAAACAAATACATTGTTGTTGTTATTACTAAATAACAAAATCAATACAGTTATTAGTGTTGAAGTTAAAATCAAGACAAAGACAATCCACTTGTTATCACTGAACATTTGACATGAAGACAACTACATTACAATAATTATCACTACAATATCTTCCCCTCGGTGAACACAGCAGATAGCCAGATGAGAATTTCCTGTAAAAAACACATCCTACAGTATTAACATAAAGGCAAAGATAATCCAGATGTTATCACTATAGAGGTATTTCAAAGATTAAAATAATCCAATTGTTATCAATAAAGAATTGACATAAAAACAGGGATAATTCAATGCTAATCTAAGAATTATCAAAAAGACAAAACTTCATTTGCTATCACTAGCAAGGTTAATATGAACACAACGATGATCTCTACTCACAGAAGACTTGGTATGAAAAAGTTAGAATGTTAAAATTATAATTTATTACAGAGACAGTTGTTTCGTTATTATTATTTTTCAACACAGTTCAGCTCTTGTCTGTATTTACTTTGCAAGGCAAAACATTCGTTATCGACGTAGTACATTTTTTTACCTGTTGTTATTCTTGTTCGTGGACGAGCGAGGCATAGAGGTTAGCTTTCTTGGACTGTGAATCTGATGATCCATTTTAGGAAGAAACGCCATATGTGAAGTTCGGTTAAGAAAGCGATTATAGTCCAGCTGTGTCGAAGCCAATAAACTCTATTATACAGCAAAAGTATACACAAACACATAGAGAAATAGTTTCTTGCTTTTGTAAGAATATACACATTTAGTTTACAATACGTCATGACATTTCTAGTCCTTACGAAATTTTTCTTGAAAACTGATTTTAATTCAAAACCTGTAATTTGACTATAAAGAATTTTTAAATTAATCCATACTTTACAATTTAATGTGATAAAAAGAGAAACCTCTTAAAGGTTGTGTGAAAACTTCAGCTCGTAGAACCTGGATGATATACAAAACTGTCACGTCTATGACAAATGACACTTTAACTGGCTCGTTTATAATGATAACATGTTTGTTCTCCTCAAAGGCGCTCACCAAATGCCTTGTTGTAATCAGTCGCTTTAGGCTAAGGACCTGTTCATTATGATGTTTGTTCTTGAATCGAGACGGACTGCTATCGTATTAACCAACGCTGAATCTTTATTTTATCCTTCACCGTGAAAGCTGCATGGACATATAGAAAAACAAAGAGAGAAAAAAACTTTAAAACAACAAAGCGAAATATTTTAAAGAAAATATCAATATTTCATCTTTTTTTCTATCATATCATTAATTAAAGCTTAAAAATTGTCAAACTGATACGAACATTTTTAACAATAAGATTATTTTGTTACGAAGGATACAAGAAGCTTATGCTTAGCTCCTTTTCATCTAGAACAAATATTTTTGAAGTTTATTTTTTAAACAAGCATTATTATTGAACTTAACAGAGTTTTGAAATATGATTCATTATAGCCAGAAAATCAGTCAAAAACATGTATTGCTATTTTTCCCCTACAATTTTCAAAACGCTTAGAAGTTTAAGGAACAATTAACCAAGAACCAGAATTTGTTGGAACATAACATCTCTAGCGACATCCGGGCAGCAAGAACCCCCTGGGCGACTAGCAGAAACCGACTACCGCCAGAAGGCGCTACACACCCTTCAATAGCAAGGAAGACATTCAGTGAAAGCGGGCTGGCCTCCAGCACACGGTGGTACCGCGTATCAGCGCGATCATCCAGAGTTTATAAAGTTGCAGCTGCGTATTAACAATCACGTGAAAAAAATATATATACAAATTTTGGAATTTTCTACTTCAGTTCTAAGAAGTAACCAATCAGTGATTCACGACAAAATAAAGTATCCAATTCTGCTAAATCAAAAGCTGAAACTGTCAAAGTTTTTCAAACATGTCGCAACCAGGAAAGCGTGGAATTATCTTACACTTCGGTATCTGTCTTCTAAAGGTAATAAAATGTTCATTTTGTCTCAATTCTGTTTCACTGTAAGTAGAAATAGTTGTATTTATTACTGGTTTACAACTATCCTCATTTACTGATTTATTTTTTAGTTTTTGAAATTAATGCAATGCTGCTCGAGAGCTATCTTTGTTAGCCGCCCTTAATTTATAAGTGATAGACTAGTGTGTATATTTTTTGTCTTAAAGCAAAGTTATATCGGGCTATTTTCTATACCCACCAAGAAGAATGGAAACTCTTATTTATGTGTTGTAGATTTGCTGCTGTCTCACCCGAAGACAAGAGGGAAGACAGCTAGCTATAATCCATGATGACGAGAAAACCCACTTGTAGAGAAAATTATATATGTATAAACGGCTGGTATGAGTAGAGAAAGCACTATGCAGAGGAGCGAACAACGTTTAGACCTTCTTCGTTCATCGTCAGGTTCACCGATGACCGAAGAAGGTCTAAACGTTGTTCGCTCCTCTGCATAGTGCTTTCTCTATCCATACCAGCTGTTTTTACATATATAAGACAGCTACCTAGTTAACACCACCTATACAGACAACTTTTGGGTTACAGTTTGACAAGAAATAATGGGATTAACAATTACGCCACAAAGACTAAAAGGGCAAGCATATTCGATGATGGGATTTGAACCCACCACCGACAAATTATGTGTCGAGTATCCTCGCCACCAGGCCAATACTGTTTTTATATTTTTCTTTCAGAGCGTGACTTTTGTTATTGTTTATAGCTGTATATACTATGATGTATTCACCAAATACTTACCGAAAATTCCTCTTTGTAAAACTTATTTCATTAATACTCAAAATTTACTTTAATCATGTACAAGGTTTAACATTTCTTACCAAGTGTAATAGTGATTCTTAATTTTCAATAATACCGCTGGTTCAGTATTTCGAACATTTCTTTTTAATCATATAACCATAGTGGTTTTCCTACTTCTTTAAATACTGCACGTATTTCTTCTATGTCGATAATTGTTTCGTCATCTGAATTCAAAATTTTAAATTTTCAAATTAAACTCTTGTTAAACAAAATACAATTCTGTTTCTTCCGGTCTTTATTTTCTAAAACGTTACGTCTTTGACATATTTTCATAAATGGTAAATTCCCAGTGGCACAACAAGATAACTGTAGAAACGGGGTTTCAGATTCAGTTATGGGCAGAGTTTCAGATAGTTAAGCTTTGTGCTTAACTATACACAAAAAAAAAAAAAAAAACATGAATTGAATTTGTGTCGTCAACTAAATTTTAAACGTATTTGATATTTTTATCGTTGAAATAACTTACAATGACTTTTATCTATTTTTCTTATTTATTGATTTCCTATCTTGAATAATTACATTGTTAAAAAAATGCACTGAGAGCAAAAGAATACGTTGATGTTTTAATTCTATCTTCTATTTCGTTACTTTCATATGTATATCGTTAAGTTCTTTATTTTTATAATATTCCATACATTTCACTGTTGAATTCCACTTTTTACAGCTTCTTAAGATTATTCATTTGAACAATCTTGTCGTGTCTCACTCTGAGACTTGTATACATCGAGTGTTGAAACAAAACTTACAAAGTTATTCTAATGTAACTTAAAATATTTATATAAGTTATATTTTTTGCTTCTGGGATGGAGTACTTAAAATGAGACATGATATCAACTATATAAAAATTAAATATCTTTCCTCCTCCTACCAATACATTCCGCGAGTAAGGCAGTATTTGTTTTGTTTGCCTTTTGAATTTCGTACAAAGCTACACGAAGGCTATCTGCGCTAAACGTTCCTAATTTAGTAGTGTAAGACTAGAGGGAAGGCAGCTAGTCAGCACCACCCACCGCCAATTCTTGGACTACTGTTTTACCAACGAAGAGTAAGATTAACCATCACATTATAACGTCCTCACAGCTGAAAGGGCGGACATGTTTGGTGCAACAGGGATTCGAACCCGTGACCCTTGGATTACGAGTCGAATGCCTTAACCCACGTGGCTATGCCAGGCCCTGAAACTTGAAAAAAATTCTGGAATTATTATAGAAGTTTTAAAGGGGATTATTTTTCTTCATGTTGATAGAAATACTGAACTCACTAGGTTCTAAACAAGGAAAATATGCACAGATAGCTATTTTAAACTTCTCTGGTTTTGAATCCGAAACCGAAAAATTGAAAAGAATGTGGAGACATCATCTGTACTTTGTGTCATTTTTGTCATATATTTTAGGACTGTTGCTTTTGAATGCCTCGCCACCTTTCAGTGTTATACCTTTAATTAACACAGAGCAACAAAACTGCTTCAAGCCTCCACAATAACATACTGGCCCATACACTTACTACGCAGAGAAAAGGTGCCGTTCAACGGCTCCACAGTATGATACGAACGTATAGATTATATTACTCGGAATAACGCAATTGTTTCGAGCCTTCACAGTGAAATACTGGCGTACAAATTAGACTACATAGGGAAACGGTGTTGTTACCGACTCCATGGTAAGATACAAACGTACAAATTATGTTATACCAAAGCAACTGTTTCATGACTCTACAGTAAAACTGATTATTGCTTGCGCGAGATGAGACTTTTGTGCATAATGCACGTTATGGTAAATATCCGTTATCACAATTCTAACTTTACTCATTACATATTATCAAAAGCTGTTTCACGACTGAGTAACTGATTGCTTGAGAGAAAACCAAATAAAGTATTTCATTTCACAGTCTCCAGGTGCAACATTTCTAAAAGCTTGGCAAGGTAAGACAAGCAGCAAACAAGTACAAAGGTCATAACTGGAAGTTATTTGTAAATAGTAATAATGTATATAGATGTATTATGTGTAATAATTGAAATATGACTGTTTTACATAATCCTAGTCCACTAAACCACAGCCAAGATTGGTCACTCTATGAAGAGTAAAGGTCAGTTTTATATTAATGGACACAGTAGCATGAGTGCACTTGTGCTGTGTCATTGTAACGTCCGTATTGGTAGCCAGACACTGTTTAAAGGTCAATATAATAAAAATAACAAATTAATATAATGTATAATGTCACGAGATTTAAGCTATGTAGTCTACATATTTATGTTTTCTTGTTTTAATTTTTGGTCATTCAAGAACGAAAAAACACATAATTTATATTAATTTTCTAATTATCATGGTCGTTACGAGATCGGTCAGATATACTGAACCCGTAAAAATAAAATACTTTTTTTCTTAGAAACCTCAGTATCACATGTGAAATTTGAAATTCTTTAGGTCGATGTAAAACATTTTAATCTTAAAATTAAATTTACTTTGCATGCCTGATAGGCAACAAGAGAAAAAAAGGCATAACACAATCGTTGATTAACAACACTGAGACTTGATAAAACAAGTCTGATATTTGCGTATGAAAGTCTTGTAATACTTACTGAAATTTACTAATTTAAAAGTTATAGCATCAAAATTATAATAAGCACAAAACGGTTACAAGGTTGATCCCAGGGACCGAGTCCCCACTGAAAGAATGAATCGTGATTCATCGCAAAACTATTTTTATAAGCACTGATTCGTCAAATTACGTTGATGTAAGATCAGTTTTGTGTAATAGTAGAGAAGCTCGGGAAATCTTTATGATGAATTTTTAAAACGAAGAGCTCTGAGAAGCCAAAAAATGTCTTTATTCAACTGAACCAAAAAAAAGTTCGTCTTTAATGAGCTGAGCAGTGAAAGAGGGAAATCTTTATTCAGCTGAGCAATGCGTTTGTTAATGACGTCTTTACATTAGCTAAAATGATTTGATTACCAGAACGGATTTCTTCACGAGTAAAACTATCTTTACAAGAGGATACCAACAAATGATTTGAGTAATTTCCATACATAACAATTGTCACCAATGTGAGGCCCTCCCAATTATGAATAACTTCTTCTAATATCAGTCTGAAACTTATCAAGTTTCAGATGTGAGACTAACAAGCACATTTTTTCAATTATCCAAATTGTTCTTGTTTTTGATTTTTTTCCTGCAGCTAAGGAGGTTTAAGTAACCGAAAAATTCGTTTGTACCTTAAACCTGATAACTGCGGTGAATTGCCAATCCAACATGATGACGTCTAAATACTGCGTTATCGTGTATTAGGCACTTTGTTAAATCTGTTTTAGTGTTGGGTTTTCAAAACGAGTAAAGAGAACCTTACTTGTGTATCGACTGACTTCGGTTCACACTTTTCAAGCTTGTGTTTTTGTGTGTGTGTATGTATATATTTTTTACATTGATCTGATTAAAGGTGTCAACATCTTGTCAGGTGGAGTGTTAACTCTCACTTCCAACGTACTGCCATGAACTGGTATATCTACTCCTTTAGAAAACTACCATCATCAGGTATCTGTTTATCTTCTAGATCACAGCTATGGGTATATATATGTCCCCCTCTAGAGCACTGTCATAAGCATGTATACGTCCTCTCTAAAGTACTGACATTGGTAGGTATGCGTCTCCTACTGGAGCGTTGCTATTGGTACATATATGGCACTTCCTATATAGCTTTTGCTTTAACCTTGAATAGTAGGAAGATAAAAAGCCACAACATCAAAATAAAAAGCTGTTTAGAAGGTTTAAACAAATAAAAACCATATTCTATATTGTTTAGCGTACATTTCGATAACTGGATAGAAATTCTATTCAATATTGTTTAATATACCTACTAAAGGCTACATAAAAATGAGATTCTATTCTTTTAAGTGTACTTTTTAGAAGCTGAATAAAAATCATATTCTATAATGTTTATTGTATCTTTAACAGTCAAATAAAAGTCATCTTTTGTAATATTAGTGTACCTTTTAATAGCTGGATACAAATAATATTCTTTACCTAGTGAACTTGTCAGACAAAAGTCAAAACCCTATAGGCTAAATATTTATTTCTTTGCAATCTTGGGAAATTAATTCCACAATGGTGAAATTGGTTTTATAACATATATGTATTATTAACTTTAAACGGAATTTTCAAAATTACACGTTTGGAACCCTTGAGTTGGCTGCACCAGCAGACTTATAACGTGCCTGCTTATATAACACTAAAATATTTTTGCTGTGTAGAGATAACTAAAAGATGTCTTATTCTTGGTCCCTGATTTACTTTAGAGCCTTTCTCTGTAGTAGTGAGCCATTTGGTATGTGTTATATTGTGGTAAGATACTTCAAAGGCAGTATTTTATTTCCTTTTGTAACACAGAATGCGATATTGTTGCATCACAGTATAAACCTAATTCTGCATTATTATAACTAGGTTTTCTATTTCATTACTGGAAGATCACCCAACAGTTTAACATCATAATTAAAAAAACCTATTGTGTAAGATCATAACTGTAGCAGTGTTAGTATATATTACAACATAACTGTAACATCGATTACATGTATAACAGCAAAACTGTAACATTTTTAATAGATATAAAAGCATAAATATCTCATGACAGGTAAGCACTAAGTCTGTAATACTGTCTCGTGATAGGTTAATACCACGTCGGTGGTACTGTTTCATGATAGGTTAGTACCATGTTTCCGGCGAGGCACTACTAAGATCTTCAAGGCTGTCTCCATCTTGTATAAACCCTTACTGAAGTTATTTTTCCAAGGAATTCCTACTCTACAATTGTTTTATACATATTTCACTCAACATGCTTTTTGTTATCGTAATTTAACTGTGGTTAAAGGCGTCATTATTTATATTGGTACAAATTTTATACTGAATAACTAAGTCATTTCATATGATATACATCATGATTTCCAGTTGTTACTGATAGTAATATAACAAATGTTTTCAGTAAGCTTGTTGTTTAACGCAAAACGAAGTAAGGTGTTAGTTTCATGATACATAGAAACCATGGTGTTGTAATCAGGAGATTTTTAAAGATGTTTCTTCTCATTTCTTAATCGGCATTATTTTTTCTTATTCATCGCGATAGATTGTTGACTCATTTATTGGCAGTATTTTTTATCTAGTTTTTGTTTCACACGATCACGTGATATTCAGTATCATATGAATTATTTTATGTGGTAATAAACAACTTAAGCAATAAAGTTTTTCCTTAAGAATAAGGCTATAGGGTTGTTTGACGGTCAGCGACCTCTGTAATGCCCAATTTAATGGCTTTAGTGTAAAGAATTATATATAAAAAAAAGACTTGAGAAATATGTAGTTACAAAATACTGAGTATAAATGACAGTAAAGGGATCACTCCATTTTAATCATATTCTCGATATTTCATGAACTCAGAACTTAAGATATTTCTACATAGCTTTGAGATAGAATTGTACATTTTATTTATTTTACGGAGACTATCAAATATAAATTATATTTTACAGTAAAATAATATTAAATAAAAATTAAGAACTTGATCGACATTTATTATTAAAATATTATTATAGTGTTATCAAAAATAATATTTAGTAATAAAATATAATTATCCTTAGATTAAGAATAACAGTTAGTTATTCGCACTCAATAACATAATAACACTCAATTGAAATGTATCATTAACAAAATTGCTGAATCCAGAAGAATATGCGATCCAACAAAAGGGCATTCATCGTGATCTTCTTTGAAAAAGCCAGTAAATTTGTTCGACCACAAATATATGGAGAACCAATGACACTATAACAAGTCACAATAACGGAAAAGAGGTCATCCTATTTGTATACCATAATCCTCAGAAAATAAAACCAACAAAAAAAATACATGATAAATGGACAGTTCAATATGCTGTCTTATTTGCGTATTAGGATTGTTGAAGAGATTTCACAATTCAAGAAGAAAGTTATTCTAATTTTTATGCTTGTTTGCAAGAAAAAATTGCCAAGAGGTAAATGACGCAATATCTAGTAGTTTCGTGCAATATAAAGAAAACGAGAAATAATAAAAATTGCGAGGGTGAGTTAATTGGTTAATCAGTAAATTACTTATTTAGTGCGATGTCCAGTTCGGTATCAGTGAGTTAAGCATTGAGGGTTAGTGGGTCTTTTTATCAGTAATTTAGTCAGCGTGTTCAGGTACTTAAAAAAGTAAGTTAAGCGTGTAGTAGTCTCGAAATTTCTGTTTAAACGTTGTTTAAATGAACGTAGCCTGTAATCAAAAATTGTTGAAGAGACAACTTTAAAGTACGTGTTCACCATGCAAACATTACAAAATAACTCATACTATGTGTTCATTATATGAATATTAGAAAATAGACACTAATTCTATGTGTTCACCAATGCAAAGATTACAAAATAACTTTACATACATACTTTACTAAACAGCTCTACTATGTGTTCACTATATTAATATTAGAAAATAGCCCCTACTATGTGCTCACCTTGAGCAGATTACAAAAGAAGTTCTGTTACATGTTTATGATTCGAAATTCATCAAATAGCTTCTGTTGGTATTCATTGCATAAAGATTATTAGTATCTTATTTAGTTACATATGGCAAGAGGGAAAGAGAAACATATCTTACTAGATGCACTTCTGCAGGGCCCCCGAAAGTGTTCTCTTCCAACAGTTTATAAAACTAAACTTAAAAGTAACAACTATTTTTTTTATTTTAAAGTTCATATGTCATGCGGTGTTGTAGCTTATAGAGTGCATAATACTTCTCGTGGTTCATGGCATGCTTACATTTTACTTACGTTACGACAGTGCAAATTGCAACTTTTATTTTAATGCCTAATAACTAAACGACAGACAACACCCTATTGTAAAGTAGTGTGAGTGGTTAAAATAGGTGTTACTGCGCTAGGTGGCCTTCGCTTCCTTTTGAAGAATTGAAACTTTATTCATTATCTTTAAATTTACCACACTTCATATATCTATTATATTTAGAACCACGCGTAGTTGTGTTGAATAGTAGAAAAAAATACCTCAATATTATATTGCAAGAATAACATAAAAACTATAATATAAAGTATATTTAAATACTCAATGAAGGAGCATTTTTTGTTCATCTTTCTGCTCATATTGAGTGTTAGGTTACATCTGTTGCTCTGGTTGTTCGTTTTTAACACTCTTATATTTAGACATCTTTTTTCCTTTTTCACTCTAACCTTCAGTCAAAATATAGTTGCTCCAGCCAACTGTGTTCGTGCATGCTTGAACTCTAACTGTTTCGATAAGCACAACCATTTTTTTTTTTATTCAACTAATTACATTCATATCAGGAAAGGTGTACAATGCTTAGCCCTAAGCAAATGTCTATAGAAATACACGTGTTTCACGATACCTACGCTCACGGCTATAGTGAATGGCTTTACGAAAGTGAGTTAATCTTGGCTTGCAGTTCTTCCTGTTTACTTCTACATTTCAAAGACTACTTTCAATTTTATTTTTCAGTTTAAATATGTGCATGGCTCACTGGAAGGATGGGATTTCTTCAAGCAAACAAATCCCCTGCTGGGACAGAAGTGAGTCTACGGATTTACAAAGCTAAAATCAGGGGTTCGAAGATAGCCCGATGTGGCTTTGCAAAAAGAAAACATATACTCAAGCAAACAATTAACTAGACTTTATTTGACAACACCTAGGCTAGTGTCCAAACAACTCATTGAACTCTGTACATTGTTTCCTGACAACAGTCAGGATACTACTAAAACAACTCAATACACTACACTATGTATTGTGAAAACAAACAGAATAGTATTCAAACGACTCAGTACTCTGTATTTTGTTATCAGGAAAGAGAAAGTGTTCAAGTAACGAGTTGTTTGTCAAGATACAAAATGCACAGTAATAAGTTGTTTTAGTACCATATTGATTGCTGTCAGGAAACAATACACAAAGCCCGATTCGTTGTTTGAGTATTCTTCTGCTTACTGTAAGGAAACAATGTCCATAAGAATAAGTAGTTTGAATATTGCTCCTTTTGTTGTCACGGACTAAAAAAAAAGAAATTACTTACAATACTGACTTTCTTCATATTGTAGTTTGTATGAAACTATTTCTACTTACTTAAATTCTTGTAGTTATTTATGTCGCAGTTTGTATCAAACTGTTTCTAGTTACTTAAATTATTCTAGTTATTTATGTCGCGGGCCCGGCATGGCTAAGTGTGTTAAGACGTTCGACTCGTAATCCGAGGGTCGCGGGTTCGAATCTCCGTTGCACCAAACATGCTCGCCCTTTCAGCCGTAGGGGTGTTATAATGTGGTGGTCAATACCACTATTCGTTGATAAAAGAGTAGCCCAAGAGTTGGCGTTGGGTGTTGATGATTAGTTGCCTTCCCTCTAGTCTTACACTGGTAAATTAGGGACAGCTAGCGCAGATAGCCCTCGAGTAGCTTTGCGCGAAATTAAAAAACAAACAAAAACAAACTATTTATGTCGCAGTTTCTATGAAACTGTTTCTTGTTACTTAAGTTATTGAAGTTATTTAGGTCGCAGTTTGCAAGAAACAGTTTCTAGTTACTTAGATTGTTGAAGTTAATTATGTCACAATTTCTATGAAATTGTTTCTAGATATTGAAGTTATTGCAGTTATTTAAGTCACAGTTTGTATTAAACCCTTTCTAACCACTTACATTATTGTAGCTATTTATGGCACAATTTATATGAAACTGTTTCAGGTTATATAGGTTATTGTAGTTACTTAAGTCAAACTCTGTATGAAACATTTTCTAGTTACTTAGATTATTGTAGTACTTATGTCGCAGTTTGTAAAAAATTACTTCTACTTACTTAGGTTATTGTAGTTATTTGTCACAGCTCGTACGAAACTATTTCTGGTTACTTACATTATTGTAGCTATTTATGTCTCAGTTACGTGAAACTGTTTCCAGTTATTTAGATCATTCTATTATTTATGTCTCAGTTTATATGAAACTATTTCCACTTACTTAGATAAGTGTACTTATTTGTGTCGCAGTTTTTCAAAACTCTTTCTAATTACTGAGATTATTGTAGCTATTTATGTCGCAGTTTAAATAAAACTGTTTCTAGTTACTTAATTTATTCTAGTTATTTATGACAGTCTATAAAAAACTGTTTCTAATTACATAGATTATAGTACTTATTCATGTCATAGTTTATATAAAACTGTTTCTAGTTCATTTGATTATTGTAGTTATTTATGTCTCAGTTTGTATGAAAATGTTTCTAGTTACTTAGATTGTAGTAGTCACTTATGTCGCAGTTTTATTAAACCATTTCTGGTTACTTAGAGTATTGTTGTTGTTTATATCTCAGTTTATATGAAACTGTGTCTACTTACTTAGATTATTTTACTTATTTGTGTCCCAGTTTGTATAAAACTGTTTCTAGGTACTGAGATTAGCCCCCCGCTACTACAGCGGTATCGCTCCAGATTTTCAACGCTAAAATCAGACGTTCGATTCCCCACGATGGGCTCAGCAGATAGCCTGATGTGAATTTGTTATAAGAAATCACACACATATTTAGATTATTCTAGTTATTTATTTTGCAGTTTGTATGAAACTGCTTTTAGTTACTTAGGTTATTGTAGTTATTTATGTCGCAGTTTGTAAGAAACTCATTCTAGTTACTTGAATTAATGCAGATATTTATATCACAAATTGTACTAAACTGATACTAGTTACTGAAATTATTGTAGTTATTTATGTCACAAGTTATTTGAAACTATTTCTGGTTAGTTAGATTATTGTAGTTATTTATGTCACAAGGTATTTGAAACTATTTCTGGTTAGTTAGATTATTGTAGTAAGTTATATCCCAAGTTATATGAAAATATTTCTGGTTAGTTAGATTACCCCAGTTACTAATGTCGCAGTTTGTAAAAAAATGTTCCTAGTTACTTAGATTATTGTATCTATTTATGCCACAGTTTATATGAAACTCTTTCTAGTCATTAAAGTTATTGTAGTTACCTATGTCGCAGTTTGTATGAAATTGTTTCTTGTTACTGAGATTATTGTACTTATTACTGTCACAGTTTGTATGTAACCGTTTCTAGTTACTTAAGTTATTGTAGTAATTTATGACATAGTTTGTATGAAACTGTTTCAATTTACTTATTTTATTGTAGTTATTTATGTCACAGTTTCTAAGAAACTGTTTCTAGTTACTAAGATGATAGTAGTTATTTATGTATACTTTATATGAATGTGTTTCTAGTTACTTAAGCTACTGTAGTAATTTATGACGTATTTTGTATGAAACTGTTTCAAGTTACTTAAGTGTTCTTGTCAATTATATCTCAGTTCATATGAAACTGATTCCAGCTACTTAGATGATTCTAGTTATTTAAGTTGCAGTTTGTATGAAACTATTGCTTTTTACTTAGATTGTGGTAGTTAGTTAAGTCAGAGCTCATTTGAAATGTTTTCTAGTTACTGAAGTTATTGTAGTTATTAATGTCAAAGATTATATTAAACTGTTTCTCGTTACTTAGATTATTGTAGTTGTTTATGTCGCTGTTTGTATAAAACTATTTCTAGTTACTTCGATTGTAGTAGTTATTTTTATAACAGTATATATGAAACTGTGTCTCCTTACTTAAGTTATTATACTTATTTATGTCGCAGTTTACTGTTTGTAGCTTATGTAAAACTGTGTCTAGTTACTTATATTATTTTAGTTATTCATGTGGCAGTTTGAATGGAAGTATTTCTGGTTACTTAGATAATTGTAGATATTTATGTCACACTTTATATTTAACTCTTTCTAGTTACTTAAGTTGTTGTAGTTATTTATGTCACAAATTCTATGAAACTATTTGTCGTTAGTTTGATTATTTAAGTTATTTATGTCGCACTTTATAAGAAACTGTTTCTATTTGCTTCGATTAGAGTAGTTATTTATGTCGCAGTTTGTTCAAAACTGTTTCTATTTGCTTCGATTAGAGTAGTTATTTATGTCGCAGTTTGTTCAAATCTGTTTCTATTTGCTTCGATTAAAGTAGTTATTTATGTCACAGTTTGTTCAAAACTGTTTCTAGTTACTGAAATTATTGTAGTTATTTATGTCGTAATTTGTACCAGACTGTTTCCAGCTTTTTAGCTTACCGTAGTTATTTATGTTACAGTTTGTCCTGAACTGTTTCTACTTTGTATAAAACTGTTTATAGTTATTTAAATTATTGTAGTTATTTATGCCGCCGTTTGTATCAAACTGTTTTTAGTTACTTAGAATATTGTGGTTATTTATGTGACAGTTTGTGCTAAACTATTTCTGTTTACTCAAATTATTGTAGTTATTTATGTGACAGTTTGTGCTAAACTATTTCTGTTTACTCAAATTATTGTAGTTATTTATGTGACAGTTTGTGCTAAACTATTTCTGTTTACTCAAATTATTGTAGTTATTTATGTGACAGTTTGTGCTAAACTATTTCTGTTTACTCAAATTATTGTAGATATTTATGTCAGTTTATAGGAAAGTGTTTCTATTTGTTTAGATTAGTGTAGTTATTTACGTCTCAGTTTATATGAAATTATTTCTGGGTACTTAGCTTACTGTAGTTACTTATGTCACAGTTTATGTGAAACTGTTTCTAGTTGTTTAGATTACTGTACTTATTAATGCCACAATTTCTATGAAACTGTTTCCAGGTACTTAGATTATCGTAGATATTTATATTTAACTCTCTTTAGTTACTTAAGTTAGTGTAGTTATATTTGTCCCACTTTATATGAATCTATTTCTATGTACTTAGATTATTCTAGTTATTTATATCTCAGTTTGTATGAAACTATTTCTAGTTACTTAGATTACTGTACTTAATATCACAGTTTATATGAAACTGTTTCTAGTTTGTTTGTTTTTTATTTCGCACAGAGCTAATGTGCTAGCCGTCCCTAATTTAGCAGTGTAAGACTAGAGGGAAGGCAGCTAGTCATCACCACCCACCGCCAACTCTTGGGCCACTCTTTTACCAACGAATAGTGGGATTGACCGAAATATTATAACGCCCTCACGGCTGATAGGGCGAGCATGTTTGGCGGGATGGAGATGCGAACCCGCGACCCTCAGATTACGAGTCGCACGCCTTAACACGCTAGGCCATGACGGGTCCTGTTTCTAGTTACGGAGATTACTGTAGTTGTTTATATCGCAGTTTGTATAAGACTGTCTGTACTTAGATTATTTTAGTTATTTTGTCGCAGTTTGTATGAAACTATTTCTGGTTAATTAGATTATTGTAACTATTAATGTCCCAGTTTCTATGGAACTGTTTCTAGTTTCATAGATTATTCTAGTTATTTATGTCTCAGTTTTTATGAAACTATTTTTGGTTACTTAGACTGTTGTAGTTATTTATGTCACAGATTGTAGGAATCTGTTTCTAGTTACATAGATTATCGCAGTAATTTATCTCACAGTCTATATGAAACTGTTTCTCGTTTCCTACATTATTGTACTTGTTAATGTCACAGTTTATATGAAACTGTTTCTCGTTTCCTACATTATTGTACTTGTTAATGTCACAGTTTATATGAAACTGTTTCTTATTCCTTATATTATTGTTCATATTTATGTCAAAGTTTACATGAATCTGTTTCTAGTTTCCTAAGTTATTGTAGTAATTTCTGTCGCACTTTGTATGAAACTGTTTCGAGTCACTTAAATTATTGTCGTTATTTATTTTGCCGTTAGTATCAAACTATTTGTAGTTACTTAAATTACTCTTATTACTTATATCACAGTGTGTGCTAAACTGTTTCTAGTTTTTATAAAACTACTTCTGGGTACTTAGATTGTTATAGTCATTTATCTCGCAGTTTTATGAAACTATTTCTGGTAACTTGGATCATTGTAGTTATTTATATCTCAGTTTCGATGAAACAGTTTTTAGTTACTTAGATTACTGTTGTTATTTACGTAACAGTTTATATGAAACTGTTCTTACTTTCTTAAGTTATTTTAGTAATTTATGTCGCAGTGTCTATGAAACTATTTAAAGTTACTTATGTTATTGTAGTAATTTATGTTACAGTTTGTATGAAACTGGTTTTAGTTACTAAGATTATTGTAGTAATTTATGTCGCAATTTGTATGAAACTGTTTATAGTTCCTTAGATTATTGTAGTTAGTTATGTCGCAATTTGTATGAAACTGTTTTTAGTTACTTAGATTATGGTAGTTATTTATGTCAGTTTATTTGAAACTGTTTCTAATTACTTAAGTTATTGTAGTAATTTTTGTCGCAGTTTGTATGAAGCTGCTTCTAGTTACTTAGATTACAGTCGTTTTTTATGTCACAGTTTGTACTAAATTGTTTCAAGTTTATATAAAACTGTTTCTAGTTACTTTATTTATTGTGGTTATTTATATCAGTTTATATGAAACTATTTCTGGTTAGTTAGTTTATTGTAGTTTGTATAAAACTGTTTCTATTTACTGAGATTATTGTAGTTATTTGTCTCACAGTATATATGAAAGTGTTCCCAGTTAGTTTTACAACGCTGAAATAAGGAGTTCGATTCCCCTCGGTGGGCTAAGCAGATAGCCCGTGTGGCTTTGCTATAAGCGAGCACACTCCTAGTTAGTTAGATTAGTGTAGTCATTTGTGTCACAGCTTGTACCAAACTGTTTCTTGTTACTTTATTTATTGTGGTTATTTATATCAGTTTATATGAAGCCATTTCTGGTTAGTTAGTTTATTGTAGTTTATATAAAACTGTTTATATTTACTGAGATTATTGTAGTTATTTATGTCGCAGTTTGTATGAAACTGTTTTAACTACTTAGAAATTGGTAGTTATTTATGTTACAGTTTATACGAAACTGTTTCTAGTTACTTAAGTTATTTTAGTCATTTATGTTGCAATTTGTTTGATACTGTTTCTAGTTACTTAGATTATTGTAGTTATTTTCGTCGCAGTTTGTACGAACTGTTTTTTGTTGCTTATATTGTCGTAGTGACTTGTGTCACAG
The DNA here is from genome assembly GCF_004210375.1 of Tachypleus tridentatus. NCBI lineage: Eukaryota > Metazoa > Arthropoda > Merostomata > Xiphosura > Limulidae > Tachypleus > Tachypleus tridentatus. The sequence goes on along the minus strand of NC_134836.1, from coordinate 13,348,457 downwards.
TTTGTACAAAACTGTTTCTAGATAATTGGATTATCGTAGTTATTTGTGTTACAGAGTATACGAAACTGTTTCCAGTTAGCTAGAATACTGAAATGGTTCCTTCTTTAGTGTGCACGAAACTAGTTTTGGTTGGTTAGATTATAAAGTTGTTATTGTAGTTTAATTAGTTTTCGTTTGTGAATCTTCCGTATTTTGATCAACAGTGAATTAAATCCTATGTTTAAACCTTTCGGTAGCTTTACATTATGAAGCGAAGTGATCTTGATTTTTTATAATAAAGCCAGGAAGAAGTTTCCCTGAGCATATCTTCATATTTCGCTAATACTGCATGAAACTTATAACAGTAATATAGTATAATACGCTTATACAGTACTAAACATATTATAGTTAATATACTACAATACAGCATAAAATATGTAACAGTTAATACAGTACATTACATTTAGATAGTGTGAAACGTGATTGTTAATAAAGTACAGAGAAAGAAATATGTGACTTTTAATACAATACAACTCACTAATTCAACAGGAAACATGTGACAATTAATTTAGTGCAATATGATAATAGAGAAAGAAATATGTGACTTTTAATACAATACAATTCACTAATTCAACAGGAAACATGTGACAGTTAATAGAGTATATATAATACGCTAATACAGCATGAAGCATATGACACTTAATACAGTACAATATCACAATAAGGATAGCAAGATACTACCACTTTCACTTCAGTATCTTAGCAACCTTCAATGCTTGTTACGGGCACAGAACAAATACCTCATTATATAGCTTTTCGCTTAACAACAAGCAGAAAAACACAATCACCTTCATTTTATAAAGCCAACATTCACTTTATTTTAGTCTTTTTAAGATAGTAGCACAAAATTATTTAAGGTTTCTTTTGAGGGATTTTATTGTGTGAATGGAGGGGTATCTGTAAGAACATTTAAATATTCCAAACCCGGAAAATAACCTTCTCTAAATGAAATTTTAAGGACGATATGAAAACATTTTCAATAACTAAAGTAAAGTTTTTATTTAGTCATAAATATCTTCAAAGTTCTGATATTGATACTAAGTAGTTAAATTAACAGTATCAATACTTTGGACTAAACTATGGCGGCTAAAAAGCTATAGCACAGTAATTATGAATTTTATCATGTACTAAATCGTTACATTTATGTATACTATATACATGTGTGTAATAAAAACACTTATATATTCAGATCGTTGAGAGAAAAGACAAAGTTTACTAATTTGAGATTTTTTTTCTGACGTTAGTTGTTTCTTTTAGAACTTCAAACTGAAAATACTTTGTTTACTTTAAATGGAAATATTCCAATATTTGAAATAATATGGCTCATTGTGGTGTTTTCTTTATGTCCTTTTCTAAAAAAGCACCTAAAACTTTGAATGTCAATCATCTACAATAAATAATTTCAGAAAGAAAATACCTTTTAGTTGAGCTTAATTTCAAAGGGAGTTTTTCTCATCATCGTTACTTTGTCCAGTTGTCAGTTAGGTAACACATACACGTACACACACAAATGTTACAACTGTCAGTCTGTAATTTGCTGTTTCTCCACCCAAACACAGTTTAGTTGAATTTGTGGCTCTTGGTGCATGGGCCTCAACACGAAACAAGATTAACTAAACTGTTGACTAGCTTAGAATATGCATTGAAAGTTTATCTCTTGACCATCTTTCGAATTATAAACATGAAAAACCGTTTTGGTTGCTTTTTTACCGAATGAGACCGATTACACGACCTGAGAACACCTGAAGATATCCTGATTAACAAACCTGATAAAGAAAATTGAATTGTTCATGGAACCGTTAAGATGTCTACATTTAAAACATTCATGAAGTAGTTTTTAATCGTACCAAACTTGGAAAACTTCTAAATATCACTAAAGAGTCAAAGCTTCAAACATTTCTTTTAGATAACATGATTTATGATGTTGTTTACATGTAGGTTAGACCTATTGTTTCTCATAGAATTGACTATTTGTTTACCTTATTTTTAGCAATCATCAGAACAACTTAGACAAGTCCATCTTTATTTAATGTCATAATTTATTCTAGAAATACAAAATATTTATTTGTAAGATCTGTTGAAACTTTATAAAAGTTTTCGTACAGACACAAATGCAAGTTCTTCAATCATTACACAATGGAAATTAGAAATGGTTTTCATTTCAACATGACTTAATTATATGATTTACACATTAATATTCTTTATTAAACTGTTTTTTATGAACCAATCCTATATTTGTCTGCTTTGAAGACATGTAAACTATTTTACTGTTCAATAGGTTCTTACGGATTGCTCCTACGTACTGCCTCATTTGAAGACATTTAAATCCTTTTGCTCTTGAATAAGAATAAATAAAAATATCAAATAAAAGAAAATTCCGAGTAAAACACATGATATAGAATAACGTCTGCAAAGAAACGCAAAGAACAATACATTTTGTATGGAATTAGTCTCAAGAGTTTAGCTTGTAAACTTTGCACAAAACGTACTACCAATATATTACTCTGATTAAGTATTTGTTGGCATATATATCTGATTAGTACATAATTTAAGTAAATTTTACAATGCCACTGAGACCACTATGAAATAAAAAATACTGTTTTATCTTATAAATTATTTTGAAGATAAACCTAATTATTTCCCAAATTAAACTCGAGCTGGAAAAAGTTCATTTTGATTCAAGTTTGGAACAGCAACCTTAATATAAAAGTCATGATCTTATGTGAACAAAAGAAATAAATGAAATAAACTCATAAATCGCTTCCACTAAACATGAGGCAGTGAGGTTACAGGGTACAGTAGCCATATAAAGCCCCCTTTTTCTGTAGGTTTGTTAAAGAATCTTAAAGTTCAAGTTCACGTGTTTCTTAGCTCACAACACCTGGGGCGAAGGTCCCGTGCTGATTGTAGTGGAAGAGTGATTTATGTGAGATACACCTGTAACCAAAGCGTTATCTGTCGTGATTTCCGCCTTTCATTATTCGTGCTGATTCTCAAACTGTATATACAACTACATTCTTGATCTTACTGAAACGTTAATCTTCATTTTAAACAACAACAAAAATATTTCATTTGCTTAAATGCTGTTTCAAGCGTAAGCTTTTTGTTGTACGTCTGTAACGAAATATATACTGTTAGAGTAAATTCCATTAAAGGATAATAAATTCCTTATACATATATATATATATATATATATATATCCATATTTATGATTGATCACGAGCATGTCCGCAAGGGAGTGGCACTAGAGGGCGCTAAGGTCACTTTTTTTTAAACTTCGTGGGTTTCATCCTCTAGACATTCCACAGGCTTATTAGAATTTCTAATGACCGAATCCCACCTCTTGTCGCTCAGGTATTTCAAACACGTCACTCATGTTTAAAAGCATGAAGATTTTTATTATTAATCATTTTGTTTCCATGGAAATGGGAATCCTAAACTGTTCATGTGTGTCCGCTGTCCTTTACATATTGGAAAATAGAATTCACAACACGTTTTTTAAACAATAGAAATAAATTAAACTAATCCAGATAGTGATAATTTCAATCAAAACTGAGAAGTTACAAAGGTTGGATATTATATCTTAAATTAACTGTAAGTGAAAGATAACATAGTGTATAGAAATAGACTTTTTAGAAAAGCGCATTAACTTGACGTAGATTTTTAACGACACCACAATGCCACATATTCATCAACTCATATTCGTCAGAAAATTCACATCTAGTAAAGTATAATGTATTTCATTAGTCCTATTGTTAAGCACTATGTATGGACCACTTATATTGTCCGTGGATGCGTCAGGCAACTGCTCTGCTCTTTGTTTGTTTTTCGATGTTTGCACAACGCAACAAAGGCTGTCAGAGCTACATTCCTAATTTTAAACCGATGTATTAGAAGAGACTCAAGCTTTTCAATAATATTTAGTTTACGCTTTTCTGACCGCATAGTGAATATATTTGACTGTCACCCTTATAATGCGCCTATGGCCCCAAACCAAGGAGCGTTTTCTTGTTGTTGAATTCGTAGATTCAAAGTTCGACAAACTGGCCACAGGGCGTCGCTCTGCTGTTAACTTGCTTTAGGTTTTAAAACGATGGGCGTTAGTATCCTGTTATATATATCAATTTACTTCAACTTTTCAGGAAAGAGATAAAAAGTTTGCTGTGTTTAATAAGTGGTACATTAAACAAACAAAAGCAGATACATCACTATATCTGAAGAAACAAATTACAGAGATTTTAGTTCTTGCCTGCAATATAAATTCTTGTTTATCATCCAAAACTGTTAGAAAAAAATAAGCATCTATGTTTTACATTTATAGGAAACTTGCTGAAATTATCTGTTACTGTCCATAGTTTGATGTACTTGCCAAGAAAGTAAACTTATTCAGAATCAGAGAACGAAGAAGAAAAGCCAATAATGATAAGAAGCTTGACACAGTGGGAGAAAGCCCATTGTTTAGCGTCCCCGAAATTTGAATTTGAAAGTTTAAAGCGCTCATCCCTTGCCGCAGAAAGGTAGTTCGGACTATGGAGCCCGTAGAAGCGCTAGTAGAATGACTGTCAAATTCCACTATTCGATCAGACAGTAGAAGCCCAAGACATGGTTGTGGTCTATTTACCTTCTATCTAGTCTTGGAACGTCTAACCGCAAATAGACCTCTGTGAAGTTTAATGCTAATATTTAAAAAAACAACAACATAATTTGAGGAAGGGGATAATAAGTAAGTTTTAATTGATAAATAAAGAAGCTAGAAACTTAATCTCAGAACTATATAATTAATAAAAAAATTATTTAAATCTAGCCTAGAAAATCAATAAGTTGGCCACAATTTGAGAAAGAGGACAAGTAGACAAACCTCAATTGGAGAGAAGCTTCAAATTCATAGCAATTCTTACCACTTTGTTTACTTCTATGTCCTTTTTATGCAGTTTATTCTGACAATCTAAACTCTTTTTTTCTACCTCTGAGAGTAATGTGAAAAGATAAACATAAGCTATATAATCGAAACTTAGTGGTAAACATTAATGTTGGAAAGTACAAACTATTTTTGTTTAATAACTTGAAATGGATTAATGTAACGTGTAGCACAAATTTAAAAATAAATTCGCAAACCTCGTGTTGAATTTAAATAAACAAAACACAAAGTGCTTATATTTATATTTGAGGTTGGCAAGTTAAGAGTGGTTTTGGTGATATAAAAATAACGTACAGATATGTTTGATTTCTTAAAAGTTTCCCGTTCCTTAATTAATAACCTTTATGTTTGGTTTCTTAAAGAAGCCTTTGTTACTTCGACTCTATACATGTTTTATAACAGTTAGTATAAGGTTGCTTTCTTTCTTCTTATTTTATCAGTCTCAGGATGGTTTATGGGAATATTTTTGTTATTACTGTTTGTATCCAGTTGAAAGGTTACGAACGTTGAACTTAAATTTGAATATTTTTATGTTTAAGTCATTACCCTTAAGCTTTACCCTTAATTTTCGAAAGTGTATATTATTTTGTTAATTTTTAAGTGATAGTGGTCATTCACTACAATAATGACGTAGCAGTAGACAGGAAGAGATTTCAGATAGATATGGCCAATTTATACAGTGGCGATTAATGTATAGGAATACTACGATAACAGTCTTCAGGTGTTTATGGTGAGCCCCATAAACAGTTTTAACACATAAAAATGACAAAGAACAAAAGTGAACTATTTGTAGTTGTGTGTTCTGTATCGCTAAATCAGCTATAGCTTCGAGCATAGCATACAAAACGAACGTCTGAAGTTGATGGTTAAATAAGTGGGTTTGGAACAAATGTCTATCGTAGCTTTCACTGCAGTTTTCAGTAACTCTTTCATTCAATATTAATATCACTACTCAGACCATATAATCCTGGGGAAACTGCAGCCACTCAACTGCGACTACTTCCTGAGGTTCGCTGCAGGAGAGCTGCTGAAACTATCGGACCGGAAATAAGTTCAAAGAAGCCGCGAGATAATTTGAACATAGCACCCTGTCGTGAAACAAGAGATACACAATTGTACACAAATACAGATATCATGTAAAGCAAGTACTCTTGTCCGACTGAGGTAAAATGGCTGACATCTCGTTTTACCGAGAAACTTTTTATTAATAGTTTCTTATATATTGGTTTTCTATGCTATGATCATTGGGAAATTTGGTCGATTAGATTCAGGACATTATGTTCCAGGACTTCAGTCAACGCCCAATAAACGATCTTAGTAAGCAGGTAGTCTTTCTACTTGAACTGCTGGTGACCTTAGTGCGGAAAAATAATAACAGGGGTCATATAACCACACGTTAGGGTTACAACGACATTTATTCTGTGTAACCATTGTCGCTTGCTTTGTGTGACGGAAGATAACAAGTGAAAGTTATCTGTCTTTGTACTCGTATACTGATATGCCTCTCCAAGATTTTCCTTTAAAATGTTACAGATGTAATTCTCCCTTTTCGTTTAATGATATACAGCTTATTCAGTGGTTAAATGCATTAGCTGTAAAAAGGGTTTAAATCAACACAACCATAAATATATGTATATAAATATAATAGTATCGTTTTTTTGTCTATTGCATGTTCATGGTGTGGAAGTTCATTAGGTCTGTGCAGGGGGTTTCATACAGGTTTTCAGCTTTACATTTGCGGTTCTAATGGGCGTTTTTGCATTTTTTAAACAATACTTCGCATCCTGTTGATAAATCTTTACCAAATTTGGCATTAAGAGTTATTGGATATCTTGATGACGAGTTATTGGATCTATGTGGAAAAAACATTTTGTAGTTTATTTGTTTTTACAATTACACATAAGAGAAGCGACTTTTCATGTCCTAATTGTGAATTTACATAACTTCCATCCAGTGGACGGGTACTCCATCTAATATATAATAAATATTTTTCTATGTTGCTACTAAAACAACCAAAGTGACTTATTTTGATATTAAACTTTATCCCTTTAGTAGAGGGTTGATTCTTCCCATATTAAATATTCAGACTTATGTCAGAGGTTAAATATATCCTCGTGAACATTTCACATCTATTGTAGGTGTTGATTCTTTCTCTGTGTAATAGTCTTGTTATTTCTGCATGTATGTTCACACTTATAAAAGGAGTCGACTCTTTCAATACATAGTCTTCAGACTTTTGGTAAGAACTAATTATTTCTTTATATCTTTAAAACTGTAATAGGAATTGAACCATTGATGTAAAAATCTTCAAACACGTCGTAAGGATTGAATATTTCTAAAGGAAATCTTCACATCTATAATATATGAATTAATTAGATGAGAACCATTTCCTTCTATAAAACCAAAATTTACATGTTTTCGTGGCGTGTGAGATACAAACACAGATTTGCTCATGGTTTTTCTCCTCTAAATAATCATAATTTCCATGATTGTTTAGCCTGTGGTATAAAAACACAGATTTTATCATGTATTTTTTTTTATATAAAACTGTTTTTAGAACAATTCACTTGATGACTCCCACTCTCCTCTCACGTGAAGGTAAATATTAAACAACTTTCTGAAATCTTTGAAGTCAACCTCGACTTGTTATATTGAACTGTTTTAAGACAAGGATTTTTTAATCTCTAAACTTTTACTTATTGAACTTTTAACGTATATATTTGTATTACATAGTCGCCATACTTGCATCGTTTCTTGTCGCTTATTTTGTCTCTAAAACCATCTCTAATTATTTCTCAAAGTTTCGTCCGACAAGAATATCATATTCATTAAACATTCTGTTTGTTAGTCTAGATGTTCGCACAAAGCTAACACAGGGATTATCTGTACACAGACACATATAATCTTGAACTGATAGACTAAAGGGAAAGGAGATATCCAACAATTACTCATCGTCAGTTCTTGGGCTACTCATTACAAACTAATAGTGGGATTTTACTGTTCATCTTACATAGAATTTGCATGTGATGTCAAGTCCTATTTATTCAATGCCGCCAAACCTTCCTTTCTAGTAGTCAACACCAAAACAAGATATGATAAAGCTTCATATGCTCTCAATATCGTAAGCATGGCCTCTGTCAAAAGTTACGAATCCAAAACTTTACGGCTTTGAAGCTTCTCGTTTACGTTTTCTTCAGACATGTTTTCGAGAAAATTTATAGCGTTACGTAACACGGTATCAAAGACAAGTGTGTTATGCTTCAGCTCAGAAAACCGCAACACTTGATTGGAAACTGGAAAACATAGCAGAGTAAAGTGTAGGCTACTTGTTAAATACCTCTATTGAGCATCCACATCATCAAATTACAGGTCAAATTTTCTCGGCGACAGGACGCGTACCATCAATTACAGGTTCCATATTCTGATTATAAAAGAGTTACATAATAAATTTTCAATTTTAACTAGAATCACTGATACTTTATAGCGATAAATATCAAATTAATTTACAAAAAAATTATAAATCATATTCAGTATTGATTAGTTAATAAGTTATCTACCTTATAAAAGTCTCCATAACAAAAAATTGAAACCAATTTACTATCCATTGTTTGTGTCTAAAATATCTAATTATAATATTATAATTCATATATGTTATCCGGTTTACATTAATATTTTTTTTTTAATAGAAACTTTTATTTGATTAGTAGATATAGTAAAATCAGTCACATATTTCGTTAAACCAATAAAAATAGTGTTTTGGTGTACTTAGTACTAATTACATGTAGCATGCTTCATCTTTAACACGATATATTACAAAAACTATAAAATACGTTAATTATGAATGAGATTTGGGCTTCCTCAGTCATAGCAGACCCCAGTAATAAAGCGGCATGTCTGTGGACTCACATCGCTAGAATCCGGGTTTCAGTACTCGTAATAGGCAGAGCACAGATAGCCCATTGTATAGCTTTGTGCTTAATTCCAAATAAACAAACAGTTATGACATGTAATTTACCAAAAGTCTCTCAGTTTGATTGTGTATTAAATAAATAGAGATTTATGTGAGTCAATTTTAATATTTCTGTATTCATGATATTTTACTTTATTCTATAGGTGACGCTGATGATCGACGGACAGAGAGCGCTTCCTCCAGATATGCCTCAGTTGGAGAACCTGGATGTAGATTGTGCAAAAGATGGGATGACAGTGACGGTCGAGTTTGACAAAACTTTTGGAGGAGTTATTTACTCCAAAGGATTTTATGATGTCGATATTTGTCGTTTTGTCAGCGCCACCTCACGAGATGCAAGAAGTTTCACATTTCAAATCCCTCTAGCGGCATGTGGAACAGTTGGGCAATTCGAGATTCTAACGCATGACCAGGATATGTATCTAGAAAATACGGTAATCATTCAGAATGACCCTTATATTCAGGAGGCGTGGGATCAAGCTAAGCGTCTGAGGTGCATATGGAGTCACACATTAATGAAGACTGTGTCTGCTCGACCTTTCGAAGTCTACCAGCCTTTCACAGTACCAGTAACTTTCACCCAAGATACCATCAATGCCCTTATGGAGGTCCAAGTAGGAAAGGGACCCTTCGCAGCCCCTGCTTCTGGATACTTACACGTTGGAGATGAGACTAGCCTTGTGGTTTATCTCCAAGATCCGACTAATAGGTTTGACGCAGAGATGATGGGGTGCGAGGCGTCCAACGATAAAGGATTTTCTGTTGCTCTAACCGACGAGAATGGCTGTGTCAAGCGACCTGAAATGATGACGCCATTTTACAAGACACGTGACACGCGTGAAACAGGCGCTGATCTGATTATATATTCTTACTTCAAAGCTTTCAAACTACCAGATACCACACACTTCTATATTCGTTGTGACATGAAAGTTTGCCTCAAGAAGTGTAATGCTCATTGTGTTCTTCACATCAACAACAAAACGTCTCGACACCGACGTGAAACCGATGAAGTTGTCAAAACAACACATCTTATTCGTAGTTTAACTGTGTTTTCTAAAGAAAATCTAGAGATGGCGCTATTTCCCGCAGCGGACTATTACTGTTTGTCAAAGTCTGCCTTTGTAATAGGAGGATCAGTTGGCGTAGTGGTTCTCATATTGGTTTTTGGCGTGGTTGTAATAGGTTTTAAAAAAATCAAAGGTTATCAAATGCTACTGAAAAAATGCGAAGAATGTTATGTTAAGAACTAATGTTCACAGTCACTTTTAGACACAAATCATTTACCCAGTTAACCTAAGTGGTAAAATACTTCAAGTGAAAACAGCACAACTGAATAACACATTCCTGTAAATTCTAGCTTTTATATATCTCGGATTTACTGATGCTTTGTGCTGAATCTTACAAAAGTCTTTATGTAGCAGACAAATATATATTATGTATCTGTACCTCTTTGAAGATGTATTCATAACATTTACTGTATGATGATTTGGTCAGTATGATCTGTAGCATTATTTTTTTCTAAGAGGTAGTTGTAAACCGCATCTTTAGCACATTCTACAATATTCTTTTCTGACGGATAGTAATCAACAGCAACTGTAGCACATTCTATAATGTTTTATTGTCACAGGTAATTGTAAACCGTATCTGTAGCACATTGTAATATTTCGTTTTAATACTTTTTTCTCTACAGCAGCTTACTTTAATAATAATGGTTTTCTTCATATTTTTCACATTAAGAACGAGGTGTTCTTACTTCCGTGAACTTTTCAGGTTAAAAAACAAAGCGCGTTATTATTCTCGTAATCTTTTAGTTTGAAAATAGATGGTTCATACTCTCGCAAACAAAAAAAACAACACGAAACAGGAAATGTAGTTCTTAGAATGTAGTGTCAGTAACCAACCTCAAAAGAAATAACAGCTGGGTACTTACTTTTTCGATCATATCTGAATTTCATTCATTGATTGCATTTAGTTTGCTTTGGTCCATTAGCCAGTTATTTGAGTTCGAATTATACTACTTTTATCTTGCCCATAATTTACCTCCTTTAAGAGAATAATTGTTTTCAAACCTGGAAAATTGTTGTGCTGGTTCCAAAAATCACCTCTCATTAAGTTAAAAACGCGTGAGATGCTTGCAAGTAACGTTAATTAAAAACGTGTGCTTTGTAATTTGTAGGAAACTTTTATCGAATACACCAAAACCATATAATGCAATATTGTAGTTTGATGGACATCTAAAGACTAGTTTTTCACATCCACAAAACTTGACAAGGGTAGTTTTTCTAAGTAAACAGATAGATATTTCAAGATATAGATGATCAGTCAAAGGATTTTTACACGAATATTTGAATATCTTGTATACTTAATGTTTAACACTCTGTAAGTATGTTTTAATCAAGTAGGTACCAAATTAGTCTTATTTCTAACACCAGGGGTCTACATTAGCAATACGTTAAGAGTATAATATTTAAAACTTAAGATTTAAAAAATGTGTTTTATAATGGTTGCTGCCTCTCCTGGAGGCGTTATAACATGTTACCTTCAAACCTTGCTAACAAAACGACTGACAAGATGAAACTAACTTATATACCAATAGTTTCTTAAGACTACTAAAGCCAGCTTCAGTCCATAGGAACTTGCCAGGTAAAGAACTCATATAAAACATAATACATGATTAAATTTTTTTTATATATATTGTGGGTAATAATAATTCAGTCTAGACAGCCATAGGCGGAGTAATCAGAAGCCAGAGGGTAAGGGGAATGATAGTTCCTCTCTTGGTTTACGCCAGTAATACCTATTAATAATTTTAAAGATACCCATAAGCTAAATCTCATTTCAGAAATTACTTCATTTCATGTATATAAATGTTCTTCACCTGAAGTAATTTTGTTTATGGTAAAGTAACCATCAACTTTGTCTGTACAACGTTTAGAACTAAAATTTTCTAAACCCTATCTGCAAGTATATCAATTATAATAGCTTGGTTAATTTCACGTGTAAAATGTATGTTGCTATCGAAAAAGTATTTCTATGTTTAAGAGATTTCTTCCTGAAAGTATAATGCAAAGAAACATATACTTTTCAATTAATATACGTATGTAGTTCGATGAGCTAATGGCAATTCTGCTGAATAAAATAATGTGCGACACATAATACTCTGTATTGTTCACACTTCAAATTGTTTTCTTTATGAAATGTTATTTGTTTCATATTAAATTACTTGTGCATAATGTATGACGTCAAATGAATTACCTCAAATGAATTATTTAGATTTTCTCCTTATAATACTTTATAGATTTACAGTGACATCAACAGCTTGGTAATTTCTTGGTTCGATGGTGTAAGGTTGTTTTTTTTTTCATGTAAACGACTAATCCTGGTTAAATAATAAAATTTTATTTTGGATTTTGTAACAGAAAAGTTCCGTTCAAATTTTTCTGTGCATGAAATATTTATGCAAAAAATTTCATACTCCGTTAAAAGAAAGTATAGTAAGCAAAGTTGTCTAGAAACTTTAACTTTTAACAATCAAACATCTCATATGAAAAAACGCAGATCATTTTACATAGCAATAGTGATTAAGAAAAAATACAATATAACAACGACAAAAGAATATTCTAAGATGAATGCAATAAAGACAAAAGGTTGGTGACAGACAAGTACGACAAAGATAAGAGGATACTCTGAGACAAGGACAACAAAGAAAAGAGTATTCAAAGATATACGCAAAAAATACTAGAAGAAAATAAGAGATAAAAACAAGACAAAAAGATGCTTAAATACGAGGACAGCAAAAACAAGAGAGTATTCAGAGATAAAGATATAAAAGAGATAAATATGACATTGAGACATGACAGTTTAGCCCACATGGATACAAGTAGTGATCTCGTTTTAAAAATTACAATTTTTTTCCTAAAGTTGACATAAATGTGACTGAGGTTCTAAAAAATGTATGGAACATCAAAGTCGTGGTCCTAAAATATATAGTTAGCATAAAGTTGTGATTGTGAGTGAGGTAGGTAACCTAAAGTTATGGTTCTAAGAGATAAATATGATAGTAAAGTGGACATCAAAACTATATTTGTATGGGACACTAAAAACAGCCTCGAAGCAAACACATATATTATAAATACTAATTTTAATATAAATCAGCCTTTTTCTCGTTCATATTTATAAGGTTCGCTGAATATTTGTATATATTGGTGTTTTAATTGATTTGACACATTGTTCCAAAATTACTTCCACATCCCTTAGGTTTAAATTAAAACAGTATTATTTTGGCAAATACCAACAAAGATTTTATAACAACATGCAGAACTGTGGCAACTATAAACATTTAAATGTTGTCATTGAAACTTTTAAAAATAAGTATTTAAATTATTTTCACGTCTCCTAATTCACATCAGCAGTATTGCGTAAATTTTATGTTAATATAAAGATAATTGGAGCTGGATAAATATAATGTCTACGTGTAAATCTTCCCGCTTCCTTCATAGATATTATCTTTTTGGTACTTGCGTATAATGTTTAAATAATAACTAAACAATACACAGAGATAAAATCGATACACAATTGAAAACATTTCTAAAATGTGGACTCTACATGATTTGATGTTGTGTGTTGTTTATTTATTAGTTTAGTTTCCATTTAATATAGATAAAATAAATTTTGACGTATTCAGTTTATGATAGAACATTATAACCGGATTTTTAACGAAAATGATAACCTGTAGGTAGATTTATTTAACTTATGATATAATATGAAAACTGTGTTTTAGATAAGAATAATATCCCATGGTGGCATTCAACTTATAACAGGATTCTAAACCGAATTTTAGATGAGAATAATAACCTGTAGACTTATTTAACTTGTGATACCAACTTGTATGTCTTGCTGCTGACTTCGTTTTTCTTGATTAATTTTAATTTAGTTTAGAGAGTGAAATAGGTCCCATGTTATCCCAAAACATTAAGTTAAGATACTGGGTCTTCAAGTTTATCAATATTCCTTTGTTTTATGTAACCATTAAGTATGGAAGTATTCCTGTTTTGGAAATTCTAAATCTCTAATGCATTCGCATAAAGTTTCTTTCGAAATAACTTTTGATTTGTCAAGTTTTTGATCTAGCAATTCCCAGATCTCCTCAATTGGATTGAGATGAGGGATCTGTAGTGGTTATTGCATCATTTGAATGACTCCAGCAGTTTTTCTTAGCTAAGTAATGTCTACATAGGCTGTATGAGTGTTTGAGATCATTATATTCTTGTTAGTAAAATTCTTTATCACTACTACGCAAACCACTGTGTATAGGATGACGGATAAGTATCTGATGGTACTTGGCTTGGTACATTACTCCATCTATTTTGACTCAGCAGTAAAACACATTTGAGCCAACACACTATTTCCCCAATGCTTCATGATAGGTGCTATGTATTGAGGTAAGTATATTTAACCTTTTTTCTACCAGACATACAGCCTATACATTGAACCAAACATTTCAAACTTGCTCATCGAGTCATCAACATATATAGTATTAAATACTATTTTTATCAAGTGTATTTGCAGAGTGGTCTTAACTTCATTTCTTCTAGTATATACCGGTACCACATGCTAGGTCCTTGCTGACTTGTTTCTCCATAGTTAAGACACTGCGTTGGGTATCAAGACAGTTATTTCAGACCCCAAATTTGATCAGTAAGTTCATTCAAGCAGAATCCCTATGGCATGCCTTAGTACAAGTATACGGAAATTCTATATAATAATAAACATTTTCACCTTGGCTCATTCATTTGTCAACATGGGTCAATAGAGCATTACCACGATGTTGAAATTTAGATTCTGTGTTGACATAAAAGAATTAGCCCGAAGAAATAGAAAGGATGACAAAATATTCAACATAATACTGTATGTAATATTGATTTATGAGTTTTATTGATTATATGAGTATTTATGAGTACTGTTAACTGAATATTTAAAATTAAAGATCGATTTTCTAGACCTAAATCTCCTACATAATTTCAAGCACTTATCGTTTTTCTAAAGTCCCAATAGATGGCACAGCTATTTCAATACCTTTGTTATTTTTCAACCAATTTGAGAGGTAGCTTCGTTAACGTCGAAATCCAGTATCTACCAAATCAAGCACGGTATAGTGGTTAGAAGCTTCGTCTCATGTACTGAAGACAAAAATGTAGCTCCACATTTTGTAACCGCTCACTATTCAATTAGTGTAGCTCAAGATGGAAGAAAATACGTTGATTAGCTGTCTCCTATCTGTACTCTGGCAATTCAAACATATGGACGACTAAAGACAAATAGCTCTTGTGTAGCTTCACCAAAATATATGAAACAAACAAACGAAATCAGTAATTTTCTAAAACTTAATTCTTGATAACACTTTAACGCTGTTATAAACTGTGTTGATGTAGTTAATTATAATTAATTCCACTAAGAGCCAAACGAGGTCGCTCCCTCTCTATATATATACATATATGTATATAAAAGAAAGAGTGTCACCCTGCAAGCAAAATAGACATTAAGACATTGCGACTGTGCCCGTACATAGATGGACAATGTAGTATACGCCACATGTTGGCCTACTAAGTGACGGTAATGGGCACTTGAGACATTTGGCTGTGAATCAGTACCAAGATTCCTGTCTGTAACACCAAGAAGCAGACGTACGCTTTCACCAACACAGAAGTTTTAACAACAAACACATTGCAGACGGAGAACGAACATACAATCCAGAGAATCATAGTGTACAAGACTTGCCATAGTTTATTAAAGCCTATAAATATAAAGAAGCAAACTGGAAACTCAAAATGTTAGTAGTTGTTCTTGCATTTTCTAGTTCTGTGATATAGTTAAATATTCTGTGTGAATCTAGAATTGAACTATTATGTAAAAGATGAACCTAACTTGTGAATGTTTTAAACAACTCCATACTTATACATTCATTTATCAAGAATAAAAGTATTTCATGAAATCTCACTCAATTGGAGCAATGATTTCATGCTCTCCTTTTTAAGTGAAGATAAACTGTTTTTAGTTAGCACAGTGTTATGAAATACGCGGAATATCAAGTTATCAACAAATCGTAACCCACATGAAAACAAACTATTCTACTGTTTATCAACAAACCACAACCAACGTGGGATCAAACTACGCTTCACTTGTCTTATTTTAAATCACAACCGACATGGAAACAAGTTATACTTTTGATGAAACTTTGTAGAATGGACGGCAACTGCCTGTTGTGGAGACACAAGTGTAAAAGACGATGTTTCGAAAGTCTTCCGCCTTTGAAAGAAGTTACACTTTTGTTTCTCAAAAAGTTACAGCTTACGTGAGTTCAAAATACTCTTCTTATATTGAACAAATCACAATCCCTGTGAGATCAAAATACTCTTCTTATATTGAACAAATCACAATCCCTGTGAGATCAAAATACTCTTCTTATATTGAACAAATCACAATCCCTGTGAGATCAAAATACTCTTCTTATATTGAACAAATCACAATCCCTGTGAGATCAAAATACTCTTCTTATATTGAACAAATCACAATCCCTGTGAGATCAAAATACTCTTCTTATATTGAACAAATCACAATTCCTGTGAGATCAAAATATTCTCTTCTTATATTGAACAAATCACAATCCCTGTGAGATCAAAATACTCTTCTTATATTGAACAAATCACAATCCCTGTGAGATCAAAATACTCTTCTTATATTGAACAAATCACAATCCCTGTGAGATCAAAATACTCTTCTTATCATTGAACAAATCACAATCCCTGTGAGATCAAAATACTCTTCTTATATTGAACAAATCACAATCCCTGTGAGATCAAAATACTCTTCTTATATTGAACAAATCACAATTCCTGTGAGATCAAAATACTCTTCTTATATTGAACAAATCACAATCCCTGTGAGATCAAACTATTCTTTGTTTCTCAACAAATCACAATCCCTGTGAGATCAAACTATTCTTTGTTTCTCAACAAATCACAATCCCTGTGAGATCAAACTATTCTTTGTTTCTCAACAAATCACAACCTGCGCTTCTTTTTCTCATACGAATAAACTTACAACTAGAAGTGAGCTACACTTCTGTTTCAAAAAAAAATCAAAACCCGCGAAGGATAAAACTACCCCTTTGTTTCTCAACCAATAACAACCACGAGGAGAGAAACTGCGGTTTTATTCATAAAGAAATCATAACCCCCATAGGAACAAATTACGTGTCCATTTCTGAACAAGTCACATCAAAGTGATATCAAACAACTCTTATGCTTTCAAACAAATCATAACCTACGCGAGATCAAACTACTTTTTTTCTAAATAAATCACACCGAATGCGAGTTAGAATTATGGTTCTGTTTCTCAAAATATCTTAGTACATGTGGGAACAAACTACGATTCTGTTTCTCAACAAATCACAATTCATGTAGTAATAAGCTGCGTGGCCCGGCATGGCCAAGCGTGTTAAGGCGTGCGACTCGTAATCTGAGGGTTGCGGGTTCGCATCCCGCTCGCGCCAAACATGCTCGCCCTTTCAGCCGTGGGAGCGTTATAATGTGATGGTCAATCCCACTATTCGTTGGTAAAAGAGTAGCCCAAGAGTTGGCGGTGGGTGGTGATGACTAGCTGCCTTCCCTCTAGTCTTACACTGCTAAATTAGGGATGGCTAGTACAGATAGCCCCTCGAGTAGCTTTGTGCGAAATTCCAAAACAAACAAACAATAAGCTGCGCTTTTTTTTTTGAACAAATTACAGTCCGCTTAGGATCAAACTACACTTATGTCTCTTAAGGAATAACAATCTACATGGGAGTAATCTACGCCACTGTTTACAAAGAAATCACAATCTACCCAAGATCGAACTACGCTTTGTTTCTCAACAAACCATAATTCTTGTATGATTAAACTACTCCTCTGTTTTTTAACGAAACACAATTCACGTAGGAATAAACTACGCTTTTCTTTCTCAACAAGAAACAGCCCACAAGGTAACAAAGTATGCTTCTGTTTCTCAACAAATCACAACCTACGTGTAAAAAATACACTTCTGTTTCTCCAGAAATCAACTTACATTCGAGTGTATTACGTTTCTGTTTCTAAATAAATCACAACCTATGACGGATAAAATTACGATTCTGTTTCTCAACAAATTAAAATACACCAAAGAACAACCTACCCTTCTATTTCCCAACAAATTAGTATTCACGTACAAATAAATTACGACTTTTTGCTCAACAACTCACGAAAACATGGGATTAAACTACACTTCTATTTCTCAAGAGACTACAGCCCGAATGGGAATAAAATACGCTTACCTTTCTCAACAATTCAAAACCCACGTAAAATCAAAATGCTCTTCTGTTTTCAAAAAAATTACAATTCACATATGAGCAAACTACTCTTCTGTTTCTAAACAAAACAAAACATACGCGTGATTAATCTACTCGTCTGTTTCTCAATATATCAAAACCCATGAGGGATCAAAATAAGGTTCTGTTTCTCAGCAAATCACAATATACGTTGAATAAAGTACATCTTGTTTGTCATAATATCGTAATCCATGTGGGACTAAACTACGCTTATGTTTCTAACAAAATCAAAACCCACAAAGGATCAAACTGAGTTTTTGTTTCTCAGCAAATAATAAACCACGTGCGATCAAACTATACTTCTGCTTGTAAAGAAATCACAAACTACATGGAAATAAGCTACAAATCAGAACGTAAGTGTGATTAAAATACTCTCCTGTTTCCAAAAAAAAAAAGCACAATTCACATGGAAGTAAACTACGTTTCCGTTTTTCCAAGAATAACAACCTATATTTGATCAAATTAAGCCATGTTTCTCATCGAACCACAGCCTACGTGTGACCAATCTACGCTTTTGTTTAACAAATAACAACTCATATGGGAATAAACTACACTTCTGATATTTTTTTCAAAATTACTCATCTGTTTTGAATAAATCACGACCCATATAGGAACAAACCAAGTTTCTGTTTCTTAAAAAATTTAGCTCACATGAGATTGTTTTTAATTTTTGTTTGTTTTTCTTAATTTTGCGCAAAGCAACACGAGGGCTATTTGCTCCTACTATCCCTAATTTAGCATTGTAAGAGTAGAAGGAAAGCATCTAGTCATCTTTACCCACCTCCCACTCTTGGGCTACTCTTTTTATCAACGAATAGTGGGATTGACAGTCACATTATAACTCCCCACGGCTGAAAAGATGAGCAAGTTTGATGGGAGGGGGGGGTATTCGAACCCGTGACTTGCACATTGCGAGTCGAGCGCCCTAACCACCCGACCATGCCGAACAGTCAACACGATATAAAACTATTAATTTGCTTTTAAACAAACCACAAACCACTTTCTGCTTCTTAACAAAAATTATAATTAATGTAATTACGCTCCTCTTTCTCGACAGTAAACAGTTCATGCGCAGATAAAATACGATTTTGTTCATCAACAATTCACAAGCTACCTAGGGACAAACTACCCTTTAGCTTCTCAAAATATCACAACCCACGTTAATAATCTACACCTCCGTTCCTCAAAAAATAACAATTAACGTTGTGACAAAATGTGCTATTGCTTTTCAAAAAATTACAATAAACATACAGTAAAACTACTCTTTTGTTTCACAACAAAGTACAACCTACTTTAGATGAAACCACCCTTGTTTTAAACAGTTTATAGTCAAAGTTGGATCAAACTACGCTTCTGTATCTCAATAAATTATAACCACGCAGAAGCAAATTCCATGTATGATGAAATTACTTTGTATTTTTCATAACATCACAATCAACTTGGGAAGAAACAATCACAACCCATGAAAGATGTTTCTAGCTGAGACAGAGGTAAGTCTACGGATTTACAATGCTAAAATCATGGGTTCGATTTCCCTCGGTAAACACAGCAGAGGCCCGGCATGGCCAAGCGTGTTAAGGCGTGCGACTCGTAATCTGAGAGTCGCGGGTTCGCATCCCCATCAATCAAATTACTTTACTATTTACAAACAAATCACAGTTCACGTGTGATCAGTCTACTGTTGTATATCAAAAAATCACAATCCACGTGACATCTGATTACTCTTCTTTTTCTCAAAAATCACAATTCTCATATCAGTAAACTAAGTTTTTTTTCTGAAAAAATCACAACCTTCGTAGGATCAAATTACAGTTTTGTTTCTCAAGAAATCGTAATTTACGTACAAAGGAATAAACTGCGCTTTACATGGGAGTAAACTACATTTCTCTTTTTAAAAAATCACAACCCATATGGAACAAACTATTTTTCTGTTCCTCAAAAAATTACAGTCAACGCGGAATCAAATCTGTTTTTAAACAACTTACAAACTACTTAGGACCAAAATATTCTTCTACTTCTCAACTACGTCAAAAACTATGTCTGATAAAACTATGCTTCTGCTTAAAAAAAAACACAACCTATGCGGATCAAACTTTGCGTCTGTTTCTCAACACTTATAATTAAACTACTCTCCTGCTTTTAGAAAAATCACAAACCACTTGCGATCAAACTACGCTCCTGATTCTCAAGAAGTCACAATCCGGCTAAAAGCAAACTACGCCTCTGTTTCTTTACAAATTACAACCGACTTGAGATCACTCTGCGGTTGTGTTTCTCAATAAATCACAACTTATGTGGGATTTAGCTACCCAGCTGTTTTTTTTTTTTTTTCAGAAACCACAACTCACTTGGTATCAAATTATTTTCCTGTATATAAACTATAACAATCTACGTGAAATCAAACAATTCTTAACAAACTGGCCAAGCATGGCCAGGTGGATAAGGTACTCGACTCGTAATCCGAGGGTCGCAGGCTCGAATACCTGTCACACCAAACATGCTCGTTCTTTCAGCCGTGGTGGCGTTATAATGTAACGGTCAATCTCACTATTCGTTGGTAAAAAAGTAGCCCAAGAGTTGGCGGTGGATGGTGATGGCTAGCTGCCTTCCCTCTAGTCTTACACTGCTAAATCAGGGAAGGCTGGCGCAGATAGACCTCGTGTAGCTTTGCTCGAAATTCAAAACAAACCGAACCAACCTTAATAAATTAGAATCTATCAAAATAGTATTCTGTTCCCAAGTCACAATTAACGAGGGATCAAACTACTTTTCTGTTTCACAAGAAATCGCAACATGCATGGTAAAAACTACGCTTTTGTTTCTCAATCAATCACAACTCACGTGGATACGACTTCGTGACTGTTTCGTTAATGTTATAATCCACATGGAATCAAACTACACTTATGTTTAGAAAAAAGTCTAAGTACATTTAGGGTCAAGCTACTCGTCTGTTTCTCAACAAATAACAATTCAACTGGTAGCAAGCTAAGCTGCTGTTTCTCATCACAATCATCTAGAATCAAACTGTGCTTCTGAGTCTCAAAAAAATCTCAACCTGTGTAGAATAAAGCCGCGTTTAAGTTCCTCAATCAGTCATAATCCATGTGGGAAGTGTCTATGTTCGCCCTCCGCTAGTGCAGCGGTAAGTCTACGGATTAACAACACTAAAATCAGGGGGTTCGATTCCTCTCGGTGGGCTCAGCAGATAGCCCGATGTGACTATGCTAAAAGAAAAACACACACACGTTTTCGTTTGTCAACTAATTTTCTCTTTGCGCTAATAATTATTCAGTTATGGTTTAATACACACATACACACACACACATATATACGTAACACCATTCTTTTTTCTTCTTCATCATTACTCTACTTAATTTCAGTTACTTAAGCAATGCTGATAATTATATCGTTTCAATTCTTTAATCCACTTCACATCAGAACAGTTGTTATTCATGCAATTTATGACATATATAGTTTCTCTACCATTATTATTCCTCGTTGCTATTGGATACGGCAGTTACAGCCTGGTTGACCTATTACTGCGTATTCTTCTTTGCATGCACTCATACTTTTTAGAAATGTGTATTAGAGTGTCTTATCTTCACGGTAATCATTATTTCATTTAATTTCAATATTAGCTACGCATGTAAAACGCTCTTCTGTATTTGTCCTTGTCATTATTTGGTTTAATTTCATTGGTAACTATAAATTTTCTTCTCTATTTATTGTCAGAAAAGTTAAATATATATATTTTTTAGATTTATAACGATTTTAACAGTTTAAGTGTACTTTTTATAGACACACTAATAGTTTAAAAGACTAGAATCTCATTAACTGCTTAATTAAATCCACATTGACGTGAGTACCCACGTGGAACGACAAAATGTAGGCGACTGCCATTCCTCTGTTTTTAATTCAAATTCTGTAGGCGAGACATTAAGCAGCAGTTACGTATGTAATAGCTTCGTTATGGTAAGCATGCAAAAACATATTGTAGATGCATGTAAAAGCTAATATAATGTTTCTTGTAACTCCAACATGTGATGAATAGATTTCCATATAAAGCAACTAAGGTTACGTGTACTGTTGCCCACGACGCCAGACAAGATCACATACTGCATGTCTCGTTTATTTTGCTTTCTCGGCTATCTCAATGTAAGAAGAATGCAATTGTTTAATAAAGATAATACTGATTAAAATGTTTACGTTTATTTTATCCGAATAATTTCAACACTGTTTATCGAGGACCTTCGGAAATAGTGAAATCTCTTACACAGAGCACATATGTGTAAGGAACGATCGCTCTGGCAAGTGATAACAGTTACTTTGAGACCGTAGACATTCCTTACTTTAATGTTCGAGTAGTATCATTCTGAAAATATTAGCTTATTTTGGAACTTAAAAATATGTTAAGTTAGTTTTTCTAGTAAAGCGAAAATAGAATGGCATTACTTATATTTATGGCTGGAATTTCCCAATAACGTGCAAATAGAAAAACACGTGTCACTGTTTGGGTATATTTTTAGATCTATATTAAAGATCATTGCATGGTACATCATAATATATTTTATGATTTATTACTAAAGTTATAGAAAGTGAATCAATAGATCCTTAGCTACGATAAAGATAAAACTTCTCCAATTTTCAATTATCTCGTTACTGTTGCAACAGCTTTAGAAGAACAAAATTCTGTATTAAGTGATATCCCTCAAAAAATGTTGAATGTGTTTTCTTGTTTAGTAACAGATATCAGTAACGGTCGTCACACATACGATAATTTTCATGATCTAAATATTTTTAGGTAAATATCAAATCAAGGTAAATAAATGCAACTAAGAACTTACATCAATCTACAAGTATTTTATTGAAGTGGTGATTCAGGACATCAACAACAGTAACCCTTGAGATAAACAGTAAACAGTAGTAACGCTCCACTCAATCAGTAAAGAACATTAAGATAAGCAGTGAAGGGCAGTAAGTCTTATTATGAATGATAAATAGTACAACTATCGAGATAAGCAGTGGAGGGCAGTAAGTCTCATTATAAATGATAAATAGTACAACTCTCGAGATAAGCAGTGGAGGGCAGTAAGTCTCATTATGAATGATAAATAGTACAACTATCGAGATAAGCAGTGGAGGGCAGTAAGTCTCATTATAAATGATAAATAGTACAACTCTCGAGATAAGCAGTGGAGGGCAGTAAGTCTCATTATGAATGATAAATAGTACAACTATCGAGATAAGCGGTGGAAGACTGTAAGTCTCATTATAAATAGTAAATTGTATAATTCTCGATATAAACGGGGAATATCAGTAACTTTTGAGACAAACTATAAACAGAAATAACTCTCATTATAACAGTAAATACCAGTAGCTCTTTATATAAACGATAATGTGTCATTCATTAAATTTATATCAACAGACCTATAAAGAAATAAGTAAAACAATGAATTAAGTAACTACTATTTTCTTCACTTTACTTACCGTTACTTTCTGCTCCTCAGCAGCAACACATGATCATATGTACATTTGTAGGAAGAAACTATGATAAACACTAGATTAAATATACCCCCTAGTTTTACCAACAAACGTTAAGATAAATTATTAAAGTTAAATTGCTTCTGCTTTGTGAAAACAATAACAACAACACTTGTAGTAGTTTTATAGCTCTAAAAAGACTACATGTCTGAAATATCTTGTTACCTCCGAATCTGGTATCTAAAAATTTGATCAGTTTCAACATTTGAAACACTTGACACCTTAGGAGAGGTTTCTATTAAACTTGAAAATTTTTAACTGATAGTCTAGAAGCTCTGGGCTGAAAATTTGTAAAGTATATGTTTTAGCTAATCGTGTACATACTCATGATTGAGCGCTTTTGTGAAACATAATGGAATGTTTTAGGGCAAAGCTACACAGGGGTTATCGGAGCTCCGTCCAACACGAGGAATCGAATCCATGACTTTTTAATTTAAAGTATGCAAACTTAAATCCAAACCGTTGGAAGACTGTTTCTTTAAAATCCCTAAAAGT
The DNA here is from genome assembly GCF_004210375.1 of Tachypleus tridentatus. NCBI lineage: Eukaryota > Metazoa > Arthropoda > Merostomata > Xiphosura > Limulidae > Tachypleus > Tachypleus tridentatus. The sequence goes on along the minus strand of NC_134836.1, from coordinate 13,324,094 downwards.
TTGAATTTTTTTTAAATAATCGTCTTGAGTCTCAGGATTTAATATGTGTGAAACTCAAAAATTTAACTAAACGTCTAAATATTCAGAGATGGAACTTTGTGAATCTTGAAAAGTACAACTAATGTAATTGTAAATGCAATTAGATAAATACATTTTAACTATTCCGTGCAACCCATACTATATTATCTGGTTATAATTCTCGTTCCACTTGAAGCAGGTTAAAGATGGTTTAACTGTTTCGTGCAGCCCGTTCTTTGTTATTTCGTTGTCATTCTGGTTACAGTTGAAAGTTTTAAGTATTAAACAAAAACCGTTCTTCGTTAAATTCTAGTCATAGTTAAACCCACGTAGAAATGTTTTTAATAACTCATGTAAACCATTACTTGTTACCTCTTTGTCATTCTAGCTTCAGTTAAAAGTTGGCAACTACGTTTTACGTATTCCGTAAAATCCTCTCTTTGTTACAGTGGGATTCTGGTTGAAATTAGGTGAACACGTTTTAGATATCTCTTTTTACATAGTAATTCCAGATGAATACAGGTAAATAATTTTTAATTATTCCATGCAACCCATTATTTTTTAATGTTTATCATTCTCGTTCTAGATGAAACAAGGAAAACACGTTTCAAGTCTTCCATGCAGCACTTTCTTTGTTACCTGGTTTTTATTCACTTAGGTTTTACTACTACATGCAAGTTGTTCTTTGTTACCTGATTGCCGTTTTTGTTTTAATTGAAATAGGTAAACCTGTTTAAATTATTTCCTGCAACTCATTCTTTCTGATGTGGTCGTTATTCCGATACTAGTTGAAACTAGATACACAAATATTAACTTTTCTATAAAATCCATAGTTTTTTACATTTCGGTTTGCTAAGTAATACGATTTAAAATAGCTTAAAACTGAATTAACTTGTAATTCAACTTCAGAAGTTAATTAAGTCTTGACGTTTATCAAATTTATGATATTTGCCAACAAGTTCTTTTTCGTGAAATAAATGTATTTTAATAGACAAGCAATAATACAATTTATAATAACGATTATTAAAAGTAGTTATTACAAATACTGATATGTATACAAATGTTTTACAAACTTACAAACAACATTGAGTCTTCTAGTTGCTCCAGAACTTCATTGATATCCTATGTGAGTGAATTAATTTCGAGTTGGTATTGGTACAATTCATTTAACGAAGAGCTAGCTAGTTCTTCCATGATCACACGTTAGTTCTTAACAGCTGGCCCGGCATGGCCAAGCGCGTTAAGGCGTGCGACTCGTAATCTGAGGGTCGCGGGTTCGTATCCGCGTCGCGCCAAACATGCTCGCCCTCCCAGCCGTGGGGGCGTTATAATGTGACGGTAATTCCCACTATTCGTTGGTAAAAGAGTAGCCCAAGAGTTGGCGGTGGGTGGTGATGACTAGCTGCCTTCCGTCTAGTCTTACACTGCTAAATTAGGCACGGCTAGCGCAGATAGCCCCTCGAGTAACTTTGTGCGAAATTCCAAAACAAACAAACAAACTTAACAGCTGAATTTATATAATATCTTCGTAAAAATACTAACGTGCGATGTTAATCCGTTGATCAATATCTGAAATTCCTTCGCATTGGTTCGTTTTTGTAAGCCTGAGGCGAGTTTCTAGAAATTTCAGCCTTTAATCACTACTGGTGACATCTAGTATTTACATACATATTGATTCTTACACTCCAAACCCTTCTAAAACTTTAGTGAATAAGCGGACATTTAGCAATATAAGTTACGTACATTTCTAAATATAAATTTATCTTGAACAAATATCGGTATTAAAATAAATATACAACAGCAAATCCGTCACAGATTCTAAATGAAACTAAAACTCGTTTTTATCATTCTGAGCAATTCGTGCTTTGTTACATTACGTTTCTGGTTGAAACTGGGTAAAAACGTTTTAACTATTCCATACAACATATTCTTTATTATTTGCTTATCATTCTGGTTCTAGTTGTATCCAGGTAAGACATGTAATTATTCCGAGAAATCCACTCGTGTTTACCTGGCTTTCATTCTGATTCTATTTCAAACTGAGTAAACAGTTTCAAGAATTCTGTGAAGCCTACACTTTGTTACATTCTGGTTCTAGGTGAAATTGTATAAATGTTTTATTACGTGAAATTTGCCCTTTTTTTACATTCTGGTACTAGTTGAAGCCATGTGATCGTGTTTTAACTATTCTGTGCAATCCATTTCTTTTTCTAACTGTTTATCAATTTGGTTCTAGTTGAAGCTAAAGTAAATACGTTTTAATTGTTCCGTGCAATTCGTTCTTTATTGCCTGATATTCATTCTGATTACACTTGAAACTAGGTAAACATGTTTTTTAAGTTTCTCAGTTCAACCTGCCTTTTGGTATATTCTAGTTATAATTGAAACTGGATGAAGAAGTTTCAGTATTCCGTAAAATCCGCTCTTTGTTAATATCTTTTTCTGGTTGAAATTAGATGAACACGTTTTAACTATTCAGTGAAACAAGTTCTTTATTATTTATTCGTCATTCTGGCTATAACTGAAGTCATTTAAACACGTTTTAATTATTCTGTGCAATCCGTTCTTTGTTATCTGATTGTAATTCTGATCGTAGTTGATACTGAGTAAATCCGTTTTAATTATTATGTGAATTCCGCACTTTGTTACATTCTGGTTAAAGTCGGGAAAACACGTTTTAAATAATCCAGGGGTCCTGTAATTTCTTACATTTTGGTTCTGGATGAAGCCACACAAACATGTTTTAGATATTTCTTGAAACTCGCCCTTTGTTACATTGTAGTTCTAAATAAACCTGGATGAACACAGACATAAGTAATTGTTGCTCTCTCTAACATTTTAATGATGTCAACATTTTTTTTTCACTATGACTTTTCATGTTAACCCACAAAGTCAATAACTTTCTGAAGTTTTGTGTCATTAGTTATCTCTTTAAAACAATATCACACACTTTGTGATGGAAAGCTACTTTGGAGACAGCCTAGGTCTAATTACAGAACATCTGTTTTGATCAATTTCGAGATACATGAAATTATTTCTTTCTACAAAGATTATAACATTTCATTCGATGTAAAACAAAAACGATGAATACATAAAGTCCTATCAACTTCTTTAGTCACGAGTAAGAAGAAACATATGTTATAAATTTTTTAGTCTTCTATTTCATCCCATTAGTTCATGAGTGAGTCTCCCCCGACTCCTGAAACGTGAGTCTATTTCTGGTGACCACGTGTCTCTACATCACACAGCTGTGTGAAGAGGATAAAGACCAGGGTACAGACATGATTACTTGCTCAAACGTTCTTTAAGAGATCCACATTCACTATCCTACTCTTGGTATTTGATTTTCTTTAGTTGCTGATGGAAGCTTTCGTCGGACTTTCAGACCACAGATTATGTCGACACAACGTATGTTTTAGTCTGGCTTTCACTCAGATAATATGTGGAGGATGTCTGTTGGCTTTGGGGATCGTTGAGGTTGTGCAGCCCAGACACGAAATGTGTGAAGACCGGAAAGAATCTCCTTTCTTCCTGGCCCTTCTGCACTGTGTGGCTGGAAGTTTCGGAGTTGCAGCCTACAAACGAGGAATTAACCGTGGTCTCAACCTAATGTTCGTAACAGTTTTCATAATTCTTTGCCTTCTTGTTATTCTACCGTTCACCTTTAACCTGAGCGTAACCAGCTGCATGATCAGTCTCAGAAGTTCATTCAACCGGCAAGGTATGCTCTCTTTTTCGTTCCTACTTGGGCATCTAAAACAACTATTTCATTAGCAATATATAAGTTTTTATACAAATTTAATGTTTAAGAGATCAAGTGAAGAATTAGAAGCAATTAATATATTTACATGCTTGTAAACGTTTTTATTATCTATAAGGGCTATGTATTTTATACATCCTACCTCTTTAGATATCACGAGTTTCATAATTAAAAACAAATTTTGAGTCACGTGAATGAGAGTCATACAAACGCGGAGTTTCGTGTACAACAGTTAAAACAAACTCAGTTATGTGCAATACAGTTGTAAGGGCCCCTTAGTGATCTGCTACACTTTGGTGAGATTTTATGTGCTTTTGAAACGACCGCAATCTCTTTGAAATAATTGCTACTTAACTGGGACTTCTCTTTACCTATTAAATAGAAGAATTTTACGTTTTGATTACTGGCACTTTTATCTAACACACGTGGCAACAGCCTTTTAACAAATTAACCAATCAGTCTATCTGTTCGACTGTCAACTTAAAGCGTACAAGTTGAGTTTTTTTTTCGCATATTGTCGAACTTTAAACCCTCCTCTGCTGTTAGCGTCTTACTGCTATTTTTAACTCAAACGTGAGGATAATGTAGCAGTGTTATCAAACTATCCTTTTCATTAAGTATTTCCTGAGTATCACTGACTAGTACAATAAGTACATAATAAGGAGCAAACAGGAAGTCAAAAGAAGAAAATTTAGTGTATAGCTAGAGATGGTCACGTGATCATATTACATCTTTATTTTTTTTTAAATGCACTGTTCATAGTTCGAAGTCCGGAATATGTCACATTTAATAAGTTTGTGCATTTAACTTTTATTTTCAAATAGTTATTTTTCGTATAAAATAAAGTAAAGAACTGTGTTAGTTAATTAACTTAAAATTACCGATTTTATTAAATGTGCATTTGTTGTAGTAACTATAAAATATGACAAGTGTAATAAAAAAATATTACAAAAACAAGTAGAGATCGCTATATACGTAACCTATCCAACTATAGTAATATAGAAAGTTAATGACACAAAAAGTATTGAAACAAGAAAGTCAGAATTACAAAAATTGGTTTACTTAAACAAAAAACTTATCCCTACTTCGGCTCAGACTCTCGTGATTATAATGATTTGCCAAGATGGAATAAAAAAAAATTTAATTTTAAGTAACTAAATATTTGTAAACGAAAAACAAAACTTTCTTTTTCTATATATATGGCCCGGCATGGCCAAGCGTGTCAAGGCGTGCGACTTGTAATCTGAGGGTCGCGGGTTCGCATCCCGGTCGCGCTAAACATGCTCGCCCTTTCAGCCGTGGGGGCGTTATAATGTGACGGTCAATCCCACTATTCGTTGGTAAAAGTGTAGCCCAAGAGTTGGCGGTGGGTGGTGATGACTAGCTGCCTTCCCTCTAGTCTTACACTGCTAAATTAGGGACGGCTAGCACAGATAGCCCTCGAGTAGCTTTGTGCGAAATTCAAAACAAACAAACAAACAAACAATCTACATATATATATATTAGTTTGTTATAACCTAAAAACAAGCCGAAACAAAAATAGATTAAAAGGTAATATAAAAAACACGCTGTACAAATTAAAACATCCCGGAGTACAAGTTATAATGTGGAATATAAAATGTACCCTACGTTTCGGAGGTGACTACAACGTAGGACCCACATTACAGTGAGGATACACCGTATATCAGTTTTAACCTTCATTGGCCAGTCTCAAGTAAGTAAGATAAAGGAGTAGCAATAGATATATAAAAAGAAATTATGAGAGCGAGATATAGGTGCTCAAGCCCACAACGTCCCACATCTATCACCCTTCACTGCCTGCAGCCAGTTGTGGGAAGGTGATTGCTCTCCAAAGTAAAAAAGAAAAATTGATTGAAAAATGAGAATAAGAAAACTAACCATTTCGGTAATTTAAAACTTACTTCTTGATGTTAGCATTTCAGCATTCTTTATGGTAGAAAGGCACGAATTAGTGGCGCAGTAAACGAATTAGACTAGTATGAAGCTCCCATCCAATTATTTAACTCAACTAGTACAGCACCTAACCACCACCAATTTACTAAGTCTACTGTGATATATCCGCATGAAGTAGTGCCAAGTTGTTAAATGACTTAATTCATAACTATAAATACTAATTAAAAATCTTTAGTAAAATTTCACTGTTTTTTATTTCTTTATATTTATTTGATACATTCTCATATGCGTTACAGAATAGTTTAATAATTTTATTTAAAGTTTCTTTATTAAATTCATTAAGTATTAATTTCTGTATCAGTATTTCAACATTGCTGATTAAACATTGTAATTTATTACAAATTTTACAATATCTGAATAACTGCGAAATTATAATACTCATAACAGAAGGTTATGGTACATTACTATTAAAGAAGGGTAAATCATAAATTGGAAAGGTAAAATATTTTCTTTCATCAAAAATATTTACCTTAATATCCTTATCAATTATTCAATTTCTAAAACTAAATAATGTGGTTCTGTATTAAATATTGAAGTATTTTCAGCTTCTGATTCTACTGGATAAATAGTGTTAATAACATCATATATTTTAGGATTATTTATACTAATTAAATGGCCTATATATCTGTAAGTTGAGGTAAATATATCTGGATTGGTGCAGTTTTCAATAAATCTATTCTCAACATGGTAAAGATATAAATTTTCTATACAAGTAGAATAGTTAGGTCCCATTGAAACTGCTATTACCTGTTTAAGAACCTGTGTAAATACAGAAATTTAATATATCTTTTTTATGTTTTTGGAGCTAAATTTTATTTCTTCCAGTTTTATAAAACGATAACAGAACTGCTCTATTAATGAATTTAAAATAAAAATTAAATCAACTAAAGGAATTGTGGTATGCAATGTTGTGAAATCAAATGTTTTAATATTATTTACTTGTTCACAATTTTTTAGAAATTTTAAAATAGGTTGATTATTTTTTATTGTCCAAAAAGTATGTTTTTAATTACTAGCACTTAAATTTTTAATTTTGTCAAGTGAAACATTAATTTATTTAATAATATAGCCGGTTGTTTAATAATTGTTCTTAGTGAATTAGAAATAAATCTAAATTTAATTGGAGATTTATGGAGTTTGGGAATAACATAAAGAAAAGATAAATCCACATAAGGATTTTGTTTAGAATAAAGTTTACGATAAACTTTAATGAAATTATTAATTACAGTATCTTTAGATTGGTTAACAGTCTTAAATGTTTGTGTATTATTGATTTCTTTTATCCTAATTAACGCATTTTACAAATGATACCAATATTACAATTAGCCAATCACTCACGATGTGAGTGTTCAAGCATATAACGCCCCACATCTGTATCCCCCTTTACTGCCTGCACACAACTGTGGGAAGATGACTGCTCTCCAAAAAGACATATATATATATAGAAATTCAAGTAATCGATAATGATATTAATTTAGATGTTTGTCATAAAATACAAGGTTTTCTTTTCCAATATACAACCTACCCTATCTAATAGTAAGATACTCTGCTCCTCTGTTATAACTACTACAACTTCACAATTGTTCACATTTTGTAAAATTTGTAATAAATTACAATATTTCATTATTAATATTAAAATATTGGTGCATAAATAAATATTTAACTGGTTTAACAAACAAATATTAAGTAAAATAATTAAAATATTTTGTGTAAATATAAAAATACAATCTTTATTTTTATAAGTGCCCTTCGCTAGTACAGCGGTAAGTCTACGGATTTACAGCACTAAAATCAGGAGTTCGATTCTCCTCAGTGTGCTCAGCAGATAGCCCAATATGGCTTTGCTATATGAAAACACACACACACCTATTTTTATAAGCAAGAAGGTACAAGCAGTATACCTACTTAGCTAAATTCATTAGCGGGTTTATTTTTAGCTCTTAACTAGCCAGTCAAAAACTGTTGAGTACAACTGGAGTGCTTTTAAACACTTCAGTTGGCTAGTTAGGTCTACTGGTTGATAAGACACTGGATTAACCCTGTCAGTATGTTAAATGAAGAATATATTTATTTTCAACACCTTTGAACCTGTATTGAGTATGATCAATAAATATACTATTTATTTAAACGATGTATTAAACTCAGTTTTATAATTTTTTTTAAAATTTAGAATGCCGTACATTTTCTCATTTACGTGTATTTCATTATAGACGCAGTTCCAGTCGCTATTATTCTCAGCTATGGTTAATAAAAAAAATCTTATTTCAGCACAATAATACAGCAAAAGAGAATAACATGAGAGCCTCTAATCTACTGATTTTTGTTTGAAACCACTGAAAACGTGAATAAATGGTTAAAGAAGCGTAATGCATAACGTTTCATCCCATGACTCTAAGTCAGTTTGTCATGATCAGGTGACACATTGTGTGTTACTCTTTTTTTGCTCTATAATCACGATTGTTAGGTAATTCACCTCACTTAAAGTTATTTCTCAAATATTGAAGAGTCAAATATATTTTGTTTTACCTGGTTTTTCAAACGAGATAGACCAAGAAGCGAAGATTGTGTAGACGAAGCAATTAGGAGCGGCAGGATCAAGTGGAAAAAATCTACAAAAAGAACAGTGAAATATCCATTTAGAGATTTTAAAGTTTCCTTCATCAACATTTTTTAAAAAATGTGTGTGTGTGTGTATTGCGCTTATTACTCGATAACAACACCCTTCACATGCAAGTGATATCCGACAATTTCAGGTTCATTGAAAGTGGTTCCCCTGGTAAAAAAGAAAAATCTGCATCCTGAAAAAAGTATCCAAAATATGATAAATTCTGAACGTGTTTAGTAATAGTTTTTCAAAATGTGATACGTCTATGACCCAAGTATACATATTAAATAAATTTATAACCCTTAACGCACACAAGGATAAATTTTCTGTCTGAGAGTGCGAATATCAACTGACATTTGTTTTATAGACTCATCAGTTTCTTTCAAGAATTCTGGTTGGTATTGGTTTTCATAGACAACCAAGACACATCAATGAGAAAATAGAAGAGCTATTCTGTTGGCTGAACATTTTAGAGGGTTTCATTTTTTCACCAAGTCTCTTGAATTTGGAAACAGAAGGTATCAGGAGTTAAGCTAGTTAGGTGTGTTAAGGAAGTGTCAAGATAGGTGTAAGAACTGTTTGTGGTCTAAGGTATGCAGACAACACTACATTTTAACAAATACAAAAGTTGATGGATCGAATTAAATAGTACAATGAGCAGTGGGGTCTCTGACCATTAAGAAAACCAAGATTGTATTGGTAGGTAGAAAACAACAGGTGGGAGGGTGAATTTTAGATCAAGTGAACTCTTTCAACTTTTTGGTAAGAGAAGGAAGTTGTGGAAGTACTTCAGCAATACAGATGGAATTGTTGAGAATTATCATGATCTGGAGACTGGTATGATCACAAAACTTTAGACACTTCTGAACGCTCATCGAGTAATTTGTTTCCAATGGTGTAGTTTCTAGATTCTGAGTAAAGTGAATTGTATACAACTGGAGACTTTTGAGATGTGTTGTTACAGGTGAGTTATGTTGCATATCGATTCTGGAGCAACTCGGTATTTAATGCAGCTTTACAAAAATCAAGAGAAAATGCATGTTAAGCAACAAGTTCTGTTTGTATTAGTGCCTAAAAGTAAAGCTAAATGAAGGCCAAGAGCCGGATGGAGTGATATAGGTCTGCCAGAATTCATGCTAACAAAACGGCTTGCTGTGATACTGTAAGTATACCATACATTTTGTATATCATGTACTTTTTTTCACCATCTTTAGTAATATAGATTTTTTTAAAATTTTCACATTTGTTTTTATACAGTTTCTTGCATACAAACACTGGTCCAAAACTATTGAAATTATTTAGTTCGAGCTTGGCCTTCTGTTCTTTTATCTCTCACACTCTCCATCTTTCTTATCAAATTTTATTCACTCTGTCCGTGAAAACGTATGGGGATCCATTCGTTGAAAGAGGACACTACATTGAAATGTTTAAGACTGAGATTGTAAATAGAGAATGATAGGTCACGTGATGATGCCAATAAGACAAAGTAAAACTTATTACGAGCAAGCAGGAAGCCTAGATTTCGAAGAAATTTCCTAATTGTCTTTCATCGTGAGTGCCTGTACAAAGACTTAGTTGAGTGTTTTGCTCGAAGTTGTTATTCTATATTTGTACGGGAAACAGTTCACCTGAGAACGCCCTAATGTGTTGGGTGCACACTGTTTATGAGGTAGTTATTATATTTGACATTACCATTTGCTGACTGACTGACACTTCTGATATAACAGATTGTTTCCATGTGTGACTGAACACTTTAAGTTTTATTATTTAGTTATACTTACGTACTGTATTGAATTATTTATCCTTTTTTCTTCTCCCTCTCTACTAGAAAAGATTCAGTTTGGAATCGTGTTAACCAGAGTGATTGTCGTTATTATTACACACATTGTTGCTGCCATATCCGTAGGACTTTCCAGTTTAGACTTGCACTTCTGTACACTAGCGCTAGATGGCGCCAAGCCACAAAAAGTACAGGAAAATGATGGAAACAAACAAGAGAGTGCACGAAATAGTACAAGACAGGTATTCGTATATAGACAAATTAACTATATACTGAAAAATACTCGCTTTTGTGACTCCACTGAGAAGTTAAACATGCAACAAGTAAAGTCCAAAACGTAAAACTATTTAACGATCAAATGCTGTATATATTATTACATATGCAGTTTATTACCACTTTATCTGTGACCAGAATATCTCATAATTTCAATACAATTTAAACTAGCTTAATATTTTAAGCCTCTAAACTGCATTTTAGTTTGATATTTGTTTTTAAAAATACATTTTATTTACTTAAATCAAATATGCATAGTGTTTGACAAATAATTCGAAAATTTCATTTCTAGATCAATAGTTTCAAGAATTCTACCAAAGTTGTTATCTTTAATAATTCTTCATGTAATTTTCCAGACAGTGCAACTACCTGAGGCACGCATTCACGTACAGGAAGCTCTCGGCACTGGCGAGAAACTTACAGTTGTCACCTTACCTGTGCAAGAAGGATTTGTTTATGCTGTTCCAGAGGATCAATACGTTATTCGACGTTTGGAGGGGACATATGTGGCTCCCTCTACAAATCCTTTTTTGGCATCGTTTTTTCCAAGTTACACAAAAATCAATGTGGAGTGAAGTTGTGTTCGTTAAAAAATCAAAGTAGAAAATCTTACAAGTGTTTTGGGCTCTTTCATGTAATAGTTAAAAATTAGAAAAGCATGGATACTACATACAATTTTGGAGCTCAGTATTCAAAACTGTAAAAAGCATTAATTCACAAACATAACTCAAAATATTAGAATTTTAGCGTATTTATGTCGATTGTTTTATTATTAGCAGCATCTACTAAAACTTAAAAGAGTTTAAGCATCACCACATAGATTACTGATGTATTTCTTGTTTTAGTGAAGAGTAAAACTTCTGTACGTAACGGACTGTTGTGTTACAAGAAAAAAATGTTTTGCTTACATAAATCAACAATTCGAATGCTAACTTTTATTTTTGTGTCATCTCATTACTAAGTGATAGTTCAACTATATATTGTATAGACGTTTGTGTAATAAACACCCGAAACAAGGGTGAATTTTGATGACTACTATATTTCAAGTTCACAGGGATTGTTTGAGAAAGGTAAACAGATTCTGTTGGACACAATGATTACCGATTACAAATAAAAATGTTGAACAAAACAGCACAGTATCACAAACAGAGCGTATATAAATAAAATAATCATGTTGATAATATGGAATACATAAGCTATGTGCGGCATTGCTAATATAAAATAGAGATGCTGTGTCATGTTAATATTGAGCGTACGTTATACATTAAAAGTCGATAACGAAGAACGTGGTGCAATGTGCCAAATTCACGATGTAGAGTACAGGTACTAAATGTCAAGTTGATAACACGAATTATACATAAAATGTCTTAAATTCAAAATAAAGATTATAAATTTGCATATCCTGTTGATAATATGGAGTATAGATAATACGTGATAATTATATAATATGGAGTATAGATATTATGCGTGAAATATGCAATATGGAGTATAGGCGCTAGCGTCAAGCATATAATAGGGAGGACAGATACTTTATGTAAATTTCATAACATAGGATATAGATATTACTTGCTAAAATGATAATATGAAACATAGGTACTATGTGACATCGTAATGATATAGAATGTCAAATGTGAAATATAAACTTGCAGCATCACAATTACTTCTGCTCGACCAAATATGATGTACAAAGTTTTTAACACCTTGGATGGACTAAATAGTAAACCTAAACACAGTTTTTTATTATTTTCTACATATCCTTGGAAATTACCTCTCGTACTGACTGTATAGTAGGTTAGAGCTTTTAAGCTCAGCTCTATGCTATGAAAGTAAGTAACGAATTATATCAAGACTGCTACTATAACCATCTGTTTTGATTGTAATGTTGCTAAAACAAATGAAGTGACTCCAACTACAAGAAAGTTTTCCATTATTCTGAGGTGCTTGTGGTGTAGTGGTTATCACATCCGCCTCACACGCGGAAGATGCCAGGTTCGATCCCTGGCATGCACATTTTTGCCCTCCGCTAGTACAGCGGTATGTCTCCGGATTTACAACGCTAAAATCGGGGGTTCGATTCCCCTCGGTGGGCTGAGCAGATAGCACGATGCGGCTTTGCTATAAGAAAAACACACAAACACCATTATTCTAGTATTGTCAACATATCTTTTAAATGCTAAACATCAGGTATTTAATGTTAATTTCACTTGAGTGCTGATTTTCGCATTTTTTCATTTAGAATCGAAAATGGAATCTTTATATTAAATTTCCAAAGCAATGTTTTTCTCCTTTAAATCTAGAGCAGCCATTAAAGGTCAATGTGCATAGAAAAGAAAAACTTGGATATTATATAGAAAAATAGAACAAAAATGTATATTACATACTAAAAAAATAAACAACAATACTCAAGACATTCTGAACTAAACAACAACGATCTGTTTAGATACCTAAACAGATTTTAGCGTAATGATAATGATAAGCAACCTGATAGAATGATACGTTATAAATTGTGTACAATCTTAGTGAACATATTGCACAAAAATAACTTGCTAGTAACCAAGAACAATCCTTGCGGGCATATCATACTGTAATAATATGTTAGTATCTAGGTATAGTGTCAATGTACATATCAGACTGTATGTATAACGTTACATAACCTGATATAATGATCTGTCAGTATCCAGTTGAACTAAGAAACATGAAACATCCTTTGATTTTTATAATTTTATCGATATTTTCTATATACAGGGCATTGGTTGTCCCTCATTCATATTCCATCTGTGAGAAATACAGTGACTGAAACCCGCCCAAGCGGTGTATCTGTATTGCTGCAGGCTTACAACGCTATAAACCGGGTTTCGATACCCATGGTGAGCCGAGCACAGATGGTTTTGGTTTGTTTGGAATTTCGCTCAAAGCTGCGCGAGTCCAATCTGCCCTAACTGTCCTTAATTTAGCAGTGTAAGACGAGAGAGAAGGCACCGCCAGCTCATGGGCTACTATTTTACCAAGAAATAGTGGGATTGACCGTCACATTTTAACGCTCCCACGACTGAAAGGGCGAGCATATTTGATGAGACGGGGATTCGAATCAGCGACCGTCAGATCACGAGTCGATTGCGTTAACCACCTGGCCATGCCGGGCCCAGAGCAGAGATGGCCTATTATGCAGCTTTGTGCAAACTACAAATAAACCAACACTTCTGAAGTATGATAGTCGTGTTTTATTTTGAGTAATGGTTATACATGGTCAATGTGTTTTACTTCAACTGAATGAGTGAAGCATTCAGCACAAAGTTATTACCCCTACTTAATCTCTTCAAAGATATATTCCACTGTTTCAAATTTTGGGTAAACTTATCTAGAGGAAATATAGCAGAAATTTAATATTTAAATACGGAATTTTCCCAAATAAAAAAGGAGTTGTTGTTTTCTGTTGCACAATTCCACTTAAATAATATATTTTTATATTATATTATATTTTTATGCTATTTGACGGTTCGTAGGTAGTGTGATGTCATTGAAAACTGATGATAAGAGTTTGTAATAGCTTCTTTAGATATAGAAGAACAAATTTTAACAAAAACAGTAAGCAGTCTACTTAATCCCCTATAAAAAATAATTTAATATTTGAAAAGTGAAAAGCAAGGTTGTTTCTTGTGAATATCTGAAAATTCAGTTCATTCAAGATTAAATTCCTATTATTTTTGTCAGTGTTTTCAGGTGGAAATATTTTAATGCATAATAAAACTTTTCTATATTCGAGTCTTTAATGATGACATCTTAGATTTAGTTGTTTATAAATATTACACTACCAACAGATGGCGGTAGAAAGTCCTTGATTATGATCTTTGATATTTTCTAGCTTATTCTACATATAAACAAAACGAAGATCAGGTCAGAGATTTCGAAGTTCAGGCAGAGCTGTCTTTATTTTGGAACTGTCTACCATTTTTTAAGGCACATAGAGCTGAGAGTAATATAGAAATAAATATTTTTAAAACTTTGATACATTTCTTTGATGTTAATTTATTCGTCTTTACAAACCAATAACCCTTGACTTTTTAAACTAACAAACCATATCTGAGAATTTTGAGAATATTTTATTTTATAGCAGGAGAAGAAAGAGCATATTCAAACAGCTGGTTTTGAATTACCGAGAAAAGGCGAATAATTCTTTGGGAAAATATTTATCCATAAAACAAAGAAAACTGTAAGCATTAAAACTATTATATGTTTTACGTGAGAACATTAAAACCATTGATAAAAATGTGAAGATGCTGTTAACTATAGAAAAGAAAAAGAAAACAATATGTTAATCAATAAAGAAAAGCTAGATGGCACTAAAACTACTTAAATACTAAGAGAATAAATAACCTTATAAACAATATGTTAATCAATAAAGTGTAAAATGTTTAGGGACAACAAGCTAGGTTATCAAGTATTTAAATTTAAAACTTCAGCCTTTATCACTTGTTTAAATTCACTGCCTTCACAACATCCGAAAACAACTCATTGCAGAGAGCAACAACCCTTTAAAATAAATAAAACTGCCTTAGCGAAAGATGAGTCTTATCTTGCCAGAATCTGTATTTGTATCCCCAAGTCTTACAGTTCCTGCTGTTAAGTATGAGAAAAGATGATACATGAATGCTATGATTCCGTTTCCCTCAATGAGATCCCACCTATCTCTTTTTTCTTTCTAGAGAAACAATTTCCTAAGTCTGAAACTCTTCTCAATTTACACACCCTTCAACGTGGACACCATTCTTACAACCCTCTTTTAAACTTTTCTCAACAATTCAATGACCTTTTTAAGGTAATGAGCTTAGACTGAACCAAATATTCCAAATATGGCCTAACCAATTATCTATACAGTAAAATTATAACCTTTTTAGACTGTGTTCAGTATTTCTGTCGATACAACCTAAATCCTATTTACCCTACCACCAGCAACAGCACATTGCTTGAATGCTGATTGACCATTACACCAATATCCCTTTCTTTCATTACACTGTTACGTTTATTCGTATCCAAAATACACTCATAATTCAAAATATAATAATCCACATGAATTTTCTCGCGTTTATTGTAATTAAAACCTATCTACCATTTCTCAAACTTACTTAATGATCTACTTTTAGATTTGAGAATATTTAAAATCACACACACACATACATATAATATCAAGTTGACTTTTTTCAACATATCCCGAATAATTGTTGAGATTTAAAATTTTAGTGCGGATTTTTAGTTAATGTAAGTTAGATAATTACATTCACAGTGCCTTTCAGTAGTATTTATCCCATGCCAATAATGTCATATTTTAATTAACTAAAAACAATGCAAGCATTTTCTTAATTAACCTTTTTTATTTAAAATTATAATGATCAAGCTTAACACTGTTATGTTTGAAGGATGATGAATGTAAGCAAAATTTGTAAAGAAAGTATATATATATATATAAATTTAAATTTGCTGATTGCATAAGTTTTCACACCCCTAAGTGAAAGTATATTTGATAGCAATTACTGCTGTAACTCTTTTTTGGACTGTGCAAGTTTCTTTGCACAATGGGATGGTGTAATTTTTGTTCATTCTTTCTGGTAATATTATTCCAGTTCTGTCAAGTTCTTTTGAAATTAGTAATGGACTGCAATCTTTAAGTCTCACTATAAATTTACTCTTGGACTGAATAAGTACTTTCACTAGGCCAGTCCAGAACATTCACCTTCTTTAAAAAACCACAACAGAATGGCATTGGCTTTGTGTTTCGGGTCATTGTCCTACTAAAATGTGATTTTTCGATCAAGTTTTAAATTCTTGGCTGAATAAAGCAGGTTTTCTACTAGAATTTGCCTTTACTTGGCATTATCCATCTTCCTCTCAATCCTGACAAGCTTTCAGTCTCTGCTAATGAGAAGCAACCTCATAACATGATGCTGCCACCACCATGCTTGTCAGTTTGAATGTTGTTGACTGTGTTGAGCTTACGAAAGGTGTAAATCAGATCAATTAATTCAACTTCTGTTTCGTTTGACCATAAAACCTTCTACCATATATCTGCAGTATTCTTTTTTTCAGCAATGAATTCTTTCTTACCAATCGTTCATAGAGACCAGCTATATGTAGGGACCGGGATATTATTGATTTACGAACACTAACCCCCTTCTCAAACATAAAACTATGCACATCTTTTAAAGTCACTGTTGGCTTCACAGTGACATCCCTAACCAGTTTTTGCTTTGTCCGATTGCTTAGTTTGGAAAGATGATCTCATCTGGATAGTAACTGGGTGGTATGAAGCACATTCCTCTTTTTAATGATGGAGTGCACCATACACAAATGGATAATCAACGACTTTAAGACTTTCTTGTAACATTCTCCTGATTTGTGCTTCTCTACTACTTTATCCCTTATTTGTTTGGAAAACTCTTTGGTGTTCGTGGTTGACTTGTTATATCAGTATATGAACTGTGGCTTAAATAGGTATATATACTCTGAAGTTAGGTTAAAACACTTTGATTATACACAAACAAAGACAGTTACGCTAATTTTGTGAACTTTCAAAACTAATCTTTTTGCATCTAAACTGATTTAGGGTTGTCATAGAAAAGAAATTGAATCTTATGCAATTGAGAAAATTATAAGTTTCTTTGAAATTCTTACTTAAATAATATCAGTGATGTTTTAGCTTTTTCAGTTTGGATAATGTTGCGCATATTCTAACTATAAAGCCATATTTGAAGGTTTTATTATTACAAGTTCATATAGCAACAAAATATGGAAATCTTACAGAGGGATGGGTGAATATTGTTGCAAGACACTGTATGCAAATATAAAAAATGTTTTTATATTATTCTGATATTCTTAGTTTTTACTCGTAATTGTTTTTTAACATTTACACTACACTAAAAGAGCAATCAAATTACTTACCAGAAAAACTCGTGCTCGCTGTCCTTGTTTCACAGGCTGGTATTTTGCACAGTTGTTATACAATCAAAATATTTGCAGTAAGATCCTGTGGTGGATATTAAGTAAATTTGTAAAATACATTCCAAAATAAAGACACAACTGTGTTTAATCACAGCCAAACTGAAAGGCATAATGATTTATAAAAAAACAACTAGAAAAGGTTCTTAGTAATTCTGGATTTAATCAAACATTAGTTCTACAAATAAGGGTGTTGGTCGCCCTCTTCCACCAATTTAAGCCGTAGTGCGCGATACAAAAACACCTATTCCAAGTTCGTCATTAAATGTTTCTTTCGTTGGTTTCATGCATTTTGCTATCCATATTCTTGATGAGTTAGTGTTTTAGTCACAATACTAAGACAGTAAGGCTGAAATGGCTGACAAACTCGAATTGGTTGACCATTGAAGATGAAACTGTGATACTAAACAGGCAATACATTTTTATACACAACTGTAGCAAAAGCCTTTTACATTAATTGCTTACTTAGTCTTGCTTCATAAAATGGAATGAAACCTGCTGAAAAATGTTAGGTTAATGTTTAAGGGTTATGTATAGAAATCTAAATAATAACTCGACCTTTCAACTCATCATGAAAAAACATGGAATATACTGCACATATAAATACTACTAATATTATGGTTTTTGGTAGACGTTTGTGGTTTCATTTTGTAGTTTATTTTATTAAATAGTGTTAAATGTTAATCTAACTAACATTTAGATATGTTTTTCTTTCAAATTATTTTAGAATGATCGAAAACTTTTATACAGAGCTGCGTGTACGTATCTTTAAGCTGATTCTTGATTGTGGGGCAAATAATCCCAGAGCACCTCGGTTTGTTTCATTTCAAAGTTATTGCACAATAGAGAGTGTACGTGTTTATGAAACGATGCCTTATGTTCAAAATTTAATTTTTCTCTAAATATATTTCTAAACTTTCTTCGTTATTTTGTTACTATGTTCAGTAATGAGAAGATATTATTTTATTCTTTTTCTTTTGTAATAACAAAGGTACAGCATCAAAAAATGTTACGAGACAAATGAAACACTATTATTCAAGTTTCTTATGCACTCGGAATATTCGCCTGACAACGTAACAAAAGCTAACAAAAAATAGCTTTTACAAGCAAACAAAGTCAGGATTTATATACGAATATACCGAACAATAGTCTCTGCACGTGAACATACTTAACAGTAACCTTGTAGTGAATATCATCAGAATTTCATATCAGGAAATCGTTTAGCATTTTTTTTCTCCTTAGTAATGGTTATATATAAAAAACACTGACCAAGGACAGATATTCCCCTAATGTTTTAAGGTATATACACACTACACTGATTTGGAATGTTTTTCTGTTATTATTATAATATACTTAAACACTGATCGGGATGGAGATTCTAACAGTTATGATATATTTAAATGCTGGCCAGGCGTGATATTCCAAAATTTTTTAATGTGTGTAAACATAGAGGAAGAAAAATGTTCAAACATTGTTATAATATAGTTAAATACTGATCATAAAGGATATTTAATAATATTATAATACACTTTAACACTAACCACGTAGGACAGTGCACATAACGCTATAATATACTTTAACATTTCTCAGGAAGGATAGTTCGATGTATTGGTATAATGAACGTAAAAACTTATCAGGAAGGATCTTTTGAAAGTATTGTATCCTTAAACACTTATTATGTTAGGTTTGAATTTCGCACAAAGCTACAGGAGGGTTATCAGCGCTAGACGTCCCTAATTTAGCAATGTAAGACTAGAGGGAAGGCAGATAGTCATCACCACCTATCAGGTAGGATATTCTAATATTGTTATAATATACTTTAACATTGGTCAGGAAGGTTAGTTCAAATGTAGGTATAATGTACTTAAACACTTATCGAGAAAGAAATTCAAACATTTTCATAAAATAATTTAGCACTTATCAGGGAAAATAGTGTAGCACTGCCATAATATAATTGAACACTGCTAAAGAAGAATATTCTACCATTTTTATATACGATTTTTAAACATTAATCAGGAAGAATATTGTAACTATTAAAAAGAAATTTCATTCAAACATGACAATTTTCTTTAATATCATCCATCCAAGTTAATTAAATTTTGTTGTTTAATTTCTTCTGTATTTCGTTATATGTACCAAAAACAACTTTCAATAACTACGTCAGGTTTAGTTTATTTTTATTGTTATTTTATTATTTGTATTTTAAGAAAAAAATGCCTTATTTGTATGTCATTATGTTATTTCATTCTTTTACTTAGAGGTTTATAAGAGTTTAATAATATAATTCAAATAACTTAACCTTTGATATATTTCATAAATAGTCTCGGTTCATCAGATCAGTTTTCTAGTCCGACACTGAAGGGATGTACATAGTTCCAAACAAAACAGGAATGCTTGTAAATGAACGCCACTGGCCAATGAATGACGCTGTGAAATCCCTGATGGAAAAGTACCGGCAAGTTTCTTTAATCTAGCCCGAGGTTAAGGGTCAGCTTCTAATATTTCGACATCGTTTTTAACTACAGCGTAGCTACTCTCATAAACACGCATAAAGCATAATTGATAATAAAGATGAGGGTTTGTTTTTTGTTGTTAAATACCAATATACACAACAGGTTGCCTGTGTTATGCCCACTGGGAGATTAAAACTAGTTTTGTACCGTGATAATCCTCAAACTTATCGCTAAGTTTCCAGGAACTCTCTTTTGATTTGCATATAAAGACGACAATATTTAAACATGACAAACAACCCTGTCAGAATCTTTTCAAAACTTCAAACTGTATAATGATTTGGTTAATATGAGAATCCATATTATATTTTGCAAGACTTTTAGCTCTAAAAATCGGAGTTCGATACCAACATATCCGTATGGGCTAATCACAGAGAACCTATTATGTGACTTTGCCCTTGGATACATACACACACTCAAATAAATTTTTCAATTAACGAAACAATATCATCTAATTCCTCATCTGGTAATAAACGAAATAACTATGTGTTGCTTGAATCCTTTCCTTTTCTAGATTTCCTTGCCAGTGGTTCTGGTGATTAGATATATAAAGTTCTAAATATCATGTAATGAAGTTCTGGTTCTCTGATTATTTCATTCTATCGTGCAACAAAACAAAATAATAATTTTCTTTTCTGAGTTGGTGAGCCAAATTCCAATTGGTGCAGTGCCACGAGATAGTATAAGCACTCTAAGCTGTAAGTGCATTATAAGAGTACTGACTGCTTCTGGAAAATAGTTGAAAAATGACTGGCTTTGTCATAAATACATATTTTTTGTTATTTCATTCAGTTTGTCTTTGTAGCTACATTTCTGAATTTGATCCAGTTTCCTGAGTAAACCGAATAGGAGCAATTTGAAATTATTTGCGCATTTTATAAGACACATAAAATTATTATGTAAGTAAATAAATATTTTACTATTAAGTTAATATCATTTTGTCTTTTAATAAACTAAACAGTTTTGTATTTTTGATATTTTCATCAGATTGTAACTATTCTTCTTTTAGAATTCAAACCATGCCTTTCTTTTAATAGCCTGAACAGTTTTAATTTCTTTTTATCAGATTATATATCTTTTTACAGTTGTGGGATTAGTTTTTGTTGTCGCAAAATAATGAGTAAAACTGGATACATATTATGCACTTTAGATGATGTCTTCAGATTTTAACATGTACATTTTGTAAAACTAAAATTACTTTTCTTTTTCTTTGAGCTCATGTAAGGTAATTTTGATAAAAAAAAAAAAGAATGAACTAATGCCTGGAATAAGAATAAAATTATATATATATTTCTCATCATTGGGTACGTTTGTCTTCCAAGTTTCAACATATCAGCGACTACATGTATATCAAAATCAGCTTTATTAACATCTACACCAGGCTCATTGACATATAAATCAAACAGATTAACATCTAAATCAGCCTAATTAACTTCTAATTCATACACATTAATATCCAAACCAGCCAAATTAACGTCAAATTAGTCACATTAACCTTCAAATAATTCCCATTACGTTGGTATGTTTTGAATTTCGCTCAAAACTGCACGAGGCCTATCTGCGTTAGCCGTCCCTAATTTAACAGTGCAAGACTAGAGGGAAGGCAGTTAGTCATCACCACTCACTGCCAACTCTTGGGCTACTCTTTTATCAACGAATAGTGTAATTTGTCGTCTCATTATAACACACCCACGGATGAAATGGCGAGTATGTTTGGTGCGACAGGGATTCAAACACGCGACCCTCAGATTGAGATTAGAGCGCCCTAACCACCTAATCATGCCGGGCCTTCCTCATTAAGTTCAAACTCGGGCATATTAACATCCAAGCCACCCTCATTAACATCAAATCAATCATATTAACATCCAAGCCAGCCTCATTAACATCAAACCAGTCACATTAACATCCAAGCCACCCTCATTAACATCAAACCAGTCACATTAACATCCAAGCCAGCTTCATTAACATCAAATCAGTCATATTAACATCCAAGCCAGCCTCATTAACATCAAATCAGTCATATTAACATCCAAGCCAGCCTCATTAACATCAAATCAGTCATATTAACATCCACATGAGCCTTACTTATGTTTCTGTTACTCTATTAAATGAGGAATGCCTATTTAGTGATATGAGCATACAATGAGATGTTCATATCACATTACCCCCCGCTAGTACAGCGGTAAGTCTACGGATTTACAACGCTAAAATCAGGGGTTCGATTCCACTCGGTGAGCTCAGCAGATAGCCCAATGTGGCTTTGCTATAAAAAAACACACACACACTCATATCACATCTATTTCTGAGACTTACTTTATTTCTTATCATGCGACAGAACTCTGGTTTTATAGGCTAATAAGCTAAGTTCGAATCTGTTTCTTAAAATATTTCCTCCAAATTTTAGCTGTTGGTACGCCATAAAAATGACAGTCAATAATTTTTAATGGATGGTGGGCAGTAAAGTGGTGCTATAGGTTAAAATGAGAGATGGCAACAGATATTCTTAGTAGCCGCAAAATACGGACATGTTTCTTTATAAAAATGTTTGATCATAATGAAAGGCATGTTAGTTCCTTGCTCATGAAATGTAACGTTCCCCTCTGGTACAACAGTAAGTCTACGGATTTACAACGATAAAATCAAGGGTTCGATTCACCTCGGTAGACTCAGCAGATAGTCTGATGTGAATTTTCTATAATGAAAACACAAACACATGAAATGTAACATGTTATTTACAATTCCATATCGTGAACTAAGCAAGGTCAGAAGAAGATATTTTTCAGTCGAGCCAATATCAGACATACCGGTGTTGTGAGTGAAAAGTCAAGGTCCCTTGTCAAACTTTAGCGGAAAGATTTTGAACTTTGAACACTCTCTGAAAATCTGTCTCAGCAACTAATTTGTTATGCGTGATAACTAACTCGTAAACATAAAGCCTAATATCGTAACAGGTCGTACACTTACACAGTATCGATATATTTGTGGTTAAATAGTTAGGCTCCAATATGACTAGCCGATGGTTACCAGGATCTGTCTCTCTTTTTGTTTTTACACTTCAAAGTCCTAACTACTGACGGCTCCAACTTTAAGGCAACAACATACCTGTAAATAATTAGATGTGCCAAACGAGAGACTTTTTGTGGAAGCATTGAAAAAGCAAGTAACGTTCTTGGAGCATGCTCCACTAGAATATTTAGTAGACAATTGGTAGTTTTATGCATTCTGAAAACTTCAGACATTTATTTACGCTTACAAGATTGAAATTATGTTGTTGTTTTTTCTTTCATTTACAGTGGGCTTATATAACAAGAGAATTACAGTCACTTGCTAATATTGTTATACACTTTTATGTAAAAGTTGAAAAAAATACATTGTGTATTCATTTTGGTGTCTTTCAATACCTGCTTGCTGTTCTTATATTTACTGGCTGAGAAGTCTCAGTTAAACTTGCAGTTTAAAAGGACACATACTGTGTCATGCCCTAAACCCATTCTGTTACGATCTTTCTGAGTATTGAAAATGCTCTTTCACTCAATGCATTGGAATGTGACACAACAAGCAGACACTTCATCAACTTCATGAAAGTAGAAAACAGATGATAACCTGCTGAAGTTTTTTTACTCGATGTTTCACAAAACTTGTCTACTGCTGTTTCATCTGTTAAATTTTCTTCATCTATAAACTGGTATTAGAGGTATTCAGTCATATCTTATATACTCAGCTGTGGGAAGATCTCACAGCTAAAACAGAAATAATTTGGTTTTTCAATTTCAACGAAAACGTTTCATGTTAGAATTCACAATGAAATAAATTGGTTAGTTAACGAATTTATTTCAGACAAGTCATTAGGTAACTACAAATATATTTCTTAAATAATTTTAGTTCAATCAAATTGATGAAAAAATACGTCATATGCACGTTGCATTTACATTACTCTTATCTGCTTTAAGGACACATCATGTTTGTTACTGAATCAAGAATATCAACATCTTTCAGGATCTGGTCAGTCCGGGTGAAAGTCTTAAACATCTTTTCAACCACTGCATAAAACTTTCTGACTCTCCTGTAAAACAGAATTAAAACCAAAAATTAATGTTATATATTTTTTTAATGTTGAAATGAAATACCGTTGCTGTGGAATAATTATGACCTGACATTTATGTCACTCAACTATATCAGTCTCCAATAACCAACATTTCACTGATTGTATTTTACAAAATGTATTTCAACTCACTAAACTAATGTTGCTACAGTTGCTGGCGGAATACGGTCTTCATTCTTTAGTAATTATACTCGATGTTCTCATTATCCCACTAATTCTCTTTGTAGGTAATCTTGATAAGGCCTCTCTGGTTCACCTTGGACACAACTGGGATAAAATAGCCTAGGAAAATTTTCAATATTCCTTGCATTGATTCATAAAGATTATCCAGCATCACTTCTTCAGCTTGTAAAGTAAAATAAAGCATTGCAATAATTCTAAACGACTAACTATGGAACTTTCAGTATGAGATGTGAAAATCTAATTGTTTTCTTAACCATATACCAAGGTGGTGCACTTGTACCTTGTACCTTTTTCTACATTATTTTATATAACTAGAAACCTAATTTTCTATAACTACATGATCTGTTATCAATTAACCATTAAAATATTTAATATAAATGTACCTGGAATATCATGTTGAGATCCCTCAATGGCTTTAGAGCAGTAGTACACTCTCATTTCTACGTTTGAGAGATTTTCATGGCAGTTTTTGGTACAACCCTCTTTTCTACATCTTTGCGAAGTATGATTAAAGCGCTGGTCGCTGGGTTAGGATTCTCGCAACATATGTTAATAAACTCAATCATCTTATACCACAGTACATCAGAATCTTCTTGACCTCCATCTTAGAAAATTTTTGGAATTCTTTCAAGATTTCTGTTCTCATTGTACTAAAAAGAGGCAAAAGAGAGATTAACAAAAAACATTTAAGGTTGGACATGGGCCTTAAGTACTTTAATGTTTAACGTATACTGCTATTTAATATACCATTTGTTCACTTGAGTTTTTGCTAAATGAATTACCTTTTCTCAAAATGGAAGCAGGTGCCTACTAGCATGTCCTATACCAGCAGTAAAACTTCTGGATCCCGACGTCCACAGCAGGGTTTGCAAAATGGAAAACACAGTCTAAATTAAAAACTGACGGCTATTTCTCTTTGATTCTTGATAGTTCTGAGTAGTGTCGACCTTTTATTACACTTGCACTGTCACTGTTGAATGTCACGACATTTTCCCATCTGATCTCTCTTGAATTATACAGTGAAAAAAACAATAATAAATAAAAGTTTTACTACTTTTACTATGCACATATAATAAACAATGTTCGAATGAATGAAACTGTCTTTATTTCGTTATTCATGTAGTAAGCACTTTATAGCATTTTTACTAATATAATGTTTTGAAGCTATTGTAATTTAAAGAAAAAAGAATAGATACAGGATTTTTATAATAATATAAACTAAAATTACCTGAGAATATTGTCGAGTTTTTAACATATTCACTGCTGTGCCTTTGTTGCAGATAGGCATTTCTCGAAATCCAGTTGTTACTTCACATAGATCATTGTCATACAATCTGAAAAAGAGTCTTCACACATTAAACTAAAATGTTGTATTCGACACATTATAGTGAAACTACTCTTCACTGTGTTAGCCAAGGTACCTGTGAATAATAGAATCACATGTCGATGTTAACTATATAAATCATTATCACTATTGAATTTTACGTTTGGATACTAAACTTTTGTCTCCTCAGAATCTTCTTAATGTGTGTAATTATAAGAGTGTAACAGAAGGTGCGGTTGTCATAACAGCAACGTACTACACGCTAAAGTTTTTTTTCTTTTTTTTAAGGTAGTGCGGATTATAGAACGAAAATAAGGAAAATATTACCTTTTCCGATGCTGAAATTAATTCCACATAAACCATACAGTGCAAGTTCATTGCCTTTGTTGCTCTTAGATATGAATAGAAATTCTCAAGTCCATTCTTCTTTAAATTTTCAAAATTATTTTTGCCGTTTGCAATTTTGTTTTCACACCTTGATAAGGTACGTTTTGCGCGTGACAGCAAAATTTTAAAATTAGAAAATAAACAACGATTACTATCCATAATGCGTCTTTTTTTTTTGTCTTTTTTAAATTTCGCGTAAAGTTACACGAGGGCTATCTGCCCTAGCAGTCCCTAATTTAGCAGTGTAAAACTAGAGGAAAGGCAGCTAATCATTACCACCCACTGCCAACTCTTGGGCTACTCTTTTACCAACGAATAGTGGATTGACCGTCACATTATAACGCCCCTACGGCTGAAAGTATGATGTGTATAATGACATACAGTACGATAATATTCACGAAATTAAGATTACAGGAGTAGGATATAAAAAAACATAGCTAATACTGAACTTTGTTACATCAGCTGGCGTAAGTAGACTAGGCTACAGACGAACTTTGCTTTTAATGAACATATTATTCTAACGATATTCCTATTCCAAAGACATTATTCTTGATTAAGGTTTTTGTTTAAAGTATAGCACAACAAAGTGTAACAGTGTCATTCAAAATGAGTAAATATTTACTTTATCTTGGTTGGCTCTTCGTAAAATTGAATATTGCGACTTTTTGTTAAGTTATTAAAAAAGTTTGGTATCAGGAGATTTTAGTCATGTGTCAGGAGGTGGAGAAACAGGACTCTATATCAGGAAATTCCCGTCGAAATCTGGAAAGTTGGCAGGCTTGTTGCTCTCGGCTAAGTGAATTGTATCTATCTCGACTGGAAAGTAATTCGCTAATCGCGAACCCTTGATAAGATATCAAGGAATTTCTGGCCCAGACAGAAGAATCAATATCGTTTGTAACTTTGTAAAAGTTGTGTATATATATTATTATTTGTAATAACAGTTATTGTAAATTGTGCTATTGCTTGTATATTAAAATATATTTGTATTTAAAGAAAAGAAACTTTGTATAAATTTTGTTGGTAAGTATCATAAACTGGATTCATATTGACATTTATTTAACTTCTAAATTTAAATTACAATTAACTCAGTTTAAGGCTATTTAAAATTGTAATTTGTAACAAACCTAAACTTACATTTCGTAGCTAACTGAAATAAATATATTTTCCGAAATCAAGCTTGATCAACAAAGAAACAGTAAAGTGCAGTCAAACCTTTCTAAATTCGTTTGTGGGCCAATAAAAATTAAGAACATTTATGAAAAATTTCGTGTTTGTTTTGAATTTTGCGCAAAGCTACTCGAGAGTTATCTGCGCTAGCCGTCCCTAATTTAGGAGTATAAGACAGCTAGTCATCACCACCCACCGCCGACTCTTGAGCTACACTTTTACCAATGAATAGGGAGGGGTGACTGTCATATTACAACGTCCCCACGGCGAGCATGTTTAGTGCGATGGGGATGCGAACCCGCGACCCTCAGATTACGAGTCGAACACCTGGCCACACCGGGCCGGCGTATTTATTCAATAATTATTGGTAAAAATAGATTATCTACTCTTCATATATAGAAAATCCAGTGAATTTTAGTAATACTGTTCCAACAATGGCTTTTATGTCATGTTCCTTAAAAAAAAACATAAAATAATATTGTTTTTTAGACTATGTACTGAAAATGTAAAATGAAATATATAAACAACAAACTGGAAAAATATTTATTGGTTTCTTAATTTAGAGCCTACATTGATTAAAGAAGATTGTTCGTTTTTTAAAACATTGATGAGAAATCAGAAAATAACTTAATTCAGTAAGATTTAACTTGAAATTAAATCGATATTTTTACTTTTATGATAAATTTTATGCACTTGCTTCTAGGCTACGTGATCCCACACTACGTCTTTATTTCAGTTGTATTATATTAACATTCACTACACTTATAAGATTTCACGGCACACACTCTCTCAAAGCCCCCTTCACCCTGTCACTCAAATCGTATTGAGCAGATAGCAATCAAACTATTCTATACAGATAAATGCATTTTGACTTTTATGATTCCTCCTATTTTGAGAAATCAAACGTGACACGACGTGATACGTACTAGCTTTTTAACTTCTGAGCCCTTAAATCACCTCTTTAAGAAAATATGACTGTATAGTTAGTTTTTTGGAATTTACTAATAACTCTCGTGATAAAGCATGACAGATTTATGGTCAGTAAAATCGAAACTGAGTACTAATAACTACCAACCTCTTCTGTCTCTCCTTGCTTTTTCGTGTGTTTTTTTCTCAAAGTATACATAATTTCAGCTCTTCACGTGTTCAGATCATAAAGAGGACGCCACATTCGACTCACTCAGGGTAAAGATAACGATAATCTATTCAGTGTTAGTTCTCACTCAGACAAGAACTTATTACTGGTATTCAGTGATTTACGAAAACGTATTCTTACATTATCTGTAAAAGATCAGTAAAGTTATAACCTCGGAATAATCACTAAGAGTCTATAATTTGGAGAATGTCTAAACTATGCACAAGGGAACTGGCGAACGATACGCATCAATATCGCTTTGTAGGACCTTACAGGTTAGAAAAAACTCTAGGAAAAGGACAGACAGGTGAGTACATTAAGATTATGAAGTTATTTCTAAGGTTCTCGTATAAAAACACGATTAATTCTTTATTTGTTTGTTTTCCTCGAGTTGAGATTTTAAAGTGTTCATTTTGAAATTTTGATTATTAAAAAAAGAGATGTGAGAAAATTACAATAAGTCTGTTTGTTGTTAAACACAAAGCTGCACGACGGGTTATATGTACTAAATCCACCGCATGGATCGAGCACTGATATAAAGACTCAAGCTTACCGATGAGTCTCAAAAAGAACTAAAAAGGACGTTGCTTCTCTTTACTTGGCTAGGTTCCGACCGAACATAACTTTTTATATTCTTTAAACAAAAAATTATGAAAAATTAAACCAGACACTAACGTTTTGAACAAAACTATAAAGACTGAAATAGTCAAGAAAGAAAATGGTCAGATTTACTAAATCTTCAAAATCTATTTAATATGCAAAACAAATGTTCAAATAAATCAAATATATTTAAAACTTAAGGATTAAGAAGAAGTTTTTTACAAAATAACCCGTTTCGTTTTTAATTTATTAAAGTGTTTGAACAAAATGCAAAAGAAATTTAATGTTGTTATTAAAATGAAAGATTTTCTTCGATAATGATGGCATTTCATACAATATAACATTATTGTATTCATACTATACAACTATAGTATATTTATGCTATCCTTCATGACATATAACAGTATAATGTTTATGATATCCTTCATGGTATATCACAATATTTTATTTACGCTAGTATACACGTTGTATAACAACATTATATTTATATCATTTTTCATTACATGTAACAGTATTATACTGATGCTAGTCTTTATTCTGTATGACAGTATTATACATATGCTACCCATAATATTCTATATAACAGTATTACACTTATGTTGCCCTATATTCTATATAACAGCATTACAATTATGCAGCTCTTTATTCTGCATAACAGTATTATACTGATGCTAGTCTAGTCCTTATTCTGTATAATAGTATTAATCATATGCCAGTCTTTATCTTGCCTAACAGTATTATACTGATGCTAGTCTTTATTCTGTATAACAGTATTATACTGATGCTAGTCTTTATTCTGTATAACAGTATTATACTGATGCTAGTCTTTATTGATACTCATTGATAGAAATCAAAGTGCTGTAAAGTCTATCACTGAGTTCACAAGCTTATCTCATGATAAACGTGATAATCTTACAAAATGTTTTGTTAAAAGCAAATATATGCTGACAAATTCTAACTATCTTTTATGCCTATAAATCATTTATCTTTTACTTTTGTACCATTTATTTACTCTTCAAGATGTGAACACAGTTGGATAAACGTTTTTATACAGTGCACTTTCTTTTTTCCTAAACAATTGCAAACTTCCACAGTAAGCTGCAAATTTTAGATTCCAATATAAACCTTTCTACAGCTCAAACACTATCCGTTATCCTGCCAAGTCCTTCTCAGGCTCGTGCGTGTTGTTCATTCCCAATGAGATAACGTTTCCTGAAAGATGACTAACACTGTACCTTTTATCCTATCATGACCTAGTGTTGTTTGTTTCCTGAGAGACTCGTCACAATGTATCAACAAATAATAAGGAACACTGGTAAACCACCAAACGATCTAGAGAAGAACATATTCTCTCACTTAAATTTTCCATGGATCTGTATGCAATATGAATTGTATATCGAATGGACATACAGACAGATAGATTCTTCTAAACGATGCTTTCGTTGTTTATTTATGATAGGAATATTTACTTTTTAACATTGTGACAGAACCTTTTTTGCAAGGTGCTTCTTCATCAGCAAATTTAATCAATTGTCTAAGATTTTTTTGTGGATTTTCCTTGGCGTGCTTTTTATTCAATCAGGTGGGAAAGGTTCAACGTAATAATCAGAACTGTAGGAAACATGTTCGATCTCATGTTGTATAATACAGGAGATTACGGGGGTGCTTTAAACAGAAATTCAGATATAACTCGACTCTTACTTACACCGTTTACCTTGACTTTCCATAATATGACAGATAGTGATCTTGTATAATACAGCAAGGAAACTAGATTTATAGAGAACAAAATCTTGAAACATGTGTTTATGGTATTTGTATGCATATACAATATCTTTAGGTAATATATATAAATATATACTAATTTCGCAGATAGATAACTAAAACATAAATAATTTTATCTACAGAGCATTAAAAACTATGAAAACGGATTTTTATATCTATAAAATTTGTTACCCTTATGTTGCAGTGTTTGTTAAGCAGCCTGTTTTAATTTTTGGTTTTGGTTTTAATTTCGTGTAATTTCGATTGCGAGTTGTGGGACCTAACCACCAGACCATGCCAGATCTTGTTTTTAGCTTCTTTAAAAAGTGCATTAGTGGAAATAACATTATTTGTATTGAATCAATCTCAATCATTCGCTCATAATTATCTAATTGAAAATTGCAACCAAAATATGTAGTAAATATATTAATGGAAAATGTATAATAAATTTCAATAAAATAGATAAAAAAATGTTTAATTACAGAGTAGCCTACAAACAAATGTGACAATCAATCCCACTGTTCGTTGGTAAAAGAGTAGCCCAAGAATTGGTGGTGAGTGGTGATGGCTAGCTGCCTTCCCTCTAGTCTTACACTGCTAAATTAGGGACGGCTAGCACAGATAACCTTCGTATAGCTTTGCGCGAAATTCAAAACGAACCAAAACTGAACCATACAGTGTCACCCAGTGATTGTGTATGTCTTATTTCACAGGCTTATTGCCTTTAACAACTTGATGATAGAAAGTTAAATTATTTGATAAGATATTAAGAAGTTCAAGGTTAATTGGTCTTTGACACTGACCAAATTAGTGATTCTCGCTTTTTCTGTTGAAAACCGCTGCCATCTATGTGCTTGAGCTCAAACTACAAACATATTAATGTGAATTTAATAAGACCTCTTTACTGGGTAAAATAAGAATTGAAATTTTGAGAAAAAGGTTCGTACTTTTGAAAGATAAAATTTTAAAACATAGCATGGCAAGTCTCATAACGTCTTTTTGTAATCCTTATTAGGTAAGATATGTTTTTTGCGATGTGTTTTAAATATAGAGTTGTGTCTCATGTTTGTTCACTTCACTGTGAGAATCTTAAACCAAAACTTGCAAAATCGTAAGAATTTAATTAATAAAGATATGCTATTAAAGCGTAATGATGCATGTCATAAACAATAATGCATAAAATATCTAAAGTGGAAATACTGGATAAAACTATGGAATTCTGGAGAAAACTAAGGAATATTGTAGGTTGCAAAATAGTTAACAAGATCCTTTAATTCCTACGTAAGTATTCAAAAGCCAGAATAGTTTCAGTTGTTTAGCTTAAGTAATAAGTACCTTTAAGCTAGGCCTAGGTAATAAGTCAGGATTTTTACTTTCATAATATGAAAAAGTCTAGACCTTCTTTAATTTTAACCTTAGCTTTTACAAAATTAAAAATGAACAAACCACTTAATTTACTGATCATGTGAACAAATCCAAGCAATAAAAACTAAGACCAAATACGTAGTGCGTGTTGGTTATAACTTAAACCTGTTCGTGAAAGAACTTGGATAATTAATTATACACAAGTCTTAAATATTCATACACACACTAAAAATTTCTCATTGGTAAACGTTAAGTTGCGTGTAATAACAAGTACACTTTGGGATTACCTTTCCCACACTGTTGAATACTAACTATGGTTTATTATTTGGTTTAACCCGACCGATAAAGGACCAAATTCTGATCGAGGCGTTAGATATTTTGTTTTCCGTTTGGAGTTGAGTGCGTAGCACATCTGTCCGCTGCGTTGCGGAATTGAAAACGTTAGCGGTAAATTTTTTTACAGCATTTATTCACTTCGTTAAATTGCTTCAATATTTCTATTAAAAACAGAAAAAAATTGCTGTCTTATGTACAAACACTGTAATGTGAAAAGCACAATCTAAGTAACTTTATCACAACAACATTAAAAATTGTTTATAATGAATTTCTCCACTTTTCTTAAATTGTAGTGTTTATGAATTAAGCACAAAGCTACACAATGGACTATCTGTGCTTTGCCTACCACGAGTATCAAAACCCGGTTTTTAGCGTTGTAAGTCCGCAGACATACCGCTAAGCCCTTGGGGGCGTTGTTTCTTAAAGAGGTTAAATAAACAGTATACTTGCTGTTTGCATTGACCTATTGTGATAAAATGCATAAGTTTTCATATAAATTATATGCTGTATTAAAACCAACACAAATTTTCTTTTTCCGTGCAGTAAAACCTGTCTAAGCCGGAAACGCCATAGGGCGGAAACCTGTACATCGGAAATATCAAAATTTTGCACAATTATTTTAAGATTTCTCTTATAAGTGGCCCTCTATGTGGCGGAATCTGCGTGACGCGGACAGAAAACTATCTTTCATCTACCTCATCTGTCAACAAGAACGATCACAAAGAGAGTAATGGCCCGACATGGTAAGGTGCGTTAAGGCGTTCATCTCGTAACCCAAGGGTCGCGGGTTCGAATCCCCGTCACACCAAACATGCTCGCTCTTTCAGCCGTGGTTGCGTTATAATGTAATGGTCAATCCCACTATTCGTTGGTATAAAGTAGCCCAAGAGTTGGCGGTGGATGGACTAGCGGCATTCCCTCTAATCTTACACTGCAAGATTATGGACGATAGTGCGAAATTAAAAAAAAAAAAGAAACCGAGTAAGGCAGAAAAAATGTTTTTGAGTAAATATTAATTTCTTATTTAATTAATAATTTGTTTATATATTAATAAATTCTCGGACATTTTGTTACAGTAAGTATTGATTAAATATATTCTGTTCTTTTTTCTGCCGTCATTATTTTTGCAGTTAAATTAGATTCATGATTTGTAGAAATATATTTGTCTTTTAGGTGCAAAATTCTACTCTTTAAATAATTCTCACGAAAAAAAGGAATTCCTATCTTTCCTAATTTTAAAAGACAGTGAGGATATAGAAATTCCTACTTCACCGCAAATGTTAAGTTATATTAACGCCAGCAAATTGTATGCAAAAGTTAAGTGGGAAAATGAACTTCTTGAAAAGGCCGTAGAATTTGCATTCTCTTTTAACAGCATGAGAAAGCCCATTAAAAACAAACGAAACTGTTGAAATTGGACACTGTTTCAAATAAATTTGATACAGATTTTGTGTACTTATGTATATTTTAAATGTCTATTTTTGTTTTTATTCAAATAAATGTAGCATAAACAGAATAATAACTTTATTCACAAACATTTTACTTCCCTTGAGTCAAGCAAGTATAATGTTCTGCTCAAAAATTGTATATATAATTAAAGAAATGCATGTTCACTATATCTAAGCCGGTAAACCTGTCTAAGCCGAAAATTTTAGTCGGTCAAGTGCGATTCCGCCTTAAACAGGTTTTACTGTATTTACATTTGTATCGAAGCTAAGGCTACCTGCTGCGGTTCCTGTTATAACATTAAAGGATTTAATGTACTTCTCTTCATTAACGCAACGACAGTTTAATGTGCAGAGAATGTGGATTCAAGTACGGCTTGATATTTAAGTGTTTAGGGTGCTTGATCCACAATGTGAGGGTCGTGCATTCGAATCCCCGTCACACCAAACATGTTTGTCTTTTGAACCGTGGGAGTTTTATAATTTGACGGTCTGTCCCACTATTCATTGGTAAAAAAATTGGGCAAATGTTAGCGGTGTCTGATGATAC
Source organism: Tachypleus tridentatus (assembly GCF_004210375.1). Lineage (NCBI taxonomy): Eukaryota > Metazoa > Arthropoda > Merostomata > Xiphosura > Limulidae > Tachypleus > Tachypleus tridentatus. The sequence goes on along the minus strand of NC_134836.1, from coordinate 13,289,826 downwards.
TAAATACTTTCCCTCTAGTCTTTCTTTGCTAAATTAGGGACGAGTAGTACAAATAGCCCTCGAATAACTTTGCGCGAATTTCAAAAACAAACATATAAACCAGCGCGATAAGTCCGAAATCCAGAGCTTTACCACAGGGCCAACCTTCTTCTCCGTATAAAAGGATAAAAAAAAAACAAGTTTTGTGTCCATTATGGATATATGAATCTGTATAGTAGCAGTACTGACCTATTTGAAACATTTTCGTTTAATGAAATACATAGTTAGTGTATGATGCTTTCTCAGGAAACATTGACAACCTCTGGACTGGCTCCACGCAAAATGATAGTTATTGTTTCTAATAATGTTTCCACAATGTTTAAAATCTTCAAACAAGTGTTTTATTTTGATACACATCTTTTTTCTTACAATTCGCAAGAAATGAGGCTAGCAAGCCCTCACTTATATTGTTTGTAAAAATGAAGAACTTCGTTACGTGCTGTCACTGTGATGGTAAGATTTATGTTGGGTGATAACGTAATTTTCATTATCGATTAGGGCAGATGTTTCTTCAATTATTGATCGTTGTATTAGTTTTGAAAATCTCATCATAGAAAGAATAAAATAAATTGTGATATATGTGCCTCACACAAGATATTACAACTGTTTATAAACTATAGGTTTCTTATTCCAGGCCTCCCTATTACGGAAAATCGATGAGAAATGTTTTTTGATAGAAAATTATGTAAGAATAAATAAACAAAGTTATGCATAATCGGTAGCTACTATATTAATTTACAAAAACCAATGAAAAAAAAATGTTAATATTGAAACATTTCATGTTTAGTTGGGAGCTTTCTGAACAGGATAATTAATAAAAAACACACCATCAGCAAATTTTACAGTAGACAACTTCTACTTTTAAAAACTATTTTTTCACCCACAGTATCGAGTAATCATTAGGTAAGAGATATGTTGAAAATGGCAGAAAATGAGTTTCAGAGAAATTTATAGACTCATGATCGTATGGACAACTTTAAAGGTGTCGTTCAATTAGTTTGTTTTTGATTTCGCACAAAGCTACTCGAGGGCTATCTGTGCTAGCCGTCCCTAATTTAGCAGTGTAAGACTAGAGGGAAGGCAGCTAGTCATCACCACCCACCGCCAACTCTTGGGCTACTCTGTTACCAACGAATAGTGGGATTGATCGTAACATTATAACGCCTCCACGGCTGAAAGGGCGAGCATGTTTGGCGCGATGGGGATGCGAACCCGCGACCCTCAGATTACGAGTCGCACGCCTTAACACGCTTGGCCATGCCGGGCCACCATTCAATTAGTTATTTTAGTAAAATGAGATGGATAAAGATGGTTTCTCGATATTTACTAAACGATGATTTGGATGATTTTGTCAGTAGTGCTTCAGCTATTTTTATTCTGTTGATGTCTGAATTTCTTTGGGTTATTTCGAAATTCTTTTAAGATGTTTTTTAAATCTGATATTCATGTGCCGAATTCTATGACATATAAGAGTGTTTACAAAATTTGTCTTTGATTTTGTAGATTATTCTGTTGTTTTTATTTTAAGTAGGGTAATTGTTATTAATTGTTTAACATCTGCCTTTGTAGATTCTGTATTTATGTCAATGTCGTGTTTCTTTTTGAGTCGATTTCATAATCCAGTTGGGTTGTCGCTTATGTACTTGGCATAAGGAATTGTAATGATGATAAAATCTGAGTAGTTTTCATTTTTAAGTTTTTTATTTTTTTATTGAGTGTTGTTCTTTTCGCACGTCGACTATATTTTATCAATTTCTTTTCGGTAATTGTTATTTTGAATGAAGATTTCAGAAAATTGTAGTTCAACGTCTAAGTTGTTTGCAGAGTATACATTTAATGCTATTTCACCAATGTATTTTAAGATTCCTAGTTTCTGTTGTATGCAGAATGCGGAATTCCATTTACGGTGTTGTTCTGAGTTTTACTTTTCTTTGAATTTTAATTAATCTCAGATCCTGATTGCTTTCTTATGATGTTGATATTTGGAAAACTTATTGAGAGATATTTGACGTTTACAACTGTAACATGAATCTCGGGATGTGTGTGTGTCGTTGAAGTGGTTTGAGAATTGTCAGAGTTGAAGCTGCAGAAAACATCGTCGACATATCTCAACCAATATAACGATTTAGAGATGGCCGAGTTTAAGTCCTGTTTATCCAGATGAATTAAAACTATATCTGTAGTGTACTTGATGAGTGTTCCGCCCATACAAACACCGTCGATATGACAATGGATGATGTCTTAGAGGTTTGAACAGAACTCCCTGGTGAAGTTAAACAAAGTTAGAACATTTGAACGTGGAAATTTTGCGTGTCGGGCCTTTGATAATTATTTGAATGGCAGATTGGTAGGTTTCTTCTCGTAGAATTTGAGTATATAAATTTTGATCATCAAAACTTACCATTTTGTGTTTTTGATTCAGTTTTGTTGAGGAGTCAATAAAACATGGAGTGATATTAACAGTGTTGTCTGAGTTATTGTAAGGTAAGATAATTCAGGTTAGATATTTGTCAAAGCTATAGTTAAATAAAGAATACGCTGATATCAAAAACGTTTTAGCGCCTGATCTGCCAAAATAATAACATATCCGTGAAAATTGCAGATTGTTATCAAAGTTAAACAAAATTATATTCCTAAAACATTAAACTTTAAAAACAATTTTGACTAAAGACAATTACGATGTGGTTTCCTTACCTATTTCTAAAAGTGTCTTCAGTCACGAAAAAAAAAAGTAACTGACAGGCATTATAAGAAATTTGAAAAACTGAGAAAAACAAAAATAATATATTTCCTTCCAAAAATACAAGCCGTTTTTAAATTTTCCAGTAGCCAGTAATTTAATGGTGAAATTCAACCCTTAGAAAATAGTTTTAACTATACTATTACACCCAGAACTCTCCCTATATCTGAATTTCAGATAGGATTTAGAAGAACTTGTTAGAAAAGCAGTTATTCAGGAACGCATAGTTCGTCACCTAAACATATCTCTTCTCGGGTGAATTCAAAGTCTTTCGACATCATTCATAAAGTACAAGTAATCAATATTGTTTGTTAAATAGCCAAATCACTACCCCACTCCAAAAAAACCTGCAGTTAAACATTCTGTCTTTTCCAAATATTCGAGAAAATAGTAAGATAAACCAAAACTGCTAAACTTAAACCTTTCTTCTAAGGAACATAAAACACTAAAACTATTAAAAAGTGACGAAAATATAATTTGACTAAATCTGACAAAGGTAATGAATGCTATTGTTATCACAGATTGGACAATATACCAACAGAAGATGTATGCACTCCTTGATAATTCTTCTCATTTCAAAAAAAAGGAAAAAGGAAATTAACTTAACCTCTTCAAAGAAAACAAATTTTAGAAAAATTTCATATTACAAAAACATTTTGAACTTGTTACTGGTATATATCAATTTCTTCGACTCTCAGATTCCGTAGCCTTCATATTTATCGTCTTCTCAAAACTCACAAACCTCACTTCTCCTAGTCCTATTGTTTTGGCATACAAAACCTACAATTACAACCTAGGAAAATCCCTCAGTTGGATTTTTTTACATATAGTTCTCGTGCTTTCTCTTTAATAAAAATTTTGGAATGTTTACTAAAGACTCCAAGAATTGTTCACTCTGTACAATTAATCACATTTGATGTTTAAAAATTGTTCACTCCAGTTTCTGTCCTTCAACCAATGAATGTTGCCCTGGAATGTTACCAAAACTATTCAAATCCTCGTGTTTGTCTGTTTGTGTCTTACTTGACATCAACACCCTGAAAAATTATTTCTCCTTACCGTTAAATGTTCCACTTTCCAGTTTGCAGTTGTGGATTGCTTCCAACTTAATGGCCTAAGTGTGGGAAATAATGTAGCTCCAGTACTTGTCAGTATACATATGATAAGAACTGAAGACATCTTTTCAGCTTTTGATAACCTTATTTAGATAACGTTGCTCAGAAGTTTTTCTTTCATCTCAACCAGATAAAGTCAAACATAAAATTCACGAAGGAAAAAGAAATTCATAAAAAAAATTCATTTGTAAATGTTCTTGTTAAAAAAAATCAGAAAATTCAAAACCTCCATATTTCATAAGAGCACTCACACTGGACTTTATATTCCTTCGAATTCCCTTAGGGACCAATGCCCAAAGCATATTAAAAGGAGATATCCATACAAATGAAATTATAAGTTCCAACATCAACAGAAAATGAAAATCTTAGGTTTCAGTTTTGTGTAAAAAACAATTTCCCTTCCTTTGTTGTTAACAAACTGGCACAGGAAATTATTCTTCTGAAGATGTTCTTGTTACTTCTGTTTTACCATTCGTCCCAAACTTACCTCATACTGTAAAAAATCTGGTCACAAGCAGTAATAAATTATAAAGTTGACATTAAAATACAGTTTATATTTTTATCTGGTAAAAATCTGGGTCAACTGCTATCTAAAACGTAAGTGGATAGCGATATTCAGGGAATGTATATATAATTGGATGTACAGATTGCAAAATCTATTATATTGGTATGACTATCAAGATGGCAGGTAAACCTGGTGAAACATTTTACCATGTACAAAGATAAACTTTTGTGCAAATTTTTAAAAACATGGTTCTCTCTACTATTTAATTAAGAAACATACTTTCACAATTGTAATATTAATTTTTGGTATTCCGTAAAATTATATTTACCAACTGTTAGTGTATTGTAACTGGTTTCTGAGGTCGGGCATTATACAGCCTTCTTTTTCAAATATTTTTATAAATTCATTCATTTGTTTTTCGTATAGAATATTGAGGTTTTCGTGGATTTTTATGTATTATCTAGGATCATTTAATCCTTCACTCCTCAATTAGATGTGTTCTGTTTTATTCACTAAAACTACGTCATGGCCTTTATCTGCTGTTTTGATAATTGGGTTGAGATTCTTAAGTTGCTTTGTTAATTCAACATTTTATTTTACGTTGAATGTTTAATAATCTTTTAGAGAATATTTGGTAGAGAATTCCTTAAGAAATGTTTGGATGGAATCCTTTTATGATTTGAAAATAAAATACATCTTTAATAACCTATGGAAACTTGTTTTGGGTGTTTGGATTTTTGTTCTTTACATTTCAGTTTGTTTGTCTTTGGAATTTTTTCGTTTCAGTTGCATTTGGTTTACTTTAAAATTAGCTTCCTCCTTAGTTCTTAAAAAACTTATTTGTATATAAGTTGTAGGTAATTTAGATATGGCAAAGTTTAGGCCTTTCCTAAAGCATGCTATTGGATTTTCATAATGCGAAGTGCAAAATAAAGTTGAAGATATCAGGTTTTGTGAAGTTTCATGAAACATTTGCAGTTCTTTAATTTCTTTAGATTTTCTAATTTCTTCTTTAGTTTATGTTTAAGTTTCATGTTCTGTATGTAAACATGATTGTTGATGATTTACAAGAACAGCTGAAATCGTTTACTCAACAAAGTCCCACTAGACCAGGTCATTGTGTCGTTTCGTATTGTTTGAGGCCTTTGTATTTTCTACATTAAGTACTTTGTTTTGAGTAACTGTTAAAATTCAGGTTTAGGCCCGTTGCCGTGATTAATTGTCAGTAGCAGCATACAGTTTTTAAAAAATTGGCACAATACATTCTCTTCAGTACCGTTGTAGATACATTGATCCATTTCCTTACTGAAGTAAGAACAATAGTGTTCAGTATAGAAATAAAACAATTGAGCTATTTCTTTACTAAAGTAGCAAGAACAAGTAACATTCAGAATATAGAATAGCCAATTATTCATTTCCTAGCAGCAGCATTAAAATGACACAGCAGTACGTCTGCTGTCTCACAACGTTAGAAACTAGGTTTCGATACCCGTTACAGACAGAGCATACATAGCCCATTGTGTAGCTTTGTGCTTACTTACAAACAACAACTAATATTTGACATATTCTTCCTAACCACATGTATGCAAAGCGATAAAAGTAAAACATAATTAACTATTAAAACATACTTGGTGATCAGTTGGGTACCCATGCTGTTAACTGTGTTTTGGGTCGTTAAGCTAATAAAGTTTCAAGCATTAACGATATTTTCAGCACAATGATGTATCATATAATATTTTTAATAACTCAGTGTTTACATTGTGAATTTTTTCAGTTTATATGAAATATAAAATATGGAATTATTCTTTTATATGTTTAATCCTAATTTAAAAGAAAAATTCCATATGTTTTTAATTTAAATTACCTTAGATTTGAGAACTTGAGAAGTAGCAAATTTGGCACTAATGTTAAATCCAGACATTGAATTATAACTTACTCAACTACTGTCTTATGATTAACGACTGTAAAGAAGGATAATTTCAGTGTTAGCTCAAACTTTGAGAAAACAACACGGTTTTTCTGTATCAAACACTCAAGAAAAGGGGTTGGTGATGTCAAATTGTTAGTTGCGGTAGAAATAAACTTTACATTACAGATATCAGAAATAAACTTTATACTACAGATATCAGAAATAAACTTTACACTACAGATATTACATTCTAAGCCCATTCTTAAAATTGCATAAAATTTTAAGAGTTGCCTTTACTACAAAGAGGACAAGCTATTGAGGCTTTTCACTACATGCTACGTTTATTTTAAGCAGTTACGTTGTAGCGTTCGTGATAAGAGGTTGGCGCACACAGCTATGAATACAAATATCTAGGATTCAAGGCATGTCACCGCTAAAACGCGCTCCGCACCTTGGGGCCGTGGGTATAATATAAGAGTGAAGGTAAAATTCCATTAATCGGTTTGGCAAGAGTACAGATGGGTGCTATTGACTGTAGTTTACTTTCATCTAGTCTTCCACTACTAAATCAGGGAAGAGCGACAACATAAAAAGTTGTAAGCCGTCACATAAAATCTGTACCAGATGATGCATCAGTATCTAAGATGCTCCAACATGCATCATCAGGCTCAAAAGCAAACAAAATAGAAGTCACTCTGTATACAAAAGTAAACGTTAGTGATGATCTATGTTGAAAATTTATATTTTCTTCACTTATGATGGACAATTTTAAAACTATAACTATCTTTTTTCTAGTATTATCAGCTGAAAATTAGGGACGATTAGGCATATATAGCCCTTGAAAGAAAAAAATAACTTGTTTTCCTGAACAAACAATAACGTGTATTTATTTCGACCCCTGGTCAGATATTTGGGTTACAGATTGGTGAACAACTCAGAAACGAAAAGAAAAACAATATTAAGGTAACGTTCGGCATATTTGTGTAAATGTACACATATCTGGACATAGGTCCCTTTATAGAACCGAGCAGAATAATGCCAATTTTTTTTATTTTGTTCTATAATCTATTGTACACTTTTGTAATTTTACTTACCTAATCACTCATATGGCATGATGTTAAGACGCCTGACTCGCAATCTGCATGTAGGTTGGAAGCTCGAATTCCCTCGTGGAACATTCTCATCCTTTCAGCCGTTGACGGAGTTATAATGAATTGGTTATTTCCACCATTTGCTAATAAAAGAGTGGTCCAAAAGCTGGTGCTTGTTGGTGTTAGCTAGCCACCTCCCCTTTAGTCTTTCGGTCTAAAATTATGGAACGGCTACATAAAAAGATATGCTAGCCACTAGATAAAACACTTTTCTAAACTCACCGATGATGTATCAGTATCTTAGGTACCTCAACAAGTGTGAATGGCCGTGGGTCTCAAAAACAAAACCACTCAAATATTTAAAACTTTTAACGTAAATATCAGTAATGATCTGTTTTGAAAATTCATATTATTTTCTGTATTTATACTGAACATTTCTAAACTATAGTTCTGTCTGTCGTTAGGTCTGGTAAAGCTTGGGATCCATTGTCTGACAGGGACGAAAGTGGCTGTAAAGATCGTGAACAGGGAAAAACTTAGTGAATCAGTTTCGAGGAAGGTGAGTATTCTGTGGTGAGTGATTTCTCAATAAACAAAAAAGAAAATGTTTGATTTCGAAAAGATCAATAAAATATCAAATATTAACAAATGTGAGTAATAAATAGTATTTAGCTAACTAATAATGTTTGATTTGATATTCTTACACCTATTTTATTGTATAAACCTCAGACGGGCTCGGTCAGTGTATCAGTGTAAACCAGAAATAGATTCAGCAAATTTTTACACCAATATATAAGAATAAACCAGAAGTAGAATCAACATTTACACATTTATATCAGTGTAAATCATGGATATACATATCCATGTCTTCCTATTAATATTTCTGATACTATGACAAACCTGATCCAGCTGGAATAAATACACTCACAAGCACGTTAATGACGCCTAATATTTCAGAGTTCTCTGATAGGACAATACTTACAATATTCCCCGCAATGGACAAAACAGATAGCCCAATGTGGCTTTGCTCTAAAACTAACAGATAAGTATTTCAGATTGTATAAGTTGCATATGCAACTTTAGTGTCAATGAATATCGGTAAGATGCAAATGACGACAGTTGTAGGTTTACGAAATTAACTAAAACCCAGTATATGATATTTTCTGTATGTTTAAACTAATATTTGCCCCTTTTTCTCCCTTTTGATTATATTGAATTCTTCGTTAGCACAGTACAAAGAAAACGTTTCGTTGATGTTGTTTTTGATTTGAATTAAGTACAAAACTCCACAATGGGCTCTCTGTGCTCTGCCCACCACGGGTGTGGAAACCCGGTTTTTAGCGTTGTAATTCCACAGACGTACCGCTGAGCCACTGAGGGGTCGTTGCGTTGATCAAAAAAATAGATGACATAGCTCGCTACATATATTGAAATTTCATTTGCGCCCCCCAACAAATAATCATTTTAATTTTTTTTCCTTTTCTTTGTTAATAAACGATCCAATTTCGCAAGATTTTTGTGGAATTATTATTCGAGTTAATATGACCTTTGGGATGATAAATATCCCATTTACAAAGGTTTTCTGAAAAAATTTAAAACCTAAACGATAATATTCAAACATCCCGATTTCTTGTCATTTAGTGTTATTTACACAAAACAATTGCATATAATTTGTCAAAAGGTTTAAAATAAAGAGATGAAGTTAATAGGGGAATCATCTGTTTTCAGCTCGTTCTATCACACTTTACATATACATGGAGTGTTAGTAAAAGAAAAATCTCATTGTTCGCACTTTATATATGATACAATGACAGTAAAGAGCTAAGCTCATTCTATCAGTTTCTACACATAACTGGAGTCACAGGAAAGGGATGACCTTATTCTATCAAACTTTACGCTAACCTGAAGTGTCAGTAAAGGGGTAAGCTTATTCTATCAACTCTATACGTACCAACAGTGTTAGTAAGGGATTAATATTATTGTATCAACTCTACAAGTACTTACAGTGTCAGTTTACAGGGTTAGGCTCATTCTATCATACTCTATACGTACCAACAGTGTTAGTAAAGGGTTAGTATTATATCAACTCTACACGTACTTACAGTGTCAGTTTACCGGGTTAGGCTCATTCTGTCATACTCTACACGTACCAACAGTGTCAGTAAAGGGTTAATCTTATTATATCAATTCTACACGTACTTACAGTGTCAGTTTACTGGGATAGGCTCATTCTATTACACTCTACATGTACCTAGAGTATCAATATACCTTTCACACTTCAATAACCTGTAGTCTTACTTGTTTCTTTATTCACAAATATTCCAGTAGATAAAACGTCAGATACTTTGTTTAACAGATTATTTGACATCGAAGATCTACAATTAAAATATATCATAGAATTAATCAATCTTACTCAACTTTGTGTGCCAAAAATTGTGTATTTATAATTAATGATAAATTTTATGCACAGGTTAAAAGCCTAACAATGGCGTCTCAGTTATACCCTGTTTTGTTTGTTTTCTTATGCACAAAGCTACAGAAAGGGTTATCTGTTCCCTGCCCACCACGGGTATCGAAAGGCCAGTTTCTACCGGTGTAGGTCTGCAGACGTACCACTGTGCCGCTCGGGGGAGGGGGCTCCTGTTTTATGTGACATACTTATGGATACTTTAGAAGATTCTAAGTAGCAAAAGTAAAACTCGTAGTATATATGATACGTAGATATGTGTGAATCTGTGATTTGTTACGGTATAATATTATACAGGTCTACTTATAACTCTTATATAATGGTATAACAATACACAAGTTTACTTACAAGTGTTATATAAGCAACATGTTACCTTAAAAAAACCTTACAGTAAAAAATCTTGTACCAATAAGAAAAATATACTGTACGGTTGCTTATGAACGATATATACTTTTGAATATCATGAATATGTTTAAATTATACTATTATACAATCATAACAAAGCACTTATCAACAATAAGTCTTGATCAAAATGCAATACAAAAAAGTTTGATTATTATAAATTATCTGAAGTAAATAACAAAAAAACATTAGTTATCATGCACAAAGTTTGTTTAATACAATTACAAAAAAATTTAATGGATAGTAAAGCATATGCTAATGTTAAAAAATTAAAAAAAACTGGTCAATAACACAAAACTAATATTGTGATCTAATATGTAGAATTAAAAACATTGAAACTGAGTATGTATTATATTATACTCCCCTATGGCACAGCGGTGGCTTCGGACTTACAAAACTGGAAATAAACCGTGTTTCGATATCTGTTATCGACATTTCTGATCTTTGTGCTAAATTCCAAACAAACAGGCCCGGCATAAGCAGGTGGTGAAAGCGCTCGACCCGTAATATTAGGGTCGCGAGTTCAAATCCCGGTCACACAAACGTGTTCGCCCTTTCAACCGTGGGAGCGTTATAATGTGACGGTCAATCCCACCATTCGTTCATAAAAGAGTAGTTGGCGATTGGTGGTGATGACTAGCTACCCTCCCTCTAGTCTTACACTGCTAAATCAGGAACGGTTAGCTCAGATAGCCCTCATGTAATTTTGCGTGAAATTCAAACAGTTATAATATTGTTGTATTTTATAAGTATTGTGCGATCAGTTTTTAATTAATTCAATTGTAAATAGTATACTTCCTGCAGATAATTGTGTTGTATTAGTAAAAATATTTTTATTATTATTTTAAAAAGCTACTACATAAAACAGGGTTACATACAGCTTGTCATGCCTACTATAATGTCAGCTTTACAAAGGAACTGTATAACACTGGTGTAAATATAGCTTGTCATTCCAATTATAATGACTGGATTTAAAGTGTTGTGAGCATACCGCTTGTTTTGTGTGTAAAGTATACTCTGTAACGTTTGTTTGTTTTGAATTTCGTGCAAAGCGACACAAGCTGTCCCTAATTTAGCAGTGTAACACTAGAAGGAAGGCAGCAAGTCATTACCACCCACCACCAACTCGTAGGCTACTCTTTTACCATCGAATAATGGGATTGACCTTCACATTATAACACATCCACAGCTGTAAGGGCGAGCATGTTTGATATGACGAGGATTCGAACCCGAGACCCTCAGAATGCGAGTCGAGCGCCCTAAACACCTGACCATGCCGTGCTGTCTGTAATGATAGACAATAAACATGGTAGATTTATAAATATTAAAAGAGAAATATGTGTTTTCTCCTCTTTTATCGTAATAAACAACAAATTAAGATATTTTGTGAAATACTTTTACATCTTATGTTTATTATTAAATTATTCAAAGATAGGATACATGTCCATTATTTTTAATAAATCATTTATAAAGTCTCTTCTTTGTCTACACTTTCCCAGAATGGTTTATTGATAGAACTTAATAACTTTCACTGTGTTACTATTTGATTAAACATGGATTGCACAATAAATCTATTCAATTTTATCAATTCAGATTTCAAATATATCCACACACATTCATATTGATTTAACATGCTACAAGTATGATGAGTTTGACATACTAAGTATTTAGCCCATCCTGTATCTTCCGACACAATAGGTTGTCCATTGACGATAGTTTCTTCCATTCAGTGTCATATTTTCCATTTCTTTCCATATTATATTTACTTCGTTGATATCTTTTCCAATACCTTTTATTCCGCGTGAGCTTTTGTTTCCAATTTATCATAATTCTTGTGATACATCCACCTCAAGCTTCTTTATCTGACTAAATTCATCAGATCACATTTTTTTATGTGCGGTTCAGGCACCTCGATGTCTGTTATTTTATCCTTCTATTATAATTTCAGTATTTGACGCTAGCTGTTCATACAGAATGTAGTTAGCTTTTCTTCGTCTTTTTTGCTACATACAGCAAGACAGGCACAACAGAACAATTATAATGTCTACCTCTCATTTTGATCTTCATACTTTTACAGTTAAACAGTTTTCTATGTCGTCCAAATGTGGCATTAGCTTCACAAGTTCTGGTAATCACTGCTTTATGGCTATCTTCATTTCCCCATATTTTGTTTTTAAGGTAGATGAAACTTTTAACTTGTTCTATGGTCTTTCCATCGTATGTTATACTAGGTTTTTCTATTCTCAGTTGACATTGTATTCCATCTTTGAACATTGTATCTTACACCCACCTTTTCGGCTTCTATCTTCAACTTACTTGTGCATTCTCTCAGTCCTTCTCCTGTTTCATCCATAATAGCAATGTCATCAGCGAAGTCCAGATCAATAACTTATTAATCCACAACTTTATTCCACATCCTTTAGTTTCTACCTTCTTCATTACATGGTCAGTTACCATAATAAACGAGAATGGTGATAATATACTTCCTTGTAGTACACTAGAGTTGATTTTAAAATTTCCTGTTAATTCGCTTGAGAGTTTCTCTCTACATTATGTTTCTTGATAGGTTTCATTCACACCATTTATCACACTCTTCTCACTAATTCTGCGCATCGTGAAAATGTCATACTGACATGATTTATCAGTCTTAAATCCAACCTGATGTTCTCTCGGTTGAATCCTTACTATTTTCAGTAGTAATGAGTCTGTTTATACTTCAGACTACAGACTGAACGTGTGACCAAACTCTTACCTTTCGAGTGCATAATAAAATATAATTTATTTCACGTCTACTTTCTAGTCATACACTGCTAAATTGGGGACGGCTGGCGTAGATAACCCTAGGGTAGCATTTATTTACCTCCTGTATTCTATATTGAAACAAATATATAAACAAAAAAAAATTTCCTTTCCACATCTTTTCGTTGGTAAAAGAGTAGCTCAAGAGTCTCCACATACTCCACGCTGTTCTTTTTTCAGTATTTGTAAAACAAGGTACACGTGTTCAGCATATATATTAGAAATAATCAATTTAAGCTGATCATTTATTTTATTTTTGTTATGAATTATAGTGCTTAAATATCTAAATAAGAAATATGTGCAGAAAAGCTCTGTCATTGTAAATTTGAAAAACAAATATCTTATCAGATGGTATATCAGTATCACGATAATCAAATCAATACATAAACAAAATAGGGAGTATATTATTAACTTGTTTTGAAGACGACGATTTTATTTAGAAATAAGAAACTTTAATGGTCATCGAATCCTGAAAAAGTAAAAGCTATGACTCTTTATGTAAACTCTGTTGATGAAAGGTTTTCAGCTTTTCTATATTTAGAATAAATATAATCCTTAATTATTGTCTGTTTTTTTTAAAATTTATGTATCTTTCTTAGCGAAACTAACTTCGTTAACACTGTTGATGTATATAAATATAAGACTGTATCTCATATATGTTTTACTAAATCCCTTAAATCTTCGTTTGTTTTGTCTCTCATGAAACGCTAAGCTAGACACATAATTAACTAACCTTTGATCTTGTAAGGCTTTGAGTGCACTTGTTCAAAATATGTAACGTTTGGGATTGAACACTAATTGTAACAGACAAAACGAATAATAAGGTTCGATGTTGTTTGTATAAATTGGTTTAAAATGTCTCGTGATAAGTTCATTATTTGTTTATACAAATGAAAATCTTTAACTGAAATAGCAATATAAACATAATTTATATGAAAACTAATCAATATTTTATGAATCGTTAATAAATTTGCTAATAAATTGTTTTAGTATGTGTGATACTTGATAAGAAGAAACTTTTGTGATTTATTATATTTGACTAATAACATACAAGAATAAGTGTAAACCGTAGATATTATTACACTGGACTGGAAGTCAGTATTTGATAAAATAAAATGTTTTTATAAATAGTATGTTAGTACATCTAGAAATTTTATGTAAGAAAATCAAAGAACACTGATTTTTACAGATGATATCTTGATTTCTAATCAAACGTCCTTTATAGGTTATATTCATTTGTGAAAAATGTATTTGAAAGACTTAAACTTTAAAATGTACATAAAGTGAATTTTTGGAAGATATGGAAACAGAATTTTTAGATTTTGTTTCAGTTTTTTAGAAACAAAAGCATTACTTAAACAGAACAAATAGTACAATGGACAAAAGATGTATAAAAGATAATCCATTAGTTTATAAACTGATGTTTACGTTAAAGTTTTGTTATAAATGTTTCACCAGTCTTCTTTAGAATTCGTGATTTTATTTACACGCATTTACTTGAAACGCAAAACAAATCATTTTATGGAGTCTAACCGAATAAAAAGAGTAAAAAAATTGTATTATAATTGAAATGTCTCATCAAATTTTGAAAGCACATCTAATGTTTTGTACTAATTTATTTACCGACATTTAAATTAAGTGTACATTGCGAAAGAGACTTTGTCAACTCGTAACTGCTTCGTCATGTGGTTATTGATGATCTGAACAAACATCGTTTCAAAACATCGTCTGTTTATATAGCAACACTAATCTTTAGATATTTCAAAATATGTGTTAATTAAAATAGTAATCAGACTACAGACTGAACTTGTGACCAAACTCTTACCTTTCGAGTGCATAATAAAATATAATTTATTTCACGTCTAAATATATATTAAAGTAGAACTGAATCGAAGTGACACCGTCTAAACTTTGACCGATTGTTGTAAAGTACAAGAAATGTACATTAACTTGTATAAACTAGGTTTATTCGTGTTATCTAAAACATTTCTTATAGTGATTTCTCGACATGAATATAAATTTGAAAGTGTCATATTTTAGTTTCATTTTTGTTGTAAAGCATAATCTCTAAAGATAAATAGTAAACGTGTTATAAATGTAAAATAACAGAGGTGAGAAATCTCTACTATTTTAAATTTGAATAATTTAAGTTAAAACTCTTTCATTATAATGTAAACACATTTCAATGGCTTTTACTTCTGATGTCAGCTCAACTGTTTGAATTGGTTAACCTTAGGCTGAACTGTGTCTTTGGTGTCAGTGAACCATAGATATAAACTAAAAGAACTTCTGTAGTCATCGCTAGAGATGATTTGATTAACGTATGGAGAAAAATTCGGTTACATTTGTGCTTTCAATTGCAAAGTGTTATGAATTTTAATTGTATATACCTCAAGTGAATGGTAAGTGTTGCTATTGTAAATGGTTTCTATGAAAGTAAAGCGACTGGTTAAAGAGCAAGTCATTCATTTATTATGTTTTGTAGTTTAAAATAGAAACACCTCTTGACAAAAGTTTGTTTGTTTTTTTAATTTCGCGCAAAGCTACACGAGGGCTATCTACGCTAGCCGTCCCTAATTTAGCAGTGTAAAACTAGAGGGAAGGCAGCTAGTCATCACTACCCGCCGCCAACTCTTGGGCTACTCTTTTACCAACAAATAATGGGATTGACTATCACACTATAACGCCCCCACGGCTGAAAGGGAGAGCATGTTTGGTGCGACGGAGATTCGAACCCGCGACCCTCAGATTACGAATCGAATGCTTTAATCCGCCTGGCCATGCCGGGCGTCGACAATAGTAATCCTTTAAACTTTAATGATTTGTTAAGCTAAACATGAAAATTATCGTCCTTTTTCAGGAAGTTATCGAAATTCAAAACGTCAAAAAATACAAAAATATGATTAGGCATAGAAACAAAAATCATTATCTGTATCTTAAATTATTAAAACTAAATCGGCTGTCTTGTTCAATATTTATAAAAATATTAGGTATGATAAAAACTTTTCAGGAATACCTTAAATGCGTTCGTAACATTATCCTTTTATACAAATACATATGAACGAATAATATAAACATAAGTTGAAATCTGTATGCAGGCCTACGGAAGTATATAAACATTTTGTAAAACACATACAGTACTCCTACTAAGACCATCCACCTTTATGAAACATATGTAAGTGAAAACTATAAAATAATATGTGTAAAAAGATATATTTTCTCAAAAACAATAAAACTTGAGACTATATAGATAGCATAAAGACAACCAATTGAATCATTAAAATAAACGATTTACTTGTAAAAGCGAATCAGCACATGTGTTAAAATAATATGGAACTATAAAATACTGAATACCTTTGCAAAATATATGCAAGTGAAAAATGTCAAAATTAAATCTAGACTTTGCAGACTATTTGATTGATTAGTCGTTTTGTAGTCAACCACAAATACATACAAAGGCTATGTGTGCTTTGTTTATCATGGTGTTAAAACCTGGTTTCTAGCAGTATATGTTTGCGGATATACTGCTGTAACCTGGGGGGCTACATTGAAGACATGCTGAAAACAGTTTGTGCAATTAGTAACACGACGGATATAGAGAAACTTAGTAACAGTATCAACTGATAATATATCCCTCCCAAAGACAGACATTCCTCTAGTGTCACTTGGAGTAGACATTCTGTCAGACCTTGACATGCTTCACTCTGGTTCTAAAATAATAACAGCTGATGTTAAGTAGTGCTCAAACTACAACGTGTTACGTAATATTTATGTAATCCTCAAATGTCGGCATATTATATTACACTTGCGTAACGCTAAAGCTACCATAAAACACAAGTGTTTTGTTTGTTTGTTTGGAATTTCGCACAAAGCTACTCGAGGGCTATCTGTGCTAGCCGTCCCTAATTTAGCAGTGTAAGACTAGAGGGAAGGCAGCTAGTCATCACCACCCACCGCCAACTCTTGGGCTACTCTTTTACCAACGAAAAGTGGGATTGACCGTCACATTATACGCCCCCACGGCTGGGAGGGCGAGCATGTTTAGCGCGACGCGGGCGCGAACCCGCGACCCCCGGATTACGAGTCGCACGCCTTACGCGCTTGGCCATGCCGGGCCAAACACAAGTGTAATTACAGATTTTCTTCTCAACCATTATAGTCGTATTATTTGGCTACTATATAAAACAGGCATAGGAAGTTAGCCCGTCATACCGTCATAATGGCGGTGTTACAAAGCTGCTGTCTAAAACCAGTGTAGAAAAATATTTATTGACAAAAATACAAAGAGGCGGCTTTAAGGTGATAATAAAATAAATTACCATATGGATGTTTATGTATTTTTGTATTTCTTTGTTTTATTCTGTTTTTCTATACATCGTAGGTTTTTTTTGTGTGTAATATTCGTACGGATGTTCTGCTACTCAAAGAAATACATAATTCTAAGGGTGGTTTATTCTTGTGGATTATACCTTAATGGCGAAGGAAGGAACAGCGTTGCTTTATTACTTCAGTTTATATTGATAGAAGCAGAAGAATGGCGTTTATATTAATGTCTCCACACATGTTTTTCTGTTGATAAGCGAATGAAGTTTCTTTGTGATATCTATTTATATAATGCATATGTACAGGGCACAATTCAAAAACCGTATTTAGATTTCAGTGAGAAAGAAATAGAAATAGGATATCTAATGTAATAAATGTAGATTAAAATTCAAGATTGGCCAGGTGGGTTAAGATGTTCGAGTCGTAATCCGAGAGTCTCGGGTTCGAATCCCCGTCGCACCAAACATTATCGCCCTTTCAGCTGTGGGGCATTATAATGTGACGGTCAATCTCACTATTCGTTGGTAAAAGAGTAGCCCAAGAGTTGGCGGTGGGTGGTGACGACTAGCTTCCTTCCATCTAGTCTTACACTGCTAAATTAGGAATGGCTAGCGCAGATAGCCCTCTTGTAGCTTTGCGCAAAATTAAAAAAAAAAAAGAAAATTCAAGATATTGTTTTCCATTCGATTCACAGATGCGTAAATGAAAGAAGACAGAAAAAGTAAAGCAGCGCATACGTGACTTGTATATATCATTATTTGGTGACGTGATATTGTATCAAGACTATGTTTCGCTGGGAATCATAATTTTGTACTTTTCAGATTTATCTACACTACGCTTAAACAAAGCGTGACTTGTATATCATTGTTTGATGTTATCATACTACTTCCAGCCTTTATTTCGCTAAGAACTAAATTTTTTGTAATGTTCAGGTTTATCTGGACTACCCTATACATGGTGTGACTTATGTATTGTTTTTTTATGTCATATTGCATCAACTCTTCATTTCAGTTACAAAATGTTGTAATGTTCAAGTTTATCTATACCACACTTGCGCGTATACATTTTTGTTTGCGTGTTTTCTGTGTACATAAAATTTGAATACGAATTAAAATACTTGCTTCTGATGCATCACATATTTATAGTCCAGAAATCGTCCCCACATGGGACAGCGCTACGTCCTTGGATTCACAAGGCTAAAATCATGGTTTGATTATTCTCGGTGGACACAGGAGATAGCCCAATATAGCTTTGATATATGAAAATAACACAGTCCAGCAGGCTCTGATACACTTTTTTTGCTAATGCTGATTATTTCTTAACAGGATGTTTGTGCAAATATATAGATGTGTACAAACTTCTCACCCTTGGGAAAATTGAGAAAAATAAAAACATTGGAGATGGCGACTGTCGAATCAGAAAAATTCATGGATGTCTACATATTCCCAACTAGATAAGATATAAACATGATTAAACTATCGTTTTATATGTTTTTAACATATAACAACGCCATTCATGAGGGTAATTTTGTGATGATATGTATAAATATGCAAAATCAAACATGGCTTCTAAGACACCCTCAAAATTTACTTTTGTCATATACAGTACTGTGCAAAGTGTTAGGGAAACGGAATATTTTGTCCTTCTTTACATTTTGTGGGGTTAATTCTTCCGTGCTATTATAGATTGTAAATTTCAACATTATGGTAATGCTTCACTGATTTCTGTTAACAACTGAATGAGCCAGGGTGAAAATATCTATAATTATTTAGAATACTTGTATCAAGGTCACGTCATAAGGGTTCTATTTGAATAAACGTACTGGTCAAATTTAGGGTGTGAAATAACTGTAATTGTATGCATGCAGTATCTTAACTATACAGAAAAAAAGATAACGTATAGTTATTAACGCTTCACAAACAAACCTTGATAAAAACAATATATAACACTATATATTAAGTTTTTGTCACGGCCAATACAACGTTGAGAAATGTCGGAAGAACAGAAAGTTTGCATAAGAGTTTTTCGTGACGCTGGTTGGACTTTCTGACAAATTATTGCAGACTTGAAATACTACCCAAACACTGTCAAGTACATCCTAGACTGTGAGACCGAGACAGATAAATTTGAAAGTATGAAAAGAAGAGGTAGAACATTTGAACTCAATGATACTAATGTTACGTATCTTTGTTTATGCAGCTTTTGGGACAGAAAGAAGACTGTCACTGATCTCAAGCATGAGAGAAACGACCATGTACCAAACAACAGAAAAGTGTTCAGATCTATAGTATAAAAAAAGACTCAACGAGAATTGAATATTTAGTCTTGTAGTGATTAAAGAATTTATACTTCGATCTCCATATATTGCTAAGAGACTGAAACTCGCTAAAATGTACACAAACTGGACTATTTATTATTGGAGAATTATATTATGCACGGATAAATCCAAATTTGAAATATTTGGTTCAAAGCGTAGGTTGTACATCTGGAGGAAGAAAGATAAATATGCATAGCACTTAACATGGTGCATGGGGGTCGTTTTCTGCTGAGACGACAGAGATATTTGTAAAATACAATAATGGACCAGCGCAAGTACCATCAGATACTGATTTGTTTGCGTATTATTCGTAAACGATTCTACTAATGATTCCAAATGTCATATAACATACGCAAAAATAATTTCACTAAAATGGTCTTCATGCAACCCCCCATCACAATCCAATTGACCAAATCTGGGATTTAAGAGATTAAAAATTTGAGAAATCAAAAGCTAATTTCAGTGAAACTTTATGCGAGTCTATTTGAAATATTTGAAGTAAACTCCCAATGGACACTTTGAATGTATATGTTGCAACAATTCCTGGAATCATGTCTGCAGTTATTAAAGCAAAAGGGTGACGCACATATTTTTAATTGTTTGTTGAGCTTAATTACTTAAACTAGCATTGTTGTACTAAGTATGAAGATTAATAACGTTTTAATGTTTCACGTGTCATTTACCTTCTATCGTTCTCTGAAATTACCCTGAAATATAATTTTTGACTTTCTCGTAACACTTTTACACAGTACTGTAATTATCAACTATGGTTGAGAATAGTCTGGCTACTAAAGGTCCTCAGTTCATAAAGTGTGATAGATGCCAGAAGAGTGTTTTATTTATAAAAATGTTGGGTTAAAGAGTTCCTTTTGGATGCTAGTGGCCAGGACATACACGATATTTTCAGGGTGTGCAGGTAAGAAAAGTATGACGGTTTTGGGGTAAACTTGCAGAAGTGGAGAGGGAAAAATGTAAATTTCTTGCTTAACCTAAATTCAAGCCTATCCTTGCTCTTAAATGCATTATTTTACAAGCTTTTAGATCTATTTCCTTTCTTATCTTTCCTGAAATCCTGTTAACCAACCGGTTCCAAACGCTTGCTAGTAATAAAGGGGAGCACATAAAGGAAACAGATGGGATCACAAGGCCTGACAATGTGAAATATAGAGAAGTTATAGTTGGAAGTAAATCTAGTTAGACATGTAGATTATAGTAGTATGTGGAATAAATAGGAAACAAATAATATAATTATGCTATTCAGAGAGATAGTTAAGGGTGCTAGTAACAATGCAGATTTTTGGTTCATGTTGGGTCTAATGGTTCAAGGAAAGACGGGTCTGAGGAGCTTATTGATAAGTATAAAACACTGATTAAGAAAGGAGTTCATAGCTTGATTTGCTCAGGGATATTACCAAAAATAAATTGTGGGGATGAGATACTAAGTAGGTCACTAAGATTGAATGTCAGGCTTAGATAAATATGTTGGGATGAGCAGATAGATTGGTTGGATTTGTGAGAAACTTTAATGGGAAAGTTAATCCTTTTGAAATGAATGATTTAAATTAAAACAAGGCAGGAGCTAGCATGTGCTACTAACTCAACTGTACACAGAGATGAGGACTATAATATTAGTAAAACAGGAAGTATAATTAAAAAATAAAACATGTACAAGAGGCATAACACATGAAATTTAAAATTTATGATAAATTGCTACGAAAGTAATACTAGAAGCATTAGCAATAAATTCGATGAGTTCGAAGGAGTTGTGGAAACTGAGGATTTTAGTGTTATGAATTTTACTGAGACTTGATTGGATTTAAACAATTTTGATTAAAGATTTTTTTTGAAACACCACACTACAGATTATTTGCTAGATATAGAGTATTCGTAAAAGAGGGAGGAATATCTTTTTATGTCAGTAGCGAATTGCATCCTGTTGAACTAGAGCATATCAAAGAAAATAGCACTAAAGTTAAGTTAGTTTGGGTTAGTGGATATAAAAGGAAAAGTATTGTAACTGGGTGTTGTTATAAACCACCAGGTCAGAATGTGGAAATTATAGAGTAATTCTTGATGACGAGAAACCCACTTGAAATAAATATGTAACTCAGAACGTCTGGTATGGGTATCAACACTTTTATTGATAAGCAGTGAACGTTTCAACTTTCCTAGGTCATCTTCAGGTTATGCCTCTTTCTTAACCTGAAGATGACCTAGGAAGGTTGAAACGTTATTCTCTTCTTATCAATAAAAGTGTTAATACCCATACCAGTCGTTCTGAGATATATTTTTAGTGAGTAATTGTATGATGAGAACAGAATGTTACCTGAAAAAAATGTTATTGTGGGATATTTTATTTCCATTGGTATTCATCAGGAAAATTTCGAGTTTGACAGTGAGAGGGATAGGATTTGGAAATTGTCCAAGGTACTTTTGTATCCCAACTGGTGATGGAACCTACAAGAGAGGAAGTTATATTATGTTTAATATTAGTATCTGATATGAATACGACAGGCAGAGTTGTAGTTTAGGGTCACTTAAGTACAAGCAAACTTGGGATTTTACTACATGTAAAAATGAAGAAGAATAGTGTTCCGAATTTCAGGAAAATCAATTTTGATGGAATGAGACATTATCTGCCTTCTGTAGGTTGAACTACTGAGTTATGAGGGGATCTTGAAGAAGTGTAGGAAGCATTTAGGGAAAAATTAATATGCATTCAGAACAAACATGTTCCATATGGAAAAAAAGGGGCAATGGAGCAGAATAAATCAATATGGTTTATTGAAGGTTTACAAAATTATATTAGTAATAAACACAATAAATTCAAGAAATTTAAGCTTACTGAAAATAAGAAGAACTTGAGGGACTGTACAATATCAAGAGAGCTGGTTAGAAAGGAAGATAAAAGGATAAAAACAGCATATCAAAGAGTGTTGGCTGAAAGAGTTAAATCCAACAATAAGAATTTTTATGTATATGATGGGTAAGTAAAATGTTAGGTTTCTTAAAAATGATAGTGGGAAGCTGATCCCAGAAGACTATGAGATGATAAATTTATTAAATTATGTGTTCCCTTTAGTTTCATGAAGGAAAATACAAATATTATGCCTCAACAAAGCACTTAATATGTGAGAAAAATATTGATATAATATTATTTTTACTTCTGATATTATAAGAGAAAAGTTAGGAAACCTAAAAACTGATCAATCCCATGGACCAGAGAACTTTCATTTTAGATGTCTAAAATAAATTAAAGATTTTATTTGTGAACCACTAGCTATTATTTTTATAGATCATTGAGTAGTGGAAGAGTATTAATCGTTGGAAGTTGGCTAGTGTTAGTCCAATATATAATGGAGGTAATAAAAAATTATCCAGACATTTATAGGCCAGTTATTCTTACGTCAGTAGTTGGAAAGGTTTTAGGAAATATGATTGAAGATGCATTGCAGAATCTCTTGAAGCAATTTAATATTGTGTCAGATAGCCAGCGTGGTTTCACTAAGGTGAAATCTTGTTTAACAAATCTTCTAACATTCTTTAAGGATGTTACTGCATGTGCTGAAGAAGTTAATACTGTGGACTTTATATATCTTGATTTTCAGAAAGCGATTGATAAGGTGAGTCACAAGAGATTTGTTACAAAACCCAAATCTGTGGGTGTGGGGAATATATTATTAAACTAGTTGGAAACTGTCTGGAGAGTAGAAAGCAGAGAGTAGTAATAAATAGAGTTAGGTCTGGATGAATCACAGTTACAAGTGGTGTGCCTCACAGCTCTGTGCTGGGTCCTCTGCTATTTGTGATTTATATTAATAATATTGACTCTGAAATTACTGGCAGAATATTGAAAGTTACAGATGACACTAAGATTTTTGGGGTGGTTAACTGTATCAAAACTGCTGCAGACTTACAAGAAGATTTAGGTAATTTTGATGCATTGGCAGATGATATTTAACTATCTATAATGCAAGGTGACACATGTAGGTTTTTCGCAATTCAAATCATTATTACAATATCAAAGAAAATACATTAAATACTATGGTCGAAGAAAATGTTCTTGTTGTTATGATTGAAAAAATCACTTAAGTCGTTTAAGTGTACTGGAGTTAATAGGATTTTGGGTGACATCTATAGAAATATTGAATACAAGACAGTTGATATTATTGTTTCACTGTATGTATCACAATTAAGGCTTCATTAAGAGTACTGTGTACTGTTTTGGTCTCCCTTTGTCAAGAAGGGCATTAAGTTGTTGGAGAAGGTTCAGAGAAGAGCCACCAGGATGATACCTGAGATGATGAGATTGTCCTATGAGGAAATACTAAAATATCTAAACTTGTTTTCTCTGGAGAGAAGGTTCATAGAATAATTAATTGAGGTGTTTAAGATTATTAAGGGTATTTATGATGTAGATCCATCAAACCTTTTCGTCTTTAACAGTGAAAATAATAGATCAAGGAATCATAAATTCAAAATTTCGTAGTGTGGGAGTTGTCTGCAGTTTAGACACTGTTACTTTTGAAACTGGGTAGAGGCAGAAAATTTAAATGAGTTCAAGAATAGATTGGATGAATACATAAGTCGTAAGGGGTAGTTATAGTTGGGAGCTGGAGGGAACATCCATGATGAGCTGATAAACCTCCTTTTCGTCCTTTTAAAATTTTACAAAATTCTTTCTATTCCATAGGTTGGATTAATCAGGGGTTGACTGCAAATTGTGTTTTGTATATATATTGTTTTAAACAGGTGATGGATGTAAACAAAATATAAATAATTTTCATTTGAAATATGCTAACTTTTATGTTATCATACAGTCTAGATTTTCATATTTTCTATTTCCATTGACACTTTTATGTTAATTAGAAGAGTCTGCCACCTTACATTCTCAAGTATTTTTTTTTCTCTGTCCAGGAAATCACCTTTAAAAATTGTAAGGTTAAGGAAAATATTAATCTTAAAGTAAAGGTAACTTTTGTTTTATGCTGTCATTCAAGAGTGGTCTAGATGCTATACAAAACTTAAAATTGTATTTACTCAACAAACTCAGTAGTGCCTAGAGCACTGTGTGCGACATGTAATTGCTGTATTTTTAACTTTCTTTATCAGGTAGAGCGTGAAATTGCTATCATGAAAATGATTGAGCATCCTCATGTTTTAAAACTGTATGACGTCTATGAGAACAAGAAATACCTGTAAGTATTCTGTATAAATTGCTCTAGTCGTATTTTATTTTCCTAATTGTAGTAAAGATGTACAAGCGTTAACTATTTGGAGACAAACACTAAACAGAAACTCACACTTTTAAGATGGAAATGAAATGCTGTGATTTTAGACTATTTCAAAGTTTTGTTGCTCAGTTCGTTAAACATAATCTGAATCATGTTTCTCATGAACTTCTAACACTCATATCAAAAAAGGGATTTTAACTATGACGTTCTAACCAAAGCATCAAGGAGCAAGAACTTTTGGGGTTAACAGTAATATTTATATTTTATGTTATCATTTGATGGCCTAAGTTTCCTTTCATCCTTATTTATAAGAGGTAAAAACATACCCCTAATCCACAGAGATATAAGAAACAACTACTATCCACCCTGATGTAAAACACTAATCTACACAGATCTGAAACATGCCCACAATTCACATAAACTTTAAATACACCTGCGATACACAAAGGCCTAAAAAGCATTCAGCATAACACTGGTGTAAAACACAAACTCCTCGATAAATAACAAAAAATACCAGCGAAATAAACGCAATGATTTAATTTAAATTTTTTTATTCCAGCTATAGCTTACAAATATTAAAAGGAAAATGTTAGTTGAATAAACTTAAATTAAACATATAATACTGAAAAATTCTAACTGTAAACAAAAAAGTATTATTTTACTGGTTGGTTTCTGTTATAGATATCTTGATATCTGTAGTTTTGCCGAGCTTCCACATAAACACAATTTTTACGTTTATTGAAAAATTAAACTTTTACAATCTTCGTGAGTTTGCTAAAAACCAGCTATATAGATCAAAGATCAAACGTATTGTATGTTTATATAATGAAATTATAAATACTTTTCAGAACTGACCAATCACAAAGCGAGTCTTGAATTCCATGGACGATCAGCTGCTCCCTCGAGCGGTAGTCGGAAAAAAATACTTATTTGACTAAATTAAAATGAAAAGTCATTTTAAACAGTTCGTGGTGTTGTTTCAGGTACCTCGTGCTTGAGCACGTGTCAGGAGGTGAGCTGTTTGACTATCTACTCAAAAAGAGACGTCTTCCGGCCAAAGAAGCACGAAAATTCCTGTGGCAAATTATTTCCGCTTTAGATTTTTGCCATAAACATTGCATATGGTAAGAAGCATACGTTATTATTGGTGTTCTCTTGCTTTTCATTTCGCTAAAGGAGCGTTTCGTCTTAGTTTCTTCGTTACGTTTCGTTACTTTGTCCTCGAGCGATTATGAAATGGGCAAGCCATTGGTGGAATAAAGTAAGTTTTGGTATTCAGCATTTTAAACAAACATAAATATTGTTTTGTTTGTCCATATTTTAACAGTCACCGTGACCTAAAGCCAGAGAATCTTCTTCTGGATGACCAGAATAACATCCGAATCGCAGACTTTGGGATGGCATGTCTTCAAGTTGAAGGTACCATGTTAGAGACATCTTGTGGGTCCCCGCATTACGCCAGTCCAGAAGTTATACGTGTAAGTAATGACAGATAATCTAGTTCTGATGGCATAGATAGAGAAATTATTTGTATAGTGTTTTTATATACTCGTAGAAATACTGGAAGATATATGGATAGTGTTAATATGATTATTATCGCAAAATGTACTGAAAAATATCAAATCAACCAGTTCTTGTCCTTCTTCAGGGGGAAAAATACGACGGTAGACGAGCTGACGTGTGGAGCTGTGGAGTAATCACGTTTGCGATGATAGTGGTAGGCCTATTCTTAATTTCTATATATAAATCTTAAGCATTATTCTCACTAGTCTGCTTTTTGGCTTCACCCAAATAACTATTTACAGATAACTTTGTTACATTTATGTAAGTCTTCACTTTATATGTATTAAAAGCCTAATTAACTGAAAATCTTCGTAAATTTCAAAGAAAAACAAGATACAAATATCACTCAGCACTTTAGAACAATAAAACACTAGCCTTGACTTGTTATACAAGTACAATTAATAAAAACGAATTTGATAAATATTATACAACCATTAACTTACAAAAAATATAGAAAAACACATATAAATTTCTATTCCATGGTGATTAATTTATTTCTGTTGGTTTCCCGATTCGGACCGATGCGTTGTTCAAAACATATTATACCGGCCTTATGTAACTAGCAAGACATACACGTTGTTTAACATGACGAAATATTAATTTTTCACCTGTAAACAGACGTATTATCTTCTTTAAACGCGCGTGTTATTAATGTCGCCACCTCTAAACAGCTAAAGTTTGTTTTTTTTAAGCTATCTAATTTTTTCTTCACCGCGAGTAGTTTAAACAGATTTTTAGAGCTGTAAACGTACCATTGAACAACCAGGTGGCAAACAGTTAGATGTGTTATTTAAAAGCACATGAGGTTATTATTTCCAACTGTAAACAGTTGGATATATTGTTTAAAGCACGTGCTATTAATGTCATCACCTGTAAATATTCAGGCACATATCTCAGTCATATTACTATAAATTATACTGTTCGTAGAATGTATAATAATTTTAAAATTATTTTAAAAAAATAGAAAGCAAACTTCTAATTGTGTCTGAAGCCGCTTGGATTTCATACTAACCTCCCACGCATTTTATTTGTTTCAAAAGCTAGTCGACGTAAATAAATATGTCACGACAGAATTGCCAGTTAGGTGTTTTTAATGTTTACGATTACAAATCTTTATATTCTCACTAGAAAATCTTAATAGTTATCTGACTCCTTGAGATTAGATTTTTCCACATTTCTTCCGCCTTCATGGTAGTCATTGGAAGCTGAATCTAGAAAAGGATTCGTTAAATTTGTACCAAACTTAAAAAAAAGAACAGGTCATTAATCAAGTTGTCTTATTGTTTAGGGATCATTACCTTTCGACGATAAGAATTTACGGATTTTGCTAGAGAAAGTTAAGCGAGGGGTGTTTCATATCCCTGAATTTGTCCCCCACGAATGTCAGGAATTACTAAAAGGAATGATTGAAGTCGATCCGGAAAAGCGGATGACGGTAAGTGTGGAATTTATCTTTAGATGAGAAGGAAAAGCAATAAAGGGCTGATTACAAACTGTTTGAGTGATGAACAGGGGCCCGGCATGGCCAAGGCGTTCGACTCGTAATCCGAAGGTCGCGGGTTCGAATCCTGATCGCACCAAACGTGCTCGCCCTTTCAGCCGTGGGAGCGTTATAATGTAACGGTCAATCCCACTATTCATTGGTAAAAGAGTAGCCCAAGAGTTGGCGGTGGGTGGTGATGACTAGCTGCCTTCCCTGTAGTCTTACACCGCTAAATTAGGGACGGCTAGCGCAGATCGCCCTCGAGTAGCTTTGCGCGAAATTAAAAAAAAAAAATGTGAACAGAGAAGAACTTCGCTCTTTGACCAAGGAAACCTAACATATTTTTTATGTTCAGAAACTTAGCTGAGGTAGTATATTTTCAAATTTCTTTGAACTGCTTTTGGAAAAACTAATTAGATTTCTTTTTCTCGCACAGTTGTTCTAAATCGTGTTTTAATAGCTGTTAATTGTACAATTGTATTAATAATGGAATAATATCACAGCGTTTTTCGTTATAATAATTGAAGTTTGGTGCAAAGCTACATGAGGGCTATCTGCGCTAGCCGTCGCTAAATTAGTAAAGAGTAGCCCAAGAGTTGGCGGTGGATGGTGATGACTAGCTGCCTTCCCTCTAGTCATCACCACCCAATGCCAACTCTTGGGCTACTCTTTACCAACGAATAATGGGATTTACCGTAACATCATAATGCCTCCACGGCTGAAGTGGGAGAAAGTTTGGTGTGACGTGAATTCGACCCCGCGACCCTTAGATTACAAGTCAAGTGCCTTAACCATCTGGCCATATCGGACCAATAATTGAAGTGCTCAGTCATGAAACATATAGCGTGTAAAAGATAACGGCTTAGTAAAACGTTATGATTCCTTTCAAGTAGATGTAGAGATAATTTAGTTGCTGGAGAATATAGAATAAAATGACAAACGTTTTACTTAATTTTACAAGTGTTAATTTGTCTGTCTTTTTCTCTGATAGCTTTCTGAAGTAATGAAACACCCCTGGATAAATGGGTAAGTTCATTGTTCTTTGGAGCTATAGAATCTAATTTTGGTTATTACATTATACCTTGATTGTTTAAACAGGTCTTTTGAAGAAACATCACGTGAGTATTGTATGTTTATTAGGCATCTAAGACCTCTCTAAATATTAAATTTATGTATGATCTACTCATAAAGATGTCTCATTGTTACAAGAAAAATTCTATACTCGTTTTATACAACATGGGTAAGAATTATTAGACGAGTATCTTTTTATTTATATCATCACTAAAGAAAAAGATGGATATCGATATACTGTCACTCTTCGGCAACTCCAGTCAAAGTAAATTCATAATGATACATATTTAATATACTAAAGTATTCATACTTTTATTGTTTAGGGGAAGTAGGACACTATCTAAGCCTGAATATCCCATCACAGATACCATTTCGGTAAGTATGTAGTATTAACTACAATATGTTTTGTTAGTTTAAGATTTTCTAAAAAGCTTCACAAAGTGTCATCTCCTCGTAACCTTACTCACTTTAGTGTAGAAGGAAGGCAGCGAGTCAAAAACACCTATTGCCAACTCTTGAGCCATTCGAATAGAAAAGTGGAATTTTATCCTCTCCCTTTCAGTGCACGTACGACCCCAAAGTGTGTGACACGTTCTTGCAGCAATGAACCGCAAAACGTTATCCTTTAAATTCATGTTGATCAATAATCCACGTTTGGCTTAATAGCTTCAAGATTAGACTTATTAATTGGTATGACGAGATAGTTTGAGGATTTTTAGCATCTGATAAGAGGAGAAATCTAAAATAGTTAGTTTGTATACAATGTGAATGATTAAGAATCGCACACAATGAAACAAACAAACCTCTTTTGTCATGTACATGTATGGTATGTAATGTCTCATATATTTGCATGATACACTGTTACTCACCAGTTTCAAACAATTACATTTTCAAATTAAAGACATTCCCAGGTACAGTTAAATTTAAAATCTTTTTATAGTTGGGACTTTAAACATTGTATTCCATTGTCTAAAACTTCTGGTTAAAAGAACTGAAGGACTGAGTGTCGCGAAGAAACTAATAGACTCGGATTGTAAATCCGAAATTTCATGATCCGTGGCCTCTTGTCATAAAACATTTTCTCTGCATTTTTGAAGCGATGAGTGGATTATAAGAATGACAGTCAAATCTCACCACCTGGTCAGACAAAAGTATTTAAAGAGTTGGCAGCAAGTTATAGTGGTAAATAGTTTCGCTATGATTTATTAACTCAAAAATTAGGAAGGATTGTGCGCCGATAGTTTTACTGTATAATTGCATGAAAATCCTGAAAGAAATAAACAAACAGAAACTTATTAAATGAAATTAAAAGTTTTGTTGTCATGTATCAATAACTGTGAAAAGCTTCTTTCTCTTCACGTTCCTTTTTTGGTAATACTCAACAATATAATCTCTGCTTAACAAACAACCATCACCTGATTGTTCTTAGGCTAACTATGGTGTTCATGTTGAATGCTCAATTTATGTTGATTTATTAGAAAGGTCTATTTTTATTCTTTGATATCTGATAACTTTGGTGATACGACAGCAAAATAATTTAATTCAGGAATTTTATGACATTGAGTTGCAGCCAATAGTAAAATAAAAGTTACGATGTGTAATGTTTCAGTTAATTCTTACTTCACGTTTATGAATTAAATTAGACTACAAATAGGCCTACTATTACTAACGTTACACAGTCAGTGTTTAAAAGTTTTAAGTAGTGAATAGATATTATTTTGGTGTTTTGTCACATATATTACTACTTGGACTTAAAGCAACAATAAAATAAACGTTTATTATTGTCAAATATCTTTTATCATTTGTACAGTCGAAAAAGTTAAAAATTTATGTTGGAGTGTCCGCACGGTGTTTTCTACTTCCTTACCTATAGGCCCGGCATGGCCAGATGGGTTAAGGAGTTCGACTCTTAATCTGAGGATCGCGGGTTCGAATGCCGTGGGGGGCGTTATAATGTGACGGTTACTCCTACTATTCGTTGGTAAAAGAGTAGCCCAAGAATTGGCAGTGGGTGGTGATGACTAGCTGATTTCACTCTAGTCTTACACTGCTAAATTATGGACGGCTAGCGCAGATAGCTCTTGTGTAGCTTTGCGCGAAATTCAAAACATACCAAAACCTTACCTATACTACAGAGAAAAGGTTCAAAAGTAATATTTAAGTTTCTTTAAGAGTGCACACGTACTTTCATTCAAGATACCATTTTATTTTTTTCTCTGTATTTCGTGCTAAAATGTGATGATTCAAGGAAATAATAACTTCGAGATTGATAAAATAATTAAAGAGTAATGGTATTATAGAGGTACTATGAAATTCGTTTTAGTTACATTTATAAATTTCGTTAATCATTCAACAATGGCTTCCCGTCATTTTTAGTGAAATTCTATGCTAGTATGTATATAATCTTTGCGAAGCTGGATTGTGAATACATAATACATATGTTTTTAACATCTCCAGACGTACATTATACCAACAGAAGAAGATATGGATACAGATGTCCTGAGAAATATGATGTCTTTGGGATGTTTTAAAAACAAACCGAAATTACTGGAAGGTCTCCTAAATGCAAGGTACCTACAGTTTATCATGAAGAACGGTCAAACTTTGCTAAGTTTATTTTGCCCCTCTCAAATTCTCACTTTGATACGAAAATCTAAAAACTGGTTTTTTATGACATAAATCAGGTTATGTACTCTGATTGTCTCAAAACATTATGTCAATAGAGAATTCGTGCAACTATCATCTTCATATTATTGTGAAGCTTCTTCATCCAGACTCACTTGTTCATTATTATTTTGATGGCTTTTTGCATATTTAAGTACAAATACCATGATTCTGACTCTAACACCTATTCTACTAACACAATGTGATAAAATCTGGAGAAAAACTTCACAGCTACATGAATGTCAGTTGTTTTTAGGTTTATTGTTCTTTCTTCTAGTCATACTGTTTTGTTTTCGGCTTCTTTCTTACCTTCTGAGTATTAACAATCAGAAAGTCTTTAGACTGAGGTGTTCTATAATATGTGAGAACAACACCGTCGTTAGGAGATTTAATGTAACAAATAAAACACTTCTTTTTAAACTAATATTGATTGTACAGAAGTTCAATAATTATAAAATCGATTAATGAGTAAAACTAATATTTTTCAATACAAATCTGAGTGAAAGTCGTGTCAGTGTTTCTTTAAAGTTTGTTTGGTTTGTGTTTACAGTACTAATGGCTTATGTTGCAGTACTGCTGGTTTTAATTTACAATGTTACTCGTTTAAGTTTATATTATTGATAGTTTATGTTGCAGTGTTACTGGTTTATGTTGAGAGTTTAACTGCTTTGTGTATTCTTTATTACTGGTTTGTGTTTACAGAACTGCTTTTTTGTAATTACAGTATTACTGATTTATGCTTGAGTATTGCTGTTTGTGTTTACAGTGTATCAGATTGTGTTTACAACATTGCTGGTTGTGTTTACAATACTTAGGGTTATATTGCAGTATTGCTGGTTTGTGTTTACAGTGTATCAGGTTTATGTCTACACTATTGCTGATTTGCGTTTACAATACTTATTGTTTATGTTGCAGTATTACTGCTTTTTTGTTTACAACATTTACTGTTTATGTTGCAGTAGTGTTGGTTTGTTTTATGCTTTTTGTATTGATGTTTTGTGTTTACAGGGTATCGGATTGTGTTTTACAACATTGTTGGTTGTGTTTAGAACAATGCTGGTTGTGTTTACAATACTTATTTGTGTTATATTTTGCTAATTTGTTTTACAATGTACATGGTTTGTGTTTACAATAGGCTCCCTGTTTATAGTATAGCTGATTTGTGTTGCTGGTTTGTATGACAATGTTGCTAATTTGTTTTCATAGTACATATGGTGTGTGTTGAAAGTGTCACTAGCTTGCAGTAAAGTATTGCAGGTTTGTATTTCAGCCACAACACGGAGAAGGTAATATATCTTCTTTTGCTGCATCGGAAGGAAAAGGAGCCTTCCTGCGAAGACGATCACGAAATAATAGACAGGAATGTGTCCGAATCCGGTGAGTTCAGCGCTTGGAATATGTCCGAATCCGGTGAGTTCAGCGCTTGGAATGTGTCCGAATCCGGTGAGTTCAGCGCTTTGAATATCCTGACTAAAGCACTAAATCTTCCCTACTGGTTTAGAATAAGGAGTGTTTGTGTAATGTCTTTAAATGCTGAAGAGAACACTGAAGAAATTGAACATGTTTCTTATTGCAATCATCAGTGTCCGTAATTCTTTCTGTAGGATGTTCCACACACTTCTTTACGTTATTCCTTATCTCATAGTTCAACCTTATCAAATATGCAACAAATAAATATTAAATGCTGTTCAAAGATACTTCGGTATATATGCCATAGCAATGAACTATACAATGTATACCAATCATGATTATCTATATATATTGTATTAATTTATGTGATGACTAATCAGAAGTCAGTCTCGTTAAATAAGGACAGCTTATATATTAAAAATAGATGGCAAAACACATTATATTTGCTTTTATATAACATGAACAATGATTTCTTATTTCTAATGTTTATTTTAGCTGATCCCCGGAAAAAAAGAGTAGATTCTTGTAAGATGAACGGGAAGTTAAGACCTAGGTAAGAAATGTCATAAAAATAATTATAAAGCTACTGACTGAAGCTGAAACACATTATAATCCCGCAATATTCAGCCATAATCGTTTTAGTCACTTAAGATATATTACCAACACAGTTATTATGCACGTTATTTTCTTCAAGTCCCACACAAGTAAGTAAACTAGTATGAAATAGTTGCTTCATTTTAAACTGAAATACGTTGCTTAATCTTCTTGTGTATAAGGTAGCTTAACAATGATTTTGTATGTAAAGTAACTTAATAGCGTTTTCCATAAGCTCAGTTACTTAATAAGGTTGTTTAAATGATGCTTACTGTTTCATTACACCCCAACAAATGTCAAATTCTTAAGTGGTGAAACAGCGGTAAATCTTCGAACTTACAATACTAATATCAGGGGTTTGATTCCCGTTGATGGACACAGCAGATAGCCCAATGTGGCTTTTTCATAAGGGAATCCACACTTTTTTTAAATTTATTGTATTATGTAACACAAATTTTGTTCCTAGATAGTGTCTTATTTCTTCATTGCTTATGTTGTAAAAGTACAGAAAATGGTCATTATTCCTTTTAAACTTTGCTTTTGTGACCTGTATAGTAAAATTTAGAAATTAACATATTTTATATGTAAAAATGGGCATATTTGCACATTTTCATTTACATAAGGTCTGAATAAAAGAACATGTGAATCAAGATTTACATATATTTATACTAAAGTTATACAAAAATGAACAAAAATTTTTAGAAGTGAGGAGTTTTTCGAGATTTGCAACTGTAATTTAAACCACTTTCACGTATCAGCCCCCAAATATAGTCTTCTATCATGTTTTCGTTGTATGTCACTTGGTAGCGACGTTCGAAGTCCAGTAAATCTTGGTAGAAGCTCTCGCCTTGCTCCTCTGAGTATGCTCCCATGTTCTCCTTGTATTTATCAAGATGAGCGTCAAGGATATGAACTTTCAGAGACATCCTGCAGCCCATTTTGCCGTAGTTCTTCACCAAAGCCTCAACCAGTTCCACATAATTTTCGGCCTTGTGATTGCCCAAGAGGCCCCGAACCACTGCGACAAAGCTGCTCCAAGCTTTTTTTTCTTCTTCCTACTGAATTTCTTGGGGAATTCTATGCGCTTCAGGATCTTCTTTATCTGTGGTCCAACGAAGACACCAGCTTCGACCTTTGCCTCAGACAGCTTAGGAGCTTAGGGAAGAAGCCTCGAAGATACTTGAAGGCTGCAGACTCCTTATCAAGAGCTGTGACAAATTGTTTTATAAGACCCAATTTTATGTGCAATGGTGGGAACAACACCTTCTGGAAATCCACTGGTAGCTCACACTTGACATTGTGCTTCCCCACAGAGAACTCAGTTTGTTGTGGCCAGTGTTTCCTGTTGTAGTGCGCTGCGGTGTTCCTGCTGTCCCAAAGGCAAAGATAACAGAAAAACTTGGTAAAGCCTTCTTAGAAACCCATCACGAATACCACCATTCTAAAGTCTCCGATAACCTAACAGCCATACTCATCATACTTCAAGGCTTCTAGCAACGTCCTGACGCTGTTATATTCCTTTCTGATACGCACCGAATAAGTCAGGGAAAGAGATGAATACTTATTCTCGATATGGAGTAGCACAACTTTGAGGCGTCTGGATGAGCTGTCAATAAAGAGGCGCCACTCGTTTGGGTTGCTAGCAATTCCAATTGCCTCACACAGACCGGATACGTTGTGGCAGAAGCAGAGTCCATCTTGACGAATGAAGAAACTTGAAAAATGTCCTCTGACTTGCGACATTCTGGAAAATTCTTGTTAGTTCGAGAAAATTCTCTATTAGCCACTTAGCACTGAATCTACCTGGAATGATCTGGAAAATGGATAAATTTGAAAATTTCATTACCCAGGTCACAAAAGCAAAGTTTTAAGAGAAAAATAGGTTTTTTCCATTTATTTTAGACATAAGCAATTGAGAAATAACACTAAAATAAGACTTAATGGTTGGTGGTGGTTGGGAGTTATACTAGTTAATTTAGATAACTGGATGGGACCCTTCATACTAGTATAATTCGTTTACTGGACTACCAATTAATGTCATTTTACCATAATGGGGCTGGAATGCTAACTTCAAGAGATAAATTTATTTAACTTACTTACCTCCAAGTGATAGTATCTTATTTTTATTTTCTCTTCTTCCCCTTTGATTTGGAGAGCAGTAACCTCCCCACAACTGGTGAAATAGAGGTGAGGCTTTGTTGACTTGAGCACTCACATTTCGCTCTTATAATTTCTATTTCTATATCTATTGCTACTCCTTTATTTTATTTATGTGAGACTGGCGAATGAGGTTAAGACTGATAGATGGTGTATCTCCACCACAATGTGGGTCCTACTTCCGCAGTCACCTCCAAAACTTAGGGTACATTTTATATCTCGCAGAATAACTTGTACCTAGAGATCCTTTCAATTAATGCAGAGTTTTTTTTTTTTGTTTCGGCTTGTTTTGGTTATAACAAACTAATATCTATATATAAAATCTACATAGTTCTGTATTTTAAAAGTTATAAAAATTGCAGGTATAGAACAGAAAAGTGCCGTTTAAACTAAGCAAGTTAATAATGTTTGTTTTTACAAAATAATTTAACAGCATTTTTTTGTAAACTGATATATTTAATAATATTTATTCAAAGTAAAATAATTTAGCAGTGTTTTTGTAAACTAAACTGCATAGCAATCTGATTTAAGTAACAGTGATTTTGTAATTTTTTAGTTTCTTAATAATGTTTGCATACATAAAGTAATATATGTTTGCGTAGACTAAGCTATTTAACTATATTTACGCAAACAAAGCTACTTAACAATGTTTGTGTAACTTTAGCTATACATCAACGAGTAAATTAAACTACGTAGCGATGTTTGTGTAAACAAAGTTACGTTACAGTTTGTTT
The DNA here is from genome assembly GCF_004210375.1 of Tachypleus tridentatus. NCBI lineage: Eukaryota > Metazoa > Arthropoda > Merostomata > Xiphosura > Limulidae > Tachypleus > Tachypleus tridentatus. The sequence continues at coordinate 13,253,209 of NC_134836.1, read as the reverse complement.
AACCTTAAAGTTTTCAATAAACTGGACATAACAAGGACTACGTATGCCTACTTTTACATCTTTAGTATAATGTAATCTAGTGAAACGAGAGATTTCCATATATTTGTTTAAAAACACTTTACAAAACTCTATCAGCTTGGTAAGCATTGTACTCCAATGAGTGCAACACGAGTACAAGACCTTTGTAACATATAATTTTATTTTATAAATCTTCTTATGAATACCTTAATTAATTTTATGAAATTTTGGTTCACATTTTCTCTAATTATGCTACCAAAGTTGTAAGTTAGTTTTCTCATAGTGCCATATATGTAATTGAGACGTGTTTAATATATGGCTTTTATAAATTATCATAGGATTTCGACAAGATTCACTCTTTAAATACAAATTCACTCAATATTTAAAACTAAAGACATTTATAATAATGTTGGATTTTTTCAGGTATTCGCTTGACCACATGAGTCATGACTCCCCACTGTCCTCTCGACGAATTCCTTACAGGTAAGAATTTTCTCAACCCACTTGAAATACTTGATGTGAATTAATTTAATGAACAGCTTTTTGTTTTCAACTAACTGCTTTATTTTTGTTTGTGACGTAAGTTCAATCTTTTGCAGAATACCATATCACCATTGTCAGAATTTTAGTCTTATTATTGAATAAAGGGGAAACAGATTTTTTTGCGTGTCCATTCTGCACAAATAAAAAACGTTATTTAAACGCGTTTAGACCTTATTAATGTCCGCAGCAAGCTTTTTTATTCTGCCATAGAAAATTAAAGAGGTTCTGATAGTATAAGGTTTTAATCGTATAAACTTTCGTCCTTTAATCCTCATCCTGATGGCTTAGCAGTGAATATGAGAGCCTATCCCGAGATAAAACGGATTTCAATACCTGTCTATGAATACATTACAGATTGCCCATTACGTAACTTTACACTTATAAACAAACAACTATATTCTTAATTAACATATTTCAGAAACAGGAACTTTCTTTGAAAGTTATTTATGTGTGAGTTTTCTTATAGCAAAGCCACATCGGACTATCTGCTGAGCCTACTGAGGGGAATCGAACCCCTGGTTTATGTAAATCCGTTTTTTGGGTTTTTTTCTCTTTATTCATCCCACCTCAGAGAGGAAATATAAACAAAAATACATGAAATAAACACTAGTTAAATAATTAGCATATGGAAAGAAAACATTCCAAGATACCACCTTGTTAAAAAATTACAACAAAAGGTATAAAATGTGTTAGAAAATATAAAAGTAATAGTTAGCGGTAAGTATATAAATCAAATTACAAAAACATTAATAAAACAAAGCAAACAATGGAACACTTGTGATAAAAAAGAAAACTTGTAGAAAAGAATACACTTCATCTTAACAAAGCACCTAACAGGTATCTTTGTCACCAACCTACCATTATAGTGATACAGTAAATGAAACACTAGTTAAGTAATTAGCATATGGAAAGAAAACACTGCAAGATACCTTGCTAAAAAATTACAACAAAAGATATAAAATCCGTTGACTTACCGCTGTACTAGCGGAGGGCGAAAGTTATTTTCCACAGAGAATATTTAAAGATATCTTAATTATTTTCTTGGATTTAAAAATCAATTTTCAATTTATTTAGGTTTGACTCCCTAATTGTATAAACATAATATATTGTTTTAAAAATCTTAAAGAAACATGAAAATATATATCTTTTCATAATAAAGGTTTCGTCAAATGTCAGTAAAGATTTAAATAGCTTAATGTGATCGTTTTTGGCAGTCTCTCGGTTAGTTCACAACATGTAGATGTCATGTTGGTCTAACGAAACCAAATAATATGTCCTCAGTTGACTTTTGATAAGAACAATATTTCGTTAGTGATAACATATGTCATTGTTTTTTATGTTATCTAGATATCATTTGAAGAAAAAAATCTGGATTATTCAAAGTTTTGATACAGTAAATAATTTTTAGTTTCATCCTAACAGAATATGAAATATAATTTTGATTCTCAGAAATATAACAGGTTATCTTGTCAGAAAGATTGTTTTCGTGTTGATATGCTACAAATATTAAACCTGTTTACGAGGTCTGTTCAAAAAATACGCGGACTGACGTCATAAAACAAAATGTACTTTACTTAGAAGTTACAGATCTGGGACCCCTTCAAAGTACTCTCCTCCTCAACGTACACACTTATCCCAACGGTGTTTCCACTTGTTGAAACAGCCCTGGTACGCTTCTTTTGTAATGTCCTCCAGCTCCTTCGTCGCATTTGTCTTAATCTCGGGAATCGTCTCAAATCTTCTTCCTTTCAAGGGTCTTGTGAGTTTGGGGAACAAGAAAAAATCGCAAGGAGCAAGGTCAGGTGAGTAGGGGGGGTGGGGAAGAACAGTGATCGAGTGTTCGGCCAAAAACTCACGATTTCTGAGGGCTGAATTTCGCAGCAACGCGGTGCATCTTCAATTTTTCGGTCAAAATCTCGTAACAAGATCCAACTGATATCCCACACTCTTCAGCAAGCTCCCTGACAGTCAGACGTCGATTTGCCCGCACCAGGGTGTTGATTTTGTCGACGTGTAGGTCGTCAGTTGACGTGGAAGGACGTCCAGGACGCTCATCATCTTCAATGGACTGTCGACCATCCTTAAAACCTTCATGCCACTTGAAACATGCCGTAAGTTTCATAGCAACATCACCGTAAGCCGTGTTAAGCATAGCAAAAGTTTCAGTCGCAGATTTTCCAAGTTTAACACAAAATTTCACAGCAAGTCGTTGCTTCTTCAGGTCATTCATTCTGAAATCCGCCAAACGAAAAAATCGCACTTCACTTAAAACCGCGTAGCTAATACACAAATGAAGATATCTGCAATCGGGAAATGGCGTCGTAATCAGCTGATCTGTGCGAACCTAGCGACACCAAGTGGATTCCCCTGGAATCAACTGGAGCCGCGCAATTCAAACAGTCCGCGTATTTTTTGAACAGACCTCGTATGTCATTCTGGCTCAAAGGTAAAACAATTACAATGATAATAATAATATATGATGTTGAGCTTTTTTTCACAAAATTGTCGGATAAAGTTTCGTTCTTGTAAAAGTACCAAATGCGCTCCATTGTCACAAAGGTGAGTGATTGTGTTACATTGACACAGAGAAATGTGATTATATTGTCATAAAGATATATATCATTACGTTACATTGCCACAAAGCTATGTCATTGAGTTACATTGTGTTTGGTATATTAATTTATTTCGGACGAGTATTCGATTTATTTTATTACTATGTTAACATATTACTACTACAAATAACCGGAATTTTAATTTAAGCTTAGCAGATAATTAAATGTTAATATGTATTAAATTCGTGTTATATGCCAACAAAATTATTACACACAATTTCCTTTTCAAACACAAATTTATTTTAATAAACAAACAGAAAATCAATACGATTTATAATAATGGTTGTTACTAATAGCTATTACAAATGATGGTTTATATACAAGACTTTTTCAAACTTACAAACTGTATTGGGTCTCATATCCGGTATAAAACTAAATATTATATTGACGATTTAGGTCCACGACGAACAAATTAATTCTGAGTTGATATTGTCACACCAGCTTAAGCTAGCTAACAAGCTGCCATTTCTTGATTGGCCTCACACCGGGTACCGATGAAGATATTTAATGTTCTCGTAAAATTCTAATGTGCGAAGTAATTTACTGAAGTTAAACGATTTGTAATGTTCGAAATCTATAAAGGTTGCTGTTCAAATTATGTAATTTTTCTATTAATAGACGCTAATCACAATTATAGCTTCCTAGGCCTATAGCACTCTGACTATAGCTGTCCAATAACAATCACTCCTCTCTCGACTTACCACTTTTTATAGGTATCACTCGAGACTCTAGAACCTTCACCAAAGTTTGCTATCAACAATACTGTCAATCGCTAAAATTATATACACACATAGTACATTGTTGATCATTACTCAAGAATTATCTACCACTTTTCAGAACAGAAGGGACTTCTCAATACATAGTCAACAATATGCGTCACAATAAAAATGAAACTATACAGAAGCATATGCACACACTAAAATAAATATACAACGATAAATTCGTTACAGTTGTCACAAAGACAAGAAATTGTGTTAACTTGTCACAATGAACTTATGTCTGAGAGATGAACCTTCTTGGGGCGTTAAGGTTCTTAGTTTTATTTTTTGTCAAAACAAAACTTATTTTTATGTTATTTGCTACGGATATGTAAAAGCAAAGGAAAAATTACAGAATTCCAAAGCAAACAACCCATTTTTGTAAACTATTACAACAGACCCAAACGAAGCTATAGTACTGCCAAGTCTTACACAAATAAAGCTGAAACCTCTTCGTTGAAATCTCCCAGGCCTGTTGTCATGGGTACCACATGTGAAACTCTTTCAGGAATGCACCCAAATTCTCCAGATATCAATCAAGCTACTTGGAAGTCACGCCTAAATACAACCAGGAATAGTTTTCTCGGAAGTCCGCGTTTCCATAGAAGAAAACTTCAAAGTAAGCTAACTTATAAAATCTCTAGTTTGAAAAAGTGTAAATACTAAATTAAATCGTGTGTGTGATTTTATGTGAGAGAACATTATTCTTTCAAATATCTATTATAACGAAATTTATTTATCTTTCTTCTAGCGCCATCATCTTCCGACGATACAGGATCAGATTCCTTGCCAGAGTAAGTTTATGTTTGCTACAAACTAGCTGTGCATCCTTTACGAAAGAAAAACGGTCCAATATCAGGTTAACTACTTATTAACTCATTGAATTACTCAAAATGCTGCCAAGATGTTCTTAGTAACACGCCCTCCAGTGGCACAGCGGCATGTCTGCGGACTCATGGCGCTAGAACCCGGGTTTCGAAACCTGTGGTGGGCAGAGCACAGATAGCCCATAGTGTAGCTTTGTTCTTAATTCCGAACAAACAGTCTATTTTAGAAACAAATAATATAAAAATTAGCAAACCACTGTCACTGAAATATTAAAATTTGTTTAAAACATTCACTTTTGTGTTAAAAATTTGTTTTTATACGGGAAAGTAAAGAAAGCAAACTGAAAGTTAATAAAGTGTAGAAACGGATTATATGAGAAGTTAACTTATATTACATATTAGCAATATATACAAATATAATGATGTTTATATGATCATCAGGCTTAACAATGTAATTATAATTGAGTTCTAGTGGATTTTACAAGCTCAAGAAATTTATACAATAATTTTCTTCTGTGTGAACCCAATTTTTCGTTCGTCCGAGCTAAATTATAGGTAAGAAAGTATTGCTGTTTTTACTATAAATCTGGACTAGTAAATTCCATGTCCCTCTCCCATTCCAGAAGAACAAACAAAGGGGAAATGGGCAGCATTTGCCTAGTTCAACGTGACACTTATGGTCAAAACCTTGGATAATTAATTTACAGAACTAACAAAGATAGAAAGAAGAACTTTTCGAAAGACTTTCGTCTTTTGTCTTCAAATTTTAACATAGGTTTATATACTGTCTGGAGGGGTATGTGGATTGAGATAAGCGTGAAGTGTGTGGATGCTTAGACACATGTCTGGTACAGCCTTGGCTATAGCCTTGCCAGTTGCAATCACAAAACTGAAAGTAATGTTTCGTGTAATCATTCACACACCTTTTGCTTACATATCAAAGGGTAACACTGCGAAACGAATCAACTCTCCATTTCTTTGTATGGACCATACCCATTACAGTTTTTAGTTTCTTATCCAATCCCGTAGCAATAATCTTTGGGCCTCAGATGCAGGAATATCGTGAGATCTTTTTGTAAGAAGAGACCAATGTTAGTGTGGTCCTTACGTTTTTTGTTTGTTGTTTAGTTGTCTCAAGGTCTGAACCGTTGTGCTCGAGTACGTTCGATCCTTTCAACACTGTTGCTACGGGACTGCTCTCATCCCATTTGTTTAATTTCTACAAACATACTTTGAATTTTTTTCTCAGTCCAAAAAGTTTTGGATCGAACCCCGAATTCAGCGATATAAGCCATCACCCTGAGACAAAGAAATAGAGACTAAATATTATGAAATTGGCCCTTCTTCATTGCTTTGACTTGTTTGGCCAATAAAAATATAACATAAATTAATATATTAATTATGAATTAGTTTGTAATTTTGAACTGATAGACTAGAAGACAGATAATGAACAACATCTACGATTAACTATTGTTAGTGTGATTTGATCGCTACTCTCATAATGCATCCATAGCCTCTAAAGTGCGTTTTTGCGGCAACGCTTTTGTGTTAACTGCTCTAAAAAAGTAAATTTACTTACTTTTCTTATTTGATTTAACATTTTATGATTTAACCTGTTAACGCGGGTAAAATGAAGAACTTTTATAAGTAATCTGAAACCACATCAAAATTTCTATCATCATAAAGAATGCAGATTCTCGCCGAAATGAATATGACCAGAGTGCTCCCTTGTTAATAGTTGTATTCAGCAAAAGATGTAACGTTATTGTATAGTTTTAGTTTACTTAACTATAAGTGCTTTTTAACTTATTTACTTTTATACTGTACTTACATTTCATAAGATTAACCAAGAAGTCCTGGTTTACAAATCTGACTGGTGGTGAACGTGATGAAAGCCGTGTTTTTCTGGTTAAAGAGGTCTCTCTTGGCACAGTCAAAGCAAAACTTGTCCTCTCCTTCTTATCAGTAAGTTTAATTGCATCCCATTTTGGATCTCAATTTATATCTTGTAATAACATTCTCTTTTTCCGGTTCTTTGATGGTAAATTTCAGTTTATTAACTGAATCATAACTATTGCAGCCTGCAAGTTCCTAAAAGGTAAAAACTGTGTTTTTGAGATTAAACTTTTTTGAAGGAGGGTTTGGGTTTGAAATATCAACATTACCATTATTTATTGTGTCATCTATTTAATTTTTCCATCTTTTGATTTCTTTTCTCTTTTGTCTTTTTTTTTTTTTTTGTATTCTAACTCAGTTTTTCTTCAGAGAAAGGTTCACTCAATAATGTCAGTCACTCATGGGCAATTGTTTGTAAAAACAAATTAACAAAAGAATTTATGTTTCTTGCTTGAGAGGCTTGGTCTAAAATAAAATAAAATATATATTTCGGAATGATTAAACGCACAATTTCCATGCACTTGATGCACTTTGCAGATAGCAGATCTTACCCATACAGTGTTGTCACACACAACTTTTCAAATGAATTATCACAAGAGCGAAACAGAAGCAAACGAACGAAATTATCTTCAGCGAGACATTTGTTTTAAAGCAGACGCATCAGTTCTTCCAAACACCAATCTACAATTATTGACCAAAGACAGCGTGAATGGAAAAGAAAATTCTCAGACTCTATCTGTTTATTGTATCTGTTTTATACTAGTTTCAGGTAAGGCATTTGTTTGGTGTTAAAATAACTTATAATTTCTAGAAAGTTAAAAAGTAAAGAACCATTTTTTTAGAAATTTTCAAATAAGAATTTAAAAAATTAATTATAAAAAGCACCCAACAATTCAAATTCAAAACAAGAAAAATCATCAACGCCATTGTAAACAGTAATTTGGTTGATAAACATGTTTAGTTTCCAAATTTTCAGCTTTCCTTATAAAACATTTGTTACTAAGTTATCTATAACATTATTTCAAAACCTAAAACCTATAAACTCGGAAGATTACTCGTTTTAGTATGCAATGTTGTAAAGACATGCTGATATTTTAGTTTCTCATGAATAAGTGGTGAGTGATGTTCTTATAACACCAATAATGATAGAAGTTTGTCGTTTTTCTGATATACAATGAGATATTAAAGTCATTCGACGACAATTTAAGTGTTACGTCTTTTTTTTTTTAGGTTGATATACAGATAAATAGGTGTAACTCTAACTATCAATATAATACGTATTAACATTTCTGGTTATCATTTATTAGCAGCTATCTTTTGTGCTAAAAAGTCTAGTCGTCAATTTTAGTGACATAAACAAAGAACAAATTATGGAACATTTGAATCGAATTGTACTTAATCATTTTCAGGTTCAGTTCAACTTTTCAAGCGAGTTTGCGACCAAATCCAAGAGCAACTTTTGAAACGTTACAGAAATAACTCCTCCCACATTAGTAGAAGTCCAACGGCAGATCTTGTAAGCGATTCTTTCTTTTACTGTGATAATGCATTCCCTGGCATTGTTAAGAACCAGATACTCGGAGAGTCTAGAAAAGCAGTGGTTCTCAGTGAAAATACTGTTAAGGACCAGCCTGTTGTGGAATCAAAGAGATCAATGGTTCTTTCACTTTGCAGATCAGTTCAACACATTACATCCGACATTTTGATGTCAAAATCCGTGGTAACCAACAAAACATGAAAACCAGAGATCCACGGATGTCGATTTGATATTCGTCATTAATTTTTGAAAGACGGGTAAAGTCAATGATGGCTGCTAATGCTTCATTATCTATGCCTAAATTCGGTCATATAATCACACTTCTTGTGTCACTTTGTTGTTTAACACCCGCACTTTTAAAAGTTACGATGGTTTTAGTGTTTTGATGTTGGGTTGAACACATTCAAAACCCAGAAGTTCAGATATTCCCTCAACACAGTATAAGTGCTTAATTTCTAACAGATCTCTTCCAATCTAAGATCTAGAACCTATTTCGGAATTTGTTTAATATAAGGGTGAAAACACCATAATTAGTTCTAAGATTGCTTCAACTATTTCGTGAATTGATATTTCACAGACTTAGTCAATTACATTATTTTATTCGAAACAAATCCCAAATAATATCCTCAACAGCTTTTAAATTTTTATCTTAAATTCCCCACCCCAATTACAAACAGGGATCCGCATTTTTTTCTGCAAATTGAACACTGATACTAATTAGTTTCATGTAAAAATCATTTAACACAGTTGTTCTGTTAAACAAATATCCTCACTTATCACTTAGATATCTATGTCATATTATTATTCTTTGTAAGCTTAACTTGTTCGCATAGTACTTATAAGTTATCGTATGACAATGATTTATTTCTTAATAAAGTATCAGGATTGTAAGTTTGTAATAAAAGTTCAAAACGAGTTCAGAATTTACATGTCATAAAATTGTATCTTAAGGACATCTCTAGTAGAGTTGTTGTCCTTCGTTTTTATTGTTGTAAACATATACGATTCTAAAATTCAAAGACTTTCTCGAATGATCTTTACCATAGCGGTGACTAAAGATATAAATTATTAAAATACGTGAATTGTTATTTATACAAACAGATACTGTTAAATTGCATCGTTCTTCAGAATTAGCTTATGTAACTAGCAAAACGGAATAGATATTAAAAATCAACTTACTTCCTACGTAGGACTTGATATATCTTCATTTACATGACTCTTCAGGTACTCATAACTGTTTACGTTGTTGTTGAAGTAAATTTGAGAACTAATTTATGACAACGAGAAACTCTCTTGAAGTAAAAATGTATTCTCAAAATGCTGGTATGGGAATTAAAACTTTAATTAAGATAAAATACAGAACAAAGTTTCGACCTTCTTAAGTCATCTTCCGGTTAACAAACCTTTGTACATAAACGTGTATTGCGTGCGTGGTAAATGTATATCATTGTGTTATGTTAAATATTGTATTTTGAAATTTCATTATATCATTGAAAATTTTTAAGCACTTAATTAAGAGATAGTCCTTTTAGGAGATGAAATTTAATTAATTTATAAATTAGTTTTGTTTGTCTGAATTTCACACAAAGCTACTCGAGGGCTATCTCCTCTAGCCGTCCCTAATTTTGCAGTGTAAAATTAGATGGAAGGTAGCTAGTCATCACCATCCACCGCCAACTCTTGGGCTACTCTTTTACCAACTAATAGTGGGATTGACCGTCACATTATAACACCCACACGGTTGAAAGGGCGAGGATATTCGGTGCGACCGGGATTCGAACCCGCGACCCTCAGATTACGAGTCGAACGCCTTAACCCACCAGGCCATGCCGGGCCCATAAATTAGTAACAAGCGTCCTTTTATGACGACTTAATTTTAACTGAATTAATGAGTAATTGTCGACGTGATGAGAGATGTAATGTACGAGTCATGGTGGCTTAAGAAACACGTTCTCTACTTCATGACACTATGATTTAATTATTAGTTAATTAATAAATTCACATTCACTGTTCTTTTTATATTTGATTATAAATGAATTAATGCTAAGCATCATTTTTAGGACGACTTAATTCATTAATTATATTATAGTTGAGACATGTAATGTATAAGTCATGTCCGTCTTTCATTGTGGCCTAAAATATGTTATTTACTTTGTGAAGTAATCATCGATCATAGCCGCCTGTCTGGTATCCAATTATAAATTCGGCCCTGTGGACCAACATGGCCAGAAGATTAAGGCACTCGACTCGTAATCCGAGGATGGCGGGTTCGAATCCTTTTCACACCAAATGTGCTCGCTCTTTCAACCGTGGGAGCGTTATAATGTAACAGTCAATCCCACTATTCGTTAGTAAAAGAGTAGCCCAAGAGTTAACTGTAAGTGGTGATGACTAGTTGCCTTCCCTCTAATCTTACACTGCTAAATTAGGGACGGCTAGCTCAGATAGCCCTCGAGTAGCTTTGTGCGAAATTAAAAAAACAAACAAACAAATAGGGACGGCTAACGCAGGTAGCCCTCGAATAGCTTTGTACGAAATTCAAAACAAACCAAATCAATCGGCCCTGCATAAGTTAGTTTCGCCTCTTGGTGAAACTTTGTTGAACTATGACATCATGGTGGGCTAACAACACGTTAGTGACGACACGTCCTCAAGTGACAACCTTTGGAACTATGACATTGTTATCTTAGATAACATCACTCACTCACCGCCTGTCCAGAAGTAGTCAATCAGCGCGAGGTGGCATTCTTTGGACAGTAAAATGCCATCCTTACTGTTGATGTCTACAGGAAACATATAACCTAACCATTAAATAGAATGATCTACGTTCAAACACTAATGTATGTAGTTCTTGACATGGCCAGGTGGTTATGGCGCTCGCCTCGAAAACTGGGGGCTCGATTTCCCGTCCCACCAAGCATGCTTGACCTTTCAGCGAAATACCATGGACCACGGTGGTGGTTCATTAATAGGTTCGCACAGGAATTGTACAAAACTTCTATTAGAATATACAGGTAAAACCCATATTAAAAAGCAGACTTGTTCTTGAAACAAACCTGAAGACTTTCTATTTCAAAAGCTAATGCTTCGAAAATACTAATATGGCAAAAAATTGTTTTCCGATTATTAGACAAAATTTGAATGTTATATATTTGTTCTTCATATTATTATTATTCATATCACTCTTGTTTCACAAGTCTATGGAAAAACGTTTAATTCAAACGAGGGCAATCCTACTGAAAACCTCCTTGGCAGTTCATATGAATATCTTTATGTGAATACCTCAAAGAGTAGAAGAGATTTTATCAGTTTTTAAATTGCTACTGACTAAGTTTTTCTTTGAAAACGCCCCTCAGTGGCAAACCATACTCACACCGCCAGAAACCGGATTTAAATACTTATAGTAAGCAGATCATTTTGTAGCTTTGTATTTTATTTTAATGAATCATTCAATCTTTGAAAATATTTTAGCATTGAAGCCTACAGCATAAACGACCAAAACCTATGCTTAGCTACTAAAACACTTGAGAAAAATCATCTTGAAATGTCCATTCCCTAAAATGTTTAAAGTTCTTGTGCTTTTCGAAGCCATTCATGCATTACAGAAAGGTAGAAGCAGTTAAATCCTCCATTCTAAATCAGTCATAAACGCTTCATTTTATTAGATTAAACAATATGTATATTTATAAGTGTCTTTATTCTTATTATTATTGATCATAGTTTTACAGGTCGCTAAACACAAAAGAGGCTATTAATATTTTACTGAAAGGTGAGCAATAGTAATGAATGCACTGTTAAGTGTCATAGGGTGGCTATAAAATTAATTTAAATCCCTTTGTTTCTCACTCTGAAGATTTTCTCTATGTCCTTAACTTTCTGACATTTAAAAAAATCCAGTGCTTTCCTAATTGTAAAATATTTTGTAACATACTGGTATAGTGCATTAAATAGAAACTGCCATGTTAATGATTTATCATTTCTCGAGTTCACTGTTGTACCTTGTCTCATCGTGTTTTTTATGACTATTTCAATGAGTTTTTTACCAGTAGATGATTATCATAGTAGGTTTCTCTACACTTGTGATTGGTGATTTATTCTACTGACTTTGGTCTGGCATGGCCAGGTGGTTAGAGCGCTCGACTTGTAATCTGAGGTCGCGGGTTCGAATTCCCGTCTAACTAAACATGCTCGCCCTTTCAGCTTTGTGGGCGTTATATATTACGATCAATCCCACTATTCGTTGCTAAAACAGTAGCCCAAGAGTTGGCAGGGGGTGGTGATGATTAACTGCCTTCCCTCTAGTCTAACGCAAAGGCCCAGCATGGCCAGATGATTAAGACACTCGACTCGTAATCCGAGGATCAGGGGCTCGAATCCCCTTCACACCAAATGTGCTCGCCCTTTCAACTGTGGGGGCGTTATAATGTGACGGTTAATCCCACTATTCGTTGGTAAAAGAGTAGTCCAAGAGTTGGCGGTGGGTGGTGATAACTAGCTGCCTTCTCTCTAGTCTTACACTGCTAAATTAGGGACGGCTAGCGCTAATAGCTCTCGAGCAGCTTTACGCGGAATTCTAAAACAAAACAAACCAAACCCTTGCAATGTTTTATCTTACAGTAACCCTTACCATTAAAAAATACGTATGGTACCATAAGATCCCCCAACAATAAGTAACTACTATAAAAAGAACTTGGTCAAATTGCTTGACCGATGTTCTATCTTTGAATCTACATAAAGATCAAAATCTATTTGGTACAAAACTTTACTTGGCTTTTCTGAAAGCTGCTGATCTTTTGTTCGTCTGGTGAAAGTTGAAAATATGTGTCAGTTTGAGAAAGAAGAACACTCTATTTGTACTCAGTGCTATTTTTCTTAAATTATTACGATTCCTAATGTCATAAGCCCATCAAGGCCTAGTGGTTAGTGTGCTCGAGTAGCAATCTGCAGATCACAGGTTCTAATTCTTAAGCGAAGTGTGTGACAGTATAAATTCAGAATTAATTTGCTGGTCGTGGGCCTTGATCCTGGATAAGTCTGGTTTGTTTTGAATTTCGCGCAAAGCTACACGAGGGCTATCTGCGCTAGCCGTCCCTAATTTAGCAGTATAAGACTAGAGGGAAGGCAGCTAGTCATCACCACCCACCGCCAACTAAGAGAGCGAGCATGTTTGGTGCGACGGGAATTCGAACCCGCGATCCTCGGAGTAGAAGGCGAGTGCCTTATCCACCTGGCCATGCCGGGCCGGATCGTCGATAAACCATTCAGTTTTAGACCAGCTATAAGACTCGGATTTGTTTCTAAGTTTGTAAAACTCTTATATATAAACTACCATTTGTAATGACTATTAATAATAGCCGTTATTATAAACTGTATTGTTTTTATATTTGCATATTAAAATATATTTATGCTAAAAAAAGAAAGTGTGTATGTCATTTTCATTGGTAAATAATATAAGTTTGATACATATTAACTTCTAAATTCAAATTTTCTAAAATAACTAACATAATAAATCGGAGACTTTTGTATGTTTTCTCACAACAAAGCCACATCGGGCTATCTACCCAGCCCACCGAGGGGAAATGAGCCCCTGACATTGGTGTTGTAAATCCGTAAACTTACCGCTGTACTAGCTGGGGACTCGGAGACTTGCCTGAAATAAAGTATAATTCGCAACACTGTACACAGTTCAGTGATAAAAGTGAGATTTGTTGCACCTACATATTAGAAAGGACATTCTATAACAATTGTCTGTGTATTTAGGCTTCTGCCTACAAGTGAAAGTAGCCTGTAGCAAAGATTAAAGAAGAAATAAAATAATTTGATATTATGTCGATTGTTTTTCACATTATCATGATCACTTAATTCAAAAATATCCTTCTTCGCCCAATTCGCCTGATAATTTTAATTATTATATTCGTGATTTAAAATTATATGGGGGTTAGTTTTATTTTGATTCGTTAGTAGGTTGGAAGAGTGAGTGCAACACAAACATGCAGAATAAGGTCTGGTTGGTTCCAAGGCAGAGAAGAAAAGATGATCAAGGCCGATGACGTGATGTTGAAAATGAACAGAAGAAGTAAGGCAACATGAGTGAAGGATATAACTCACAAAACAATAGATGTAACTTATCATAATGTTTAGATTCAACAAGAAATCCGTTGGTCCATCTCGACTGTTCCATTCTCTAAGGCAAACCAAAAGTATGAAATTAATAAATGAATTTAAAACTAGCCTTTATCGCTCACATATATATCAAGTTTTTTTTTTTTAAATAACTAAAATTTACTGCCTCCGCGACATTGAAAGGCAACCAATTCCATAGGCCAACCACCCTACTTGAAAAATAAAATTGTCTTAGCTGAAGACATCTTCTACTTTGCTTAAATATATATTTATGTTTACTTGTTTTATAACTCTCTTTGTTAAATACGAAGACTGTTGAGGCGTAAACATTATCAGTTCCTTTTACAATTTTAAACAGTTCAATTGATCCCCTCTGACTCTTCTTTTTTCAAGAGAAACAATTTTTAGGATCTTAATCTCTTCTCATATGACAACTCCTCCATTTTACTTACCATTTTAGTAATCCTCCTCTGAACCCTTTCCAACAATTCAATGTCTTTCCTAAAACAAGAAGCCCAAGACTGGAAACAATACTCCAAATGTCGCCTAACCAGTGACCTATACATTGAAATTATGAACTCTTTGTATTTGGTATTTCTGTAGATACAACCTAACATCCTATTTTCCTACCACTAGCAACAGCGCCCTAGTTAAGAGACTGGTCAACTATAACGCCAAAATCCTTTCATTTTATGATTGTTAAGATTATTCCAATCCAAATAATACTAATAATTCAACTTGTGATAATCCACATACAATATCTTTCATTTATAATTATTAAAATCCACCTACCAATCAACTCACTAAATGATCTAAATCTTTTGTAAAACAGCAGCTTCCATCTCACAGCTACCAACAGTCCTTGATATCATCTGCAAATTTAAGTAATTTATTGACTATTCCTTCTTTTGTGCCATTAAAATAAATCAAAAAGAGCAATTTAATTAAAACTGAGCCCTAAGGTACACCATTTGCAACATTAATCCAGTTTGACTAAGCTCCTTTTATAACAACCTTCTGCTTTCTTCCCTCAAGCCACCTCTATCCAATTAGCTAACTTATCCTCTCACATCTATACAGATATTTTTTAAAAACATTTTATGTAGCATCTTATCAAATGCTTTATAAAAATCTAGATACATCAAATGTACACTATTATCCTCAGCTTTATATCCTCAGATTACGAGTCAAACGCCTTAACCCTCTGGCCATGCCGGGTCCAGTGTCTTCAAATAACTCAGACGTTCAATTCACAACAGATAATTCTTTTCGCATCTCTTCAAGAATTTTGTGTTTGAAACTTGCAACCAAAGTCTTATTATTCTTGACCTTTATTTGCAGCAAAAACATCAAATCAGTTACCTAATAGTGAAATTATCATGTAGTTTCAGATGTCCCCCAGAGGCACAGTCTTCGGATTTACAACGCTAAAATTAGTGGTTTGATTCCCATCTGTAGACACAGCAGATGGTCCCATGTATTTTTTGTATACGAAAACATAAAACACGTGCACTCAGATAGTCTTCAGCTTCCACCATTTCTCTGTTAGAAGTTAACAATAAATCTAAAATAGACCAATTGGTGAAGAACAGTTTCCAAAACATTTCTCCCTTGTGGGTTGACTCTAGCATTTCCCAGTTTGTATGATCGAAATTAAAATCATTCATAATTATGACCTCAATAGAAAATGAAATCTTATTCTCACTGTAAAGTTTTCATTAATTTCACTAATATCTTATTGTGGTCTTTAACAAATTCCCAATAAAAGCCTCTTCCCTTTATATGCGCTAATAGAAACACAAATGAATTCATTCTTGTTGCCACATTATTTAATATCCCCAACTTCAAGAGGATGTAATTTGCATTTTACATAAAACGCCACTCTTTTCCTCTCTTTTGTATTCTAGTATCCCACTTAAGGCCCGGCATGGTCAAGCGTGTTAAGGCGTGCGACTCGTAATCTGAGGGTCGCGGGTCCGCATCCCCGTCACACCAAACATGCTCGCCTTTTCAGCCGTGGGGGCGTTATAATGTGAAGGTCAATCCCGCTATTCGTTGGTAAAAGAGTAGCCCAAGAGTAGGCGGTGGGTGGTGATGACTGGCTACTTTCCCCTCTTATGTTGCACTGCTAAATTAGGGACGGCTAGCGCAGATAGCCCTCGAATAGCTTTGCGCGAAATTCAAAAACAAAAAAGAAATACATATCCCTATTAAATAATGTATAACTTCCTTCTATTTCAAAGAAATTTCCATCGTAAAAAATCATTTACTTTTAACTAAGTTTCAGTTTCTCCCACCTTGTCAAAATTCTCCATTCCTATTAGCGCGGGGCCCGGCATGGCCAAGCGCGTTGAGGCGTGCGATTGTAATCTGAAGGTCGCGGGTTCGCATCCCCGTCGCGCCAAACATGCTCGCCCTTTCAGCCGTGAGGACGTTATAATGTGACGGTCAATCCCATTATTCGTTGGTAAAAGAGTAGCTCAAGAGTTGGCGGTGGGTGGTGATGACTAGCTGCCTTCTCTCTAGTCTTACACTAATAAATTAGGGACGGCTGGCACAGATAGCCTTCGAGTAGCTTTGTGCGAAATTCTAAACAAACAAACCCATTAGCGGTGTAAAATATATATTTTATTGCTTATACTCCATGTTTTCTTCATGTCGAGAAAATATTCGACACTATCTCGCATGATCGTCTGAGGTTCAATATGACTGAAGTGGACCTACAGTGTGGAATTATTCACTGGTTATCTAATTTTCTATATAATAGAAAATGACAAAATAAATGTTAGGAGATCTTACTCTGAGTCTTTTACTCCACAGGCGGGCGTTCCCCACAGAGGAATAGGTAGACCTATTCTATACATCATGTATGAAAGCAATATGCGACTGAAATATTCAAACTCAGTATTTTAATTTCAGTTGGCGGACGATGCTGCGGTCTTAAAAATTGGCATAAGAACAATCAACTGTACGATATAAATGGACCTATGTACCCCTCACCAGTTAACAAATATTTTAGAAATAAAGAGTTAAACAAGCTACCTAAAGCTAGACTGAACAACCTGCATTAGTTTTGAACTATTTTATTTAAAAGGTTATTTATGTAAAATTTTCTCATATTAGAATTAGAAGTAGTGAAATGTGTGCAACACATACTGAAATGATCGAGAAGTACAGGACCGTGTAATATAAAACATTAGCAGACATACCATGGCCAAGTGGTTAAGGCACTCGACTGGTATTTTGCGGGTTCGAGTCGCCGTCACACCAAACATGCTCGTTTTTTCAGACGAGAGGAGTTATAATGTGACGGTTAATCCCACTATTTGTTGGTAAAAGAGTATTTGTTTGTTTGTTTTTGGAATTTCGCACAAAGCTACTCGAACTCTATCTGTGCTAGCCGTCCATAATTTAGCAGTGTAAGACTAGAGGAAGGCAGCTAGTCATCACCACCGCCAACTCTTGAGCTAATCTTTACCAACGAATAATGGGATTGACCGTCACTTTATAACGCCCCCACGGCTGGGAGGGCGAGCATGTTTGGCGCGACGCGGATGCGAACCCGCGACCCGCAGATTACGAGTCGCATGCCTTAACGCGCTTGGCCATGCCGGGCCCCCGGTAAAAGAGTAGCCTAAGAGTTGGCGATGGGTAGTAATGACTAACTGCCTTCCTTCTAGTCTTACACTGCTAAATTAGGGAAGGCTAACGCAGATAGCTATCATATAGTTTTGCGCGAAATTCAACCCAATCGAACATTAGCTGGGGTATATCCAACACACTAACTTATCTTTCCATTCCTACATGGACATTGTCCTGAAAGAGGTCAAAGTAAGTGCGGTTTAGTCTGAACTTTATGATGTATCTACAAATACGTTCAACAGCAACTATGTAACATTATACAGGTGTAAGAAAGAGGTAAACGAACCTGACCCTTACAGGTCTTTTAGATCTAAATTCCGATAAAGAGAAAAGGAAAGAGCTCTCTTCTGGCATTAAACTGATCGTGCAAGTCTAACCCGTCATTCTGCTCATTCTTAAATATTAGCCTTAGCCAAGCATTCAGCATCAATGTACTACTTACTTTCATCCTCACAATTAATTTTCGGCAGTATCCTTGACACAATGTTGTATTTTTATATGAAATTCATCTATATATATATATATATATAATTTTAAACTAATTTTACTTGTAACCATATTAATTCTAAAAAGGCCTGGCTTGGCCAGGTGGTTATGGCACTAACTCGGAATCCAAGAGTCGCGGGCTCGAATCCCCGTCACACTAAATATCCTCGCCCCTTAAGCCGTGGAGCATTATAATGTGACGGTCAATCCCACTATTTGTTGGTAAAAGAGTAGCCCAAGAGTTGGCGGTGGGTAGTGATGACTAGCTGCCTTCCCTCTCGTCTTACACTGCTAAATTAGGGACGGCTAGTACAGATATCCTTCGAGTTGCTTTGCGCGAAATTCAAAAATCAAATAAACAAACAATTTTCAGAACATAGAAATTAGCCCTGTAAATGCCGCTATCTTGTAAATGATTTACAATTTCCTGCATAAATTGCTGTATGATAAGATAAATATGTGATTTTTATATGTTCAATGTCTCTGGTCAACAGGCAAAAAACACAATATAACCTATTCAAGTTCTTTGCGGTTTGGCTTTGTTAAGTAAAGTATGTCATTATCGGTAACCTCAAAAATATTTGCTGTTTTTACTGTTGTTTGTCATTAAGCACAAAACTATAAGTCCACAGTATAATAAGTCCACAGTTATACTGGGGGAAGGGAGAGGGAGGTTCATTTTAAGTTTTGATAAGAAACACTGTTATCGACCGAAATATTAAATTTTTAACACTATATGTATTTCAGATTTGAAAGGTGTCGCTAGATTTGTGACGTCTTTACTTACATTGATTAGCAATGATGTTATGGTATTCAACGTATATAATTCAATAAAAGTTAGTTTAGACTTACAAATATTTTATTATTTATACTTAATATAACCTAATAGGTAGGTCTGTATTATTTTCAACTACTGAATGAATCAACAAAGCATACAATCAAATTAGTTTTTAATTTAAGTTGGGCCTACGTATTGTAATTTGTACCATATCTATATCATTACTATTACTGTCAGTAGCGTCTTATTTCCGGATTATTTGTGATAAAAATTTTATCGTACCCATAGTGTTTTAATATGTATAGTAATCATTATTAATTAACTACGAATTACAATGAAGTATGGTTTGTAACTACTAAAGTACTGTAAGATAAAATAATATAGTAAAACCTTATAGCATTACTATAGGGTGTTCGGAAAGTCACTGTGCACTTATATATTTATTAACAGACGTGTTTCAGTATAGAATACAGGAGGTAAATATGAATGACAATTATAAACAATGTTGAAAGTGACCCCCGTTCACATCAATACAGGCCTGGGTCCTTCTTATTTTGTTTCTAAACACCACTATCAGTTGCTGGCTTGAAATAGATTGAATAAAATATGATTACAAAATTGCACAGTGACTTTTCAAACACCCTGTAGTATATAACCTATTAACTGTGCTCTATTAATTATTATAGAGTGTGAAAAAAAAATAAATATCAGTGCTTTTCACGTTACACATAATTTCTCGAAATAGAAATAGTAATAAAAATCAAGATGCATTTATCCAGATGAAGTAGTTGGACTACTATCTGCTCATCAGGATTTCAGTGACGGGGAGCAAGGGAGCTGTAAAAACTTATAAGTGTAGTGTGTGTAAAGTGTATAAATTCATCATAAAAGTGAAAAGTATAGATTCAGTTTTAAACTTAAATCATTTCTGAATTAAGCCATTTTCTGTTTTATTATGAACATTTTAAATAAAAACCAAACCTCTTTAGTCAAAGGAAACTCTAAATTAAGAAATCTAACATATTTTTTCTAGTTTTGTTCTCTGTACATTTAATTTTATACACTCAATGCATAGACAAACAAAAATATTGGGTCATACTTTTGTTGCTAAGCTAAATTACATAAAATCCATTGTAATGTAGTGTTACTAAAATGTACAGACTTATATATATATATATACATTAGATGTTGTTAATATGATTTTTAGACACTGGCTTTTATGTAGCTTACATATGCCATGAATTCCTTTCATGAATGATCTCAATTTTGAATGCCTCATGAAAGATTTTACTGATGTTTGACTTCACTTTTCTGTTGCTTTATTGGACAAGCTTGATTTCATAAAATTATTATTTTTTTTCTGTTAACTTTGAAATGTAAGGTTAGGGTATACTGGAGGTTGGGAACTGTAGTACTTGTCCCATAATTTTTGACTGGCTATATGCAAGTGTATATATAGTAATCATTATTACAGATGTAATACTTCAAACATACTGAATTTAATGTTCAGTGAAGTAATACTAATAGTAATATGTCACTCATAAAAACAACTTGAGTATTTCATGGAGGTAGAAATTTAAGTAAAGAATTGAAGTAAATTTTTAAAATATACATTAGGGCTTGAAAAATGGCTTATGATTACAAATAAAAACACAGTCCACCCAACTTCCCCTAGAATATGCATTAATTAAGTTAAAATGTTTTGATCCTATTAAAATAGAAATTTGGTATTGTTGGTTGTAAGATGCTAGTTGTTTTTAGGTAAGCTGTATTATGTTCTTTCTCTGTAATTGGAATGTTTAATATGTCCAGTTTTAATACTTTTTAATTTTATTTTTATCATTATACATTTTATATAGAAATTCTGTTAGCTTAATATATCTATTCAGGACTAACCAAAATTTCTTAAGTTCATAAACTTTCCAAGACATTGAAATTATGGCCAAAACTACCATTAATAGTAACGGTACTCATTGACAAAACAATTTATTCGAATCTATATAAATAAGAATATAAGAAAAGTATATTTGATTAGTTATAGCCATAACCATAACTTGTACCATGTTGAATTTTACTGTAAGCATGTAGCTTGATCTAATCAGAAATCAATATTAGTTACCATTAATAAGAGTTAAGTGAACATTAAAACCATAGGTTTAGACTATTTATTTTATTATTATTATTATTATTGATAAGTGGAAGAAATGAATGTAATGTATTCTGAAAATTGCTTTTATGCATTTTGTCTATTGTTAACAAAAGTACAAGAAGAGTGAAAGATATTTAAATCTTCAAGGTCATCCATTTACTTTCCAAACTACTACTATTCTGTTACGTTTAGAGTTAGGGTTAGCTAGTGAAGCAACTTTTATTTATCATTATGCATATATGTCATAAACTAATGAAATATTCACCTATTTTATTAAAGAGTATAATCTGTGGTAACTTTTTCTTGTAGGAATGGTATTGGCAAAGATATACTTTCTACCATTAGCTGTATTTATTCTTCTACCTGGAACATTTATTCTCACGTAAGTTTGTTTAAAGATGTTTATGCTACTTCAGGAAAAAGAATATTGGCAATACTTAAAATATTGCTTATGTCTATTATGAGAAAGAATAAAATGGATGCAGAAGATTCTTTTTTTTGTTGAAGGGTAAGGTAGCTTAAGTTTGGAAACATAATCCATAAATAGTTTGTTAATAACTCCTCCTCTTTGTGTAATATCATTATTGCTTTGGGTATATCTTTGAAGAGACTTGACCATTGAACAACAGCCATCATCAATTGATGCTGCTATCTACAACATTCTTGCTATTTAAGTGTTAAAATGAATGATTGATTGATTTTTGCATACTACCTCAAACTGTTCACTATGCAGTTTGACAAAAGTTTCACCAAGAAATGAGTAGCTGGTAAAGTAAGAGCCATTTAGCAACATGAATTTGGTAAGATGTTTAACATCATATTTGAAATGGTAATAGTTAAATTATATGAAGAATTTCATATTCTGTTATTATATGGTCAATACTAGTTTTACACACGTTTATACTTTGTGGGATTAAGTTGCATATATATTTCCTGGTTAGGATTACCACCCTGCTACAGTTCTCTCCCATTTGGTTGTGTTACTCATTTTTTTTTCTGCCCTTATCTACTATACATTTCACAAATGGGTGAAGAGTATACCTGATTCAGAAGTGGTGCAATTCTCATTATTAGATCTTAAGATCTGACTCTCTTATTTCCAGGGGGTATTCTTCAGATACTTTTAGGGGGATTACTTCTGCCATTCCTTTGCACATTTTCTGCCACCTAATCAATGTGGGATTCCAGCTAATCTTGTGAATGAAGAAAAGTGCAACATCAAAAGATAGTTTTACTATACTCAATGTTTCCAATAGGTACTTTCCCTGAGCTTGCATCTTCTGCCAAACCTCAAAATGATAGTTCAGTAAAAGCATATAGAGGGAGCCACTTGGATGAAATGAGTATGCTATGCTCTTATTAGTAGAGAAGTGACATGATTTACATCAGAGAAAAGTTGAAATCATATGAATCCAATAGGAGGGGAGCAGAGAGCTTGTGACATGCATAAAGAAAAATTGCATATAAAGGGCAGCAATGAACACAAATAGCTAATCTTGTGAGAAGAAGGAAGTACCTATTGGAAGTACATTTTCACTATAGGAAAATTATAATTTTAATAAAATCAATGGTTTTGTAATTAATTATGCTTATAAATGTTGCATGTTAACTTGCAAATTTTGGAAATGCATACATGACTAATTATTTTACTTAACTCTACTTCTGTAACATTCATAAACAACTCTTCCATTTCCAGGTTTACTTTTACATACAGAATAAAAACACAAAAAGACGTGTGTAACATACATATTCATGTTTAATTACTTATCTGGAAATTGAAACTGATAAACTTTGGGAAGTTTAAAAAGTAATACAAAATTCCAATCTCTCATGGCTGTAAAAGACTTAACACTTCTTAGATTCTGAGAACTTAATAATTATTTATAATTTAACTCTAAAAAGTAGGAAAAAAATCAGATTTATGTGAAAATAATAAGTACAAAATAAGTAATTAAACAACACTGTGTTTATGTATGTAGCTTAAACTAAGCCTTGTGCTGAGGGAGTTGTTAATCTCTAAACATGACATGAAAATAGTTAAATCTGTACAAGCTTGTAAATAAAATATTTGTCTTTTTGGCTCACAGGTATGTAATATCGATATTACTAAGAGATGTAGAAGTGGGCTTTCCTTATATTAGTGACACTGGAACCTATGTCCCAGAGAGTTGCATCTTTGGCCAGCTACTGAACTTAGTAGCTTCTCTGAGTAAGTGTTTGTAGTCCTTAAATCACAATTTCATGTAGCTACTCCAAGAAATTTCAGCAATGTCTAGTTTGTTGAATGTTAACTTATGATTGGAGGAAAAGCCTGTACACATTTTCTAATGTAAAGTAGCTTTTACTAAACCAGTTTAGATTTTCAAATTGATGGATCGTTATAGTTATTTTCACTGGATGTGACCAAAACCACAAAGTTAAAATGAAGAATGCAAACAAAGTAAGCTTTAATTTGTTTGTTTTTTTTGTTGTTGTTGTACATTACTTTTTAATTTATTGAGGTACATAGCCCTAAAAGAACTAGAAGGTGAAATAATGTGTTATTAATGTAAATAAAGTATAAATACTTGGCATTCCAAGTGAGTTTCTTTTATTTAGTTGCAGCCACTGTGTATGTAAGATACAAGCAGGTTGAACAATATTATCGCGACCATCTTTCAAATGAATCAAGACTGGTACTTCGGCTTAACATGGTAGGATTGTGGTTAGGGTGGATTGCTGCATTTGGAGTAAGTCTGGTAGCAAATTTCCAAGTAAGTAGAGTTAATATTCTTTGCTTAAAAAACATGTAATGAAAACACCATGTTTTACCACTTAGATTTACAACTAATGGCTATTGAAAATAACTTCTCTAAAGTAGTTACCATAATCTTGACTCAAATTTAACATATAGTTCTAAGAATTTAAAACAGAAAGTCTACAAGAATATGCTATAATGTCAATCACACTACACTGTCATATATACTACTAACAAAGCTTTTATCCAATACTAGGGCTTTTCAGGCCAGCTCAATGTTTAAGAACTGGCACACAAGCAAATAAAATGTTTCTACTGCAATAATGGCAAGACCTTTTTCCTATTTAATTCAGCTCTCATCTATACCCTTGAAACTTGAGATGCTTTGATTTCCACTATAATCTCACTATACCATTATGTTACTGTTGCCTGCTGCTATGTTTGTGTTACAGCCAAACCTTGGTATTTTTTCACAGAACTTTCTGTTTTGTTTGTGACATAGCCAGTCCTTTACTTTTTTCGTGTTGCTTGCTGCTATACTTATGACAATCTTTGTTACTTATTCTTATCATCTGCTGTTGTTTGTGACATAGCCAATTCTTGTTTATTTTTTGTGTTATCTTTTTTGTTTGTAACATAGTCAGATCTTGTTACTTTTTTGCATCACTTGCTACTATGTTACTTCTGGTAGGTTCTTCCTTTAATGCATTTCATTAGTCCACTTGCAATGAATGGCAAAACATTTCTCCTATTTAATTCAGTTCACATTTCCATCTGTAAGACTTGAGATACTCTGATACCCACAATCATCTCATTTTATTATTTTAATTTTTAATGTCATTGTTTTTCTCATAATATTTTCTGATTGATTGAGATTTACCTAGAAGAGAGTGGAAAACCATTCTTTAGAGAACCATCTTGTAAGCATCTTGGACTGTATTTTTTTATCCCAGCAACATTTTCAGATAAAAGTATCTATAACAAATTTCCATTACTACTTCCATTTCTTCCATTCTGTTGTCTCATTTATAAATTTCACATTTTTTAAGAATGTATACCAGTCTGTCACTGTATAATAATAATGATGCTTTTTCTCTTGTGCATCTTTTTCCTTCATATTACAGGGAACCTTATACTTGTTTTCTTAAACTTATCTATTGGATGTTTCAGTTTCCTTGTTTAAGTAAAGTTTATTGTCTGTTTGGCTTCTTCTCTTTGCAGCTTAGCAATGCCAACATTAGACATGCTTGCACTATTGATGAAAACATTTATTCTGAAATGAAGTATCTTTTAAGGTGGACATAAGTTCTTTAAGTTACTGTCTGTTAGTTTTCTAAAGTACCACTTCAGTTTGCTACAAGAGTTGACACCTTTAATTATAGAATAATGTAGTTAATGTAAGTTAAACTTCTCCATTTAGCTTTTGCCAGTAATGTTCTCTCATGGGAAATTTTATATGTCGATTAAACTCTGCCAAACACAAGCATGTTTTTAAATTTATGTTGAAAGATTTGTTGGTTACCTTTGTTCTTATGGTTGTTTATGCTTACCAAGACTGCAGTTTATAGGGCTCTTTTTACATAACTTTAAGTGTATATGAAAACTTGTGTTAAGAGATCCAGTGTGATTTTTCACGCCTTTCCTTGTCCTTTAGATTTAGGTAACTCATCTGTGGAGTTTAATACTTTCAGTCATCAAATGCACTCCTGTGCACCAAACTCTGAAAAGAGAACTAGATTCTTTTTAGCAAGTTCTAAATTTCATGCAATTCAGTTAAGCATTTCCATTGTGAAAAGGATAAAAAGACATTTGTGGCACCCCTTTTTCCATAAAGGGCTAAGTGATATTACTTTACATGCCCTTCTTGCCTGTTTCCCTCTTGTAACAATTGTTGGTGGGATCATGGATATAGACACTATCCACTTATGGGAAAACAAGATGTATAATATTTTCTTGTGGATTGAATTTCCTTCATACACACCCTTTGGTATGAATTCGTGTATGTGGTGAGGGGAACTCCCAGGGAAGGTTCTTTTCTTTCAGTTTATCTCCCCTAGGATCTAAACATCCACCCACGTGTTTGCTGTGCGTGGCAACCCATGAATGGGAGGAAAGGATCCTGGTGGTTGAGGGGTCCAACCCTAACACACCACTTTGGCCTTAAATTCTACTATAAACTCACTATACCATTATGTTACTGTTGCCTGCTGCTACGTTTGTGTTACAGCAAAACCTGGTCAGTCAGCTGGTCCACTCGGGCTAGGGTCAACCAATTATCAGTGTTGGATGTTCTCAACAGGTGTTGTAGACATTGTATCTGATGCTGGTGTTTGTGAATAGTGCTCACAAAACCCTGGCATTGTTGCAGTGTCCTTGTTTGGCATTGTAGTGTGTACCCTCATACAGCTTCATGGTGGGTGAGGTCAGTGGGCACCGAAATTTCCCTTTCTTTATTATGGATACTCCAATTAAAAATCTTAATAAAATAGTGAAAAAACACTTTATAGGTAAACGACCACGTCTTGAAGATTCTGAGCTGTTGTACCTCATTTTCTTACATTGCACTCACTTTCAGACAAACCTTTAGGGCAAATGTCTTCCTTTTTCATTCAGAAGGGACTAAAGGGACTTGCTGGATCTCCAAAGTCAGAAAAGAAGCTTTGATCTGGTGACATATTGGTGGAAACATCCACATCTCAACACAGTGAACTCCTCTTGCATTCAAAGGTAATTGGGGATATACCTATTGAGGTTACACCTCATGCTACTTTGAATTCATCACGAGGAGTTACTGTTGAGAGGGATTTGAAGAACATCCCAGAGTCAGAGGTTCTCACTGCTTTCTCCGCTTAAGGAGTTTCTGCAATGAGGCATATAGCCACTCGCAAAGATGGAATTGTGATGCCAACCAATGTCCTCATTCTCACATTTACGTCACCACACCCACCTGTCAACATCAAGGCAGGTTATCTTATTGCAGAGTACGGCCATACATTCCAAACCCTCTCCAATGTTTCCAGTGTCAACAGTTTGGTCACTCAAAGACGTCATGTCATGGTTCCTTGACGTGTGCTCGTGTGCAACAGACCCTCATTGCACCAATTGCAATGGTTCTCACCCGATCCCTACTTTCGTTCTTGCCTAAATGGTTGGAAGAAAAAGGTGCAGCATTTGAAAACAATTCATAACATTACCCATCCTGAGGCTCGAAAATTGCTGTCCACCACCTCATCTCGGACGTATGCTGCTGCACTTCATTCCACATCTACTGTGGAAGTGCAGACAGATCTCTCTGTGTCTCCTAAAGAATCGTTCTCCAAACAAATGAAAAGTCTTTTGACCTTAATGGTTAAAAATGTTTATGTCAACTTGAGGTCAACAGACCTCCCTCGAATAAGGAAAGTAAGGAAAAAAACGCCGTCGTAAACAGAAGGGTTCTCTGCCCAATTCGCATACACACATAAATAAAAATGGCCACCCTGATACAATGGAACTATCAAGGTTTACGTTCTAATCTGGATGACATCAAAACACCGATTGTTTCCTACCATCCTGTTTGTCTCTCCTTACAGGAAACATTTCTGAAAACTGCTGATACAGTCACCTTTTGGCAGTTTTCTTTCTACAGAAATGACAGGCTGTGTGATGGAGGGGTGGCACTGTTAGTTGATCAGCATATGACCACCTTCTCTTTGTCACTTGACACACCCTTGGAGGCTGTAGACAACAGTGTTTCCTTGGGTCATACCATCACTGTTTGTTCTCTCTATCTGTCACCTGGAGAGACATATGATCAATCAGACCTTGATGCTTTCAATGAACAGTTGCTGTCTCCCTTTTTGATCCTGGGGTACTTTAATGGATATCATCCCCTCTGGAGAAGTGCTGGTATTGATAGGAGGGGTCACTCTGTAGAGCATATGCTCTCTGATCATAACCTTTCTCTTTTCAATACTGGTTCTTATACTTATTTCCATACACCTAGTCAGTCCTTTACTGCTATTGATCTCTCAGTTTGCTCCCCTTTGTTATTTTACCATTTTTATGGAGAGTTGGCAATAATCCATGAGGCAGTGATCATTTTCCTGTAATCTTGAGAGAGACTGGCCATGGTCAATGCCACCTGACCCACGTGCCCCAGTGGAAGTTGGATCACTTAAACTGGCGCTCTTTCACTGCTCTCACAGAACTTGATCCTGCTATTGTCTCTAAGCCATCAATAGACGACTGTATGGCAGCAGTAACTGACTGTATTGTACAAGAAGCTGCTACATGTATTCATAAAACCTCAACATGTTTTCCACTATATCCTCATCCATGGTGGAATCCTGCCTGCCACAAGGCATGAAAGGCTCAAAAACGAGCCTGGGATACTTTCCCTAGATATCCCACACTTTGAACCACATCGCTTTCCAGCCAGCCTGTGCACATGCTCAGTGGGTAAGACGTCAAAGCCAGAAGGAATCTTGGATTAAGTTCACAACCAGCATATCCTCTACCACCAGTTCCAAAGTTATTTGGGACAAGATTCAAAAGGTGAGTAGGCAATATCACTCTGTCCCTCTCTCGATCTTGCTCACTTATGACCATGAAGTAACTGATACCCAGAGCATCACCAATACTCTAGGTGAAAGCTTTTGCCGGGTATCTAGCACTTCTGCCTCTTCTTCCACCTTCTTAGCCATCAAGACTCAGGCAGAGCAATCACCTCTTTCCTTTCGAGCTGATTGTCTCTATGACTATAATCATCCCTTTACACTGGTGGAAGTGAAACTGGCCCTTCTTTGGTGTGGCAGTACATCAGTTGGACCTGGTGATATACACTATGAGTAGCTGCACCATCTATCTCCTGCTTCTCTTGCTATCCTACTGGTTGTTTTCAACTGGATCTGGCAGGAGAATCTTTTTCCTGATGCCTTTCTCCAAACCTGGGAAGGATCCCAAGATTCCTTCAAACTACCGTCCAATTGCTCTAATGAGCTGTCTCTGTAAGACCTCAGAAAGAATGGTTAATGCTCACCTTGTTTGGTTCCTCGAATCAAACAAACTCCTCTTGCCCAACCAGTGTGGGTTCCAACAATAGTACTCCACCATGGACCACCTGATTCGACTTGAAGCGTCAATCAGAGAAGCCTTTTACAAATAACATCTTGTATCAATGTTCTTGGACATTGAGAAGGCTTATGATACAACATGGAGGTATGGCGGTTTGCAAGACCACCATACATATGGGTTAAGTGGCCATTTGCCAATTTTTATAAAAAAATTTTTAATGGACAGAAGATTCCAAATTCGTGTGGGTTCGACACTTTCCCATTCTTTCCTACAGGAACTTGGAGTCCCTTAGGGCTGCATTCTGAGTGTCACACTTTTCAGTATAAAAATTAATGCCATCACTGAACAACTCTCTCTCACTGTTGCAAACGGGCTCTATGTCGATGACTTTCACATCTCATGTCAGTTGTCAAACATGAGGTATATTGAGCAGCAGCTACAGACTGCCCTCATTCGTTTTCTGAAGTGGAACACAACAAAAGGCTTTACTTTCTCTCTCTCTAAAACAGTTTGCCTGCACTTTTGCCACCAACGGAGTATTCATCCTGATCCTGAACTCCGTATTGGTGAACATTTGCTGCCTGTGATCCCCGAGACAAAGTTCTTGGGAATTATCTTTGACCATAAGCTGACCTTTATACCACACATCAAACAGCTATGAGTCAAATGTACAAGAGCACTGAACATCCTCTGTGTCATTTCTTCTACCACTTGGGAGTGGATCAATGTTCTGTGCTAAAGATATATTGTGCTCTTATTTGATCGAAACTCAACTATGGATAATTGGTTTATGGCTCTGCCAGACCATTGGCTTTAAAGATGCTAGACCCTATTCATCATCAAGGACTTTGGCTCTGCACTGGGGCTTTCTGCACTTTCCCAGTTCAGAGCTTATACATAGAGTTTCATGAACTTTCTTTGCACCTCCACCATTTGCAACTATCTTTACTATATGCTTCAAAACTTTGTACCTTGTCAATGCATCCCATCTTGGGTTGTGTTTTCCTTCCTCAGTGGGCCATGCCTTTTCAGAACAGATAATCTGCCATTATTCCTTTTGGCCTTTATATCCAGGTGCAGTTGGATGAATTGTGTCTGTCCTTGGATAACATTGCTGTATCCACTGGTCAGCCCATCCCACCATGACTTCTTACAGTCCCCAATTTAAGACTTATCTTTAAGTCATCTGAGAAAATTGGACACTCCTGATTGTAAATACTGTCTGCTATTTGCTGAACATCTTCGAATGATCCTTCCATTCCTATTTATACAGATGGTTTGAAATCAGGTGACCGTGTGGACTCTACCATAGTTTGTTGTGGTTGCGTGCAGAATACCCTTTACAGCTTCTGTGTTCATTGCTGAACTGTATGCCATTTCTCTTGCCCTGGATCACATAGAAGCTAAGCAGTACTCAAACTGCAGTATTTATACTGACTCGCTTAGTTCTCTACTGGCTCTGGAATCGCTTCACGTTGGTTCACACCCAGTTCTCACCAATATTCAAAACTGACTGGCCCATTTCTCTTTAACATCTACTTCTATCCAGTTTTTTTGGACACTGGGCCACATTGGTATTCGTGGGAACAAGCTCCCTGACACTGCAGCTAAGTCTATGTGCTCTTGCACTATGAATGCAGTGCCTGTTCCATACATGGACTGTGGTCCTGTATTCAAGACTCGGCTCTGTGCCAGTTGGCAGTCGACTCAAAACAAGCTTTTCCAAATAAAACCCTCTATTGGACTTTGCTGTCTTGCTTTCATAAGGATCAGAAAGAGGAAGTTGTTCTAACTAGACTACGCATTGTTCACAGTTTTACAACTCATCATTTTCTTTTATCTGGAACTGATGCATCAGTCTGTAGTTTGCGTAACACTCAAATCACAATAAGCCACATTTTACTTTCTTGCCATCGTTACGACTCTCAACGCCAGCATCATTTTAAACATGTTCTGTCCCGAGGTTTGTCCATAATGTTAGACAATGTTATTGGTGATGATGACACTGTCCACCTTGGTAATATTTTTAGTTTTTTAAAGACCATTAATCTTTTTAATGCCATTTAAGTTTTATTTATACATTACACCTTTTAATGTGGCTCCCTTTAAAAATCACAGTTCATCTAGTTCGATTTGAAATCAGAAACTGGCTGTAACATTAAATAACTCAAAACCAGAACTTTAAAGGCCAACTTCAGGTAACTAACTCCGCTGTTTGAACTACCCACTAGTCATCCTGGCGAGTTATAATTATAATTTTGCTACATGTCTTTTAAAACCTTTTTATTACTTTCCATTTTGAAAGTGGCCATAACGTTAAATAACTGGGAACCAGGACTGGAAAGGCCAACTTTAGGTGGTTTTTTGTACTTGCCTGTTGGTCTTCCTGGTGAGTTAAGATAATTACAGTTATGCTACAGAAAGTCCTTTACAACGTGAATTACTGTAGTTTTTCTCTTAACATTGTAAAGTAGATGTTAACATTGGTTTTATGCTATTTATGTGTTGTTGTTTTTCAACTTTGTTTTGTTTTACCTTAATTTCCTTTTATGAATTTTACTAAATTTACGTTTAACTTTTTACCAGATGTTTGGCACAAATAGCCTAGCTGCTTTGTGCCATGAAACACTAAATCAACCATCCAATAAATCTTCATACACACTTTCTCTTACACAGTATGGGTTACAGAAGTTGGTGTACTTCTTAAGTACTGCTAAGATACATGTAGTTTTAGTTCATACATTTATTTCTTCTTATGCTAATTGTTTTTGAAAGGCATGGTATTAAATGTTTTAAAATATTAACAAGAGCATCCTGCTTTATATTTTATCAACAAAGGCATAATAATGTGGTAGTAGGTGTGTTTTCTTTTTATTTCGGTAATGGGTTTTACTGTAACATTTTATTTTAAAAAATGTGCATTTTGATAAGGTCATCTTATAAGTAATGTCCCAAAATTTAATACAGAAAGTGCATCATCATTTTTGTCTTTGTAGAAAGCTTTAATGGCTAAAATATGTGTGTAGTAGAACATGTATAAAAATGTTCAGACAAATAAAAGAAACTAACCCAACTCCACTTTTTCAGATCATTAATTAAACAAACCCTTATGAAGATCGATGTGTCTGAGGAGCACATTAGGCATATAATGCTTTATGAGTTTAAAAAAGGCAATAGTGCAGCTGAAACTACATGAAACATTCAATAAAAGAAAATGTCAAAGGTTGTTTCAGAAGTTTAGATCAGGTGACTACAGCTTAAGTGATGTACCATGTTCAGATTGTCCTGTTGAGTTTGTTGATGACTTGCTGCTGGCTGCACTTGATGAAGATTGTGCTGTAATAGTTGAAGAACTAGCACAGAAGCTTAATTCAACCCGTTCAACAGTTCACCATCATCTGCAACAGCTTGGAAAGGTGTCAAAACTTGGAAAATGGGTCCCCTATGATTTGACAGAAGCGATCTTAGAGCAAGAGTGGACATTTACACTTCTCTGCATTCTCATGAATGTAATTCACCTTTGTTGGACAGATTAGTGGAAGGAGATGAAAAATGGATATTTTATAAAACAGTTGAAAATATAAATCCATCCTAGGAAAGTCCTGTTAAGTGTTTGGTGGGATATTGTTGGTGTGATCCACTTTGAGTTGCTGCCAATCAATGTAAAGATTACATCAGACTTCTATTGTACAATTAGAGCACTTGAATGTTGCACTGAAAGAAAAGAGGCCTGCTTTGATTAATTGTAAAGGTGTTGTGTTACACCAGAATATAGCATGGCCCCTTACAGCAATGATCATATCTGCATGCAAAGATTGAAGAGCTAGACTGGGAAAAACTTCCACGTCTTCCTTATTCTCCAAACCTTACCCCATCTGATTATCACCTATTTCAAAGTTTGCAAAACTATCTTGATGGAAAAGAGCTTGGAACACATGAAGATGTCAAAACTACCCTCTACATTCTTTTCCTTTAAACCACAATAATTTTACAAAAGTGGCATTCAGAAGCTTGTGAATTATTTAATAGGAAGTAATTAATAATAATGGAACATACATTATTGATTAAATAACATTTAAAAGCATTTGAAATCCTTTTGGTTTTTCTGAATCTGAAATCAACATTACTTAAGGGATGATCTGATAGAATGCTACCATTTGTAAAATTTGAGTACTTATTGAGAACTTTTACATGTGTATAATGTTAAATTTAACACTCAAGTAATGCCTGGTAAACTGATTTAGCACAGCTATTCAAATGAAAGTATGCACAAAGGAAAAATTTAACATCTAAACCTTTCCATGCATTATTAGAGGTCAGGGTACATGTCATGATATTTTGCATATTTACAATCAAAATTTTATTAAATTACTGTTTTATGAATGAATGTCAATAAATTTGAAATCAAATTATAGTTTATAATTGAACTTTTAGTATTCTATAGTATTTAATTTCTTAATTGAATAGTAAGTGTTAAAAAAATGACTAAATATCTATTTTTGTGTTACTTGGTATATTGTCTTTTACTTTTGCTCAGATTACACTTTATAGCACACAGTACAGTGTCTGTAGTTTTTAACGTATTATAAGTTCAAATTGTTAATATTGACAAGTTAGAATATAAAATAAATATTTTCCTGCCTTTTTTATGTGCTATCATTATATTTAGTAAACTCGCCACATTGCCTCTGCCAAGTATTTCATGTTTTGAAAATGTTTGTTTTCTTATATCTACTTAATTCCATCTTTATGACCAGTTAAAAGTTTTTATTTTGAACTACATAATCCTGTCAGTCTTACTAAAGTAGTTACTCAAGTAAAGTCATTACAACTGTTTGAGAGTTTGATGTATGAAGATCAACGTGATATTCTGATCATAAATGATATTTTGTAGATCTAAATACAGCTTGATTGAGAAGTCTGATAAGTTACAATGGACTTTTATGGTGTCAGCATAATAATTTATCATTTTTTGTTACTCAAAATGTATATATTAAAATCTACAAAAATTAATTTTTTACATCCTCCATATGCAGAATTTGACATGACTTAACAAGTATGACATGCGAGTACAAAAAACTTCATAACCTCCTAAATAGAAAAGATCATTGGCTTTTATGTCTTTTACTTACTGTTTTATGTTTCAGAAAAATAAGTGAAATTTAGTAATTCATTTTGAAATAGTAATAAGATATACACTTTAATGTATGGTAATGGAAATGTCAGTGTTTTACAAAATACTGATAAACTAGTACTAAGGATAAGAAGTATAAGAGATTTGTACTTTGTAGTCTAGTTTTATGTTATTCAATATGGTAATGTAAACTGGATGTTCATCGCACGACTTGCAACTTGTTTGCAGAAATTATTAGTTAGACATGGTTCAAAAGTCAGTAAATAAAAAAATTAAAAGATATAAGCTATTTAGAATAAACAGTTGTGGTTTTCTGTTACAGGTTTCAGTCATTCTAGAAAGAAAAAAGTAATTGAGATTTATTTCCTAATTTGTTATGAATGGATGAAATTGAGTCACCCTGTTTTGAGTTATGGTAAAGAAAATAATGGATAAAACATTAAGTTTTATTAAGATAAATGCTTGATATTTATTTAGAGATTATAGAGACTGAATTTTACAATTTTTAGATGAAAAGTATTTTTAATCTTAAAATCAAACTATGAAGTTTTATTATGACTTAATTTCATGGTTTTGTAGTAGGTGCAGTGCACCTACACATAGTCTAAGAGTTAATTAGAGATAAAGAAAATGCTTCAGACATGAATTATTGTGTAAAATGTTCATTAATTGAAAATATGCAGTTGTTAAGGCAATATTATGAACATTTAAAGACTTGAGAAAAATACAGTTTAGAGAGGATGAATTACTAGATTGGTAAAAATTGTTGACACTATTTCCTTTATGTTCTTCAGGAGACTTCTGTGTTCATCATCCACATGATAGGAGCAATGATGGCATTTGGTATAGGCATGTTCTATGCTTGGCTTCAGACACTCATGTCCTACTATATGTTTCCCTTGGTTAATAGTCTGCTGATGGCTCGGCTGCGGCTTGTTTTGTCCATAGTAAGCACTGTGTGCTTCATTATCTGTATCTTTTATGTGAAGAAAATCATATATGGTGTTGTAATGCCTTAAAATTTGTTGTGAGAGATGATGTTTCATGCTGCTTATAGCATTAAAATGATAATGCTTATGTTTTCTTCAGCCCAGCAATAAATGCATAGTCACATAGAAATCTTAAAGCATCATATTAGCTTTCCAGTATTGTTAGTATAAGAAAGAATGAGCTTTGAGCTATAACAACATATGGCTTTATACTACCACTAGGCTTATAGTTTGAATTGGGTTGAGGAATAATTCGTGAGCATTTTTTCAAGTTAAAAAAATATATTCATAAATGAAACGCTTTCGC
Organism: Tachypleus tridentatus; assembly: GCF_004210375.1. Lineage (NCBI taxonomy): Eukaryota > Metazoa > Arthropoda > Merostomata > Xiphosura > Limulidae > Tachypleus > Tachypleus tridentatus. The sequence continues at coordinate 13,217,618 of NC_134836.1, read as the reverse complement.
AAAATATTTCATGTCATTTGGTAGATACTTTTTTGCTCTAATAGATGGTGTGTTTAATTTTCATATGTCTTTAATTTTTGCTTTCATTTTCAGCTCATTAAATGGAATGTCAAGTGGACAAAATTGAGCATTTTTGACACCATCTACTTTTTGCATTTAATTTCTTGCAATTTTGTTTAAAACAATGCATACTATATACCTAGGCATTACATGAAATAAAGTATCATAATAAATGTTTTGGGTGTAATGTGTTCATGCATTGAAGTATTGTATAGTCTTGCATGTAATGCTTGAATGAAATTATTTAAAAACGCTCACAAATTATTCCTCAACCTAATATAATCTAAATGTAGGCTTTCAGTTGTTGCAACATTTAGCTTTATACTAACATTTAGCATATAATTGCACTAATCTAAATGAGAATGGATGTTAAACTGTTATGGTAACACTTAGTTTTATATTTACTGCCTGCTTATAATATTACTAATCTGAATAAGAATGGATTTTAGATTACATTGACAGTATTTGACTTCATGTTAATTGTTAAATTATAGTGTTATCAGTCTAAATAAGAGAAAGCATTTGGCTTCTACAACAGTGCTATTAATAAAAAAAAAAAATACTTTCCTGGTATATGTAAAATGTAGAAATTGATTGTAATGTGATCAAATAATATTCTTTGGTTTTAGAACATCTGTGAAGTTTTGCTCTCACCTGCTAAGTTGTGTAAGCTGTAAACCTGAGCACTTAAAAGTTTTATGGACTTTGTTTCTCTAAAATTATATATCACTAATCTGAAATTGGATACAAGAATAATTAATCGGTACCGTTATTTTTCATACATAATTTGGGACAATTATTTACGCACATTTTTGTATGTATGGGCTTACTTCCATGTGCAGGAATTATTTTTAAAAGCAATAACATGAACAACTAAGAAGAATAAGTTGGTCCATTAGTTAGAAATATAAAAATTATCATTTTTTTAACAAGTTAGAAGTTTTTGTGTGTGTGATTTGAAATATTTACTTCTATTTTGGAGCTCTGTTGTTCTGGTGTTTATCAGAGATGTTTTAGGGTTGTGTGTTATAAAATTATGATTAGAAACAATTATGTGTCTCATTGTTTTATAGCTGTAATGAGTGAGTACCATATATATTCAATACATGGTTATTTTGTGGTAACTACAATACATGAACTTTATGAAACTTGGTAACTTTGAACTGTATGCTAGGAGATTCATGTGTGGTAGATAGCAGCACAGTATCTAACATTTTGATAGGTTTTCTTTGCAAACCCTTCAAATCTAATGCTATTTTGAATGGGGGTGTGAGTTATTCTGACTTCCAATGTCACAGACGATTGAGACATTGTGACTTTTTTCCACTCTTTCTCAGAGGTTATTCAAAAGTAACTTACACAGTAAGTAGTAACTTAAAGAAACAATGACTTGGGTTATATGTGGAATTTCCCAGGACAAAATTCACAAAGTTGTACATACCAACAACAAGGAGGGACATATCAAACACAGAATCCTTAGATGTGTTGCCAGGTTTTGTACCATTTTCTTTTTGTACAACATAGTAATTACAAAGTGTAACATTTATCTAGCCTTCCTGTAAAGTTTATGAAATGTAGTGTTACTTTTGTTTCATTAATATGTTCTGTTATATTATGTAAGGCAACATTAAATAACTGTTTTTTTTCTTTTGTGATGTCTTATATAAAGGTTTATCAAACTAAAATATATAGTTATTAAAGTGACCAAAATCTGGTCTGCCAGAACTTTCACCCTTAACATAACTTTCCAGTAAATGTAGCAACTCCTCTATCACTGCAACAATTTCATGGAAAAGACAAAACTAAGTGGTATCAAAAAGATGGGGTAAGTATGATTAATCAAAATTTATATATATGACTTAACACATAATCACTTTTGCTTCTTAGCTAAGGCATGAGACAAGTGTGATGTTTATATGTATATATATGTATGACATTAAAAATTTCTTGCAATTGCATTTTAATCCTTTCACAATGGTTCATAGGTCAAAGGCCATGTCATCACGTTTATTGACAAGCATTAAAGATTTTAATGAACTGATTGTTTATGAATTTATGTCAATAAGTTTGAATTAAGTTGTAGATTGTAATTCAAATTTGGTAACAGTGTGAGAGATTCAGAAGATAAACAAAATGGAAATGATAGTGAGGAAATAGAAAATCCTACTTTATTGCAAGTGTTAAGTTATATTAACACTATCAAATTGTATGCAAAAAATGAAGGGGAAAGATGAACTTTATAACAAGGCCATAGAATTGGCATTCTCTTTTAACCACACGAGAAAGCTCATTAAAAAATGAAACAGTTGAAATTGGACACTTTCTTCAAATAAATTGTATTAAGATTTTGTGTACTTACATTTATTTTGAATGTCTACTTTTGTTCTTATTCTAATAAATATAACCTAAGCAATATATAACTTTATTCACAAACGTTTTACTTCCCTTGAGCCAAGCAAGTATAACATTCCACTCAAAAATTATATATAATTAAGGAAATGCATGTTCACTGTTTAAGCAGAAACTTTACTCGGTTCCGTATGATTTCGCCTTAGGTTTTACTGTATTAAAAGAACTCACCTAAATATAGATATTATAGAGTCGTATAGTATGTTGAATACAACATTGTTTAAAATTAGATGTTTGTGATGTCAAAAAACTAAGTCTGTAGTTTTGTACAAATTATTAATATTAACAAGCTAGAATATAAAATAAGAATCTCATATCTTTTTATTTTGCTGAGATATAGTTTACGTACTGAATCAAACACAGTAGTCCCATTCACTTTTTTTCATTTTTGGAAATGATACCTTATATACATTCACTTCAATATAATACACGGAATAACCAATCGACAGATTAGAATGTTCCCTTGTGGTTTTCTCAGTCATTTTAATCTGCAAAGGGCTACCATGTTCTTCCAAACCAAGATTTCAAGAAGGTTGGTTGTGTCTTTAGTCTGCTTGAAGTTTCATATTTTTTAAACCTAAATACATCTTAATTGCTAATCTTAATAAATTATAATGGAATTGTATGGTGTCAGTGTAGTTATTTATGATTTCTTGGTTATTCAACTATATATACATAAGACTTTAAAAAAATTGTCTGATGTCCACCATGTGAAAAATTTTAAAAGGCTTAGCAAACTGTGTCCAGCAGCAACTGAATTCAATGATCGTAGCTGGAAGATATAATTGCTTGCTTACTTCTTTATTTATTGCTCTATATTTTAAGAAAAATAAGTTTAATTTATTTCTAAATAGTAATAATCTGCATACATATATATAGGGTATAATAATTGAAATGTGACTAAAATAATAATCCGTGATGATGAGAAAACCCACTTGTAGAGAAAATTATTTATTTAAAATGCCTGGTATGGGTAGAGAAAGTACTAGTAGAGGAGCGAACAATGTTTTGACCTTCTTCGGTCATCGTCAGGTTCACAAAGAAAGAAAGAGGTAACTGACTGATAGCTGACCATATGTTTGAAAGGGGTTGTGTAACTGAGTGTAGGAATGTAGAGGGCATGCTTACTTAGATATTGGATTATATTTATTAATATAGGTATAAAGGTTTTCCTTTGTATTGGTTTATTTTGGGCTTGAGTTGTTGTATAAGTAAGGCTTCTTTAATTTTGTGTTTGCTTATGTTTGTTTCTTTATTTAGTATTTGAGTGTTTTATATGGTTATGTTGTGTTTATTTGCAGTGTTTGAAAACATGTGAAGGTGACTTTTTGTATTCTTTGAATATGGTTTCCATTTTTCTACTTGTTTCTCCAATATAGAAGTCCTGGCAGTTACCATTGTATTTTATAAATAATGTTGGTGTTGTGTTTGTCAGTGTAGTTTTTACTTAGTATAGGCCTTAGTTTTGTGCCTGGTTTTTGAATAAATTTGGTATTAAGTGGAATGTCATATTTTGTTGCTAGTTTTTGCCAAATGCTGGTTATTTTTCTGCTGAACCTGATTTGACTGGCTTTGATGTCGGGATTATATGGTGTGCAGTAAAGGGTTTCATGATATTTTAATTCGTTGGGCATATTTACTTCTGTTAGTTGATTTTGCTTTTTATTTAGGTGTGTGCATATAATGTTTTCTACGGTTTGTGGAGGAAACTTATTGATGTTGATGAAGTATTGTTTTATTTTGTCTAATTCATCATTAATTTTATCTGGTGAGCATAGTTTTATGGCTGTGTTTATTTGGTTTCTTAGTATGTTGAGTTTTTGTTTTGTTTCATGTGCTGAGTCCCATGGAATGTATAGTCCAGTATGGGTGGTTTTTCGGTGGATTTCTGTGTTAAATTGTGTATCGGTTCTTGTAATTTTGAGGTTAAGAAATGATATTTCATTGCTTTCTTTCTGTTCACATGTGAAGTTAATGTTGGGATGTATAGAGTTAATGTGATTGAAAAAATTAAGTGTGTGTTCTGTAGATGTGAATCCTACAACCGCGGTCGCCTACATATCTGTACCAATATAGTGGTGGATGTAATGCTGTGTTAATTACTTGTGTTTCAAATTGTGTCATAAAATATTGGCTAGAACTGGTGATACTGGATTGCCCATGCTTAGGCCATTTATTTGTATATAGTTGTGGTTCTTGAACATGAAGTTTATCCTCATCGTGAGGAATTCTATGAGGGTTGCTAATTGGTTGCTGGGAATGTCTGTTGATGGATTAGGGCCTTGGATATAGAGGTCTAAGGCTATCTTGCAGGCTTCAGTGGTTGGGACTGCTGTAAAGAGGGATATGACATTGAAACTGGCCATTAAGGCTTTATGATTAAGTTGATTATATACTAGTCCACTAAAACACAGCCAAGACAGGGAAGACTAAAATTTAGTTTTATATTATTGAATGCGTGACATGAGTGCATGTGCACCACCATAATGCAAATTATGTAATGTTATCTAGGCATGACTGGTAGGTCAGTATAATATATAAATATATAGCATTATGAGACTTAAGCTACTTTGACTAAACATTTATATTTTCATGTTATACATATTCATTCTAATATGAAAAAAGCATTTATACTTTTCATGATGCTTACAAGGTTGGTCATCTGACAGATGCCACATAGCTAGGGTAAAGAAAATAAACTATAAACATTTATTGAAAACAAACATTTGAAACATATTTAGGATGTTTTAGAGATTGTGTAAATATTATTTAAGACTTTTGGGACTAAGAATAGTTTTTTATCACAACATGAAATCACTATGCACTCAGACTAGTGACAAAACACACTATTTCCACAAGCAAATCTTTAGTAAAAATATTTAATGAAAAGTTTGATTTATTGTGCATTAAAAACTTGTAATCTGCACTAAAAGTCTACCAAATTTTGTGAAGGTGCATATACTACATCAAAAGTTATAGTGCAAAAACTTTACATGTGCAAATGTGTAGATAAATATATAAAAAAATACTTAGCTCATTGCAAAAGAGTTAATTAGTCACTTTATTTTTCTTGTTTGCTCTCCATATTGTTATTTTCTTGCCTTATTTTATTTCTTTTTAACTTGACGTGAAGATGTAACTTGTTAGTTTTCTTGTTTTTTTATACTGCTAGTAATGTCATGGAGATATGTTGGAAAATCATTGATCAATTTAAAGTATTGCTTAGATGATCACTGGCTAAAACTATGAATACATTTCTAATTTTAAAAAAATTAATTTTTTTTGTTTTTTATTGTTTTTTAGATTGTATACACAGAAGATAATGACTAATACATCTTGAACATTTTTGGATAAATTATTCTTTATTTTATAAATTATTTGTAATTTAAAAATACTTTCAGGAGTTTATCTTATTTATCAAATGAAGTTCCTAAAGGTAAAAGCCTATTTTGCTGTCTTCAGGGGAAAAAAGTTGCTGTGGTAAAATGAAAGTATTAAAAAATCATGTTTAATTTAAAACCATTTAATATGTTATGTATTTAATTTTGCTAAACTAGTGATAAATAGAACAGTTGGAATGAAATTATGATATTTCAGTAGTTTTGTTTTCTATATTCTTAAATTCTTCACAGATCTTTAATATTTATGTTTTTGTATTTTTGTCTGCAGGGATTTGCATCACATGTTATTGCTACAGTTTCAGAGTGGATACTTGCATTGGCTTTTGATTTGTATTTTCTATCTTTTGTTCGAGAACTCCAAAACATTACAATGGCGTCACCTAAAGTAAGTTACTTAGTCAGTACTGTATAAACTATAAACATCACACAATTTTTTGTACTGAGATTACCAGTTGCAGTTTTTTTGCCGTCACTGAACATATAAAAAAATAGCTCAAATCTAATATAAGTTTTCTTTAGAAGAGTAATGGGTAGTGCAAGAATGTTTGATTAATCCTAAATTACCTTACATATTGAATAGTCAAAATGTGAAAAAAAAGACATGAGAAAATCATTACTTAAAAAAATCTCAAAACTAGATAAAAGAATCTTGTATCTTGCATACAAAAATCTTGTAATATTTACTGATAATCTGTAAGATTTCACAAAGACAAACTTACTAATTTGAAAGCTATAGTATGAAATGTATAACAAACACAAAAGGTTACAAGTTCAGTCTCAGGTACCAAACCCATACTGCAAGAGTTAAGTAGCATAAACTATACATTATGGGTTTGTAATACAAACTACCAAAATTGTAAATAGCATTTATAATTTTTCAATTAAATAAATTATATTAATTGTACAGAGCTTGTGAGGTGTCAGTTTTTTTCCTTATAATATGTAGGCATTGTTGTATTTCTAAACTCTCTTAACTCTCGGTCTTTTGCTTAGTTGACCTTTCTGTCTGCTCCTCTTCATTTTTCTCTGGAAGGTTGACAGTGACTCGCACAGGCAATGATCATTTTCAATAAGATTGGCAATGATCGATGTTACCTAACTCTCATACTTCAGTGGAAGTTGGACCAAACCAACTGATTCTCTTTCACCACTTTCTCTAAATTTGATCCTGCTGTTGTGTCAGCTTCGATAGATGATCATGTGTGGCAGTGACTGACTGTATCATCCAGGTAACTGCTCAATTTTCTCATCTATGGTGAAGTTCTGCATTTCAGGAGATATAGAAGGCTAAAAAACAGGTCAGGAATACCTTTCACAGATATCCCACTCTTTTTCAAACCACAGCTTTCCAGTGGGCCTGTGCCTGTGCAAGGCAAATCAGACATTAAAACCAAAGGAAATATTGATTGCTCACAACCAGTATCTCATCCACCACCAGTACCAAAATATATGGGACAAGACAAGATTCAAAAAGGTCAATGAGAAATATACTTCCCATCCCCTTTCCATCCTGTTCTCCAG